>NC_079160.1:102239337-102890766 GCF_947563725.1 Argiope bruennichi | reverse complement strand
TTCTTAATTTATGAAGGACTACTTTGTATGACAAAAGTTTTCAGCAGTTGATGTTATTAATGCTTAAAGTTAATGATTTTTTTGAAGATTATATATGCTCCGCATATATTTAGAAAAGAAAAAAAAAGAATTATAATACATTCAGGATTCTGCGTATAAAGCATGAATAATTTAAATGTTTGTTTTCTGAACAGTCTGTAGAACAGTTTTCTGAACCTTAATTGTTGAAATTCATGGTGTTTTAGGACTAATGGTTGAAATTTTCTCGTCGAGGGAAATATAGAAATGTTTACGGAAAAGAATATTTAACAAGAATACTTTTCTTCCCTTTGTACTTTCTTTTCCGAGAAAATTCACACAAATTTCATGGGATATCTACATATTTGAAGCAGATGTTTTCTGATGAAGCAGACGTAATGATAATTTTGTATTTTATTTGGAGTATCTACTGCTGCTCAAGTAAATATTCCCTACATTTAGTTGATAAAGAATTTAAATATAATTTTTTTTTATAATAAATAAATCTAATAATTTTAAAATAAATTATTTCCTTTTGTTTATGAAATCATTTTTCTGAAGTAGATGGTTTGTATAAAGAGTATAACTTGAAAAATGAAATTCATTTTCCTTTGTTTTGTTGTTTTTATATTAATATATAAATCTCTAAAATATTACGATTTTTTTATTTACTGAAATTTATTCATTTACTATTGAGTTTCGTAAAAATGTATATTCTAATTTTCATACGATGCAAAGTAATTTTATTTTTGCTACGTTATTTTATGCTGTGTCCATAGGAGCATTTTCCGTCTTTTCAGAAGTGAGACAAATTCATCGAGGTAATAATAACTTGCTAATGAAATTTTCAACATCTTCACCGAGTTGAAAGCTTGTAGCACACTTCAGAATATTTGTCAGAAATACATTAAGGACCTGATGCAAGGAAATGCATATAAAAAATCAGAAACTCAAAACTTGAATATATGGTCATTTAAAACTTGAATTTATTGTCTCTTTAAAATATATACTGTTAGAAAATTTTTCTTCTACAACAAATACCGCTAATCAATTGTAATAGCGCAGCACATTTAATTGCTTTAGTTCAGCAGTTTGCTTGCTGTCTAATCCTCCAGTTTCTTTACCTGTCGGCGACTACGACCACTCTCACACACACAATTTCCGCCGATACACACACTCCTTCTTCAGATTCAGATTGCCTGTCTTTTATAGTTCCGGGAGGCGGGGCTGGAATCTTCAGACCAATCAGGGCGTACCTGGCTGTATCTCGGGTCTTAGTGGATGGATCGTGAAAGTTCTCGAACTTTCCAGTAGTATCCATTTAGTCGCCAAACTCGCCAAATGGTAGCCAAGCTCACAGGTCATTGACGCACAGGACAGATCTTACAAAGGGTCTTTCTTACGGTGATACTAGCCGTGATGGGAAGCAAATTACAAGTTTGTAACAATACTATCCTTCAAACAAATAAATAGTTTTGACTCTCTCTCTATTAAACATTTACTAAATCACTGAACGCTCTTCAAAATCAGAGATTTGAGAAAATTGTAGTAATAAGGAAAATCAATATTGTCTTTAATTTTAAAATAAACAATTTTGAAATCCTGTTATCGGCTTTTATTTTAGCACATTAATAATAAATTGGCTAGCGATAGAACCAAAATGAAATATTATGCAAGATATAATATTTGAATGTTTTATCATGTATTTTAAATTTCAAAAACACATTCTTTTACCCAATATTTAGATAATAGGATTATGTTTATTAATAAAATATAAAGGGATAATTACCTATAAACAAAATAAATAATTTTCCATATTACCAAAATATTTTCTATTTTTATTCAATTTATAAAATATGTATTGTGTAAAATTGTCTTTATGTATTTCTTTAATCTATTACGTTATAATATATATATATATATATATATATATATATATATATATATATATATATATATATATATATATATATATATATATATATGACTGAGAATTAGTCTATCTTATTTTTCAGAATGCACTTTTAATCTTCAGAAGTATAGAAAATGTAAGTATTGAGAATTATTTCATAAAAAATTTAATATTCAAAAGTATTTAATAAAAATACGAAATGTGAACACTTCTGTGCTACAGTATTTCAACTGGGTATTTGAAATTTCGCCGCTGAAATAAAATCTTCCGGAAAAGAACTATCTGCACCGTTCAAAAGAGTACCGAATTCTGTAAAAAGCATTGAAGTAAGAGCAACTGTAACAATGGAGTAAATAAGAGCTCTACACCATTTTTTAATTATATTGCCAAAACACCATGCTTCATATCTTTGTATTTGTAGCAGCAAATCACTCTTATTTCTAAAATGTCATTACAAGTACACATAAAGTAAAGTCGTTTTTGCCGCAATTTTAAGTCCTTTTTAAAAAAATAATTCTTTTGCGTGTTGTTAGCCTTGATTAAATATTTATTAGTCCAAAATTAAGAGTTAAATGTGTTCTATATTATAATATCAGGAAATGTAATTGTGAAGAATGACTGCAATAGCCACTGGCGAAGTCTTAATGAGGGAAAAATATACATTTTTAAGACTTTTACCACGCAATTTTTTGTATTATTTTCCGACATTTGTTGATTTTATTTGCAAATGAACACGTAATAATGAAGTTAAATCTTTTCAAAGTGCTATTATTCATTTCTTACATGGGTTATCTCCAAGATACGTTGCTTATATATTTTATGAATTTGTAGAATATTGCTGTTGCAAGAAGGTTACAATTTTCATTCTGGAATTTCTTCTGAGAAATAGGATGATGTGCTCAATTTTACTTGTGAATTATATTCATGGAGTAGTTAGTGAAGTCTTCTATAAGGATAATATTTGTATAGAACCTGAAATATATTAGTGCCACCGAAGAAACATTTAAATTACTTTACGGCTATTTTGCCTGAGTTTTATTCTTAAAATAAATATATTTTAGTATAATAGATGCATTTTTATACCGAAAAGTGAACATTAAAATATAATATTTAAATTAATGAGCTGTTTTTAATTAAAAATTCAATGAATTGAAATTTTTGACAACTAACTTAACAAATACATTGCTGAACTTTTTGTTGTTGCTGTTGTTTTAATCGAACTCTTAATTGTACAACAGATAACTCACATTTTTATTATTAAATAATATTTTTGGTCCATATAAATGTCAATCAATGGAAATAACTCATATGTTTTATTGAACGAGAATTGTCTTGAATAAATAGTTTTCTGATTCTTTATTGAAAATTTTCTCCCAAAAAATAAAGAAACATGGAAGACTTTTAATGAATTTATTAAATCTAAACTAAGATGTCCCAGCGAATCATATACTAATTTAGTCTTTATCGTTTCATTGTATCTTCTTAAAAGGAAATCGCTTTGCAGAAGAGATCTCCTCTTCAAAGAAAAAATCGATACATTTGCCACCTATTCTAGGAATAGTTTCGTCAAGAAAGATATTTTATATCTTCATTTAGTTAATTTTGAAAACTGTAATTTATTCGAACAATAAGTAATCTTAAAATACATGGATTACTTATATTGTATTCTGTTTAGAAATCCATGGACTTATAGAATTGCTTGTTTGTTTGTAGAAAATTTATGATCTTCTCACATTTTAATAAGCTTTTAAGAATTCTTTACTGAATTAATCTAGAGTTCTTTGATTCAACGATTGTGGCTTCGCTTGAGATGCATTTGCGATCTAAATCGTTGTACACCAAATTGAAATAAACATAAATATACTGAAAAAACAACGTCTGATGCTACGGAATTTTTGAAATTCCTTGTCCTTAAATAGATGGTAATTTTGTTTTTGTCAATTTCATACAAAAATTATGATTTTTTTTTTCAGCATCAAAGGAATTAATTTATTTCACGACAATCACATCAAATATGAAGCATGACTGATTGCCTTCATGATAACGATGCGCAATTATTTGATCGGTTATAGAACATCCTTCGAACAGCTTCAGGAATGGAAGTTAATTCAGCTAAACTTAGTCTTTACGAATAAGTCAAACATATTATTCTGCTCATTTCCCTTTCGATTCAAAACAGATTTTTTTTCTCACGACTTCAATAAATCAATTCAAATCAAATGACTTTGAAAATAATTCCTAAAATTCTCAACTAAAGTTAAACAGATAAGTTGGACATCAATAAAATGGACTCGGAAAATTTCTATGAAATAAAGAATTCCTAATTTTCAAAAGAATGCAGATGCCATAAAACTCTTTAGAATTCTCTCTTTCCTCTTAATTGAAGAGGCTTAAATCATTAATGATGTGATCTGACATGGAAAATTCTACATACTATTTTGGTTATCGATCTTTAAATTCTAGTTTATTAGTAGTCTTCCTTCTGTTGGTAGAATTTTTCCAGACTTTATTACACGCCGCAGAAACAAAATTCTTCATCATATTCAAGCATTCATTTTTTTATGAAATGCTTCGCCCTGTAGAAGTTGCTTGGGTTTTATATTTAGCAAAAGACTTATGTTTATTATCATGTGACAACATGATGTTTTTTTTGCTTGAAGATTTTGAAGGCAACAAATTGTTGAAGCCACAAAATGCGTAGGAAACAAAATGGCGATGTATCCCTTTTTTTTTATTTTCGAATCGGCTTTCACAGTATAGATTTTGAATTATATTTCGTTTGCTAATGTAGTAGTTTTATTTTTTATTGTTGAGTTAAGTATAGTCCACTTCAATTAAATCTGCGTGACATTTTCCACAACGCAAGTGTAATTGAGCCACTGATGAGTATTTTACTAGACCTAATTTTAGCACGTTTGTTTGCATTTAATTATTAAAATCAGTGATTTCAGGATTGACTGTGCAAATTTCAAATAAAGGAGAAGTTTATATTAAAAGATCTCTCATGTATATTTTTTTCTTTATTTTGTCATTCCAAGTGACTGTCCGACGAAAGTGTGAAAATATCAACAGATGCTTAGGGAAGTGTTCTTGAAATAATTAATTTGGTTTGGAGCTATTGCACGCCTACTTATTGAACGTCTAATAGTTTTATTCATTATAATGAATACTTACATTTTAATATTATAGAAGGACAGCTGAAAAAGAAAAGCATATTTTTATTAAAAAAAACAAAAACATTTTGGAATTTTATGTGTACATGCATTTATTTGATTTTACTTTTTTTCATAGTCAATTTATTAAAATTGGATAGATACCAAAACAAAGCAAATTATGATTTGCTTTATGAATGATTCATTTGAATAATAAATAATATTTAATCATTCATTAACACTTATAAATTTTATATACAGTTCTTGAATAACAATGCAATTTTATGAATTAAACTGAGTTATATTTGATTAATATTCTCTTATTAAGATTCAATATTCATTAAAAAATTAAAGTTTCACTTCTTTTTTTCTTTAATTAATATTATAAAAATCTATCATTCATTTTAAATATACAGATAAAGAAATCCAATCAGTTGTTCACCCGCCGAAGAGCATTTCAATAAAGATTTTAAAGTTATTGATCGAACAGTTAAATAGCTTGTCATAATTATTATGTTATTTGAAATACTAATATACTACTAACAATCCGTGATCTCATCTAATTGGTTAATTTAGAGCATTTAATTGTCCGTTAGATAAATAAAAATTAGTTGTTTATATCAGCCTCTATTGTGATCAATTGTCAGTCGTTAAGAAAAGAATATTAACCCATCGAGCGCCGACGGTCTAGCTTTAGAATGTTCTTAAAACGGCCGCAGTCAAAATGAAGGTTGAACACAATTTACTAGATAAGAAATCGGCAGAACGTTCGTAAACCGGCCTGGTATGTTTTTGCTTTCCCCTGACCATTAACAACAGGGGGTAAACTTTCCCGCGTCTTGACCATCACCCCCCGCCCTAAACACCGGGGATTTTGAATAGTACTGACTGATCAATCAAGTAATAAATCTGTCGAGGCAGGGCAATTGCCATGCGGTTTTTCAACTAAGAAGTTGGTTTTCGCTCTGAGAACTAAGAACTTGTCTTTTAATCTGCAATGTTTACAGAAAATAGAATTTGTTCAAAAATAAATATAAAAAAAATTCTCAATATGATTTTATAAATTTTTATTAGTAATAGAAAAATTTGTTTAATAAATTATTTAAAAGGAATTATCATTCATCAAATTTCATTACGAATATAATACATTCTTTTTACTGACATTCAGTGAATTTTAATTAAGTTTTTTCTAATTTTTAGTTGTAAGCATTTTACTCGCATATTATATATATAATGGATGAATATATATAGTTTTCTGATTAAAATAAATTATAAAAATTTATTATTAATAATTTAAAAATGCTACATTCATTTCGGATATAAATCTGTTATTGAAAATTATAAATAAATATTTGTATTATTTTTTTTTTGTTTTTTTTTAGATTTTTGTTTTTCATCCCATTTTTTTAAGTTCTGAAAATAATAAAGCAATCCTTTGTCAATATATAGTGGGTGAATATTTTATTGATAATATGTTGATGAAAATATTATTAACTTGAATATTTTTAACTTATTATCTTATTTTGAAATAATTAAAAAAATAAGTTGAAATAATAAATTTTTAAAGTTAATTTTAATACTAAAATAAGATAACATATTAATGTATCCATTTACTCACGAGGCTTATATCTGATAAAAATCATCATTTCATTCATATTTTTAATAAGTGAATATTTTGAATGTCAATTTCTTATATCATTCCTAATCTTGTCACAAATCTTGATAAAAAGGACTCATAGTCAGTGCAGAAATATTTTCATAAATCCATGCATTTCTCTGTTGTCAAATATTGCGAAGAATCTTTGCTTCATCTTACTCCATCAATGAAATCAAAATTTCAATTGTACCCATTTTATGAAGTTACAACATTGTGATTTTTTTAATGAAAATTCGTAAATTATCTGGTAGATAAAAACGAGACTTAGCTGCATTTGTCCAACAATTAACAATTACCCTTTCAGAACGTTGCTTCCATGCTCTTCATTTCTGAACAATTCAAATGAATTTCATTGGAAATATTTATAAGATATTTCACTGCATGTGAATTTCAAAAGATGGATGCACAATAAAATAAAAGAAAAACAATCTAGAGTAAGTAATCATAATTTCAGCAACGTTTAAAACCCGTAAGTGAAAAATAAGGTTTTTATTTCATTGCAACAATAAAAATACTTGCTACAAATTTTGGCAAATTAATTAAAATAAAACAAATTATAGATATTAATGAACCTGTAATAATTTTGTCAGTTTGTGGAGGAAGGGCAGAGTTTTTCATTTAAATGATCTTATCCTCCGGTCACAAAAATTGGATGGAAGAAAAGTGGCTTAACAATGACATTACATATTAAGAAGGTTGTGCTAAATCAGAAATAATATATGTATAATTTATTTTATATATATAAGAAAAATAGAGAGAAGTGTGAATTTTTATGTCATAGAATTAATTAGCAAAGACTGGGTCGGAGAATCATGTTGGTGTGGTAAATCAGCGAGTTATTGGTGGTCTAGTCACAGATGACTCATCGGGGTCTCAGGATGTTAAAATCTTCTTAGCATCTGTAACCATTTCTTATCAAAGCAAAAATAATATTCATAAATAGTTTTTAAAAAATGCAAAAGCTAATATTTTCGTAAATTATTAATTTTTAAAGCATAATAAAAATTTTAATTAAAATTTTCCCGTGGTATTTCGAAGGAAAGTAAATTAATTAATTTGACATTTGTATATTAATTTATCGAATTTAAGTATATTTTACATCAATATATTTCATGATGGAAGTGAAATTAAATTGTCTTCATTGTTGGTTCTATCATTTCAACCTAATTTTTTTCCATTGTTGATATCAAGATATTATCCAACTAATTGTTTAATGTTGAGTATGTTTCAATGGTATGCTTTTGTTAAAAATTTTGTTTTATTTTAGATAAAGTTCAAGTGCAGAATCAAGCATTGGTGAAAAATTTTTAGCTCAGTTTTGAAAATTGCTATTAGGATTGGCCTTAGGAGGTGCTTTACAAATAAATTTCCTAAAGGGAGCAATTTTTTTAATGGAAACAATATTCAGTAGTATCTGATCAATAGCCGAATTTCAACCAGAATATAAACAAATTTAGTAAGAAAACCAACTTGCCTTGTATTAATGAACAGAGAAATCGAATTTTTTATTTTACTTTTTAGTCATTAATTATTATTAAATATATTAAGAAGTACGTCTTTGAATGTTCTATGAAAAAAAAAATTTAATGGATATGAAAATCAAATCAATAGTAGAGCACACACTTTGTTTGACATAAAATCTAAAACTGATTAAAGAGCAAAGCTTAAAAACTTTTTTTCAGAGATTATTGCCATAATACCCACGTTAATTTTATAAAAAGAACAGCGCTTTCAGGAGTGCTGAATTAATCTTTTACATCCAAGACTCATAAATTTCAAAAATGGTAAAGATTAAAAGAACTACTCAGACATCTTTCAAGAATTCATTCTTGTCTTGCTGAATGCCTAGCAAGGGAAAATACCCTCCCTTTCAATGCGAGATTCGTATTAAAAGTACTTCTGTTGTACAATCTGCCTGGTGCATGTTCTATATAACCCATTTTGTGACACTAATTTTTATTGAATAGGCCGTTGTCACCAGATGTAACACTTCCCTTTGTAACGTAACTTGGCCAATTTTAAGCACTAAACCTACTGACATTTTACTGCTTGATTTGATCGTAAAACTTCTATTAACAATGTGGACAAGCCGAAAAACTACTTTCACATACAGAAACACATGGATTTTCTTACCAAATACTAGCAATTGAAAGGAACCGAGATCCAAAAATAAATAAAAGTTCTGAATCCACACCCTTGTGATGCGTTTCAACAGTTAGAAATCGTATCAGCCTTTAATGCATTTATTTAATTTCATTAAATAGCTAATGCTGTTTTAATGCAAAGCAATAATTATAATTGCACAGATACATTTATTAATTCTATTCTACAAAGCAATATCATACTCATCATCTACTTTTGTTGAATATAAATAAATGTTTTCCATTTATTAAATATATTTTCTTTCTTTCATATGCTAAATATTTTTTAATAGTTTTTATTATTACTAAGTCATTTTTTTTCATTTACGCTTTTCGCAGCTCGTCACAAGACACAAATCTTCCTCCCATTTGAATGTGCATTGATTTTTTATAGAGATTTTAAATATATATTAATAATATAATTATATATTTTAAATATATAATTTCTAAAAAATATTTTTTATATTTATAAAAGAAGCGGTTTTTTTTCCTACCTGAGCCTCCCCCCCCCCGAAAAAAAAAGACAAATATGATTTGAAAAAGCAGTAAAGAACGCTTGTATTTAAATAATGAAATAAAATACAATATTAAGCAGTAAAAAAGAATAATAGTAACTACATTTATCAACATACTTTAAATAAAAACGTCTATAAAAATAATTAAAAACGCTTTTACAAAAAACTCACTCTAAACAGTAAAAAATAAATAATTATATCCAAAAAATTTTCAAATTTGCCTTTCATTACGTATTAAATGCTTGGCCAAAATCTATATGCAAAGCTTAAGCAATAGTTAAAATTATATTTATAAATTAATATTTGTCTCGCTAAATAATCGGGATGAAAATAAATTTAAAAATTTTATATAAGGATTTTTCTTATATTTTACAGCATTTTAATAAAAGTATTATTAAAAGTTCAAACGTACTTTTTTGTGAACTAATCACAATCATTAACTGTTATACATGATTATGACATGTAGATATGAGGGATTCCCTACCTTTAATAAGTATAATAGTTTTCATTTGGATATTAAATTTAAATAATGAAATATTGAAATCAGGAATGAAGTATACAGCTCATATCACCAATCGATCCTGCAATCGTGAATTCTTACGGAAAACGTTGTTTCTCTTCTCGGGAGTTCATTCCCCTAATTAGAGAGACCACCCAAATTCTAACTGTCAGCGAAAACCATAAAATGACCTTAACAAGCAGATGACCCACCGCGTTTATTGCATTTAAGGGGGAAAGCATTGACGACTTTCTACGTTGGAGCCGGGTTAATAGCAGTTTGCGGAAAGCAACTTCCTACGTTCCAGCCGGGTTTAAAGCAGTTTTCGGAAAGCAACTTCCTACGTTCCAACCGGTTTTCAAGAGACACGTTGGAGCGACTTTCTACGTTCCAGCCGGTTGAAGGGTTAAATATTCACTGTGTGGCAAATCAGAATCAGACAAGAAATGATGGACTGGCAGCTTGAACCATAAGAGGGAACAAAAGAACCCTGCATTTATCAAAAGACAAAACCAGCTTGTCAAAACCAGTAGACAGCTTGATCACTGTGGAGCCCTTTGGAATGTCCTAATAAGGAATATATTGCACTATAATCAGAAATAATATCCTCTTCTATATAAAACAGCGCACATAAAAACTTAAAATTATCATCAAGATATTTTGCTATTGGAAAAATAGTTAAAAATTAGAAAAAAAAGTACAATAATGTGAAGTTCTAAAAGGGGAAATGAAATATGATCTTAAACTCTAATTATAGTAAGGAACATAATTTATCATCATTTAGATATTTCTCTAACATCAAACTGTTACATCGGGAAAATTCTTGCATAAAACTGATAGCGACAGTAATTGATTACATTAGAAGCGATAGATTTCTCAGGACAGATTCACATGGAACATTCTAATTTTGGTGGAAGATGGTCTAAATGGAACCAATCTTCACAGTCGAATGATGAAAGAGCATGTAACTAAGTGGAATTTTCTGATGGTAAGGGGATTTTTACATTAATTACCAAAAGTGATTTGCCAATTTATAACATGACGGCTATATTTGCATATCTGTGATTATTGATTATGATTACAATTTCAATATACCTACAAGAAGACACAATTTGTGGCTATTTATTAAAATGGATACAAGGGAATTATTCAAATAAATATCTAATGTGATCTTAAGTGATTAGTACGAAAAGTGGCGGAAGAAGTTATAAATATCTTAGGTACGGCCAGCAATTACTAAAAAAATTTAATTTTTAAAGAGATTTTGCAAATGTATTTCCAATTTTACAGACAGAAACAATAAATGCATGTTTTGTTAGAAAGCTCTTTGCTGAAACATTTATGTTCATTTTATTTTAGAATTGTTTAGATAAAAAAAAGTGTCAAACAAGTTCTAAATTAAAGAAAATTAATTTACAAAGCTTTAATAGTTTTTTTAAGTTTAAAAATGACAAATATTAAGTATATATATAATAAATATTATAATATTGACAATGGCAAATAATATAAGTGTATATAAATATTAAAAAATTATAAATACTTAGTTCAGAATAATATATTGAGACAAAAGTTCCCATGAATATGTCTCAAGAAAAATCCGAATTGAAACATTTAATCATTTGCAACAGAACAACACATTGAAAAGGGGGGAAAAACATTACATAGTATTTATATATATAAAAAATTTCTTTAATTGAGACTTTTTCTTTATTAAATAAAAAGTATAAAGAGTTTTCATTCCTTATTGTTACATCATTCACAAACCAAAAAGAATTAAGTCTTCCGAGTATATCATGCCAGCAAGCGTGAAAAGTGCCATTTGTACACGAAAACATACAGATGCTTAAAAGAAATTCGAAAAAATAGCACACTGTAAGAATTTTTCTTCACAAACCTTTCTTTTGATATGAAGATAATTTTTTTTATAAATTCTCGAAAGATAAATAGATTTTGAATTTCAACAATCTTGACTAGATTAATAAATCCAATATTCTCTACATTATCAGTTGCACTTTTCTCGCTTTATGCAGTGAGTCCTGCAAATTTTTCATTAATATTTTCAAAGAACAATTTATTTCGAGAATTATTTTTTTTCAACTTAAAACCTAAAGAACTTCACCCATTGCAACTCTTTACCGAATAATGGATCCATGAAAGAGAAGAAAAGGGTTTCGTTTCAGCTCCCGCATAATGAAGTTGGGAAAATGGTGATTTTCTACAGTATAAATAAGGTTACTGATAATCCCAGATGCTGTAGTAACATAACCAAGAACTAGATTACACTTTTTTACTTCGGTTGATTTCATTGTTAGGGTTGGCCTCTTCAATTACTTGTAAGGTGTTCGGCTTCATCTACGTTCTTTGACACATTCATGGTTCTTTCTACAAAGAAACTGCTTTCTTAAGTTTGTTTTTTTGTGCATATATTCATTCGATTAAGTTTTAGTTCTTGGGTCGCTGATGCAAAAAAGCATTTCTGGAAAGTAAATGCTCCGTTTTTTGATTAAAATCATTTTCGGGTTTTGTTAACAGAATAAAAATATAAAAAAAATAGCAAAGACTTTTCATTCGAAGTACGATAATGCTGGTTTACTTTATTTGCAATTTCACGGTAAGCTGAAATAAATAAGATACAATAGAATGGACTGAAGGTAATATGGAAGATGGCTATGAATTTTCAAAGAAGGTATTTATAGCCGCACACAAATGAACACTATGAATGAACTTTTGTAACTTTATTTCTGTATAATTACTGCACGTACCATAAACTTCAGTATATTTTACGCTGAGAAAAAATAGAAGTGTTTTCAATACTAGAAAAATAATTTTAATATTTTTATTTAAAAAAAATATTTACGGTTCTTTGTTAAATTATTCTTTTGAACAGATTGTAAAATCACATTAACTAAATGAACATTCTTTTTTCATCTTGTTTCTATTTATAGCATGTTTTATTTTACTCACATATTTAAATCCCCAATTCAGAATATGGTAAAAAAAGTATTTTTAATGACTGAAAATTAAATGTATTTATAGATATTTTCATATTCTGAAAAATTACTGAAGCTTGAAGTTTTATTTCCGTATAGAAATAGCTCATATGGGTGATATTAAATCAAAATGCTAGATTTTTCTAGATAAAATAAATTTAAAATATGATTCTAAATTTTGATTCATGTACATTTTTTTACTGTTTACATAAATGAGGGAAGCCTGCAATTAAAGCATTTTTCTAAAACACAAAAATTGGTTAACAAATAAAAATTTAAAATTATATGCATTAACATAAATATGGATTTAAGCTATGCCTTTTTTCAATGGCAAAATTTAGCTTGATTTTTAATTTATTAAAAAAACTAATTAAAGTTTCAATTAACCGGTTCCGATATACACATTTCCACCAGACAAAAATGTAAATGTGCCGAATTTGATAAGAATGAATCAAATGCTCTGTCTAGTCGCGAACAAACATAAACGTATGGATACACATAGACATTTTGATTCAAAAAGTGCAGAAAGATATTTTGATTCAGTAACTGCATTATCAGAGAAAGGCAAAGCGAAGTTATCTGAGTTCAAAGCATTTTTACAAATACAGTGTGAAAAATGCTTATATAGCTCGAAATATCAGTTTATTAGCTTTAAAAATCTAAAGAAACATTAAGAGTATTTGTAAATCTGAACTAGCAAATTGTTCCCACTGATAAAAAATTACATCATTTACTCAAACATAATTAATTATAATGATGTAATAAATGATATATTTTAATTATTAATACCACAAAGAACTTGAATAGGCATTTTCCTGAATTTCCTATCGATGATAGTTAGCCTTTTTTATATATAAATAGACTATTTTATATATACTCTAATTTATGTACGTAATTCCTTCATTAGTGTTATAATTAAAGAAAATATTTTAAAATAATCACTCATCATTTGTCCTTTATAAGCCTAACCACAAAATATCTGCATTTAATTTTGCAAGAAGCGTTAAATCCAAAGAAAACGTTTATCTTAAAAATGGAGAATTCTGTTACTTAAATTATATGCTCATAATCCTAGATACAATTATAAAATAAACTGAAGAAGAAGAGGAATTTTCAATTTCGGTTGATTTGATTATTAGAATGATCTATATCTATTAATTCTAAGTTACTCGTTATCCTCATGATTCATTTAAAACATTTTGGGAAAAAGTTTTCTTCATAGAAACATATTTCGAAAAACGTTTCATTCATGGAAATATATTTATAGTTTCCTTTTATAGAAATATGCTCATTTTCAGTATGTTTTTTTTCCTTCAGATTAAGAATTAATGCATTCATCTTTAATAAATGCACTGGCTATCCATTTTTTAAAAATTCATTTTGTATTAGGAGAGTTTAATAAAACCATTGCGTTTTGTAATGATGACCTTTAAAATCATGATCATAACTTAAATCATAATAGAACGTGATCACTTAAATTCATAAAAGAGACCAAAAATCAAAATAAAAAATTATAAATTCAAACATCTTTATATAATTGCCAATTTATACCTATTCATGATATACTTACTAAGTTTTATTATAATATAAATTCATAATTATATTCAATATTTCTAAAATAATTATAAAAATGACTATGTATTTGTATTAGTGCTCTTTAAGCTAGACCGTTTGACCTGCCTATATACATTTGGAGATTGGGAATATGTTTCTTGGAGCATTTGTTTGAAACTTTAATTAAAATTTTAGGCACTGAATAATTACAAAGAATTTTGGAAAGTTTTTTTTTTTTTTTTTTTTTTTTTTTTTTTACAATATGTTTCGGAAATAATATTGCTCAAAAACGAATTTCCAATTTTATTCCACGAATTTCCAAACGAATTTCAAAGTTTAAAACGTTGTCTTTTTAATAATACCTGTTTAATAGACCAGCAAGCTGTAACGTAATTTTCAGCCTTTTATGAAATCTAACGAAGAATAATTGTATTTCTTTTGTGTGTAATTCACAAATTGAATTTAAAAATGAACTTATATTATCGCGAAATTTTGTAAGATGAATAGAATATTTAAGTTTTAATAGGTTATAGCCTTATTGGACTGCCTTTATTAGAAAACGCTCACACACACACAAAATAAAACATAAATAAGACAGTTAATATTGCATGGTATTAGAATTTAAAAAATTGTCGGAATCCTGCGTATGAAGTTAAATCTAAATGATTTATCTGAAATCAAATATAATTAATAATTTTGGTTGACTGAGGTGGTTAGTTTATAATAAAATAATATATGTGTATCATTTGGGCTAATTTGTTTTATCTGTTTCGTTTTACATTCGTAGATACTTCTCTTTAATAATCTTATGATGATAATTGATAACAAATTTGTTGAAATTCATTTGACTAATCTCTTTAAAATAATGTTTCAACTAAAAATTGGTCTCGAAATGATATTTTAGATTTTATACAAGCCATTAAAATTTTCATTAATTAAATTCTTGAAAAATTGTATAAGTAAGTCTTTACTTTATTGAGCGTACTTTAATTAAAAAATTGGATCATATGTAATTATGATTAATTTTGTCTTTCTTATTTTAATTTTATTTTGAATTAAAATAATGTTTACGTTTAAACAAACTGAAATATATACTTTTTCTTGGATTAAATGATTTTTTTTTTAATTCTTGAATTTCTATTCACTTAACCTTATTATAATTGTACCTAAAATTCCACTCAACATTATTAATATCGTTGCCTGAAATCTCTCTACATTACCCCACTTTTTTGTTCATTGTGAGTACCAGAAGTGCATGCATTTTTAGATACATATCTTGGTCCAGATAAAATTGTAGGGGGATAAGTAATTTTTGTTTCGGTAGCTTTATATTTTTATTAAAAGAAATTCAACCAGAAATTTTAAAACATACTCTTAACAATAATACAATGTTTGAATTGTTTAAATTGATAATGCAATAAATGAATGCTAGAATGAAGAATGAGATAATTGAATGTAATAAAATAAATTCTTTAAAAAATGCGTAGTTTTATGAGTCGAATTTCTACACGAATTCTCTGGTTTCGTTTTTTCAAATACAAATAAAATTACCAAACATTTAAAAGTTATTAGTTATCATTCATTCATTACTTATCATTTAAAATGTGAAAGTGAATTTTTGAAGCAAATATCTAATTAAATAAATTGAGTCTATAATTAGTGCGGAAAATGAAAGTTCGTGAGAACAAATAGACTACAGTTTCATTAATCACTATTAATTTTATAGATACAAGTTATGTTTTTCTACAACTTAGAGAAAAAATTTTAAAAAATTACTTAAAGTCTAAGTCTTTTTTTTTACCTATCTTACCTATTTGAATCGTATTTATTTATTTCGGATGAAAGTATCGCAGAATTAATTGGACGTCAAATAATATAATCTATCCTAAATATATAAAATATAAATTTAGAAAATAAATAAATTTAAAAAAGCAAAACGCTTGAATTATTTTATTTTCAAAGAAAAGCCTTCAAATTTCTGTTGAATGAATAGTTGTAGTCTGAGCTAAAATTGTGTCTCGGGAGATGAAAAAAATCTGTAAAATAACATGTGCGTACAAAATCGAAACAATTTATAGAAACTTTTTCTTATTTCATTACTATTTTCATCATCTTAGAGGGAAAAAAATCTAGAATTATAAAAACAACTATGATTTCCGAAATGTAAACTTTTGCATTAATTTCAAATAATGTGATCAAGTTTTGACGTGCTCCAAATAAATAATAAATCAACATTTCTTATTTGCTATAATGTAATTGGATTGTTTTGTTAGGTTAATTTAAATAATGTTTGCACATACAGTGAATTACTATGTTCAATATTTTCATCCATCAAAGATTATCTACTTAATAAGTTATTTTGTCTATTTTCTTCAAAATCTAGTATAGGCATAAAATAACTTGTGCTCTTTGTGTGTAGGGCGGATCTGTAACTAACACTGATGAAAGAAAGGAATTACTTTATGTACGACCTGTCAAATGATAGATATGGATCTGAAATAAAAAGTAAAATTAAAAATAGCAGCAACAAAAAATGCAATTAAAATTGCCTTTAGTACCAAATATTTAAGTGTAATGGAAACAAATTCTTCAAAGATAATACTTAAAATATATAATATAATACATTTTAAGTATTATTAAGTATTAAAGTATAATATATACATTAATGTAAAATATAAAATTCCAGTATTATTTCAGTGATAAAATGAATACCTGTAACGAATTACCTGTATTAAAAATTCATAGAAAATAATTGAATAATTTTTCTTATTGTTTGACGAGGAATATTTTAAAAGAAGTACAAGGTTACACACCAAGGAAACATACAAAATGATAACAACATTTTAAGAAAAAATTTATTTACAGAGATTCCGAACAGATTTAGATATGTTCTCTTCTTATCATCAAATAACACCATATTACATGACAATAAATAACATTTATGCCAATTAACAAAAGAATAAACAACTTATTATTCGAAATTCTTGTTAAACGAAACAATGTTTGTATAGAAATCATACAATATAATTCTTTTGAAAAAAACATATACCAGAAATATTTAATACCGCAATCTGTATTCCTTTTTGATATGAGTACAAACGTTGAAGGCAAAATAAAATGTTATTTTCAAGGCGAATTTTTATTATTCTTAAAGCATGATAATTGTACATTAAAAAATATTGAAAAACCAGTGATGCTTTACGTTTACATAAACAAAAGTTATAAAAAGAATATTTAACAATAAAAAATAACCAATAAATATCTGTTTGAAATAATTTCTGAAATGTATTTAGCTGAGAATCTTACATCTAAATGTGATTGATTTGAAAACAATAATAATATAAGTAAAAAGATATTTCCGGGTTCAATTTCTTTTTGAAACCATAGTTCAATATATATTTCTTTTCAATCTTTTGTGCGTTTTATATTAACTCCATATTTTCGTGGAAATAATTTTTATTTCGGATGCTTCAAATTCTAATGAAATATATGTGTTTCAGGTTGAAACACTTACAATGTAACGAATAACATGTGATATAGAACATCGTAGAACAGAAAATTGTGTTGACAAGAAACAAATAATTCCAAAACCTACGTTTTTCTTTCTTTAGACAAACAAAGCGCAAGATGTCCAAAACCTTTGTAGTTCAATAGCTGATTTCTAAACTGTCTGAGTTAAGCATAAGTTTCCAGTAGAAATTTGCCTAGCAAAATAATTTCCATTCTCTTTTATAATTTAATTTGTGTGATTAAAGAAATAAGATTTATCGTATATTAATTTTTCGATATTTTAAATTCCTTATAAAGTATTATTTTGAATAAATATTGCGTTGCCCTGGATAATTAGTCTTAGTGTTTACTGTAAGTCAGTATTAAAAAAAAATTCAAGTAAGAACTTTTAGCCTTGAATTTCCCAAAGCATACAAATTGTGATAATTATCTTGGCAACTCTCAATCATATAACTTATCATATACTTATCTCAATCATATACTTAAAAAAATGAATCTCATAGGACAATGAGTATATCTAGAATATATTTCATGATGAAGCATGCATAAACAATGTTATAATAATACACTGAGATAAATAACTGTCAATGATTTATTAAAATATTACAGCAGAGTGACTTTATAATCGCTTTATAAAGTCATAACTTATATCATTATAAATTAATTTACTTATCTTTAGAATCAAAATTATAAAGAGATCATTTGATAAAAAATATGTTTACTAATTCAAAAGCATGCTAAAATGTTTATATATCTCTTAAGAAATATGAATGAATAAAAAATGTTTCTTTTTGTTAATAAGTGAATGAATTAAGCGTAGTAACAGAAGAAAATTCTTCGTATTTTACGCATGTATAATGTAGAATGACTCTGACGAGTTGGAAACTGATCAGGTTCTCAGATCAGTGAATGCAATTGTTATAAGGGGTGGGGGTTGAAAACAAGTATCCGATCTCATAGGTTTAATATGATTATAATAAACGCAATTATTCTGAACTGGGAGAATTCCTTCTTTCTCATCACTACTGATATATCTTCAATCGCCTATTATGAAATAGTTAAACGCAGTCAGACTCATCAAATTTTGATTCTATCTCGTCTCAAAATTTATCAAAACTGAATAGTTATTCTTATGTCATGCTCACTACACGTCAGAACCGGTCTATATAAACCAATCACATTTATTTAATCTTGATTTAATTATGAAAAAATTGTTTTTTCATTGATTATAAAGACTGAATTATAGTATTTCTTACAAAATAAAGAAAGAAAGGAAGCCGTATCGATATTTGTTTCATGAAAATATTTTTTAAATATCAAATAGAATGGCATTTACATTATAATTTTGTTAGATGTTGAATGAATTATATTTAGTGAATGCGAATTATTGTGAAAGAATAGAATAATAGAATTTAATACCAAGAATAGGTTCCACTCATTTACTCACCTTACTGTAAATTTCTTCAAATAATTACAATAAGAGTGCATGCAATATTATATTATATTATTTGATAATTATGAATAGACTTACTGAACATTGATATTAACAAAAAAAAGTGTTATAGGTGCCACGTTGAAATCTTTTCACTCGAGTGGAATAACATTTGCTCAATATGCCGTCATTTTGTTATTTAACCATATTAACAAATTTCGACAAACTAAAGTTAGATAGCCATAAACTGAAATCAATTTGAATAATCTATGATTTTAAAAATTCCTTCACAGTATCAAATCCGTAATTCTTTCCATATGTAACAATGAAAAATCATCGCCATTTCGGATATCCTCCGATGATACGTTTATCTGGAAGGCTCCTTCACAATGTCTTCCATCCTTTGATTAACTGGATGAGAGTCACTGTGACCGTGAAGTAAAGAAGGAAGGGGTAGTCAGGCAGGAGAACAGGTGAAGAGGAAGGATTGCAGGAATCAGTGGCGTATGTGTAATGGGCACAGTGCTCATGGATGAGAGGAGACGATATGCGGTCCAAGTGCTGTTCTAAGAAATCCGCGGCGTCTTGTCCGCAATCTCTTCTCACGTAGACGTATTTACAGAGCACAAAATCATTGAAAGCGCTGGAAGACAGAAAATAAATATATTAGTTAGAAAAGTTTGCCGTTGCATTCTTTTTAAAAATGAATGGATATATGTAACGATTTTAAAATTTCTATTCATAAAATGAATGCATTCTTTTTAAAAATTAATGGATACGTGTAACGATTTTAAAATTTCTATTCATAAAATGAATGCATTCTTTTTAAAAATTAATGGATATGTGTAACGATTTTAAAATTTCTATTCATAAAATGAATGCATTCTTTTTAAAAATTAATGGATACGTGTAACGATTTTAAAATTTCTATTCATAAAATGAATGTATTCTACATTGTATGCAAGTTTGAAGATTTCACTAGATCTTGATAACATTTGGCACACGTTCTTTGCAAGACAAGAGGAAGATCACTGTGCATCATGAAATCCCTTATCTTCATTTCAAAGTTTAAATGTTAATTAAAACGCAATTTAATTTAAAATTAAGCTAGTGTTTAGAATATTTCTACTAAATTTTCCAAAAATAAAAAGGAATTTAAATTATTACTGTAAAACGTGAAATACGTTATTTTAATGATACTCATTTCCTTACTTACTTTCTCTAATTTTGATTAAATTTCAAAGTTTATTGCAGAATTTTTAAAAATATTGTATTTTTTGAAATTTAAAATGATTTTAGTGTTTTTACACGTTGTACAATAGCTTGCTATTGTCTCATGTTAAAACTGAAATAAAGCATGGTTTTCTTTAAGCATGAACATTAATAAAAAATTGTAAAGGAACTACACGTTAAAAAATTGGTATCATTGGAAAAATAGTGATTTTAATTGTAAGATAATGGGCTATAATATTTTTGAAAATTATAATATAATTGTTCAGATTTCCAATAGGTCGAGAATAACATAGAAAAGCATGGTTATTTTAAGGAATCGATAAATATTGAAAAATATTAAGAGGCATGTATTTTAAAAGGATATCCATGAACACTTTTGAATTCAAAATTTTCATTTGAAATAGCGAAAGGTATGAAATGCAACTTAATTTAATGAGATAAAAATATATTCCCTTAATATTCTCTTTTATTTAACAGCAGTTTCTTAAATTATCATAGAATATTTTGTTTTCAATAGATTATTCTGCCATTAGTAAAATTAGGAACTTATAAATAGGCTGATATAGAACTCTTGTATCCAATATTAAATATATAGATTCAAAATTAATTCCGTATCTTTCATTATAAGTAAGTCATTATCCCTATTGAATCAGAAGAATCTATTTTATATTCAAAAACTACTATTCCTGGTTCTTTAATATCCTTCCTAGAAATACTCACCAACAGGATTCTCTGAGTCCCTCATCAATGTTCCGCTGCTCTTCGACGTTCTCCGATAGGTGGATGAGATGCCTGTACTTGGGGGCGCATTTCTCCTCGGATAGGGACACATTTTTGTAGCAAGGAGAATGCCTCAGGTAAGCTTTCAAAAGAGGAAAGAGGATATTAGCCACAGAAGTAAATGCAGCAAAGCCATTTATTAAAACATACCGTTTTGGGAAAGAGAGGAAAATGAGCTGGTTGTTGACTTTTAAATGTTAATGGAATCTTTCATTAAACACTCAAAGTTGTAGTTTTCAGATAATTCCTATAGAAATAAAAGATTACCTGCTTGCAAATTATAAAAACACAAGATGTGTGTCCCACTGTTTCTCCACTTCTACGTAAGATAAGTGGAAAAATCGCCATTAGTCATCATTTGTCATAAATACATACCTCTAAGACAAATGAAATAAAAATAAAAACAAGCGTCTCTTGAAACTAGGTAAAAGAAGTCACAAGCTAATTATCACTTCCCTTAAAAGTATTGAATTGAGTAGTGCCATATGTCTAAAATCCTATTCCGATAATGGGTTAACATCGGTCATATGTGACCTTAATAATAAAAGCTGAAATGTTTCAGCCACAAAATTTTGAATTCAGTTGAATGCATTTTTGAATGTTTATATGCTATTTTTAAATTTTTGCTTGACAAAAACCTATTAAGGTTTTTTTTTTTTTTTTTTTTTTCATTTTTGACTTGCAAATGTATATATCGTTTCTTGCTTCAGAGAAATGTTGTTTCCAAGTTGATGAATTACAGGTGAAAATCAACCAAGTTAGTTTAATTTCCCAGTGAATAAGCTGTATTTGAAATGATGATAAAATTAATAATTTTAAAATTTAAATATCAATACAAAATAGTATAAATTTTTTTCTGTATGAATTTATTATGAAATTATAATGTATTTTACGTTTGAATGGGGATTTCCTAAAAAAATATATATGTATATATTTAATTTTTTGATAAATAAGCAATTTTTTAAATAACGAATATTTCTTCATTTAAAATTTAATATTTAGCAAAATTCTGTAGTTTACTTAATTCTGTTTCATGATTTAACGCAGGTTTTCACAATATTTTTTCCTCTTCATTACATACACACACGTATGTATATAACTTTAAAAGTTATTGGCTTTAAAAGTTATGCATCTTGTCAACCTACTTTTCTTTTATATTTATAAAAGACAAAACAATATATATTAGAGGCAAAAAATTTCCTTTTAAAACTTTCTTATTTATATAAGGTATTTACTTTAATCGTGGATAAAGACCGTAAGCGAAGAAGAATTATAAAATATTGTTATTTGAATGAATTAAAGCTCTACTAAAAAAAAACATGAAAAGTGAATTTTTATATCTATTTTTAATCTTATTTGTCATACTTAATAGAGTAGTTTTATCACATTAACATTTTAAATTTAAAAAATATTCTCACATTTCTGCGAATTAGAATTCATGAATGTTGGATTTTCTTTATTTTAGGTCATTTAGCAGCCATCTCAAGGCTATTTCTTCCATTGATAGATGAACTCTTCAAATGGCGGCCATTATAATGAAATAATTTCTTTAGATCAAAGTTAATAAAAATTTTAGAATTAGTTGAAATTTAATCGCAGAAGAATTTATTCAATTGAAAATGTTTGATTGACAAGTGGGGATAATTAAATAAAATTAACAGAATTAATTAATTAATATAATTAATAAATAAAATTAATAAAAATAATTAAGATAATTGAGATATTGCATAGTAAGATAAATGCATTTTTCCGAACCAATCCACTTTTGAATCAAATAATATAAAATATAATTATGTTTATCATTTAGAGCAGTTTTCCAACTGGATCTTGAAATAAATTGTTTCCAAAAATTAGCAGTAACTCCACAATTAAAATATGTAATATTTATAAAGTATTATAATATAGTAAATATATAATAAAATACTAATGTTATAGTATTTTATATATTATATTAATATATACTAATTTTAATAAAATTGTATTTTATTCTACTTTCAAGTCAAAAAAATTAATTAATTATAAAATGTAGTAATTGTTAATTAAAAATTTATCCCCAATTATTTAGTAAAATTTCATAAAAAAAGGATTAATTAATTTCGTTAGTCTTTTAATCTAATATTAAAGCAAAATATTACAACATAATTTGACGAGAAGCAGCGAATACATTTCAATAAATTATAACACATTCAAAAACTTTCGAATACGTGTTTCACTTTGATACACTTTATGTATATATTTCAACTACCTATCTAGAAAATACGATTGTTAATTTTCATTTCATTTTATCAGATGAACTCATTTGATTCATTCCAACGATCGACTCTCTTCAACTTTAAGACTCAAATGGAAATGAGAAGTCTTCAAACGACTCAGAAATAAACTTAATTAGTTGTCACATCTAGAAATGAATAGTAATTACATATAAGCCTTGAATTCTCCTCTACATAATTTGCATCAGCGAAATCTGCAAGTGTGCGCAATCATCGCAACAAATGTGACCCGTGTGCCACTTTGGAGGATGAGCGCAACGATTCGCTGTCAATGAGCGCAATTTATTACAATGATTATCTGCATCCGGTATTATGAATATTGAAATATGGCGTTATATAGTGGTCATTTCATTGTTAAGAAGGGATTTAAAAGATGCATAAGTCACAGCTTAGCTCTTTAATGATACAAGGTTTGCATCTTCAGAAAGGGTTAAAGAGGGTAATTTCATTTCATTTATAATCAGTATGTAGGTCTGTCCACCATTATCCGTGTTCTTAGCTTTGGTTGATAAATAATCTAATCAACTCGAATCTTGTACAGTCTTTGCATGATGGCACGAGAATAATCACCTCAAGAGTTATCATAATGTATTGGGTATGAACAATCGTAAGTATTGTATGCAGTTGTTAATTATATGTTATATATTTAATTAAACTTATCATATTGATGCCATATAGGAGATAATATTTAATATTTAAAAATAATATATTCATGAACACATGAATTAATATATTCCACATTAAATGTATGATTATTTTAGTTAATTAAAATATTTTATTACCAATACGATATGAATAAGTTTTTATAAATGAATACTGTTTCTCAAATTACTCCAAATATTAAATGTGTCTTTTACTTTCTCGCAAGAATTTATAAGAATAGTTCCATATTAAAAGAACACAGTTACATATCTCATTTAGTAAAATATTATAACTGTCTGTTTTAAATATTTTTTTTCCGATTTTGAATTATTTTTTATATAAGGCTGCATATAATAATTTTATAGGGCTGTATTATTAATAATGTAAATAATCAAACACTAAATAAATTATAGCATAAAAATAAATGAAATGAAATGGCAACATATTCTGTTAAAATTGTCTTAAATCTCTTAACAAACTGACTTATAGAAAGAAAAAAACTGCTTCTTCTTAGGTTCGGTTGGCGAAACATGACAAGATGCATTTGTGATATTCAAAAACACAAAAAAATCCAATTCTTATAGGCGCTTATTTTGAAAACCGTAGAAAGTAGCTTTTAAAAATTTTATTAGCACATGATTTATCTCACTAATAGCAATGAATGGATTTTCATGATTTCATAATACTAGAAACCTTTGAGACCAGCTGATTCATAGGAAAGAAAGTTGATTATATTCAATTAATCCTTTAAAGGGCCATTTTTCTTCTAATCATATTATGTAAAAATATTTTTGACTTGAAATAAGAATAAGAAAAGGGATTCATTTAGCTCATTAGATAAATTTAATTTGATTAATTAATTAATTTGGTTAATTAATAATTAAGTAACAAATCAAGGCACGTCATTTTGTGTAAGATAAAGAACTGAAGCATCTAAGTTTCGGTCTTTCAAAAAAATGTGTCAGAACTTATGCCAACCTACATAATTTCATACAAAGATTGATAAATTGGTGGGAAGCATACTTCCCACGGCCCTGAAAAGGGTTAAAATCTGCCACTCGGAGGAACCTCAAAAATGAGAATGAGAAGCTTCCGGTATGGTAATTGGTTTTCGCTGCCCTGGTGGGTACAGAAAGAGGTAGAGTTTGTTACCCCCCCCCCGATGACGGAACATATTTCCCTAGGGAAGGGTTGTGCCGTGGTCGGTGATCGCCCTCATGACATTTCCACAGTTCCTGCTAGTGTTGCAGTCATCGTAGTCTAGTCATTCAGTTTTATCATGTGCCTACAGACGGGTCGAAGTGGTTAGTTAGTGATATTGAATTAAAATCTCATTTCTAGTTTACTCGCAATTCGTCAGCAAAGTAATGTAAGCATCACATATTGACAGACATTAAATTAGTGTTATTTCATTAGCCCTACGCATTTTTTGCTTTTTCCGTGCATGAATCGTAGTAAAAGAAAATCTAATCCAATGACCTCATAGTATATTTAAAGCTTAAGTATCAGGATAATCTATTTCAAACTGTGCATTGTGTTTTGCAACAATATAATTTAATTTCCAGATTTCTTATAAAAGTCGGCCTATAATAAGCATCATCATTTCTTCATTAGCTTCCAGAGATGGTAATATATTCGGGTTTTATAGCGGAAAATACAAAAAATTGCAATTACTTTTTATTTGAATTAAATTCTAATCACAATTTTAAAAAGAAAATTGATGTCACATCTATTCCGAATTCAATTGCTCAAGTCAAAAAAAAAAAAATATCCACTCAAGCTCTAATACATACATTATTCTATAAAATTACTGGTATAAGGATAACCACATATTGAGATTAGCAATAGAAATGATAAACGACAGAAATAATAATTAAATATATATATTCATGTATGTTGACTTCAGAAGTAATAAGGGTATGCTAAACAATGGCATATAATAGTATGCATCCTCGCTTTATCGGTTAAAATATTCTATTTGATTTTAAATATTTCTGTTGTACATAAATTTTGATGGGTCTATTTATTTGTGTCTGAATTTGCTTGATTCTCAGAGCAATCCTGAGTGCTTTACAAAAAATTTTGAAAGCTTGTTTTCACATAAGCAATGCAATTGTCTTTGAATGTAAGTACTGTGTAATTGTATTTGTACGCTACTTATTTATATTATTTTAATTACAAATAAAATAAAATATTATAAGTAATATTTTAAATAAAAATAATTATTTGAGTTATAAATTATACTTACAATTTTACTCTTTTGAAATTATCATTCGTAGTTTAATTTTTTTTCTCGTTAAAATACATGTTGGTAAAAATATATATTACATGTCAGATAACTATTATATAAAAAATCGTAACAACTTTTAAAATTAATATAATAAAATTTTAATTAAATACTAGGTATCAAATAGAGTTCATTAATTATGAGTTCTAATTTATACGAAGGGCGTTAGAAGATAATGTCATGATTTCTAATGGCTTATGAGAGCTATGTGAAACTTCATTGATAAAACACCAGTATGTATAATATGCTTAAATCCGATATTCAATATTTGATACAAATAAGTCTTTTTTATCAAATTCAAAATGCATTTTCTTTATATTTTGCGTACATCCTAAAAATATCTATGCAGAAAAAAGAGGAAAGAAATGAGTTTGCTTAGCCTTTCATCGGAGATTGAGATAACAATAATATGTAGCATACCTAATTTTGTATTTTCTAACATGGAATATCCTTTCATTAATCATCATATTAACTTTTGTATTCATAATAATATGAAGATATTGTTGTTTCATTACACAAGAATATCTTGCAGATATTCTTGTTTCGCTTCTATTATAATTAGAAGAATTATTCGAGTAAAATGCACATTAAGATTCATTTTATTGATTTATTTTTTATGTAATATTTTACATGTATTGATGTGTTTTTATTGAAATTCTATAGTTTCAGCATTGTTTATAAATAAATTTTAATTATGACAAATTAATTTTAGAAGAACACTTTTTGAACAAATATTTTCAAAAATAATATTTGAAAAATTTCTTTTTTTTAAACATTATGATTAATTTTCTATTTACAGCTATTTAAGTCTGTAGGCGTTAACAGCAATGTTATGTGTGAAGATACAATTTTAAATTGTTGTGTTTCGTGAAATTATTGTGTTTCTTAAATCTAATTTAAATTAAATTATTTTCTCTTTAAAGGAAAATTTAATAAATATGTAAGAAACAAATCTAAATGAAATTTGATATTTCAAACTTACTGGCTAGTAACATTATAAATCCAATTTCTAAACTTTGTGATACGTTATAATTTATTAATTGTATTTCTATCGTTCAATTAGCGTCAATTTATTTTTACAGAAGTTTCTTTAGTGAAAATGGATACCTTGACCATTTGGTGATTGATAGTAATTTAATGCTATATCGATTTTTTTTCTTTGTATATTTTAACACTCAGAACGTAATTCAGTGCATGTATTACACATAAATTTTTAAAGAAGGATTTTTCAATGCCTGAATGGTATATATTGCGTATATAATTAATAATAAAAATTAAATTATTATAAAACTATATTACTTGTTGAAATATAGTAGGTACATTACAAAAATCAATTTCCGAACTAAAATCATCAAATCGCTCCTGAATACATCCTTCTAGAAGATAACCAAAGTAAATTGAAAAAAAAAACACATTACAAATATTATTTTTTTCAGTTATGAATTACATACCACAAGTTATAAGTATCTCAGTAGGTTGTATCATAAATATCGATATTGAAGATATTAACTTCTCTTAAGGGTGAGTATAATACACTTTTAATGAATCACTTTTGTGCTACATTTTCAACGAGAAATACAATGAAATTTTTTTTAATCATTATATTTGAAATTTTACTAAAAAAAATATCTTTTGAACAAAACTTTCTAGCATTTCAATTTTTTTCAGTTATATTGCAATTATAGCAATTCGTTCATTTTCAATTATAGATAAACCTTTAATAATTATCAAAACTTTTATTACTATTCATTGAATTTATTTAACATTTCTAGGACAGCTGCATATTTTTATTTTACTGTGAAAATAAAATTTTTCAATTATTTTCAATTCTGAGTCATTTTCTTTTTAGAAAATCCATTTCTTTCAATACCTTTCATGGCTGTGATTCTTACAAATGGAAGAGTAACAGACGAAGAGATTGTTAAATAAAAGGAACAACTTCTACCGCCTTAACTCATTCCTTTAACTTTTCTCTAGAGAATAAACCTCTTATCTTTTTCCCTTTTAAACCATTTATGGATGGAATTTTTCTTTCTATTCTGAAGCCATTTCGTTACAATGTTATATTTAGCTTTCATGAAAAGGTTTCTCGCTTGCAATTAGAATTTACTGTAAGATAAAGAAATTCATAAAATGTTTTTACACATTACTTATAACTACTTTTAAGGTTTCTTTTATTTTTATGTTATGTCATTATAATCGAAAAAAAGGGAAGTTATTTCTTTTTTATTCGTTTAAATATAGCTAATTTATGAAAATAAAATGATTCATTATTTGAGTTTCTACTTATTATCTACATTCTGAAAACTTATAAATAAACAGAGTATTATTCAATACACTTAGGTCATAAAGGTCATGGGATAGCAGTATGCAAATATGTATACAGATAACAATAGTATCGTGTACAAAGTGTACAGTCGGACAGTACATTGATAAGGATTTCATTTCTATTGATGTGTAAACATTTCTGACTAGATTATGAACATACGGGTGGAATTAACAGACTTTGAATGCAGAATGGTAGTAGGAGCTAGACGCATGGGACATTCTATTTCGGGAATCTTTACGGAATTCAAAATTCCGAGATCCAAAGTGTCAAGAGATCCTAATTTCAAGTATAATTTGCCACCTTGGACTAAACAATGACCGACAACCTGCACTTAATGATCTAGATCAGCAACATGTGCGTAGAATTATGTGCGTCAGTGTTAACAAATAAGCAACACTGCATGAAATATCTGCAGGTATCAATGTAAGATGTACGAAGGATGTGTTGTAAGGACAGAGGCAAAAATTGGCTTTAATAGGCTGTAGACCTGCAGAAGACCGACTATATAGGCAGAAGACCGACTCGAGTGTCTTTACTAACAGCATGATCTTGCCTGAAATGCCTCTCCAACTCTCGTAACCATATTGGTTTGAATGTAGACTATTGGGGAATCGTGGTGCGATCAAATCAGTCACGATTTCAGTACGCAAGAGCTGATGGTAAATTTCGAGTGTGGCGCAAACTCCACTAAGTCATGAACCCAAGTTGTTAACAAGGCACTGTGCAAGCTGATGGAGGCTCCATAATGATGTGGGCTAATTTTACATGGAATGGACTGGGTCCTCTGATCCAACGTAACCGATCATTGACAAGAAAGGGTTATGTTCAGCTACCTGGGGGCCACTTGGAGCTATTCATGGACTTAATGTACTGTAAGAACAAAGTCATTTTTATGGATTAGAATGCGCCATGTCACCCATCACAAATGTCCACGGTTGGTTAAAAGAACATTCAGGATTATTTCAGCAAATGAATGAGCGATGCCTAGATAACTCTGCGTGAATCCCAACGAACATTATGGGATATAAACGAGAGGCCAGTTCATGCACAAAATTCGACACCACCAACACTTTCGCAATTATAGACGTCTATAGAGACAACATGTTTCAATATTTCTGCAAAGGACTTCTAACGACTTGTTGACTCCGTGCCACATCGAGTAGCTACATTTTGTTGGGGAAAAGGAGGAACGACACTCTATTAGAAAGTATCTCATGTCTTTTGTCCTCTCAGTGTATATGAAATTGTGAACATACAAGCAAGATAAAATAACGAAGTCAAAAATACAGAAAAGTTATACATTCCATTGCTTTCATAACAGCGATATCTTTAAAATTCAAAACAAATTATATTACACTCCGGAATTTATTACAATGCGCATGTAATAGTTAAAGTCGTAAAAACTCAAGCACACAAACAGAGTGCGAGAGAGAGACAAATTCTCCAAAACAATAAAAATAAACAAAATCTAATATTCTTTTTGAAATGGAAAGCTCATAACGGATGTAACAAAATATTGAAAATCTAAAACAGGGATCTCATTTCCAATTGCCGAGATTAAATTTTAATTGAAAGTTCAAATTATGTGTTTCTTGCTTGGGCAAAGCGCATTTTAGCATGTTTGCTGCAGCATGATTTATCAAAGATTCACAACTTCAAATCTGCTATCTAATTAGTTTACATCTAATATCTAATTAGATTAATCTTTCTCTACTTCAGTTTAGCTGTAACAAAAGAAGAGGTAATCTATTTAGTTGATTATTCAAATCACAGGTATAAAACATGCGAAAGTCAGGAAAGGAATTTCTAAAAAATATTTAATCAAAATAGTCCTCACTATCTAATTTACGTAGTTATGCTTTCTGTGAGTTTTCAAATTAGAAACGAAATAAATGGAAGACTTAAGGGTCGTGAGAATTAATTAAATGCATTAAATTACAGTAGCAGTAAATAACAGATCAGACGAAATCCGTGTTTCTAAATCTATTCAATGGCGCCACTAGTTGTTTAGTAGATCTATTTATTTTCATTAAAAATATTAGGTGAAGGATTAATTGCGTTATTTTAGAGAAGTAATCGATGGGTCCCTTGCTTGCAGAATCAGAGAAAATTAATAAAATTAGAATCAGAGGGAAAAAAGAGAAGTGAATATTCGTACCTTCCTGTATAGGTCCAGCTACACAAAGTTCAAGCAAGAACTGTCTCGCTCCGGCCACTACGTGATTGAAAACTTTTGTCTGGGTAGGATTGAAGCAGTTTTTCATATGTTCGTCCACACAACTGACACTTTCTTTTAATTTGCTGAAAAAGAAATCAATTATTGATAACATGGTTTTTTATTATATGAAAATATATAATACAGTAGACTCCCGATTATCCGCGGTGCGGATTATCCGTGCCTGCCGCACAAAGTTTTTTTTTTTTTTTTTTTGACTGATTTTTTCAAAAAGATGCAGTTTTACAGTTATGCGTTTGTAATTACATAATACATTACAGTATTAAAACAGTTCATATGTATTCATTTTTCTGTGTATCCTTGACGCCACTCGTAAATACAAAGCACTTTTCTGTTTTCATTAACAAAATGCATTTTAGGTTAGTTTTGAGTGATATACTAAAATATTAAGCGTTAGTTAAACATTTCCTGCTGTTTATTTTACGTTTTATTGTACATAAAACGATTGTTCAAAGTTGGAATGACTGTTTTCTTTTTTGCTATACCCGTTTTTAGCTTTTTTCGGATTATCCGCGATTTTTGTTATCCGCGGCGGCAGCGCCACCCAATTCCGCGGATAATCGGGAGTGTACTGTATATTACAAGTATTCCTTTCAAAGATAATCCAACATCATCATAGAGAATTCTTATATATATAACAACTGAAATTCAATAAAATTAAATATTTTAAGTGACAATAAAGCTAATAAGGATTCCAAGTGCTTGCATTCGATTAGTTTTTCAATTAATTATTTATTGAATTGGAAAAATAATAATCAGTTCTTCCGTCTCCCACCAGAGAAAAAAAATAAAACAATTTAATGCAGGAATAAAATGTAAAAGAACTAAACATTCTAAAGACTATTAAATAAGTTTATTGTCAAGTAATGAAGAAATCCAGAAATTTACTTTAAAAAACCATAATGTAATACAGCATTAGATAATGAATGCTGCAAATGATCAAGAGTAAAATTAAAGTGAAAACAATTAATGAACATATTTAGTATTGATAACACTTTCTCTATGTTGTTCTTCAAATGTGATTGTATCAAATTTTTGACACATTTAGCGCGTCTATAATAAAATCGTATAATTTGTATTGTTACATTTTGCATCCATTTCATGTTGTTCATATATAAAATATTGCATTTAGTAAAATTATATTGAAACAGAGATTCTCATTTATATATAAAAGAAATCGAAGGCATTATATAGAATGTTGCTTGATTTTTCCAAATATTTCTAATAAGTTTCACAATGAGATTCATTATTTTACCATTTCACTTTTAGAATACTTCCGAGGTGCTACAAGGTTTAGAAGACAGTTATTTTTTCTTTTCCTCATGCAAAAAATAGGGGAATTATTGTAATCGTCAAGAAATTCGATCTCCAGATTTTGAATCTGCAGATTTGATCTGCAGCATCAGATATATAGCATTTTGTACACAGGTTTCACTTCTAAAATATACATTTCAAATTGATAAGCAAATCAATCAAACGGTGACCGTCTCTAACTTTGTATTTTCGCATACATGTAAACGCAGTAACTCATAAACCCAATGACTTAAGTCAATAAAATGTGTTATGTTATCTTATGATGAAAACGGAAACTTCTTCGAATTTGATGTCAGTGAGTCGATAAAACGGTGTCTTATATACATATCCTCATGGAAATGCAGTAAAAATGTTAAATTCACGTTGAAATTTATAACTAATGATCCCCAATGGGTAATAGGGCAAGGTATTCGTGGCTTTACTCAAATACCTCAACTGAATGCAGAAGAAAGATGTCACTTATTAGAAAGTATATTTTTTGAAGAGAATTTTTTATTATGAAATTTTGGTAGGACCATTGCCGCTGTTTTTCTGTGAGTAGATACCACTTTTATAACTTTAGGTATATTCTTTCATCAATAAAATAGGTGTGAAATTAATGCATCATCAGCCTTTACGTTATGGGTTCAGTTATATTAACTTCCTGTTTCAAAGCAATTCTAGGGCTATTTTGGTACAGACTTCATAATTTTGAACCACGGTCAGATTACGATAACGACACCTGAGCTGGAATTTTTGTTTATCCGGATTTTATCCTCTGCCGTACCATTCATGAGATTGTAACAAAACTTTCCACCTTATTGTTTTGAACCTAGAAAATCCATGAATTTCACACGGCCAATTGTATGTTGGTTGTTCACAAGTCGACAGACACGATGGTTTTTCAGTGAATCAGGTCTCGAACCTACAACCCTCCAGCTGCAAAGCCATTACTTTGCCACTAGGCTACCACTGTCTTACGGTATGAGAACTAAACCCTTTTGCATTCTCTACATACTTTAGTGTATAGGGTTGTGATATATTATTCTCTACTGCTTAAGTACATAAGGACCCTTATTATTTTTCTTTGTAGTTATATACAAACATTTTTTACAAAAACTTTAATTAATTCTGGAAAAAGAAATTCAGTCATAAATCAATAAAAAGAAATTCATTTAATTAACATAATCCATTAAACTTAAATATGCATAATTAAGTCATTTTTTTTTCAATGAAATTGCACGAGTTTTAAAATATAAAATTTAATGAACCCTTTTACTTTTTTATATATCTAATGATTTAAAAGGCAAAGTTGAGTATTCATTTTTTAAGAAAACTCTATTTTTCTCAGTTCCCATCTTAAATATTTCTTTTTATTTTTACATTTCAATCACACATTTCTTAATGGAATTACTTTTTCAGCCTATCTAACTGAGTGGATGGATGTGTGATGGGGTGGCCAACGAAAGGTTTTTTAATTATTTTTACATTCGCATTAAATCTTTAGATTAATTACTTATCAATCTACTTAATCTTATTAAATTCGAAAATTTTAGCGAAAATATTTTAAAACTGAATTCAATAGTTGCAATAAGAAAGAAAGGCAGAATTGCTAAATAATTTGAATAATCAATGTAAGATCTTTACTTGAATATTTCTGGTGTGTTAGGTTTTGTTCGTAGAAATTATATTAAATATGTGGGTATACATATTATGTATTGCTATGACCGTTGTGAGTCTTTTTTCTTTGAAAGAAATAACTTTATGCAGATTTATGTATTAATAGCTTTAATTTAGGAATTTCTGATGCTGATAGGATCAATACAAGTACGAGTATCATGATATTTAAAAGATTGTAATTGCCGCATTAAGGAAAGACAGTCGAATCTCCATGGCCGAATGGTCATGGCACTGGTCTCATAATCAAGAGACCGTGGGTTCGAATCCCGCTAGAGACAATGCGATTCAGAGTATATGTAAATATTTAATTCCTTGATTTTATGTTTTCCTTTATTTCATGTTCCAGAAGATACTGGGCATTTCTTTAGTTTACCAGACAAGTGTTCTGGACTTTTCTTACTGTCTCTAGGAAAGTGTTCTGGAACTTTCCCTGCCAGTATAAAAGCAAAAGTTCTGTCAGTCACTGTGTTCTGAGTTCAGAGTTGAGTTAATAAATTGGTTTAGCTCTATTTCTTGTGTGCGTCATTCAGTTCGAAACACAAGTATCTACGTGACAATATTTAAAAGATTTTAAGCATTAGTAATAATTTTTTTTTATCACCAGATTCTTTTATACTTTTTCGTATACAAAGAATAAAGAAACTATAGTAATTGTCAAAAAATTCGGACTCGAGATTTTGACGAATCTTCACGGTTTAGGTTTTGCTGGGTTCGAAAACCCCATTTTTAGAAAATGTCTGTCTGCCTCTGACAAAGATAGAAAAAAAATCCAACAGATTATTAAATTCTGTATATGATCTTTACATCAACTTCGCAGATTTCTGTTCGATTTTGAACAAAATCGTCGCAAAAGAAGTCTGTATATCCGGTTTTTCAAGTACAATTTAACATAACTGCAAAATGAAGAAAGCGAAGTAGAGTTAGGCACACAGATTTTACATTTATCAAGTTTTATCCAATAAATGGTTGACCGTTTATAGCTCTGTACTTTTAGAAGAATGTAAATGCGATAGTTGAAAAACACAAAGACTTAAAAATATGGAATTTAGCATTCGATTTTGTAATTGAAGTTGTACTTCTGTGTCAAATTATGGTTTCGCTTGTAAAAAAATGGGTTTGAAACACAATATCATTTCTGTTGGAGAATATGTCAGAAAGTTTTGAAGCGACCATTGAAATCACATATTGGTTAATTTATAAGATATTTATCTTTTTTTTAGAATTGAAAGAAGGGAATAAAATCCTCAATACAAATCGATTTGTGTTATTACCAAATGGTTGCTGTAGTAAAATACAGTCTAAAATTATATTGATAATAGTTTATCATATTTTATTTACATTTTAACAATTAATAATATTTAATGTCTTATTTCTCTATAAAATTCAATGATTCATAAATAATATTAAGCAAAGCACGATTTTATCTTTTAAATTCGAAATTGTTAGACATATTTTGACAGCACATTTATATAATTAAAAAAAACCGTTCCTATTTATAAGATATATAGGAATAATCTATGTTTTTTTTTTTTTCTTAATGAGCTTGGAGACTTATTATGAGGCATTTTACATATTTAACCTATTTAAAGTTTTTTTTGTAAAATATCATCATATCGTTAATCGAAACATTAAATTATTTTTTCTCTGCAGTTGATCAACATGTTCATTCTCTTCCCCAAAAGTTTGTTGTAAAATTAGTATATAAAATAGAGATCTCATGCTTTATGGAAATTTAAGCATGTCACCTATCTCATTATTAATAGTATGGATTTAGTTTAGTTTAGTTATATTAACGTCCCTTTGTAACGCAACACTAGGGCTATTTTGGAACGGACCCCGTAATTTTGAACCTTGGTCAGATGATGAGAACGACACCTGAGCTGGCACCCCTTCTCCACACCACACCAGCTAGAGGACGGTTGGCCCTGACCAATTTAATGTGCAACAAACCCCTTTACATGACGGTTCTTCGGTGGAATCGGGTCTCGAACCTAAAACCCTATGGCTCACGAAACGAGTCCAGGCCCCCGCGGTTCTTATTAATAGTAGGGGGAGAATAAAAGTGTTTTTTCTGATTGAGTAATATCTTTGTTCGAAGGGACCTGGAAAGATGACAATAATATGTTATAATAATGATTTTATGGGATATTTCTATTTTCTCCTAGAAACGATTAATTTTGAAATTTATTTAATTAAATATTAAAGCGATATCTTCAACATTTTTTTTCCGAGATAACTATTGGAAATGTAATTTCGCCGAACTCGTTATTAGATATTTTTAAAATTTAAAAAAGCATGCTTTAATGACGATAATATACTTGTCGTATCATTTTTTCAAATAAATTCGGATCAAGTTATCAATATTTATTGCTCAATATTAATTTAATAGCTCAATTTTTATCAATATTAATTTAACAATATAACGATTTTGTAAAATAATCAAATATACGAACAGAAAGTGTACATTAGAATCGTAGTATATTAAATAAATTTAATTCTGTGAATAACATGAAATATCTCTTAATTTATTTTATTTTATTTTATTTATAATTATATAATTCGTTATTTCAACTTCAAAAAGCCATATTAAGAACATATTTTCCCAAAGCAGTATCATACAAAAACAGGAATAATAAGACATTGCTAACTGATGAGGCACAACCTTAATCTACACCCAGTCAACATTGTCTCGCGAACCAGTCTATTTAATAACAGAATGGAACAACAAGTCATAAATTTTCGTTAACAAGATAAGGTACGGCCAAAAAGAAAGGCTCCATCATTTATTTTCATAGGTGGTCCTTTCCTTTATTTTGATCCGTAACATGGATTTTTGATGGAGACAAGTCATCGGAGAGTGAAAAAAATTTCCAAAAACATGAAAAAAATATTGTTTTTGTGACAAAAGAAATAGGACGGGAAAGGGATGATAACGAAACTCAAAAATGCCATCCTCCGCTTTGTAATAACTCTCCAGGGCCAACAATCCATCAATTCGTTTCGATGCCTCCTACCATCACGTGATTTATGAGACAATCTCAACAATCGATAGAAAAAATGTTTTCTCTATTTTTCATTTTATTTTCTCATTTCGTGGCAACATGTATTTCAACGGCGAGGAAGACAGCAGCCTTGTGGCTATGATGGATGGCATCATTCCGGTGACTGTCATCGGCCAATGACGGCTCGTTTACCTTCTGATCAACGGGAATTGGCGACTTTTTTGTACTTTTGGTGTTTGAAAATTACGTCTTGTTTCTTGGCTATTTTTTGCCAACTTCTATAGAAGCCTTATTTCTTTTGACGGTTTAGAAGAGCGGATTAAGCCAGGAAAACCGCCCATCAATTGAGACTAAAAATATATGGCTACATGTTTCCGCAAATGATTGGAGATAGTTTGTTGTTTGTTCGGTGATGACATGGAATAGATTGAATTCAGAAAAAGTGCTTCGCTTTGTTTATTTTGGAGAACATCATCTGTCAGTCAAAAAAATATTACTATACGATGTCAATCTTATTTGAAAATATTATGTCTATTTTAAAGGTCCTACAACATGTGGGATTTCTATTGTGATATTCATATTCGAATGTTTTTTGAAATAAGTACAGTTAGCATATGAATTCGAAAATAAATTATAATTAAAAAATCTTTTATACATGATTTAATCTAGCACAATAGAATTTAAAAATATCATGTGCAAAAGTTAAAATGCTTTCAAATGCTTTTTTAAATGCTTTTTTTGTAATTTAATTCATTTTATAATTTAATTTACAATACCATAATGTATATAATACTATACCCATTATATAATAAAATATTACTATATAATAAACTACTCTTGATTTGTTGTTTCAAAATTAAGTATTACTGTGACTTATTTCGACAAATAATCAACAGCACTAATATAATTGAATAATTTATCATTCAGTTTTTATATATTAATTCAATTATATATTTCAGCTAACATCAGTATAGTCTTCCAGAATATGTCTGGTTTAGTAGTGAGTTATATAATATAGAAAGGAAATTCCAATTACTTGTACTATAAGTATATTATTTCAGGTATTATTGTTTGATTGTTCGAGTGAATTAACAATGTATAAATATATTGTTGCTACTGAATTCTTTCATATTTTTATTGTGACCATAACATTATGAACACAGATTTTCATCTTTCACATTTCCTCTTTCTATTCTCGTCACCCTCTTTCTACTCTCGTCATCACATTTCCTCTTTCTACTCTCGTTATCGCATTCCCTCTTTCTACTCTCGTCAACGCATTCCCTCTTTCTACTCTCGTCATCCACTTTCTACTATCGTCATCACATTTTTCTCTTTCTACTCTCGTCATCGAAGTTTATTCGAAATTGCTGTAATCACTAGATTCTTATGTGTCTGTTAAATTTTTACAATCACAATGTATTTAGCTTCATTTCTTTCATATGTTCACATTTTGATGGTCATATTATTTCCGTTTTAACGCCTATATTCAAAGATGTTACTTTCTGTTGACTTCTTTTTCATCGATGTTCAAAGATGTCATCTTCTTACAGTTATTAATTTTTTACCTACATTCAAAGATCCTGCTTTACATGTTTTCTATTTTTCTATATGTTCATAAATACTACTTTTTTATGTTATTTTCTAATGCCTATTATTAACATGTGAGAACATGAAATTGTTTTGCTTTAGGGTATTTGAAGCCACAAATGCACGTTCAGAAAATTGGCTATTTATCGCTTTTGAGGTATCAATTTTTCGTTTTTAGTATTATTAGAAAAATGATAAGTAGGGTTATTTTTCGGCAACTTATCGAACCAAGTTGTAAAAAAAAGTTACAACTTGGTGCGAGTAACCGCCATATACCCGATTCTCCTGTATATCCAATAAAAGGCAGTGTCTTAAGAAGTTATCGCCTGAAGAAGCATTGGAAGAAAATGGGAATTAAAGTTATACAGCGAGGGGGTATCGAAAGTTAAAACTGATAAATTACTTAAATTTATTAAGACAAAAAATGACATAAAATAATAATGTTCTCACTTGATAATATGAAATTTGCGATGACATTTTTTTTTCTTTTATCCAAAAGTATTGTATTTATATGAGCTCAGTTTTTCTTTATATTAAAATATGTTTACTTTTTTTATCACCTCTGTTCTTTGTCCGTATTCAAAGATGTCATAATCTCTATTTTTCTTCCAGAGAGATTTAAAGATTGTATCTTTAATTCAAATCACTTTAAATTTTAGAGTGGTTAAGAACAATTGCATATAACAAATATCTCACCTGCAGAGTGCTAGAAGCTCGGCCCTTGTCGTCACGAACAGCAGGTCATTGCTCTGAGTGACGGACTGTAGCAACTCCAGGCAACCATGCAACTCCTGAAGAGTACACACTTCTCCCAGCGACACGACTGAAAAGAAAGGAAAAAAAATTATTAATTAATTAATCTAATGAAATAACAATACATGTTCCATTTTATAACAAAAAAGTGAATTGAGATAAATTTATATACAATCGATATTTTTCTTGGAAGTACTCTATAACAGTTTGCAAACAATCCAATATTTTCTTACTATATTACATTCTGGTCCCCCATACCCTACCTGTCCCAATCTGGGAATAATCTAGGATTTTCCAATGGAGAAACTGAGATCTTGCCAGTATTCTCAAAATGACTTTCATGTGAAGAAAAGAAAGTAGTCAGAAAGCAGAATGTATCATCAAACTGTTTCTTTTACAGCTTTCTATCTGGGAAGAATGAATTTAAAACTATTTCATTAATCTGAGAAGAGAAAATGTGTGAATTGTCCAGAAAGTTATTGACAAAATTGCTTTTATTCGGAAGGGGAGATAAAAAAAAAGATATACGAGTGTGGATTATCAAACCAATTATATTTTTGAACAGAAAATGATATTATTAATTACAACAAATTTGATAAGAACAGATTTTGAAACAAAATTGCAATATATTAATTTTTCAGAAGGTAAAATCAAATTATCTACTTTATTACTGTGATATAAGAAATATCAATTTCCTGCTCAATGCTGCTGCTTCAGCAGCGTGGGAAGAGATAAAAATCCTTAATACTTAGAAAATTCTTTTAAAGATACCTAAATTTCCCTTTCCTAAGTTTACACGGGTAAAAGAAATCCTGATCAAAATCTCATTGTAAAATCACTCAATGGAAAATGTTGGTCTTTTTATACTTCTATCGCAATGTAAATGGACGTCAGTTTATCATCGTTTCTTGTATGTAAAATGTATTTCGTAGTAAAATAAATTTCAAAGATTTCTTTTATTTGGCTACGCAACTGCTAATATATATATATATATATATATATATATATATATATATATATATATATATATATATATATATATATATATATATATATATATATATATATATATATATATATATATATATATATATATATATATATATATTACTGACATTATTTTATATTCTTTTTGTAGTTGGCTTAAAACAGATGAAAAAAAATCAGAAAAATTCTTGAAAATTCAATAAAATGTATACTTTATATTTGCTAGAATGAACGTTAACTAAACCTATAAACTTTAGATTTCTTTTAAGATGCGATCTGGAAAATATCCAAAAAAAATTGCAACCCATTCACTATAAAATTCATACTCCCATCTCGAAAATAGCCACATTTTATTTATTTATTTTTCATAGATCATTGCGAGACTTATTTCTTAAAAGCATTGAATGCTACATTTATGTTACTTTGAAGCACATAAAAACCAGAAATTGTTTGTTTAAAATAAATTATTCTTTTGTATTTACTGTTTTTATAGAGTTCTTTTTCAGCAAGGCAATAACAAAAGTTATTCGATTTGAATAAAAAGCAACTATTAATCTTTTTTTTTCATATTTTTTTAGTACAATTAATAACGACGTGAAACGTTGTTTTTAAAAGTGAATTAATTGCGCATATCGCTTTTTTTTGCAAAAAAAACTTTTTACTGATTTTTAAATCTCGTTTATATTAATTTACAGCTTTCAATCTCCTTGTTAGAGTACTAAATCTTCCATAATTTTTGTAAAATCATAGTTGATTTCTTTGATGGCATTTTTTTTTTTTTATTTCGGTGTTGTGTTATTTTAAATATAATACAGGTACAAATTTGATTTACTGTTAAACCAACTTTTCCTGCTTTGGGAATAGTAAATATGGTTATTCTTATAAAATTATTTTATTTATATATGTGTTTTGAGCTTAATTTTTTTGCATTATTTAATAATTATTTAATCTTATGTTTTATTGAATAATGAGAAAACATATTCATTCTGAATGAAAAATTATGTATTATTATTATTCCTGAATTCATCTATGGTAATTATGTGAAATGTCAGCTCTACGTTTCTTCTGACATCGGATATCTATAAGCTCTTATGTTAAAAATTGATCGCAACTTTATAGGTATATTTATGAATTTGTAATAGTTCTTCCCGGAACAAATAGAATCTTGATAAAGAAGATAGCTTTATAGATATAGTAATAGCTGTTGAAACGGATGTCGAGTCTTTGGCGGTGAACTTAGTGAACATTTGGCGACAAAATTAAACAGGCTGAAACTGCTGGAGGTTTGGCGAGGTTTTCATTAGAAGTGGAGATACAGTAATCTTCTGGGACATTCGATGTGCTTCTTTAAAATTATATAAAGCCGGGTGACAAGGCTATAAAGAATCAGTTGTACTCGATTATATAGATAATTAATTAGTTGAGTAGGGTTCAAACGTGTAATTGAGTGAAGACCTTTTTGGAATGTTGTACTACAATGAGTTCTCATAGTGCGCTTTATTTTGTTAGTTCATTTATTTTACATTTTTTGTGTGTATGCGTAATTTTTTGAGATGAACATCTCCTAAATACTTAGCATCTGATTTCAATATTTATAACAGCTAAATTGCATAGGTATATCAAAGCAGCTTATATATACGTCTTTCTTTTCCACATTATATTCCGAACCCACATCTTCGTAGGCTTCAAAAGCTTACGTTTCGAGCATTCAAAACTTCTTCTGATGTACACTGACTTGTTCCCATTGTCCATAAGTCGACAGTAATAATGTCCGATGTCGTTCTGAAGAAAAATGTATAAATTGCACACTTCCTATTCTTGAAAATGTTTAACCTGCCAGTTTCAAAAAGAAATCAGAAGTACAAAAAAAATGCAGATATTTTATGTCAAGGCTTACTTTAAAGCTAGTAATATTATAAATCCCGATACGCCATAGCTCAGACCCAAGTTATTCAAATAAAGCCTTCCGACATACCAAAAGATTAATCTAAATTGAAAACTCCGCTTCCAGTTAATAAACCGTTGTTAGTTCCTGATGTGTTCTCTCATAATTCATCCACTGTTCAGTTAGAAAAACACAATTTCAAACCACCTATTATGATCTTTCAGTTTCAATGAAATTGTTTGGAATATCTGTTTCATTAAAATAGTTGATAATAAAAATACATTTAAAAAACTGCATTACTCTACAACTGATAAATGATCAATCTAATGCAGGAAATTCTGAGCTTTTGGAAAAATCTCATTTACAGATTTAGACTTCAGAAAAAAGAAAATCGATGAAGATTTCATTCTAAATCGAATTTTCAAAAATAATCAAGAAACCAAATCGACACATGCTAACTTCGAAACCATGCCAATAAACTATATAGAAATAAAAAAGAATGAAATTGAATTATTTGCAACTGAAGATGCCAATAATTGTGACCCGAATGAAACAACTTAAGAGAGAACTCTTGAAGTTGAAGAGCAGGAATCTAATATAAATAAAGTCCTATCTACCCTGAGAAAAAATAAAACATAGTTTCATTTCTATAAGCAAATTTTAAAACCTTTTATCGAAATAATTAAATACCCTGTCGATGATAAGTACTTCAAAATTACTAAATCAAAAGCTTCCAAAGAATTCTCCCCTTTCTTTAGTATGAATATTATTATTTTTTTTTCATTCGTTTATTTTTATTTCACTAAAACACTTATTTTTAATTTTGATTTACATTTCCCGATATTTTGGAGAAAATGCATTTTCTTGTTTTCAACGGTACTAACTATATTCAACTATATCTAACTATATTCAACTATATAACGGTACTAACTGTAAATGTTTTAGAATGTCAACACGTAACATTTATTTACTACCCTATACTTAGACATCAATCATATGTTTGATGCAGTATGGACAAATTTGGCTTTTTCGTCATTAAATCGTAAAATCCAATGTAATCCACCGAAATCAACAACATACAGGGTGTTTATAAAGTCCCGGACCCATTTTGATGTTTAATAACTTGTAAAATAATAAAGATATAAACAAACTTTTGGCATTTATTGAGGGAATAACTCATATATTTTCCTTTTCAGGTTTGAATATTTTTACTTTTGTAAATATCGTCTGCACGTGTGGTTATTTTCAGATAATTTCATTTTCCAGTCTAAATATCTGTACTTTTCTAAATATCGTCTACTTATTAATTGCATTTTTCTCTCTTTTGTTTTTGGCAACTATTGCAATGTTATGTTTACTTTTGATGTGTTTGTTCTATGTAGTACTTTTGTATGTGACGTTTCATTCTAGCGGATATTAAGGAGAATGCATACACCACAAGAGAAAGCACAGATTTTATGGTGGTTCATAGAAATGAAATCGATAGTGCAAGCACAGAGAAATTTCAGAAGAATTTACCAAAAAGATCCTCCATCCAAAAACAGCATCTTGCGGTGGAAAAAGAATTTTCTAGAAATTGGAAGTATCGAAGATAAAAAACGTTCCAGACGTCCTTGCACAAGTGATTTTGATGTTGAGCGTGTCAGAGAGACATTTTTACACAATCCTAGAATATCTGTGAGATCAGCGGCAACAGAATTGGATATCCCAATTTCGACGGTGTACAAGGTTATTAAGAAAAAATTAAGACTGCATGCATACAAAGTTCAAATTGTTCAAGTTTTGGAACCGAACGATAGGCCTAGGAGGATGGCCTTTGCAACAGATATGCTAAGGAGGATAGAAGATTCTGCTGATTTTCTGAAGAGCATAATGTTCTCCGATGAAGCATCCTTTCATGTTTCTGGCATTGTTAATCGCCATAAAGTGCGCAAATGGCTCTGTGGATGCCGACATGCTTGTCGCGACCTGGCGTGAAATTGACTATCGACTTGATATTCTCCGTGCGACGAAGGGGGCACACGTGGAAGTTCATTGACAAGGGTCATGAAACTTTTTGAGTCTATTTAACCATTTATGTTATTAATTTAAATCTATCTTTATTATTTTATGAGTTATTAAACATCAAAATGGGTCTGGGACTTTATAAACACCCTGTATTAGCAGAAAAAAATTCACTATCACTTTAAACGCTAGGTCTGAGTGAGAATTTTTTATGTTCAGCCCATGGTATCCAGTTTCATCAGTATAATGACTCTAGATATGCGCTAAGTACGATAAGACAACATTTAATATAATGTATATTGGATATTTCTTATATATATATTGTAAATTGTACATTGTATTTTCTTAGAGACGTGTTCTGTTTAATTTAGTGCATGTGGTTATTTTACAGTTAATATTCATTATAATTATTTGAAATACAAATAATATTCAAATTCACTCATTTAGATTTCCAAATTACTTAAATTTTTTTAACAGAAGAATTTAATATTTTGTACTGGGGCTTCTGAAACACAAAGTATGCTGTTAATCATATGTGACTACCGTGACCTGGACAAAAAGTACGTTGTCAGTCACATATAATTCACATGCTTCGAAAGATAAATATAGAGTCAGGCCCCAATGATTGATTTTGGCTAAATATAAAGTTACCAGCAACGAGATATCGAATAGAAAGCATAGTGGCAGCTTAACATGTTAAATAAAAAACATATAACAATAGCCAAAACGTTACAGCCGTCACTATAAAACCAATACCATTTGAATATCAGCTCTGCAGTAAGATAATTCCTTGGCTGATGCAGCCACCATGGCATTGTTTGGAATTTTGTGAAATGATCTCGACTCGTAATAGAGATATTGTCAAAAGTTTTTCATTTTCCAGAATCTTTATTTTTAATGCCAGGATTGAAATGTTCTTTCCAGGATTCTTTCGTCGCCAAAGTTGAAATCACTGATATGACATCTATTAAATATATATCTTTTATTTTTATAATAACTGAAGCACTCAGAAAAAAAATATCTCAGATTTTGGACTATATCAAACTTTATACGAATTTTCAAATTTGTTACTCTATTTGATAAAGAAAATAATGAAGTATATCTAGCCTCTAAAATTAATGTCAGATGAAAGATGTTAACACGATTATGAACAAGTCATTGAGAAATTATCATTAAAACTCTCACAAATACATGCTCTTTCCCTTCTGAGCTGTACAAAATAAAAGTCAATTTTTAAATTCAGTTTTTATTCACAGATAGAAAATGAATACCATTGCTTTCATCACAGTTTCAGGATATGAAACTGTTTTTTTTTAAACACGAAGAAATACAAACAAATAAACCAGTGTAGTACAAAAATAAATATCATTTTCTTTCACAGGTAGAAAATGAATATTAATAGTTTTCTTTCAACATTCTGGATAACCACTGTGATAATTTTTGAAAATATGAAGAAATTTAACATTGTCATTCTTTATATTTATGAACAAACTACAATATGGTTGATAGATATGATAATAAAATATGTCAAACTAGAAATTCTTAACAGGTCAGATGAAAGATTTCATTTGTCAATTGCATAGGTAATATTCATATGTATATCAAGACATTCTTCTGAATTTAAAATTAAACTACTAAAGTACTACGAACAATCTTGATTTTCAAACGGAAGGAACTCAAAATTTATACTTTTTCGAAGCTTTCTGGATATCAAAGTAGACTATTCGTGCAGAGGTGAAGAAACTGAAAGTTTTAGAAGTTTAGCATATAGATTGAAGTGAAGCAGCGAATGTTTCCTAGAAATGTATCTGGTATGGAATTCCATTGAAATCTTTGAATATTCTCAAAGGAAAAGTCTGCAAATGTAACGTCTCTCCAAGTTTAAGGAAATCTCTGTTCTTACTGAAGTAATATTTCGAAACCGAATTAAATTTCCTTGATCGATTTTTGAGAAAATAAAATTTCCTTAATGTAATCCAATTCAGGAAGTCATGATATTGGTATTTTTATATATTATATATTTTATTATCCGGTTGTTTTGTTTTTTTAATTAATTCATTTTTAGAACAGCTGTTGAAAAGAAGAGATTTCATGATCTTTATTTTCTAGTAATAATAATTAATTGTGCAAAATGACTTTGCATTAAATTTTCCGAATAATAAGCTCTACAAAATTTTAAAATTATTACATGGTACTAAAGAAATTGTTGTCTTCGTAAAATAACTGATATACATAATTGAAAAATTACACAGTAGTTTGTTTTCAAAGACTTTTCAATGAAAAATGAAATATTTATCCACATTGTCGTTAACAATCTGCCATAGATTTTGAATTTTAAAATTTCGAAGCATTTATCTGCTGTTAATGAGAGTACAGTAATTCTATAAAATACAGTAAGTAGCACACATAGTTTTGCACTTAATAGTTAAAAATAAAATGATAGGCAATATATAATATTAACATTTTTTTATTTTTAATTATTTTATTATTATTAATATTATTTACTTTTCGACATAACTGCAACTCATATCGAGGAATTCCATTTTAAAAATCTGGTCATTCAGAATACTGTCAGCCCGTATAAGACCTTCACATTTCTGATCACCGATGAATGATTTAATACGCCCTAATAATGAAAATCTGAAGGTGTCAAGTTCGGATTGTTTTGTGAGTGCGTCATTAATTCTAAATCCATTTTGCACGAATGGTTGCTGAAATTGAAATGATTTGCAAAGAAAGTTTTGGGACATCCACCATTCCAATGTGACCTAGCATCCTCATATTTTCATCTGTTTGGATCCATGAAGATGTTAATTGACGTTCAGAAGTTTGACTTTGCTAACGACATGGGGCTGATGGCGGTTTAAGGGACTAGTATTTTCAAACCAATCAATATACATATATATATATATATATATATATATATATATATATATATATATATATATATATATATATATATATATATATATATATTGTTACAAATCTGTAATTTTGCTACCCGGCCCGAATAGTGTCATCGTAAGAAAGACAATTGTACGATCTGTCCTGTGCATGTTGAGTGGATGCCGCGTCAATAACCTCGGAGCTTGGCGACCGTTTGGCGAGTTGGCGATGAATTTGGCGAGTTTGGCGACTAAATGGATACTACTGGAAAGTTCGAGAACTTTCACGATCCATCCACTAAGACCCAAGATACAGCCAGGTACGCCCTGATTGTTCAGAAGATTCTAGCCCCGCCTCCCGGAGCTATAAAAGACAGACCTCTGAAGCTGGAGAGGAAGTCGTCGTGTGGATCGTAAAAAGAGGCGGTGTGTGGTGAGAGTCGGAGTCGCCGACACGTAGAGGTCTGAGAGGATCAGACAGCAAGCAAGCTGCTGAACTATTAGAGATTAAATGCGCTGCGTCATTACGATTTCTTGGCGGTATTTGGTAGTAGAAGAAAAAAATTTTGTAACAATATATATATATATAAATATTATTGAGTTTAAAGTTATGTGCATTACCTATTGATACCCTCTAGCGTTTTAACTGTTCTATTCTTTGCAATAATGTTCACATGGTGTCTTTTCGTACTAAATAGGTAATGTCCAACATGTTTGTGTATCACTTTTTTTCCCTATCTCATTTTGTTTGGGGAATAGGGATGTTTTCTCCGCAGTTTCTCACCATATGGCCCCATGCGGTTTCATTCAGTATCGCATGCCGACTTTATTATATTTAGACACCACTTTTATGAATAGCACAGTAGCCGTTCTGAATAAAGACAAAGGACTTTAGTGGAATACTGTATGTATAATAATCAAAAGAGATGTAAATTTAAAAAAAATAATGTAGTTTTTCTGTTTTTCGCATTTTAATTCTTCAAAAAGATTTTGTTGAGGGTATCATAAAAGTTCTATAATTCATAAAATATTTCATTGACTAATGCGATCAAATTAATGCTTTCTCCACAATATTAAAATTTACTTGGGAAAGGGATAGTCGGATATTTTTTTGATATAGGTAATCAAGGTAAACCGAATCATTGAAGAAACAACACTAACATGACGAAGAAAACATAATTTCCAATTTTGCCTACATTATTTTCAGGAGAGCTATATTTGGAACTAATTTTACGATTTTTAGTCTCGGGAAGAGGACAATTAAAACGCTATCTTATGTTACGTTTCACGTCATAACAGCAATAGGACACTTGATAATGACGATTGATATAACTTGCGCTAGATCCAAAACTGCTGTGAATCTACTGGAAGAAAAAAAGAGTGGAAATGGAATCAGAATCAGGAAAAAATATCATGAGGGAAACTAGAATTCTACACCATACTGAATCCACTGGAGCGCATCACAGCCACACAACCAAAAAGATTTGAACTGCCTTAAATGGAAATTTTCTTTTGTGGCTGTGGCTTAGATTCTATGGTTTGTAACCATTAAAACAACCGATAATCATTATAAACAAATCGAAACAATCCCATATGTATGGACATAAAGTTTTGGTTTGTAGGCTCAGATATCGCCCTTGTCATCTGATGAGAGTTCAAAAGTTAAAATAAATAAATAAAGTAATGCACATGGGGAATTTCCATAGAATTGAATTTGATTTGTGATTAAAATAGATATTATTACCTGTTAATGTATAAAATATCTTATTTAATGTGTTATATATCTTAATGTATCATCTAAATCATATAAAAACACAGATGAAGTTTATTATTTATCAATCATTAAGAACAACAAGGACTTCGTCTGAACACTCATCATGAATGTTTTTAATCATATTAACTCGTAACATATATTTATTCATTACTTAACCCTGCCCTTATTTTATCGCTCATAAAATTAATCTCAAAGCAGATTTTCATTTTACCATTTTGTTATAAGCAGTTCTTTTCCTTTTTTCACTTTCCAGACTAAATAAAAAAAGAGTTTCATCGAAAAGTATCACCTACTCTTTCGTAACGTGGAATTTACATCGGCTTTATAAGAATCAAAATTTAATCAGAAGAGCAGGCCGGGAAAAAGAGTTTATATATACTCCCTTTGAAAGAAATACTCCAAAACGTTCCAAAGAATTCTAAGTAAAACAGCTTAGGGATAATTGAAGCGGAAATCCTTCACAATGAAATCAACCCATGTAGAAAATTCTTCTTTCTTCTCGGTTATAATACCGCAACATCTAGGATTATTTGTGCCTTTTTTCCTTTCAATGATAGAATTCTCTTATTTCACAGACTTCATAACATGCAATGTGAAAACGAAAGCAGTTTCTTCCTTTTTATGGGACTATTTTTTCAGTAAAAGTTTCCCACGGTTCAAGTTAACGCTTAAAGCTGCTTATTGTTTGAGGATTATATTTGTTATACATACATTTATAAACTATTGTGAGTCGTCTCCTCAACTCTTTCTAGCAGTCTCTGTGATAAACTTGTCATGTCAGAGATTGGCGCATAATAGTTACGAAACATTAACATTTGGCGTGAATGTAACCTTTTTACTTAATAATAGCGTCATCCTTGGCGAGTTATTTGGTGATTAATTCGTAGCACATGTTAATAGTATCCTAAAACTTAATTAGGATTTTAAACACCTTTCTTTTAACCGATTGAAAGAAAAAATTGACAAAAAACTACACTTGTAGTCACTAAATCACACACGAAATTTGTTATATCTAAGTCATTGCGTTTTTGGATTATTAAATTTGTATGCTTCTGAAAGAAGCAATCCCTTATTTCATATGGTTAAAAATTTGACTGGTGTCCTCATTATAGGTGAGGATTTTGAGTATCTGTCTAGCTCTGTTCGTTTTGTAATTATCATGTTAACGTATATTCGATCAGCCAGATTTCCTTTAAATAGATTTTAAACAAAAGCTGGTAGAAATATGCAAATCTCATGTAAAGACCATATACCAAATTTTAACTATGAGCTCAAAAAGTGTTTTCGTTAGCTTTGTCATAGATAGACAGATATTTTCTAAAAATAACTTTCTCGAATTCAGGGAGATTTAAAACTTGGAGATTCATCAAAAGCTAGAGGTCAAATTTTTTGATGATTACTATACTTTCTCTATACTACGTATAGGAGAAAAGAAAAGAAGAAAAATAGGCAGATTTCTGCATATAAAGCGAGAACAACTTAAGTGTCAACTTGTGTATTTTAATGTATTTTTGAGACGTTTCCTGAGCCTTAATTATTGAAATTAATGGTCTTCATGATTAATGGATGAATTTTTCTCTCCAAGGGAAATGGTAAGATGCTTACGGATGAAGACATTTAAACAAAAATGTTTTTTTCTTACCTTGTTTTCCGAGAAAATGCAGGCATATATCTGGAGAGATGTGGAAATCTACACATTAGTACTAGGTGTTTATGGTACATAGTAATATCATTTTTGCAAATTTTTAGAATATCTATCAAAATTCTAGTAAATATTTCTTGCTTTTATTTAATAAAGGAAATATAAATATCCTTTAATAAGAATTATGCTTTTTTCCATGAAATAGCTTTCCAGAAATAAATGATTTGAAATATGCCATGAAAAGGGATTTTTTTTAAAATTATACAAATGCATATAAATAATAATATATAAATCTTTAACAGATTAAGGAATTTTAAATATTTTTGTATATCTATTCTTTTACTATAAAATTTCTTTAACATTTATCCTACTATCTTCCTACTATGTAAATTTAGCATATCTTTACTAATTAGCTTGATACACATAGTATTTTTATTAATTTTCAAGATACACTAAAATACCAAAAAGTAAAGAGTAAAAGCTATTTGTATATTGATATAATAAATGCCTGCATATTTACTGCTATTAAAATGTTGCTATTAAATGTTTTATTAAATGCGACCTTCTACAAAACTATCCCCCACAAATTACATAAGACATTTAGTGCTATATGAGTATTACTGTGCTCATATTATTTTTATTAAATAACTTGCTATACATAGCATTTTATTCACGCTCAAGATATTAAATACCAAAAATTAATGCATAAGCTCTTTCTAAATTGATATAATAATGATTTGCATATACATTGCTATTAAAAATTTGGGACAATTAAATGCGATCTTCTACAACACTTTCCTCTACTAATTACATAAGAAGTAGTGTGCTATTTCATTATCGTTGTGCTCATATTATATTTTACTAATTGATACATATAGCATTTTTATTAATGATTAAGATATTAAATACCAAAAATTAAAACAAAAGCTCTTTCTAAATTGATATAATAATGATTTGCATATACATTGCTATTAAAAATTTGGGACAATTAAATGCGATCTTCTACAACACTTTCCTCTACTAATTACATAAGAAGTAGTGTGCTATTTCATTATCGTTGTGCTCATATTATATTTTACTAATTGATACATATAGCATTTTTATTAATGATTAAGATATTAAATACCAAAAATTAAAACAAAAGCTCTTTCTAAATTGATATAATAATGATTTGCATATACATTGCTATTAAAAATTTGGGACAATTAAATGCGATCTTCTACAACACTTTCCTCTACTAATTACATAAGAAGTAGTGTGCTATTTCATTATCGTTGTGCTCATATTATATTTTACTAATTGATACATATAGCATTTTTATTAATGATTAAGATATTAAATACCAAAAATTAAAACAAAAGCTCTTTCTAAATTGATATAATAATGATTTGCATATACATTGCTATTAAAAATTTGGGACAATTAAATGCGATCTTCTACAACACTTTCCTCTACTAATTACATAAGAAGTAGTGTGCTATTTCATTATCGTTGTGCTCATATTATATTTTACTAATTGATACATATAGCATTTTTATTAATGATTAAGATATTAAATACCAAAAATTAAAACAAAAGCTCTTTCTAAATTGATATAATAATGATTTGCATATACATTGCTATTAAAAATTTGGGACAATTAAATGCGATCTTCTACAACACTTTCCTCTACTAATTACATAAGAAGTAGTGTGCTATTTCATTATCGTTGTGCTCATATTATATTTTACTAATTGATACATATAGCATTTTTATTAATGATTAAGATATTAAATACCAAAAATTAAAACAAAAGCTCTTTCTAAATTGATATAATAATGATTTGCATATACATTGCTATTAAAAATTTGGGACAATTAAATGCGATCTTCTACAACACTTTCCTCTACTAATTACATAAGAAGTAGTGTGCTATTTCATTATCGTTGTGCTCATATTATATTTTACTAATTGATACATATAGCATTTTTATTAATGATTAAGATATTAAATACCAAAAATTAAAACAAAAGCTCTTTCTAAATTGATATAATAATGATTTGCATATACATTGCTATTAAAAATTTGGGACAATTAAATGCGATCTTCTACAACACTTTCCTCTACTAATTACATAAGAAGTAGTGTGCTATTTCATTATCGTTGTGCTCATATTATATTTTACTAATTGATACATATAGCATTTTTATTAACGATTAAGATATTAAATACCAAAAATTAAAACAAAAGCTATTTTTATATTGATATAATAATGCCTTGCATATACGATGCTATTAAAAGTTTGGGACTACTAAATGTTATCTTTCATGAAACTTTCCCTCACTAATTATATAAAACGTGGTGTGCTATTTGATTATCTCTGTGCTTATATTATGTTTACTAACTAGCATGATACATGTAGCCGTTTATTAATGTTCAACATACCAAATACCAAAAATTAAAACAAAAACCCATTTCTATATTGATATAATAATGCTTTGCATATAAATTATTATTAGAAAGTTGAGACTATTGAATGCCATTGTATACGAGTATTTATCATTAATTATATAAGATATGGGGTGTTATTTTAGTATCGCTGCGCTCATATTGTTTTTACTAACTAGCCTGTTCCATAAAGCATTTTTATTAATGCTCAAGATACCAAATACCAAAAATTAAAGCAAAAACGCTTTCTTTATTGTTATAATAAGGCTTTGCATACACATTGCTATTAGAAAGTTGGGACTATTGAATGCTATCTTCTACAAATTTTTCCTCCACAAATAACTTAAGACATGGAGTGCGATTTAGATATCGAAGTGGTCACGGTAGCAGTTTCCACTCTTTTCAAAAGAACAATCAAAATATCCTTTTGACAACATGTTAATGAGATAATGTTTCGCTGTTCACCTATTTCCCCGAGATGAAGGCTCGCACTAGGAGCTCTTATTGTCAGTATCAAGTGATACATAACTGACAAGAATTACATTACGGTTTTGATGCATATCGAAAATTTGAGATTCAAAACTTGAATATATTGTCATTGAAAACTTTATTAATTGTCTCCGAATAACGTTTATCATCTTTTAATAAATATGTCAGTTATCTGTTTCATAGCAAAGCTTGGAAATTGGTCACACATTTTGATTTGTCCTTTATTAAACAATTATTAAACCAGTGAACACCCTTCAAAATATGGAGTTCGAGAAAATATTGGAAAGCATGAATATCAGTATTGTCTTTAATTTTAAAATGAATAATTTTGAAAATATACAGTCGGTTTATATTTTAGTGCATTAAAAATAAATTATCCAATACTAGATTCAAAATAAAATAATTAAATTTTTTTAATTGGCTTTATTTGAAATTAATTCCAATAATAAATTAAATTAAATTTTTCAATAATAAATTAAATTTTTGAATAATAAATTAAATTTTCAATAATACAATTTAATTTTTTTAAATCGGCTTTGTTTGAAATTAATTTCAATAATAAATTCAAACATAATATATCTAAAATATGATTAAATTATTCAAGACGCATATAGAATTTTTTACATATAATGAAAATAATTCTATATACTGTCAACATATTTCCATCAATTAATATTCAATCTTTTCAAATTACTATTTTATCACTAACACATTTTGATTAAAGAAGAAACTAAAAACAACAGAACGATTTACTTTTTTTCCCTTATACTTCCAAATTTCCCTTCCTTTTTTCTGCATTTATACAACTTAATAATCCAAGTGTTTGTATAATTTGATACAGCATAATGTTGTACATAAATCAGACAAACAAATTGCTTATCTTAGTTTTCAGATGTATGGGAAAGTCAACCTTCTAACTCTCCGACCCGCCCTAAGGCACACGGATTTAAACCATAAAACTGAATGACCGGACCGCCGCAACAGCAATTGGCGGAAACTGTGGTTGAGTCCTAAGGGCCGTCACCGGCCACGGTGCAACCCTCCCCGAAGGAAGTACGTCCCGTCATCGATGGGGGGAGCCAGATCCCCCACCTATTTGTGTACCCTCCAGGGTGGCGAGATCCAACCACCATGCCGGAAGCATCTCATCCTCATTTCGAGGTGCCCCCCCCCGAGGGTCTCAGATGTATGGGAAAAGTATTTTTCGTGTTGATTTAATAAAAATACGAAATTTTGGACATTTATGAGCCATAATATTTCTATTGGTTATTTGAAATTTAACAATTGAAATAAAATATTTTCGAAAAGAGACTCACCAAGCCATTCAAAAGAATGCCGAAAACAGTAAATAACCTTGAAATAAAATGATCTGTAATTGCTAAAATTAAACTCACCGAAGTAGGAAAATTGTATAATATACTTCTTATAGTTAAACATTTACTATTTTCAAAATATTTTTTAAAGCAGCACAAAATTGAAGTCATTTTCTTCGCATTTCAAAATCTATATTTAAGATAATGATACCCTAGTTTGTCCTTAATTACGTTTAATTACTTAATAAGCTTTATTATATTTATTTATTATAGTGTCAAGAAAGTTAATTGGGAAGGATGCTCTCTGGTAGAACCTTAATGAGTAGGAATATAAACCTTTTTAAGATACTCTCGAGGGGACAAAAAAAAATCTTCGTGTTTTCTTCCTGTACTTTTTTTAACACTTGTTTGCTTTAGTTGCAAATAGACATAAAAAAATTGAAATAAAATATTTCCTAACTATTGTTATTCAATTCCGTTTATGGATTTTCTGCAGGATAAGCTCTTTATAAATTTCTTGAATTTGTACGATATTAAGGTTATAAGAAGGTTCCAATGTTCACTTTTGGCTTTTCACTTGAGAAGCAAGGTAGTCTCTATTTCAATCGTAGAACAATTAAAAAAAGCTATATAAGTACTTGAAATATATTTAATATCAAAGTAGAAAATTAGGACCATTTTGTTTGAGATTTTTTTGTTGAAATGAATATTTTTCAGAAAAATGACTGCCTTTTTGAAACCGGGGAGAAGCTCTAAAAGATGATATTTAAACTCATGTGGAATATTTGTTTCGTTTTCCCAACTGATAATTCAAGCAATAGGAGTTCTTCACAATTAGCTCCTCAATAGAACTACTTATCTTTTTGTTGTTATTGTTGTTGTCCATCTATGTTTTAATTGTAAATTATTCGCACCTTTATTTATAATTAATATCATTGGTCCATATACATATTAATTAACTGAAATATTACATATATTATATTCAATTAACATTTTCTACAATAATTTGTCATGTGATTCTTCTTTCTAAGTTTTCACAGAAAAAAAAATAATGAGAGATGGGGCATAATTTTAATGAATGCATTTAATCTAAACTATGAAGTCTTGGCGAATCATCTAATAAATTAGTCTTCATATGTTCTAGAAGAATGATCTTCATATCTTCTAGAAAGGATTTTCTAAAAAGAAATTCATTTCAAAAAAGAAATATTTATCATTAAATATAGTTACTTTAAAAAATTATTTCATGTCTTCATTTACTTAACTTTAATTTAGTCCAACAATAAGTAATTTTAAAATTGGTAACATGGTTTAATTATACCACGCTCCCTATAGAAATCTATGAACTTATGGATTTGCATGTTGTTCGTAGAAAATATACTCAGTTCTTACATTTTAATAAGCTCTTGCAAACTCCTTACGAAAAAATACATGTGATTCTACGATATTAACTTCACTTGAGATATATTTACAATCTAAATCGCTGTATCCCAAACTGAAATATAAATAAATAAATCTATATAAACTGTTACTGATGATAGCGAACTTTCCAAAATTGATTCTAGTTTAATAATAATAGAAAATGTTGTATTTTACTGTTTTGTGATTTATTTTTTTAATATCAAATGAATGTCTTTGCAATCATTTTAAATATGAAGCGGGAAAGATTGCCATTGTTATCATGATGCAAAATAGCTATTGCTGTTCGGTAAATATCATATTCTAAATCTGTTAATAGACATTTAGCAGACGATTCCTTTTCAGACATTTTATAACTGCAGCTATTTTCATTTTGTTAAAATATTATTAAAAAGTAAAAGCAAACGATTTTTTCTTTGACAAACATATTTTGTTAATATTATTTCATTTATTTTTTGTATAATAGCTGATGATCAATTGTAAACCTTCTGCAATCTGGCAATGCTTGTAATATACGCTGTCATGTTGAATGAATAAACAAACCGATTAAATTCTAAAACGCTTGGAGTATTATTTTAGTTTTAAGAATTTAAGATGCTCCGCAAGCTGTAGTTTGAAGCTTAAGAAAACGGGTAGTTTTCTAGGAATCATGCAAAAATTGGAATCATTTTAAATATGAAGCGGGAAGGATTGCCTTTGTTATCATGATACGAAATGGCTATTGTAAATTAGCACTTAGGAGACTTCAAAAATAAAATTTAAATTTAAATAGAAATTTAATTAGATGAAATTTCCGAATTAGTTCAATCTAATATTATTTACATTTTCCTTTCGATTGAGAGCATAATTTCTTCTCCATATCGTCAAGGAAACTATTTTAATCAAATAATTATGAAAAATTGTATATTAATATAGCATTTTCATATTTACACAATCAACGTTAAGCTAAAAAAAGAAACACCAAGAAAATAAACTCGAACAGTTCTATGAAATAAAAAAAAAATTCAAAATATTGAAAAGAACTCAGATGCATGAATTTGATTATATGTAATTGATAAGGCTTTTGTCATTAATATGTCCTTCGACATGAAAAATCCTATTTTCTATTTTAACTATTTGTCTTAAAATGTTCTTTTATTATCATCTTATTTTCAACTGATAAAAATTTTCCCAAAATTTATGACATACATCTCAGAAACAAATTCTATCTTCATATAACAACTTCCATTATTAATTAAATGCGTTGCATTATTAATTAAAAACAAAAAGGGTTAAATTTAGCGAAAATGTTCTACTTTTTTATTCCTTTGAGATAAATTAGAAGCCTTTGTTATAAAATTAGCATGGTATTGTTCAATTAGAAAGGATAATTTAACTACTGACAATTATTATGTTTTACATAATTTTACCAAGTCTATTTTGCATTTAATTATTGAAATTAATGACTTCCAAGTGACTACCCAAGAATATTATGATAATATTGACACTTGTGTACAAAAGTGCTTTGCTATAGTTAATTTTGTTTCAGCTATTGTTCTCAAATCTCGCTTCATAACGTACAAAATATTATTTTAGCATTTATTCAATAAATCAAATTGTTTCCTATAAAAATACTTAGACAAATTAATATGCGTTACATTGAAAAAAAATTATTAGTATGGATAATGTTTCTTTCTTAAAAGGTAGTAGGAAAGAAACAATAGAATCTAGAACAGAATAGAATGTTTTCTCTTAGAAGGGTTTTGATTTTTGATTAAGGCATTATTTCTGAAACAAAAATAATAAATATGATTTCAACATTCTTTTCAAAAATTATTATTTTATATTTGTTTGCTTTGTTATTTTATTTTTATTGCTAGGAATAACTTTTGTTCCTTAATAAGATGCACTTCCTTTTTACTTAATACATTAATTAATAAAAAGGATTTATATAATAAAAAAAGGATTTGCAGTTTTGAAGAAAAGGAAACTATTTCGAGGATTTTATTCTAATTAAACTGAAAGAATTAATTCATATAAAAGAATTAAAAAGAATTAATTCATCTAAATATATCATTCTGGCATGCGTGAAAATTTCTATTCCTTCGCCAAGGAAATTCCACCTGGAAATTTGAATAAATATAACACCAGTTATACTTTTCTTTTATAAACTTTTCTCTTTGTAAAAAAATGCATTCATTAATTTAACACATCGGGGGTTTTAACAATTAAATCTTGACGAATATTAATAAATTCAACATTTGCTACGTTGACAGAAACACAGCTCATTCTTTATATGAAGAGTCATGCAAATTTTGAAGGAACAATTTATTCCCAAAATTATTTTTTCTTTGCATAAAACATAAATAACTTCATTCGTGGCAATTCTTTACTGAATAAAGGATCCTTGAAGGCGAAGAAAGCGGTCTCGTTTTCGCTCCTGTATAATGAAATTGGGAAAATGGGGAATTTATACAATATGAAAAAAGTTACAGATAAACCCAGATGCCGTGGTAATATAACCAAGAACTGGTGCAGAATTTTCTACTTGGATGGATTTCATTGTTAAGGTTAGCTGCTTCAATTATTTCTAAGCTGTTCGCTTTTATCAAGGTTCTTCGGAATATTCACGATTCTTTCATCAAAATGACTGTTTATTTAAGTTTATTTTTTGTACATATATTTATCTGATTAAGTTTTAGTCCTTAGATCCCTGATGAAAACTGCATTTCAGGGAAGTAAATGTTCCGTTTTTTGATTAAAATAATTTTCGAGTTTTTGTTAAGCGGATAAAGAACTAGCAAAGACTATTTTCAAGCGAACGATGAGGTACCAATTTACTTTTTGTCCAATTTCATGCTAAGCTGAATTAAGCGAGGCTTAGTAGAATGGGTTGAAGGTGATCTGAAGGATGGTTAAGAATTTTCAAAAAAAGTTATTTAATGCCATAAATAAATGAACTCTATAAACGAATTTTTAACGTTTCTTTCATGAATAATTAATGTGCATACTCTAAATCGGCGAATTATTTGCTATGTGAAGAAAGTAAAAATGTTTTCAGAATTAGAAAAAATAAATAATTTTGAAATTTTTATTTCCGAAATTATTTTAGGTTCCTTAATGATTTATTTTCTTAGTATAATGTAAAACTATATTTTCTAGAAGAACATTTTTAATTCTTGTTTCTAGTTACGGTGTTATTACCTGATTTCTCACATATTAAAATTCTAAATCTAGAATATCATCAACAAAGTCACTTTTATAGCTATATATATATATATATATATATATATATATGCAGAAATTTTGTATTTCTGAGAAAGTCGTTTATTACTGAAGCTTGGAGTTTCATTTTCTTATCTTCGCATTTGCTCATATAGTATTTAAATAAAAATTCAAATATTTTTAATAGATGAATTAAAGTAGGAATATAAGACTAAATATTTAGCTCAAAGGCATACTCCTCAATAAATTATACATGAGAGATGGTTTTAATCATCCACTTTGGAAGGTGTTGTCAGTAGAAAACGGAAATTCCTTTGAAAATTAAAAAGAAAGAGAAATCCCCAATTGTTTTCTGAAAACACTTTAAATCTTAACAAAATTGATATTTTGAATAATTTGCAGTGCTTACAGTTAGCTCTATAGCAGATGTGATGTAAGTGTTTGAGCTATAATTGATGAAACCACTTACAGCCTTAATCATCCCCCCCCCTTCTTTTTGGCACGAGTTTTTTGCAGTAACTGAACCATATTACATTTTATTGTGACAGAGCATGTATACAGAGTCCATTCATATGAAAAGAGAAGATTAAATGAGTAAAGGCAGCCACAAATTGCTTGGTGTGCATGGATATTTTTTTTTTTTTAATTTGGAAACATAGCGCCAATTGATCTAATATTTTTAATCTGAAGAAATATGTTTCTTTTACTTAAATCAGCTTGATATATACACAGTTTAACAACATTAGGCTTTACGAAGCATTATTGCTGGTTTAATATGAGAGCACCTGACAACTTTTACCTCTCTTTAATGGCGATGCTAGATGTCATTTAGAAATGGCTTTGTTCTTAGAAATAAGAACGAATTTATGTCTATCAATTTGATATAGTAATTCTGATTCACCATGGCTATGGATTTAATTAAAAAACAATGCGACAGCTGCGAGATATGTACGCGATATAATACGTTACGCAGCTGCGATCTAATATGACAGCTGCGAGATTCCATTGAATCTGGCAACAAATTTTCCACCTACGCTTACGGAAATGGATAAAAAAAAATTATGTAAAAAACAGCTCTTAAGTTTCTATAATATTAGATACATAAATAACCCTCCCAAATAAAGCAAAATTCATATTTCAACAAAATAGGGAGTAATTTATCAAAGTTAAATTCATACTTCTTTATTTTTCATTCAATGCACGGAAAATGTTTTCTCAAATTTATTTCTATGCCCTTACCTCCAGAAGTAACTTTATTTTTTTAAAATTAAAAATTGTAGTAAAAAGAAAGAATTATTAGCAACTCTTTGATGAGTAGTATAAATGTTTTAATTAATAAGCTATTATTAATATTTTAAGGAAGGATACATTATTTTAAAATCATTAATCAAATCTGAAATATGGACAAGGAAAGATAGGTTACAATTATCAAAAAAATTTCATAATGCTTATATATAAAAAAAAATTAATAATAAAGACGATGCCATTTCGAGTGAATATTAAATGTTTGTAAAATATTACTGCTTTAATGAAAACAAAATAAAATTAGTTTTCTTGCATGAATAACTGTGGAAAGTGAAATTAAATTCAAAGAACGACTGACGCGTGTAGGTGTGAAATTTTCCATTTATTCTTCAAAATATGTCCACAGTCCCTTGGAAAAATAGCAAAAAAAAGTAACATCATCTTAACAATCTTTTTCAGAAACTTCTCTCTTAGAAAAAGAATTAAGTCATTAATCCTAAAAGATCATTAATTTCAGTAATTAAACGTAAACAATATGGCATAAAAATAGCTGGATCTTACATCTTCTGACAGTTAGCTGTTCGCTCTTTATAAACGGTGTCCAGGTGCTATTGTACAAGCATTTGCAAAACATATTTAATTTTGGAAAAGCTATTTTTTTTCTTATCTTCAGTTGCGGCAAGTGTTTACTGAACAATGGATCCTGAAACGTAAAGAAAAACGGTTTTAATGTTGCTACACGTTTAATGAAACTGTGAATACGGGAAAATTCATAGCAGAAAAAAAAAATGCCGAAACAAACTCTGACGAGGTGTAGTATAAACAAGAAAGATAATTTTCTGCTCGGGCTGATTTCATTGCGTTGGTAGGTCGCTTCAGTTACTTCTAAAATGTTTGCTGTTATCTATTCTTTAAAACATTTTGGTATCTTTCTCCAACAGAAATGTTTATTTTAATCTGATTAATTTTTAGCGTTGGATTTCTGTGAGATTCTAATTCACGAATGTATATGAAGTTTTTTGCTTTAATAACTTCATTCAAATGAATAAAGCTTATTTTGAAAAGTGGTTTGTTTTAATGAATTAATGTAATTGAAAGCAAATGCTGTAAACTATCGCAAATTGTATTTTTTGGAAGAAATGCGAGTACAGGAAAGCAATTCTGCTTGTTCAGAATTAAGTAGAAATACAATTTGTAGTTACAAATAATTCTACAGGTTGTAACAAATTGTAAGAAATCAACGTTTCTTAATAACGAAGCAATAAGTTAATTTTTATTAATATTGGAATATCCAATTATACTTATTGTACTTTTAAAAGAAAATAGGTTATATGTAGACAGTTGGTCAATCAAATACATAATGTTAAAAAGATTTCTAGATCAAAGTTTATAGGAAGAAAGATTTTTAATCAAAGAAAATGCCATTCTTTAAGAGTTCTATTCATTCTTGTCAAAAAGTCAACTCTTAAGAGAAATATTTTATTTTTTTATTGAGATTTTAATTGAAAATAAATAAATAAATTACAAAAAATTTCAATTTTCCAATATGACAGATTTTTATGCCAAGTCAGATATATTTTGAACATTTTTTATTTTTACTTTCAGATTTTTATAGTAGTATTTCGAAGCACAAATACCAATTTTATTTCAAAATTAAATTTTAATAGCACAAATATGCTTTTACAGTACTTCAGACTTTGTTAGAGAAAAATTATCAATTATGTTATGTTGCATTATGCTTTTGAATAATATATTTAAGAAAATTTAAATACTTTAATCGAAATTATAATGGAAATAAAGAAAGACGTTTTAGGTTTTATAATATTTAAAAAAAATTATTTCACAATAAATATCATGAAAAATAAAAATTTTAAAAAATAATGACTAAAAAACCTCAAGATTAAAATATAAATTATAAACTAGTGAGAAGCAGAATATCGAATTCAAATATACGGTATTTGGACCCGAACCGATATATTCGGTACACGTGTTTAGCACTGAACGCAGAAAAGTATTGATGGATAAGAGGAAAAAGTTACAGAGTCATTATTCAGCAGAATCCTTCTGGTGAACACTAGACGTCATTTTTCTCTAATATAAAACAAACTACAAGCATTTCTATGCAAATTTCAATATTATAGTTTGGTTTAATTTAGTTATATAAACGACCCTTTTTCAAGGAATACTAAAACTTTTTTGAAACGGCACGCGAAATTTTGAACAGCAGTCAGCTGACGAAGACGCCGCCTGAGCTGGAACTCCCTTCTCCAAACTTTCATTCCACAACAACGGTAAGGCATTTGGCCTTGACAGATTTAGTTCCACCAAATCCGCTTACATGACGGTTCTTCGGTGGAAACGGGTCTCGAACCTGAAACCTTCCAAGGGCCAAGACCTTACCACCAGGTCACAGAGGCCAATTTCAGTACTATACACATATGTATATCACTTAAGAGAGAAAAATATTAAGAGGAAAAAAAGAGCTTATTTGTTATGATAGCAGAACGATAAACTAATTTAACCATTGGAAGTTATTTCTAACAAACCAAACAAAAATTCTGTATTATATACACGTGGATAATACTGTAAGAAGAGGAGTCAGTAAAGTCGCCAACAAACCAGTGATTTGATTTGATTTCTCTTTATTATGTTTAACAATTTAATATTTTGAGGAAGAATCTTAAATAAATAATAATGCATTTGTTCTTGTAAAAATTGTACATAAAGTACATTATTATTAGAAATAAATAAATATATTTAAAATATACATGCATATAACAATGAACTGTTTTTAAATACACAAAATTCGTTCACATCAGACCTGTATTTGTGATGAGATTGTACGCCGTGGATTTTTTAATGGATTTTCCAATAATTAGCATAAAAAAACTATCAAATCTGTAATTAATTTTAAGATAACTTTTTCAATGCTTACATATGTTATCAAAAAGCGATAATGCAAAATTTATGAACGTTAATTTAAATATTTTATCACTTAACTTTTGTCCCGGTTTAATCATCCCGTCATTTTGTTTGAAATAAACTAGTTAACAATCTTTATTCTCTAATAGCAACCTTATCTTTCGATTTTGCTTTGAAAAGCTTTTTGATGAAAGAAAGGTAAATAACAACAACAAAAATAAAACACTCTTTTTTCTAGATGCGACGAGTAAATTTAATACTTTCTGTTTCAAACTCCTCGAACATTTTTTTAAAAAACTTTTCTCTTAAACTTGTTTATTTACTTCTTCAGTTTGTGGATAATATCAGGCAGAATGGGCAGAAAAAAGCATGGCTTTTTCTCTTAATTTCCCCTGAGGTAACTATAAACTAGAACAATTTGGAGTAGGTTTTTAAAGCAGTTCGCTGAAACACAGCTAATATGTGTAAACAAGAAGTAGTCCCAAATGAGGGCAATTTTCAACTTCGAAAAATTTAAACGACACTTTGATATCATGTTGTAGCAAGAAAATGTAATTAAAGGAATATATCTGAAATAACTCAAGAGGATAAAACACATTAAACAAGAATAATACTTTTCTTTTTGTCTATTAAAAAGTTCATGCATAGAACGCATCCTTTTTGTTGTAGCAAAATGAAAAATCCAAACACAACTGATTTTAAAATATGTGCTAATCTCCAGGCGAGATTATTTGCATTCATAAGTTAATGTATTTCAAACAGTGTTATAAATAAATATTAAAAAAAAATATTTTTAAAATCTGTTTTCAGAAGAATGATCTTATTTTATTTCAGTTTCATATTTCATGGTTTATTTTATTTTGTCTATACCGATGTCCCGTTTAAAAGCTACACAACGATTAATTTGAACAGTGGTCAGACAACGTAAATGGCGCCTGTACTAGCATCAGTTTCCTACATTTTCATGACACACCAACAGATGGAGTCTCCATCTCAGATTTAGTGTTAGCAAGCGGAAATAGACAGAATATCATTGATGCCAGGGGATTAGAAACCGGAGTTCTACTGTACGTAGACGAAAATTCAATTTTGTAATATTTGTGGCCCCTTTTGGATCACCGAAAGTGATATTTTGGGACGGACCTGTAATTTTAAACCATGATCAAATGACGTGGACAATACATGAGATTGTACACTGTATTGTACTTAACCAGTAGGAGGGCGTTTGTTCCCGACCAATTTGAATACGAGTTTTAAAGACGTTGCTTTGAGTAAAGATCCGTTGATGTCTATAAACATGCATGAGAAACAAGGATAACGTCTTTAACCTATCAGCAAAAAGGTCGAATAGCATATTATAATATTTTATAATAGCCCCAGCATTTAGAATGTCGAAAAATATCGTGTAATATCTTGTGTAAAGAAGGCAAACTAGTGAAGCACTACTAAGACTTTCAAATGGACACAACTTAATTGTATACTGAAGAAAGTAACAGCTTTTAATTCATCTTAACTTCTATATTTGAGACTTCTCGTCAATATATTAGACAAACACAGAAGGGTCATTACCAACTATTTTTTTTTTCTTTTACAAATAAACAAATATTCTTTATTCTGTTCTTATATTTTTGTAGAAAGCTATATTCTCTCTGGGATGGGGGGGGGACTCCTTAGTTATGATAATTTGAAGCTTCCGGCATGATTGTTATTCTCGCTTCCCAGTTGGATACATTAAGAGTGTTTTATCAAACTACTTTCATTTTCATAACTGGGTGTACTTCCTAAGAGAAGGGTTGTGCCGTTGCCGGTGTAGGCTATTACGCTGAACCTTAATTTCTACTTCCGTGTTCTCGCAACAACTGTTATTCGGATTTTCAAGGATATATTCGCAGGTGGGGGGGGGAGGGATTTTTGACATGGTTTTGGAAAACTTAATACAAACGATGTCTGCTTTCTATTAACTTTCTCACATTTTTTTCTGAAATTAGATTTAGCAAATCCATAAACAAACTTGTAATAATATAATAATAATTTAATTAATGTATATTTTCCTTCATGCACAAGGATTATTGTGATATTCGAATAGAACTTTTGCATTCTTATATTTTAATATATTGTTTTATTAAATACTAGCCGCCTTTGGCGACCAGCCGGTTCGCCAATCTTAATGTTCGTTAAAATTTTAATAATTAAATATTTTATGCAATTCCAACTTTAATAGATTCTTCAGCAAAATATTTTAAAACTTCAAATTTTGATAGTCATATAATTCACTCATAATATTATAAAGGCCTTCAGTCATAACGTGATATGTATCTCTCTGTTACCCCTCGTAGAATATATGCTTTAAATTAAAGTGTAGATGATTAATCTGCAATTAATATAATAATATTTTTTACTGAAACAAAGCATTTTTTTAATAATATGATTACTGATAATAGAGTCACTGAGCGTTTAAACTTTATGGGCACTAAAGAATATCTTTCTTAATTTATGTAATATCTCAAGAATTTGTCAACAAAATTTTCTCGGATTCATCATGAACAGATCGATTTATTAACAATGTTTAATTTTAAATGCATCAAACACTAAGAAAATAAAATGAATCGTTTAAAATAATCGGTCGAAAACAGGTTTAAAAAAACTACTTAAAAAACGATGTACTTAAAACTATAAGCATATGCAAAAAATATATAACTAACATAAATACAATTTACTTACAAAAGCATGCAACTAACCTAAAAATAATTTAAATCATCCGTTGATAGTGGTTGTCATGACAACAATCAGAACACAATGCGCAGGCGTGAATTTTCTTCTCTATTTACGGTAACGCAACTGCGTGAATTCTTCTACGCCAGTTGGGGTAACGCTATGCAGATTATACATTATTAATTTCCTTTATTCTGTGTTATTTTAATTCAAAAGTACTTCAGAATGAATCTGAAACATGGATTCATTAACAATGTTTAATTTTAAATGCATCAAACATTAAGAAAATAAACAGAATCGTTTGAAATAATCTGCCGAAAAACGTTAACCCTAGCCTCATTTCTGTTGGGAGAAAAAAAAAACTGAAGCCTTACTCATTTGGCGGTGGAAGATTTTTTTGGCGGAAAAGTTGGCGGTGGGGAAAATGGAAGATTTTTTTGGCGGGAAAGTTAGTTTTTAATTAATAATTAAAATTCGAATTAAAAATTCGAAAAAAGAAACCCCAGGTGCACATTCTCAACCTCCAAGGTATACATGTACCAAATTTGGTAGCTGTATGTCAAACGGTCTGGCCTGTAGAGCGCCAACACACACACACACACACACACACACACACACACACACACACACACACATTGAGCTTTATTATAAGTATAGATAAAAGTATAAAATATAAATCGTATAGCACAATCAAGTACATCGTTTCGATTTTTTTTCTTTTTCCTAACTGTTTTTAGCAAATCAGTTAAGTTCACATAACACAAAACAAATGCGCACATTATGGTATACATATTGTGCTTCATTTCTTCGTGCTATGCAAAGAATGGAAAATGAATTCTGCGTCACATTTCATGGGCTATAAATATTGCGTTTTTATTTTCTTACCTGGACTAGAATATATTATCAGCAACTCTCCATCGGATTTAAACACCATATGTTATCTATATACAACTAGGGATGACAAATAATACCATAATTGTAAAATTTTATATAAATTTGGGATATGATATTCTCCTGCATATAGAATAACATATCGATATCCGAGTGTCAAAATATTCTGATATTCGATATAAAAAATGTATATAATTTATCTTGAGGATCGCATACCAATCAAATTATTCAATGTTCTAGATACTCTAGAATTTTATTTTCTATAGATAAATAGACAAGAATACACATAGCAGCCATTTTTTGTATGTAGTGAAGTTGCAAACGTAAAGATTCATCAAAATAGTAAATTCTCTTTTTTAACTATTACGTACTTTTTACTTGTTCGTTCCATTTTTAAAGCAACACTAGGGCTATTTTTGGGAGGAATCTCGTACACTTGAACTTGCGCCCCCTCCAAAATGCCGCACCACACCACGGGGAGAACTTTTGGCCCTGATGGATTTAATGCGAACCAGACCACCTTACACGATGGTTCTTTGATGGAAATGAATCCAAAACCTGGAACCCACTGGTTCCAAAATCGAGACCTTACCACCAGGCAACCCCGACCCTACTTTGTGCCTGTATACTTCATGTATGAGTGGTGAGAACATAAATTCTAAAAACAGTTGTAAGGGCATGATTATATAACTCTTTTTTAAATCGGAACAAAATCTTTTTCTCTCATTCACGATCGAAATCTTTCTAGACAAGCATCATCTTTTCTAAAATCGTAATCAATTTCCTAAAAGCAGGTAATAAAGAGATGAGGTTTTTATTTCTTTCAAGAAAATGCAATAATGCAGATGATTCTTATTTCAAAAGACATCTGTAATGATCGTTGTCATTGTGCGGGTTGTGGTTCGAACTCGCAACGTTAGGGTTCATAGCCGAGTAACATAACCACTAGACAAAAGAGTACTCTCCTCTCCGGAAGTTGTTATCTGGCTTATAATGTTACCACTACAATAGTCCCCCACCAGTGAGTCGGTAAAGTTTATCGCGCCAGTTATGGCGAGCGACGAACGTGATTATTGCGCCAGGCGTTATGGCGAGCGACGGACGTTGTTATCGCGCCAAGTGTTATGGCGGGTGACGGCTAGCGTGTGTGAGTGGTTGCTGCCGGTAGATGGAGCCACGACAGCTGAATGAAGGATGCGGTTATTCAGAACCAGGGTCACCAATGTGCGGGTTGAGGTTCGAACTCGCAACGTTTGGGTTCGTAGCTGAGTAACAAAGCCACTAGACAAAAGAGTACTCTCCTCTCCGGAAGTTGTTATCTGGCTTATAATGTTACCATGTATATTTAACAGAAATCGAATATTACAAACGACATTTAATCTGCAATTTTAAATAATATACATTACATTTTTAAGTGAATAATATATGCCATTTATTAGAAAGTATTCTTATTTTTCAAATAAACTGAATGAATTTTATGGGTTTCTGTATCCAGTTCATTTTTCAGATGTTACTTTCGGCATAGTCAATATTTTTTTTGTTCTGATATCCCTGTATTAATAAAAAAGGATTTAATCTCGTTTCTGTCAAATGGAAATTCACACAGAAAAAAAAAGAATGACTTTTTTTTTGTCCTACTAGTACTGTCCTTTCCTATGATTACAATTTTCAAGGAGAACATACAATCGTCACAAAGAAACGAACCAGTTTAAAAATAAATTTTTAGAGTCGGTGAATGCGGTGGTTTTAATTTTACTTGTACTAAAATGTCTTGGCTAGATATTAGTCATGGACAGCCCTCTTCAAATGGTAAAAGGGATCTTCGAGCATCTAGATAATATCGGAAATAAAAAGTTGTCTAAAATCTGAATATATGATGGAAAGTTGCTACTTCGGAGACACGTAAGGCGAAAGTGGCTTCACGTTTGTTTTTTTATTTTAGCTGGGAAATCTCCAGCTGTCAATCCAACAACAGAAAGAAATGAGTTGCTAAAGCTAACATTAGTCTAACAGTTTTTGCATAAGAGGACTGAATCTGAGTGCAGCCACCAAACATAGCTTATAACTTTTTTCTTCCAATTCCTCAGCCACAACACATCTTAAATTATAAAAGTGGATCTGATGAAAAAAGAACAAAAACCACAGATTTAAAAGGTGCAGTTTGTACAAGCTAAAATTGCACAAGAAATTGTTCCACTCAATCACATAGGGCGTATATTCGTGAAAAATATTTGATTGGAAGGAAACCAAGTTTCAATGTCTATGACTCTGATGTCTGATTAAAAACCGCCATGTTTAAATGGCTTTTGCAACTGAAAAATATTCCCATTCACATGATCAAAAACCGGATCTATATGGCGCAGTATACCGAAAACGTTTTCAAATTTTATATTGTGTATACCCGCCTATTGGCATGGAGAATAATGCTCCAGTTTAGTTTAGTTGTATTAACCTCCTGTTGTTCTAGGGCTGTTTTGGGACGGACATCGTCATTTTGAACTGCGGTCAGATGACGAGGACGACACCTGAACTGACACCCCCTCTCCACACCATACCACACCAGCGGGAGGACGTTTGGCCCTGACGGACTTAATGTGCAACAGACCCCTTATACGACGGTTCTTCAGAGAAATCGGGTATCGAACCTGAAACCCTACGGCTCATAAGCCGAGACCTTACAACCAGGCCAACGCGGCCCAAAATGACTACATCAGAGAATGCGGAAACATTGGTCCTCCATACGAGTTAACAACGGTGAGGATTTTCCAAACACTTCTTCATTCGCCAATGCAATTATCAAATTCAGTTCTTCCCCGTCGATTCCGACTACTCTGCTACACTACTCTCCGATCTGGTTCAAGACGACTCTGGCAACTACCCCTTTTATAGGTCTCAGGAGGCAGGGCTGGAAGTCTCTCAACCAATCATGAACGTTCGAGGCGTATCTCGGTTCCTAATGGACGGATCGGGAAAATTCTCGATGTTTCGGGTATAATCTATTTTGGCGCCAAAGTCGCCAAATTCGTCGCCAAGTCGCCAAATGGTCGCCAAGTTTGTCGCCAAGCTCTGGGACCTCCTATCGAACCAACTATGCTGGGAAGCCGCATCACAGATTCGTAACAATATTTAGGACAACGGAGGCATCGAAAATCGCAAAACAAGTCGCAAGTACAAATGAGTTGAATTTTTGCTGATAAATTATTATCATAAAATTAATATCAAAGCACTAATAAATAATCAGATATTGGTGAAATAAATGAGACTCTTATGGTTTCTTAAGTAAATAATTGAATTTTTATTAAAATTGCTTTTTTAATTTTCGCATACGTAATTCGAACTCGAGATTTTGAGTTCAAAGGTTTAGACCCTCCTTGAAGTCGAAAAACAAATTTTGAAAATTTTTGCTTGTCTGTCAATCTGTCTGTGACAAATATTATTCAAAAACGATTTAAGTTAGACGGATGAAATTTGGTATACGATCTTCACACCAGGTTTATAGATTTCTATCACATTTTTAGTAATATCTGTTCAAAGAAATGTCTGTATGGATATTCGAATATAAGCTAACATGATAGCTACCAAACGAAGAGAGCTAGACAGCTGAAATTCGGTTCTCAGATTTAACATCTATAGTGTAGACAATTACCAAATGTTGAGCCAAATCCGACTACGGATTGACTGTCTGTCGCTCTGTACTTTCAGAAATAATTAAATGAAATAATTCAAAAGCGCGTTGACTTAAATATATTGCTGTGGAATTTTGAGTCAAATCTTTGTTTCAATCGGTTGAGAAAAAAGTGTATATTATACAAACTGAATTTTTGGATATTATTAATGAATGCCAGATATTAATCGCTAAATAACTTGGCAAAGTTGACTCAATGGATTCAGTAAAATTGCTAATTTCACTCAAAATGTTATTTTTTAGTAAGCCAATACCATGTAAGGCAAGTTTTCAAGAAAGATCTTGGGAACCACTCAAGGTGGTTTAAGGAACAATTCGTAGATTAACTTCGCCTTTCTTATTTTATATATTTTGTAATCTACTAACCAAATTTAAGCATGTTTTTATTTTTTTATTAAAGGATTTTCATTGGATTTATAAAATATACAAGTAATAGTGAAGAGAAAAATAAACCAAATATAATAAAATATAAATTTTAAAAAATGTATTTCTACAAAGTTTGTAAACTTCTTCAAATAATAAATGCTGTTTAGTGTAGTGTTTAGTTTAGTTATATTAAAGATCCCGTTGTAAAGCAACACAAGGTTTATTTTGGGATGGATCTCGTAATTTTGAACCAGAGTCAGATGACGGGGAGTACATCTGAGTTGTAATAAATGTTGCGTACCAACAGCAATATATTGTTTAAACAGAACTTAATTTTAACTGGTAATACTATTTTAATCTCAATGAGTCTATAATTAAAGTCCTCCATTCAGTTCTACTTACATCTGCAACAAATCAGCAGCAAAATATAAAACTATGGATTACTGAATAAAATAATGAATGAAACGTTGAAACCTAGTTCCAAATAAAGAGAATTTCTATTTCTCAGCTTCCATCGATGGAAGAAAACTATTTCATGAAATTATGAAAACAGTTTAATCTCCTTGCAACATTGAAAGTAATTGTTGAAAATTATATAAAATATGTGCCGGCGTCCTGGCTTAAGGTTAGCGCCTCTTCCCCGCGATCTGGGCGCCCCGGGTTCGAATCCCGACTCGGGCATATTTGTTCTTCGTCTGTATTCCATCGGTGAGATGTGTGAATTTGCCCCTATATAAAAAGGGGTTGCGCAAGCGAATGTCACGCATGCAGTAGCGAAGTCGTACTCTTAGTCCTAGTTTGCGCTACTGCGTAAACAAGAGACGCGCGCTCGGCTTAAATAGCTAACAGATGTGTTAGCGGGCTTCTAACGTGCCTTAAGTAACAACATAAGAAGTTATATTTTAACCATCTGTCATCACATTTTTTTTTTATTTTCACTATTTAAATGCAACGTTTGCAAATAAGTTCAAATATTTTTCAAACAAAGCGAACTGTATGCTACCCGATAATACTTTGTATACTATTGTATGCTACCCGATAATACTTTGAAAACAAAATAAAAATAAATAATAAATATCATAAAATTAAAATAAATAAAAAATATCATGAAATAAAAATAAATAATAAATATCATAAAATTAAAATAAATAAAAAATATCATGAAATAAAAATAAGTAATAAATATCATAAAATTAAAATAAAAAATAAAAAATTGTGGTCATAAAAAATGAACACACTGAACAGTGAAAAACGCAAGATGTAACAGTAAACAGACTGACTGCCAACATGCAAAAATCGCGGAATAAGCAGTTGGAGGTTTAATAATTGCCAAAAATTAGTTAAAATTGCACTTAGATTTAATTTTAGAACAAGTAAAATTTATTTTTTGTAATAATATCTCAGATGTCATTGCAGAAAAGCGCCAAAATCTAGCCGTTTTTAATTTATCAAAATTTCAAAAACAGCGCTATTAATTACACATTCTCTTCTTTAGGAGTGTATCTGAGCCAAATTTGGCAGCTCTGTAACTGTATATCTCATGTTTTCTTGTACGCGCATCATATTTTTGTGTACATTTAACCATTTTCAAATTATTCTCGTTTTAATCGTAAGCTGCATTTTTTTTTTTTTTTTTTTGCATCTCGTTATACGTTGGATTTTGGACTAAAGTTTACTATATTTATTTTAAATTGCGTTACAATAACTCTGTAAAGTTCCAATACACCGAGGAAGAAACGTAGGCTCATGCTCTTTAATTTTTAGAAGAGACAAGATATATTTCTGTTTCTTTTATATCTCAGATCTGAATTTAATTTCTTTAAACATCATCATGTATTAAAATATCACTTTAAATCAAAACATCGTGTTAAAAATCCAATATTTACAAGCAAATGGCTCTTTTTTCAAGATAACAACAACAGCAATCAATATCGAAAATTCTGATTTTAAATCTTAAAAGTAATCCTGTTTATTTGAATTATTGGACGAAACAATCTTTTTAAAATGAATAATCGGATTTCGTTTGGAGAATTTTATACAGATAATTTATCAGATTTTCAATTTTTATGAAGAGCTCTTATACTATAGCGATATCAAAATACTTCTCAAATATTTATTTTCAATTTAGATTCCAATAATATCTTCTATTTGTAAAAGGGCTTACTGCTCATCGTTTGATGTTCTTAATTTAGTTTCTGAATTAATCCTCGGAGGTAAAATATTTGTTCTAGATAAACATCAAAATTGTAAACAAACTTTTCATAGATAGAATAAACGTTTACTTAAATAAATGTTTAGTATTTCTTAAATATATTGGTTCTTTCAGAAAATGAAAGGAAATTACTCATTAAAAGCAGATTATCGCCATAATAGTTTTTAAAAGAACCGACAAAATATTGAAATCTAATCTCTTCTAGGTAATTAAATCGTCGAGAAATCCTTTTAGATTGAATAAACATTTGCTGAAATAATTTAGCGTGTTTCGTTGAAAAATTCTTTGATTTAAAATTTAATTGCGTAAATATAATAATGAAGCGATTCATTACAGAAATTATTACGTTTTCAGAATTTCAGAAAAGTTTGGTTGTATATTGATTTTTTTAGTTTTGTTTTAGCTTTCAAATGCAATTGAACTTACATATCTCAATGATAAATAATTGCAAATAGTCTTATGATAAATCTTTTCTGTAAAGATGATGAAATCATGACGAATAATTATAAAAAGTATTCATGTATGTATTCATGTATGTAACGAATGTATGTAACGAATCATGTATGTAACGAATACTCATAAAAAGAGTATATATATATATATATATATATATATATATATATATATATATATATATATATATATATATATATATATATATATATATATATATATATATATATATAGTCCCGGTTCGGATATGGCTTTTATCTATCTGTGAGGTGTGTGAATGTGTCCCGCTGTAAAAAGGGTGTGTGCAAGCAAATGTGACACTTGAAGTAGCTAAGTCGTACCCTAGTTGGCGCAACTGAAAAAACAAGAGACTCTCACTCGGCTTAAATCGCTGACATAACTGTCAGCGGGTTTGTAAAGTGCCATAGTTACAACACAGATGTAAAATATATATATATATATATATATATATATATATATATATTATGGTTGAAAAGAAACACTTATGGTAGATTGCAATTAAATATATCAATTGGTGCTCCTAACCAATAGATATAAATATATATGTAGCACAGTACTGTTTTGAAATGTTTATAGACTTCGATGTCGTCATTAAATTGCTCAGAATTTATTTCAAATGACCTGGGCCATACGTCGATTAAAAATGAACGATATGAAACCTGAATTAATACTGGTTCTATTTATAATTTAGATGGAGCGTTTTATCATTTAAAGAATCTCAGGAAATGTTTGGTGGACACAAGTGATTCTTTCTTTGAAAAATGATTCGATTCAATTAAGAGGGATTCGATTATATTGCGAATGATTATTCAATTACGAATTCCCTTATGACTCGATTCAAAGAAGGAATCACTTAATGGTTTAATGAACTGTTTCGGAGATTAACAAAGAATATTTGTACCATGAGCAGAATTAATACTGATTCAGTTAATTTACTACTTTCACATTTCTACTGATTACATCATAGGATTATATAAGTTTCAAACTAGCATCCGTGCTGTTTTAGCTGTCAATTTGTATTGATGGCTTTCACTGCTGAATTTCCAACCATGGATTCGTAACTGTAAAAAAATTGTTTATTTATTTCCAGTGGATTTTTTTTTATCTTGAAACAACATAAATAATATATAATTTTTGGAATGAAGCTATCTTTAGACCTTATAATTAAACATGTATAATGTTAATAAAAACCGACATTCTAATTTTAATTTTATATATATATATATATATATATATATATATATATATATATAGCTATCATCCATGCTAATGAATCCAATCTATCTCCAATGACTTTTGCTAATGAATTTCTAACCATGCATTCGTAAAAACATAAAGCATTGTTTTAATTAATTTCATGGGTATTTTCACCTCGAAAAAACACGAATAACGCATAATTTATGAAATAAAATCTTTGTTAAGACTTTACTTTAAAATTAATTTTATAAGTTATTAATAAAAACCTGCTTTCTCATGTCAGATTTAGTTTCTTTAAAGTGATACCTTATATTGAAGTTGTACTTTCACGGACAACGTCCGCGCTATTGCGCATGCGTCAGGAAGCATTTATTTCATCAAAAAAGGGGTGGCGAAACGATGAAAGGAGGAAATGTTTACTTTTAACAATAAGGTGTGGTTAGATTAGCATCGCAATTAGGAGATGTAATATCGGGTGATTCAAAAGTCCGTTAACATTCGAAAATTCAATAATGCACGGAATAATGTAGGTAGAGAGGTAAAAACTGATATACATATTGGAAATATATATAATGCATAATGGCATTATATTGAACCCAAAATAAAATATATTACAGACTCCCTTTTTCGTATCCTGTTTGATAAACACCTGCTGGATAAGTTTAGTTAAGTTATATTAACGTCCCGATTCGAAGAAACACTAGGGGCTATTTTTGGATGGACCTTGTAATTTTGAACCGAGGTCAGATGACGAGGACGCTACCTGAACTGTCACACCCCTCTCCACGCCACACTACACCAGCGGGAGGACGTTTATCCGGACGGTTTTAACGTGTATCAGACCCGCTTACACGACGGTTTTTCGGTGGAATCGGGTATCGAACTTGAAATCCTCCAGTTCTGAAGCCGAGATCTTACCACCAGGCCACCGCGGCCATAAACCCCTGCTGGAAGTTACGACTTTTATGCAGGATAGTTCTCCACACCATATTGATATACGTATCTTTTGCGCACATTTGGTGAGGATCGCGTGCTGAGCCGTCTCTTCCGTCGTGCTTGGCCTCCAATTGACCTTAAGTCACTCATTTGCCGTGATTATCTAATCTCATTAGGGATTCTAAAAGACAACCTTAGAAGACAATTTCTCACAACACCTCAGATATGATGTACAGTGCTGTTCACAACACTGTCCCTCGACTACAGGTATTGTTGTGGGATGATGGTCGACATTCTGAGAAATTGTAACAAAGAGCATAGTTTTTGCTAAAAATACATTGTTATGCTAATTATCTCTTTTGTCACTGTATTAAACGACATCTATTGGCAATTTTTGCACTTTCTTTGGTTTTATGAAACTCCATGCCTTTTCAAACATTTATGTAAATTTTTAACTCCCTACTTATATTATTCCGTGAATTATTGAACTTTCTCATATTAAAGGATTCTTCGAGTTTAGTTATATAAATGTCCCTTATAAAGTGAATACTATGGCTATTTTGGGACGCACCTCGTAATTTTGAACGCGATCAGATGACGAGGACACCTGAGCTGGCACCCCACCCTCCAAACTTCCACCACATCAAAGAGAGGACGTTTTGTCCGACGTATTTAACGTGCCCTAGACCCGCTTATATGGAATTACACAACGGTCCTTCGGTGGCATCGGGTCTCGAACCTCAAACCTCCGGTTCCGACACAGAGACCTTACCACTAGGCCACCGCGGCTCCTAAAGGACTTTTGAATCACTCAGTATTTTCTCATCTGTATGCTACCAGCCTTTAGAACGTTATTCTTATCGTTGAAAAATGATAGTCTCGGAATCCTAAAACAGACAATATTTTGGGATGGAAATCGTAAAATATAACTAAGGATAAACCATGTAAGCATCAGTTAAATATCCTTTTTCAAATTTTTGCATCAAATTAATGCGAAATAAATTCATTCGACCGGTTTTAACTGCATTTGCTTACAAAGACAGTACAAAAAAGCTAAATCTACTGAACAGGTGCATGGGAAACCGTCAACTCTTAGGGGCAGGTGGAAAATTCACAAATGTTGAGTATTTCTTGAAGAATTGCAGCCCATCTTAGAGAATCAAATTTTTTGAAGCCACAGATCGTTTCGTTTTAGTCGACATTCTAATAAAAATGTCTTTGAAATTTTAAATAAAAATTTCACCTAAGTATTTTCTTTCTTCCTACACATTTATTCACATTTACCGAGAAAATTGAGGGGAAAGATCCTGAATTTTGTTCTTCCCGTTATTATTAAAGAGGAAGTAAATTTTATAAGGGGAGTTTAGTTTATTTATGTTAACGTCCCGTTTCAAAGCAACACTGGCGCTATTTTGGGATGGACCTCATAATTTTGAACCTCGGTCAGATGACGAGTATGATACCTGAGCTGGCACCTCCCTCTTCACACCACTAGCGAGAGGACGTTTGGTCCTTACGGTTTGACGTGACCCCAATCCGCTTACAAGAGGGTTGTTTGGTGGAATCGGGTCTCGAACCTGAAATCCTTCGGTTCCGAAATCGAGACCTTACAACCAGGCCACCACAGCCGTTTATAGAGGAGGGTATAATATTTCATGATTCGAAGCAATTCTCGTTGTATAAAGAAAGCGTCGTATTTTACTCTCTCATATGCGAAGTATATAAGAAATGTACTAATAAAAAAAAAAAAGATTCGACTCAAGATTTTTAAGGAGCTTCCCGTTTCAAACCACTCTGAATTGAAAAGGCATTTCCGGCATTATACCTCTTTTCTTGTGAACACAATAACTCAAAAATGGTTTGAGCTAAATACCTGACTGGAATTAGATACTGAGACTTCAAACCTCATTTGCAGGCATATTTCGGGTCGTGGTGGCTGAAATATGTCTTAACTCCATTGAAATGTTTCAACGAAGAACCACCGCATAAGCAGGTTTAGTGCTCTTTAAATCCCACAGTCTGGTGTGGTAATTTGGAGCGATTGAACTTGCTCAGATCCTCGTCATCTGATAGCGGTTCAAACATGAACCATCCGAAAATGGACCTAGTGTTGATTTAAAACGGTACGTTAATATAACTAAACTGTAGATATATTTCAAGTTTGAACAAAATCCATTTAGAAGAAGTTTGTCTTTCTGACTTTCGAAATATAGATTAACATTATAACTACAAAACAAAAAGTGCTGGATGGATAAGAGTTGGCAAATATTTTTAACAGCAGAAGTATTAGCATCCAATCCATCGCTGAATTGACCATCTCTCTGTCAACATTTTCAAAAGCATGTAATGTTTGGTTTAGTTATATTAACGTCCCGTTTGAAGCAACACTAGGGCTATTTTGGGACGGACCTCGTAATTTTGAACCATGGTCAGATGACGAGGACGACACCTGAGCTGGCACCCCCTCTGCACACCACACCAGCGGGGGGAGGTTTGGTTTTGATGGATTTAACGTGCATCAGACCCCCTTACACGATGGTTCTTCGGTGGAATCGGGTCTCGAACCTGATACCCTCCGGTTCCGAGGCCGAGACCTTACCACCAGGCCACCGCGGCCCTCCAAAAGCATGTAAACGCGATATCATAAAAACTAAATAACTTAAATATATGAAATTCGGCGTATAACATTTTGGCTGGCTACAATTGTTGTTATGTATCAAATTCAGTTTACGATTTCTCTGAAACAGAAACTCCCAAAATGCACATTTCATCTTCTGGTACTATTAACCGCATCCCAACTATCACTGGCCAAAGATCACACGGTAATACGCACTTTCATAACTACTGCTACCCAATACCTTAACTTAATAATGCACAAATGCGCTTATTAGAGAGTATATAAGAAAGTTTCGGAGCAATCATTCTCGCTGATTCAAGCGTGTATTCACGTATAGTGAAATTCGATTTAAAGTCATTAAGTATTGGAAGCTAAGCAGATAGAGTGATTGATGAGAAGCTTAAGAATGTTGAGTGGTTGCTGTTGATAGAGTCCTGTATTATTTCAGAGAATATAGTTTCAAGCTTCAGATATCGCGATTGCTTTAGTTAAAGTTCCACCTGAAATGCCCCGGAGTTACTAATGTTAGCTCTCTGATTGAAATATGTTCTTATGAATAATGAATTCACAATTGATAAATACGGCTAGAATGTTGAAAGTCACATCGAGTGTCATTTCAGTCTCTGCATCTATCAAAACATCGATTTCTACACACTATATATTCGTAAGATTTCCATAGCTTACACAATAGTTTTGGCAATTATTTATTGAAGGCAAATCATAATTTTTCGATAACATTTTGATCATGATTTAATTGCAGGTTACTTACACACGCATAATAATCACTGTAGCAACTCTAATAAAGATACAATGATACTTGGCAAATAGTTTTGCCATGACTGCATGACAATATAAGTTAAAAGCTACAATTTAGTCTATGCCGACGTCCTGGCATAGGGGTAGCGCGTCTTCCCCATGATCTGGACGTCATGGGTTCGAGTCCCGGTTTGGGCATGTTTATTTTTCCATTGTTCGATGTGTGAATGTGTCCTCCTGTAAAAAGGGATTGTGCAAGCGAATGAGTGATGCGTGAGTATCAAAGTCGTACTCTTGGTCCTAGTTGGGGCTTCTATAAAAAAACAAAAGTCGCTCTCCCACCGGCTTAAATCGCTGTCTTCGTAACAGCGGGCTTGTCTATGGCAAGTGCCCTAAAAAACAACAACAATTTAGTCTATTATTGTTACTATACGCAGATAATTCGCATCTTCGTACTTGCCTATAACGTAATTTTTAAAAATATATTAAAAATTAAAATAATATTAGACATTCGAGAACGAATTAAAATATTGCATATATAGCAACCCCTGCTACATAAAAACAGAAATACTTAGGCTTCCCCAACGGTCCTCTATCTCATGATATTCTGCTAGTAAAAATTAATTCCAATTTCAGAAATAAAAATTAAAATATATTAAAATGAAAATGTGAAACCAAATTGTCGCATCTTATCAATTTTGGAAGAAATATACTCTGATATGTTAGTGAGAAATTCCTTAAAACATTGTAAAAAAAGGCAATAACGAATGGAACGACTATTAAAAATAAATTTAAAATAGTACATATTTAAAATGGGATTGAATTTGATTTATTAATTAGAAATAAAATGGTAACAGCATTGACTTTGAAAAATTCAAATAACAACAGTATAACAACAGTTCTGTAGAAAACATCGTCATATGATAATAATTAGCATCTAAAATTTTTAATGTGTGTACGAGGTCATATATACAATAATTATTAATTATTTATGAAGAAATGAGCTCAGAATTGTAATACTAAAAAAACATACTTTGATTAAACAATTTTCCACTACCCCATAAAAATGAGTTTTATTTATTATTTTTTTGTCTAAATTGAAATAATAATAATAAAAACGTTATATTTCATATTAGTCACTTCTTCAACATATTATTCGATTTGAACAGGTATACATAACTTTTTTATAAATAAACACTATTCAGAATACATTAATTTCATTTTGATTTTGCTGTTAATCAAATTATGCCAAAAGTCATTCAGTAAGTCTTATAAATTCAAGCAAAATCTTCGTACATTAATTACTCCCTTCACAATCTAACCATTTCCAACAAACTGTCACAAATCCCACTAAACTTTGACACGTAAACGCCTGAATGCGGTGACAGTTCCCATCAGTTTAACATGCAGTGCTACAATGCTTAAATAATGGTTTAATAAGTGGGCAAACACATTGGACATGCAATTAAAGCCCATTACAGATTGGGGGAATAGTATGTTAAAGAAAAGATACTGTACACATATTATGTACTTGATCATGACTAAATGAGAAAAACTAGGAAAACTCAACTATAATAAAAATTAAAGAAAATATACTAAAATTAAAATGAAATCAACCATCGCAAATTTCAAGTTATCATATGAGAACATTATTATATTTTTAAGTCATTATTTGTCTTACTTAAGTTATTAACCAGTTTAAACCGGTTTGAAATAATCACGAGACTTCTCTATCGGTCTCTCTCTCTCTCTCTCTCTATATATATATATATATATATATATATATATATATATATATAATTTTTAAAAACTTTCATTTTTAATTTTCTAGTTGGCTCAAAGTTTTGGCGCTTGCTCGACTGATTTTGAGATGAAAGAGCAGCTATGATGTCATATTTCTACACCAACCTTTTAAAAACGCATCTGCTTTCAAAGAAGCATACGTAATAATAAAGCAATACAGGTAAAAGCAGGTCAAAATTTTTAAAAACTCTGCTATCAAAGAAGCATGCATAATAATAATGCAATACTCGTAAAAGCAGGTAAAAAAAAATATATGCGATTAAAAGACGATGATGAAAATTGCCATTCATGCTTTATTCATTGCCATTCGATTTCGAGCTTCAATATTAATTTCCTAAGCGATTTCGAGCTTCTAAACCCCCAACAACAACAACTTCATGTTCTCACATGATAATAAATGATGGAATAAGGAAGTAATGCTATAATATGCCATTGAAAATTTGAAAACATTTTGGTAAATGCTACTAACTTTAATGAAATATTAGTTAATTCTAATGTTGAAGTGAAATGAATTTATTGCACAGCAAAACATGCACTTTTAAACTTAATTTTCATTCAAAATGATTAATGATTCGATGTAAACAGAATTGCGTAAATGTTTGCTTCTGTTCTTCCATATAAAAACAATTTTCCAATAATTTAGGAAGAAAAAAAATATAATTCTGAATTTAGAGAATTTATCTAATGTGCGCTAAATTTATTTTCCCCTGATGTAACAAAATGATAATGTTTTTTTTTATGTTTTTAGAAAACATTTTAAATTTCTTTTCTTTTTGACAACATTCAATTAAAATTTTGATGGATTTTATCCAAATACAGAAATGATGATGAAAGTCAAAGGAATTGTTTCAAAACAAATTAAAGTTTACTGGAAGAAGTGAAACAACTATTAATCAATAATTTAGCTTCAGATCGGAAAAAAAGAAGAAAAAAATAGGTCGGATAATCAAAATACTATATTTTATCAGCGTTATAAATCATTTGTAAAAGGTTCAATTAGTCAGGAAAATGACATAAAATCTCAAAGAATTTCTTTTTTTAAATATTTTATGTAATTTCTTTAAATAGTATGTAGATTATGTTGTTTTAGAAACGTAATTTTAATAAAATTTAAGAAATTAATTACACAGTCATCGGTCCGTGGTGGCTTGGTGATAAGGTGTCGTGTTCTGAACCGAAGGGTTTCAGGTTTGAGACCCGTTTCAACCTATGAACCATCGTGTAAGTGGACCGTATGCACGTTAAATCCGTCTGGGCCAAACGTCCTCCCGCAGATGCGGTGTGGAAGTTTGGAGAGGGGGTGACATCTCAGATATCCTCCTCATCATTCGACAGCTGTTTAAAATTACGAGGTCCGTCCCAAAATAGCCCCAATGTTGCTTTAAAACGTGACGTTAATGTTACCAAAATTGATACACATTTTAATCAATTACCGAAATGTAAAAAATAATAATAATAATTCACTATTCTGTAACATGCTATGCAGCAATAAAATAAATGGTAGGATTTTATTATTTTTTATTTCAATCAACTATAGAATCTATGAGAATGAACTTGAAAGTAATATACTCTGATAATGTAGATGCAAAGCAAATGGAAATAATTTCCTCCAATCTTTCTCATACACATTTGCTTTCTGATAAATGTGTAATACTAACCATACGCCATTGGAAAAAAATAGTTAGAAAAGCGCCAATTAGTATACGATCGTTAGCAGTCAATTACTGGGATGCGGTTAATACGCAAGTGCCAGAAGACGGAATGTGTATTTTGGATATTTCCCCCAGAAATTGAAACTAATGTTTGACTACAAAAGAACTGATACAACTGTAATCTCGAAATTATATACCAAATATCACACATTAAAGCCATTGCGCTTTTGAGATATTGTGTTTCATGTTCTTTTCAGAAAGTCAATTCTTTAACTGATTTGACTCAAAATTTTATAGTCACCACCAATTTAGATATTAAATCAATGCACCAAATGCTCCTTATTCTTCTCAATTAGTTCCATAATTGTCGTGTTAATTTATAATCGAACAATCAATTGACAAATTCCCTCTGGATGGATTTTGTTCAAAATTTGATAGAAATCTACAAATTTTACCTCTAGCATAAATTGATTTATATGTAGATCAATTTTATCTATATCTTATTCATATATAGATCTAGATCTTGTAATAGATAGATAAAAGACACGATTCCAACGACATGTTCTTCGAGCTCAAGGAGATCTGAAACTGGGAGATCAGCCAAAATCTCGAGTTCGAATTTTTTCATGATTACTAGGTTTTCTCTCTATATATTTTATATAGAGAAAGTAAAAAATAAACATATTCACTATGATGACAATTTGCAGACAGAGACAGCAGTATTAACAAGGTGGAAATTATGAGAAATATATCGAGACTTTCTTTGAAAACTCGGATATTTTAATATATAACAGATTTTTTTTTTGCCATTTCTGCATTCATTTATTATTTCCTCTTTATGAATATGCCTCTATTTAAAATTCAGTTAACGATCCAATATTAGATGCGAATGAAACAATCAACAGAATTAAGAGAAATCTCAGTTATTTAACTACAAAACAAATGAAACTTAATTTTCTTTAGGAATTATTAAGCATATGCATCGATTAAAAACTCAAATAATAATGATACAATAGGGAAGAGGACCGAAACAGTCTACTAAATTAAGGGGAGTCTTAGTAAATTGAAAAACAAATACCATCATTTCATTTTATAAGGCTACTACTGGCAAAAGTCATCTACTGGTAAAACGCTCATGTTATTCCAAACTAGGCCCCAAATAACTCCTTTCATTGATGACTTTAAAAAGCTGATAAATATTTTTAAAAAAACGTATAATATGATTGCAAAAGCACTGGGTATGTTGATTTTGTATTAAGCTTTTTAACAAAATAATGAAAACAAAATATGCATTTCCGATATCCACTTTTCACCAACTGTATACGAAGCCAATTACCAGTTTTTCTGCTTACGCTTTATATTAAATCTATATTACCCTAATTTATATTAGTACAAGCTAAATTTCTTTCGCGCTACTGTTACTTTTTGAATTACCGATGATAATAATGGTCATAACACAAAATTATCGATAGATACGTATAATTTTAAACCTTATTATTTTTTATGTGTCAAAATTGCAAGATAGAACTTTTTGATAACTACTATATATATATATATATATATATATATATATATATATATATATATATATATATTATTTTTTAACTTTTTATAGGAGAAAGTATAAAATTCGAAATAAGGCAAACATGTTCTGAATATTAATAAGTACCTTTATTTTTAAAGAATTGAGAATAATCCAAAGGATAATTTCCAAATAATTAAATATTCTATTCTGTACGCATTCATTTGTGTTGCATCTGATAGTTGAAGTCAAAATTTATATTATTCGCCTTTCTTACATATAATAATTCAGGTTGATATAAAAAAGCATTATCTTCTAAAATTATTTTTTATTTGGTTTGTTTCGAAACTAAACAAGGCCAAACAATATTTAGTTTTCTAAGAAAGAAAAGAAATGTTTTTGTTTTGCTTTTACTTTAACTCAATAAATACAAATTTAAAGGTAAAACGTTCGTCACGTTTTTGTTCAATGAAAATAAATAATATTATTAATAAGAGCGTCTGAAAGAAACTGTCTAGAAAGAAAAGGAAATAAGCTAAAAGTAAGTATTTTTAGCTTAGTATAAAATAAGTATTTTAGCTTAGTATAAAATAAGTATTTTAGCTTAGTATAAAATAAATATTTTTAGCTTAGTATAAAATAAGTATTTCAACTTAGTATAAAATAAGTATTTCAACTTAGTATAAAATAAGTATTTTTAACTTAGTATAAAATAAGTATTTTTGGCTTAGTATAAATATAAAATAAGTATTATAAATATTTTTTAGACTAAGTATTTTACAGAAAAAACTCATTATATATAATTAAAAATCGGTAATTTTTTATTTTCTTCAAATGTTTGCATATACGGAAACATTTCATGGGACTGCATATTTTTACTATAACATTAACTTTATATTGTCTGTAAACAATATAGGCATTGCTTTGGTACAAAATAACTATTATTTAAGTGATACAAGAAATCTTATTCATTTTATCAAATTAGAATTATATAAGTATTTTTTTAATCTTTACAGTCAAAAAAATATTTACCAAAAAATTATTCATTCCATTATATAAAATGCATTGAACAAAAAATATTCATTCAAGAATTATTCATAACTATTAAGAATGGAAACATTTGGCATGGAAATTTGTAGACTAAAGTACGTTTCTTGTTCTTAATCGAAAAAAGTTCAATAAAATAGTTGTGGTGGGTTATTAAGCATTTTTTCTATGTAATTAGGGACATGTTTCATATTAAATAATGAAATATAAGCTGCCTTTAGCAACTAGTTTATTCGGACAAGAGTATTGACTTATTAGGATGTTAAACCAAGATTATGGAATGCATTTTTTTAATTTATTTGCTTTTCGATGCGATTAAAGAATTTAATTGCATAAATGCGTTGTTAACTGCTGAAAGTCGAAAGTTAAATTGTATATCTAATAAAATAAAAGTTTTGTTGAAAAAGTAATTTCGGAGTTAATGTTCAAAGTAAGCTTTTTGTTTTCATAATCTTAGTTTTACCATTGGCAAAAAGCATCCGATTGAATGTCTACGGTGAAAAAATTTGAATTTCATCATTACATTAAGTACAAAATTATAGATGTACTTTGCCATCATATTAATGTGTTTTGTTCAGTGTAGTTATGGGCGAATGAACCAAAAAAGGAATTTTCTACTTCGTTTAAGGATCATTGGCAAAACACTAAACTGTCTATTTGACACCAATTTCTTGATTTATTTTACACATGTTTTCTTTTGACAGAATAAAGTTTTTTTGAGGCACGGCGAGCTCTTTTAATAATACTTTGCAATCCAACTATTTATCGAAGCGTTGTAAAAACGTTTAATGAAGCAATCTGAAATGTTCGTAGAGTAATTTATTTACATTTACCTGATGTCCACCGACAGGAGTTATGAGACAAATAAGTAATTTAACCCTTTAAAGGGCCATTTTTTTCTTATCATATTATGTTAAAATATTTTTACGCTTGAAATTATAATAAGAAAAGGGATTCATTTAGCTTATTAGATACATTTAATTTGATTAATTAATTAATTTGGTTAGTTAATAATTAAGTAACAAATCAAGAGACATCATTTTGTCTGAGAAAAAGAACTGAATCATCTAAGTTTCTGACTTACCAAAAAAATTTGTCAGAACTTAAGCCAACCTACATAATTTCATACAAAGATTGATAAATTTGGTGAGAAGCATACTTCCCACGGCCCTAGAAAGGGTTAATAGAGCTCTCAGCGGCGTACGTTATCATGCTATTTATGACATACATTGATGTTATAATTTATATCCATCAGAAACAAAATTTGTAAGCAAATATGCAATTTGTAAGCTAACCATCTGATGTATTTCAGATTGAGATTACAGAAGAGGTAAAAGTTTTGATAATCTCTCTAAAAAATAACTTTTTTTTTTACTATTTTAAATTTAGAGATCTTAAGTTTCTGCCTTATTCGGAACAAAATGCAAAGAAAAATTTTTTTCCAAAAGGAAATGAATCAACACAGCAATAGTTGGAAATTGAAATAATAATTTAAGTTTGGTCAACTTTTTCATTATCATTCAAAATGTCTGGAAATAAATAACAACGAATGCAATGTCCTTTTCTGCATTCACATATTGCAATTTATACTATCCTAATAAATTTAATCATTTTCATCTAATCCAAAATAATTAATGAAATCATCAACAATTTCAATGTTGAAGTGTTTAATTGGATTTAATTTCCAGGCTCAATCCAGACTCAATCAAAAGACTCAACGCTTTTCCAGACTCAATCAAAAGTTATGTTTCACATAAAACTGTAAATAACATTAAGTTGTTTCTTGAACTGAGCTGTCAATTCAGCATATTTTTAATAAACTTTTTAATCCTTAAAGTTTTATTTAAAAAATGAAGCAATCCTTTTAAGCCAATCCTTTACAGTAGAAAAAAATGAAGTAATTAACTAAATTCCTTTTAAGTTTTGTTTTGTCGACAACGAAGTCATAATTGAAAATTAAACCATAACAAGCGATAAATCTTATCTTGAATTGAAAATTTCCAACAAACATATCCATAGAAAAATCAGAAGATCAATAAATCTTCTACAGTAAGAATGGTGAAGAAAAGCTACTAATTTATTTAAAATTCTGCTTCGTACATAACAAAATCACTGTCGAAAATTAAACCATAACAGGCGATAAATAATATCTTGAATTAAAAACATCCAACCAACATATCCATAAGAAAATCCTAATATCAATGCAATCCTCTACAGTAAGAATGGTGAAAAAATTTATTAAATTAAAGTTATCTTTTGTAGAAAAGCAAATCACTGTCTAAATTAAACAATAACAGGTGTTTAATCTTATCTTGAATCGAAAATTCCCAACCAACATATACATGATAAAATCAGAAGACTAATCCAATCCTCTACAGTAGGAACATAGAAAAAATTTACTGAATATATTTAAAGTTCTCTTTCGTCGATAACAAAGTCACTGTCTAAAATTAAACCATAATAGTCGATAAAACGTATATTGAGTTGACAATTCCAACCAATAGGTCCATAAAAAAAATTTAAACTGTATATTTCTCCATAATATCAACCAATCACCTACCTGGCAGTAAGGCCATGGGAATTAAGAGCGCTAACATAGAGGCCACATTGACTCTAGTCGAAAGTATCATAGAGGACAGGAGTTAGCCGCACACCATGCGTCTCTCCCGATCCCGATTCTTTTAGAGGCCCGTTCCGTTCCCTAACGCCGGAACAGACACACTGATCAGCGAAACGGCGATGAAGTGCTTTTCACTAGCAAAGGTGGGATGGGGGTGGTCCACGACTGGAGCGCCCCGGCCGACCTGAGTGGTTATGCTACCGGAGCGTGGACTAATTGCTCAGAGCGCCGTTGATAGTCGTGAAGATGGGAGCTTCAGCCCAAATTAAGGTATTTAATCCCTCCCCCAAGTGTCTCGGGTGATGGTTATTAGAAAAGCCAGTTTGTTCGTTCCGGGGAAATAGCTGCGTGAAACTTAATTGTTACTGCTGAGCGTAATTTTGTGTTAACATTTAAAGGAAGTGACAGTGTTGATAGGATTTTGGATGGATTGTAAGGAAGCAGTGATTGGGGAATGGGTAATTAGCTTTGCTGTGTAAATGGACCGCTTATGTTTTAAATTGTTATTCGTAGGGAAACAGAAACATCAGTATCCGTTGTATTTGTCTTAAGCTAAGTGGAAAGAAGAAGTGAATGTTGCTTTTCCCATGGTGATAATTTCATAGAAAATGTACATGGATATGATGTGCACCGTTTTGGCAAACATTTGGCTGAGAATTATCAATATGTATTCTCCCTCCAGAATTGACATATTTGAGTTATGTGTCTTTTTAAGAACTTTTCACATGTTTATTCTCTGTATCTTGAAAATAATGGTACAACAATGGTAAATACTTCAAACATATTTTTGATGTACTTTTTTAAAATATCCAATAACTACGAGAACTGGATATAGAGCATGTGCATTGTCACCCAGCAAATTTAAACATTTAAGAAAAAATTAAATGGGTAATTACCTTTGAATGGGTAATTAGCTTTGAGGTGTAAATGGACTGCATATGTTTTTAATTGAATTTGTTGAGAAGATTTCTCGTCAGTATTAGTTTATTTGCCTAGAGCTAAATGGAAAAGAGTAAGTCAGTGTCGCGTCTTTCAAGGGGATAATTTAATAGAATATGGAAGTTAAGTGGGTCAATTTGGCGAACATTTGTATGAGAGTTAGCATTGCATATTTTTCTTCCAGAATTAATATATTTGAATTATGTGCCTTTTAAAATGTTCTTCAACTTTTTTTTCCCTGCAATAATTGACAAATAAAATAATTGACAATTAATGACAACGCCTTCAAACATATTCTTTTTTGTTGTTGTTGTTGCATTTATTTAAATATCCAACAGCCACTGGAACTAGAGAGCGAGAGTACGTACATTTTCTTCCAGAAAATTCACGCATTTAAGAAACAAATTATTCTAGAATGGGTAATTAGCTCGGTTGTGTAAATGGAACACTTATGTTTTAACTGTTATTCATAGGGAAGGTTTCGCGTCTGTATTAGTCTTATTTGCTTTGAGCTAAGTGGAAAGATTAAATCGATATCGCGTTACTCATGGACATAATTTCATAGAATATGGAAGTGAAAAGTGCCATTTTGGCAAACATTTGAATGAGAATTATCATTACATATTATCTTTGCAGAATCGACATATTTGAGTTATGTGTCTTTTTAAGAATTAATGACATGTTTATTCTCTGTATCTCTAAAATAATGGTACAACAATGGTAAATACTTCAAACATATTTTTGCTGTATTCTTTTTTTAAATATCCAACAGGCACGGAAGATAGAACATGTACATTCTCTTCCAGCAAATTAAAACATTTAAGAATCAAATTATCCTCAAATGGGTAATTAGCTTTGTTGTGTAAATAGACCGCGTATGTTTTAAATTGTTATTTGTATGGAAGATTTCTCTTCAATGTTAGAATTATTTGTTTTGAGCTAAGTGGAAATAGAAAGTTGATGTCGCGTCTCTTGTGGAGGTAATTTCACAGAATATGAAAGTGAAGTGGATCATTTTGGAAAGCATTTTGATGAGAATTATCATTACATATTCTCCTTCCAGAATTGTCAAATTTGAGTTATGTACCTTTTCAAGAATTTACATTCTCTCTATCTCGAAAATATTTGTACATCAATGATAACTTCTTGAAATGTGATGTTTTTGTTGTATGTTTTTTAAACATCCAGAGGCATGGAAGATAGAACATGTACATTCTCTTCCAGCAAATTAAAACATTTAAGAAAAATAATCCTCAACAGCCACAGGAACTAGAGATAGAGCATATACATTTTGTTCCAAAAAATTCAAAATTTAAAAATCAAATTACCCTTGAATGTAAGGAACTTCGCCGTGTTAAAGGTTCGCTTATGTTTTTATGTTTTAAATTGTTAAATGTAGGGAAATGTTGTATGAATATTAGTTTTATTTGCTTTGAGATAAGTAGAAATCGGGAGTGAATATCATGTATTCTCATGGAGATAATTTCATAAAATATGGATGTGAAGTGGGTCATTTTGTGAAACATTTATATGAAAATTATCATTACATATATTTCTTCCAGAATTGGTATATTTGAATTATGTATCTTTTTAAGAATTATTCACATGTTTATTCTTTGCATTTCGAAAATATTGGTACATAATCATACTATTTCAAACGTATTTTTACTGTATTTTTTTAAATATGTCCTACAGCACGGTAGCTGGAGATAGAGTATGTGCATTTTCTACCAACAAATTAAAACATTTAAGAATCAAATTACCGTCGAATGGATAATTCGCTCTGCTGCGTAAATGGAGCACTTATGTTTTAAATTTTTAAATTTTTTTTTTCGTAGGGAACGTTTCGCGTAATATTAATTTTATTTGCCTTAAGTTAAATGAAAAGAGGAAATGAATGTCGTTTCTCTCATGGAGATGATTTTATAGATTATAGATGTGATGGTGCCATTTTGGCAAGCATTTGGATGCGAATTATTATTAGGTATTTCTCTTCCAGAATTGAAAAATTTAAGTTAATCCCCTTTGTAAGAAATCTTCACATTTTCATTCTCTGTATCTCGTAAATAATTGTACATCAATGGTAACTACATGAAACATAATTTTTTGTTCAAACACAATCTTTTTGTTTGATTTTTATATATCCAACAGCCACGGGAACTGAAAATAAAGCATGTGAATTCGTTATCAGGAAATTCAAACGTTTAAGAATCAAATTACACTAGATGGGTTTTTGTGTAAATGGATTGCTTAGATTTTAAATTTTAAAAAGTAGGGAATGTTCTGCTTCAATATTGGTTTTATTTGCCTTAAGCTAAATGGAAAAAGGAAATGAATGCCGCTTCTCTCATGGAAATAATTTCATAGAATATGGATGGGATGCGTGCCCTTTTCACATGCATTTAGATGAGAATTATTATTACATATTTTCCTTCTAGAATTAATAAAGAGTTATGTGTCTTTTTAAGAATTTTTTTACATCCTCATTCGCTTTATCTCGAAAATAATTGTTCGTTATTTGTAAGTACTTCAAACGAAATAGTTATTATTACTGAAATTCAAATGAAACAATCTTTTTGTTGTATTTTCTTTAAAATATCCGACAGCGACGAGAACTCGAGATAGAGCAGGATCTCTTCCAGCAAATTCAAACATTTAAGATTCAAATTAGCTAGATTCAATAGAGCACTTACCATTTAAATTTCATTAAAAATAAAAGGTACAATTTTGTTTTTGCTCTATGCTTATCCGATAAATTCCATCTGCTAAATATAATTTTGTTTTGACGATATCTGCAACTACTTGGTGTATGTCTTGATGGTGTCAACTACTTTTGTTTTGACGATATCTGCAACTACTTGGCGGTGTCAAAACTTTGTTCTGTTTTGGTGGTGTCAACTACTTTTGTTTTGACGATATCTGCAACTACTTGGTATTTGATGGTGTCAACTACTTTTGTTCTGGCGATATCTGCAACTACTCTGTGTTTGTCGTGGGGATGTCAACTACTTTTGTTTCGACGATGTCTATAACTACTGGTGTACTGATTGGTGCGATCAGTCTCGGTGTTTTACTTTTTTCTGAATTATGGATTTAAAAATATTGATTTAAATGAATCTGCAATCTACCTAATATGTCAGATGCGATAAGCATCGTTTCCGTAGAAATTGATTGCAGTTGGAAAGTTTACAATATACAGCTATCTGCAAAATATCGAAACATAGAGTATTGATTAATAGTAATAGTTTTGCTCTCTGTTCTGAAAGAAAATCTTCTGCATCAACTTTTGACAATCAAGATAACAGCAATTTAATAGCTATAATTCTATTCTAGATATAATTCCTCCAAAGATAGAATAATTAAGGAGCCTAGAGCATATTAAATCAGGATCATCAATAGCAATTGATTAGCCTTGAAAGTATGTAAAAAAGAGGTAATTAACTCATATGATACTTTTGCTATCAATTAATAGTTTAGAATTGCGAAGTGTAATTCCAACAAGCATTGACACAATTTAAACCAGCGAGAGTAATCTCACCATTTTTTTTTTTTTGCATACTACCAGATAAAGGAGGTTGTATGCTATCAAACGCATGCCATTGACGAAAAAGGTTTATAAAAAATCGTATTAATGTGCAACCTTTGGCGATTTATCGCTGGGTTGCGGTTAATACAAAATCAATAGATTACTGAATGTGTGTTTTGGACTCCATTTTTCCGACCAATTGAAACCAAATTTGACATTGAGCCATAATTGCAGTCAAAAGATCAAATGCTAAATTTCATGTATTTAAATCATTGGTAAAATCTTTTTATCTTTTTCACGGATAGACAGACGTATTTCCAAACATGTTTTTTATAGACTCACAGAGTTCTAAAACGTATTTCTTGAGTTTGATTTTTTTTTTTTTTTTTTGACGATTACACTTTATTTTAATAGTATACTTGATATATCACAACAAGAGGAAATAACATGAGGGAGTGTTTTCCCGCTCTACAATAAAGTCTTTCCCCCCTTTCACCCGTATAAAGTTGCGAACTTATGACTTCCATGGCGCTGGCGAACAATGGTTACGAAATATAGATTTTTGAATCTAATCTATTTTTTTTATGAACTCATTGTGAAAATACGTATCTTGGAAGTCTTTTTTTGCTGACCAATTTATATTAAATTCTAAACTACAGTTGTAATCGCAAAGTAGCATAAAGAATTCCGTTGATTTAAATTATTGCACTCATGAGTTACTGCATTTACATACATGTTAACATACAGACAGACAGGAGATCAACTGTTTCACAGAGTTTATCAAAATTTTTGATATTCATATTTTAAATACTAAACATGTGTACCACATTTTATTTACCTAACGCTTTACGTTTTTTAGTTTCGATGTGCCTGTACTTGTATAGACATGCAGGCAGATTACTGATGGATGGGTTTTACTCAAAATTTGACGGAAGTCTACAATATAAGTTGTAATTTAATATAACAAGTTTCACTCATCTAGCTTGAAATACTTTTAAATTATCATTTCGATAAGCAGACGTAAAGAAAAAAATATGTTTTTTCGTATTAGGTCGTTCTGAAAGGAATATTTGCCAATGTCTCGAATTTAAATTTTTTGAACGATTACAATACTTTCTTACTGTATTCTTCATATGCGAGAAATTAAAAATGATTCATGTGCGTTTCTTTAAATCTTCTAATGTATTATCTTTAAAAGATGATTTTATTCTTTTCTGGAAAAAGTGGACTCAATAGGATATTCTTTAAAGACTCGGAAATCAAAGACGGATATTAGCGTATCCTTGTCCAAACACAACATAAATCTCACGAGTTGCGACAATGTTTCTTAAACCTGGCTTAAATTTCTAAGTGCTGATTTTTTAAAGCACAATTTAAATGCAACCTTTAAGAACACTAAAGTTTTTAAAAAGAAACGCGTTGTTATTCAAAACCTCTTCTATAATTCTATAATACAATTCACTGGAAACTGTAGAATAAAAGATTGATTAACAACGCGCAGAAATCAGTGGATAAATAGTTGGAGGATGAAATGCAAGGGACGCTCAATTGAATAATCTCAAATTCTCAGTTCTGTCTCTTTAACCTGTCTGTTTCATTTGAATTATCTAAAAATTCATAAAAATAAAAATAAAAAATTATACAGGGTATTTCAAAACTCGTAGGCAAAAATTTAAGGTTGATAGGAAACATCTAAACAAGCAATTTTCACCGTACAATGTATAGGTGGAGAGCAAGCATTGAACCGCTAGAAGGCATCCGCAACTGTCACATGAAAGAACGAAACACCAAACGGATATGAGTAGGTACTGAATAATTTTATTGACAACTTGTATGACAAAATTACAAAAACCGGCTGCTCTAATGCAGGCGTTACATCTGCGACGTAGTAAGGGGCGCACTTTTTCAAACACATCCGACAATTTTCGGACGGCGCAGGCAGCAACAGAAATCTAGGCAACTAAGGCCTCGTCGGAGACGATAGGGCTTTCGTAGGCGAGACTTTTCAAATGGCCCCACGGGAAAAAGACAGGAGAAATCGGGTGAGAGTGCCGCCAGTCAAGGTGTGGGCACACCCCGACCAATCCTTCCAACGTGCCTTCTCGGGAAACGCTACCTGTACAGTCTTGCGGCTTCAAAAGCATTCACACTCGCCAGACCTTACATAAGATGCATGTCCGCCTTTTCCTGATTACTGTACGTCGCCATACCTTCTGAAATCCACTGTAGAAATGACGATGTGTAAGAAAACTCAAGCTTTATGCTTTCCATTACAGCGCCATCTAGCGGTTCACCGCTGGCTCTACGCCCAAGCATTGTATAGTGAAAATTGTTTGTTTAGATGTTTTTTATCACTCCTTAAATTTTTGCCTATGAGTTTTGAAACCCCCTGTATACAGAAAGAAAACTAATTTTTAAGCATTAAACTACTTTTACTTAATTGCGTTTCATCTCTATGTATATTTTTAAATTTTGAGTAAAAGCCGATCGTGAAGATTTACTAAAAGCAATAACTGTAAAAAAATTACAAGATAATATTGACAATCAATATTTCAAAATTCAGCACACTTTTATTTGTTAGAGAAAGATTTTTTTTTTTGTGATTATTTAGAACTAGAATTTTGGGAATGCTCCTATTCTTACTATCCGATAATGTTGCTATACCTGGTGTTACCTATTAAATACTTTAAAAAAAAATTGCATTGAAACATTGAATTTAGTAAAAGACTTCAATAACCGAGAAATTGTGTATATTAAGAAGAGGTATAGAGAAAAGAATTTTGACCTGTATTTTTACAAATCCATTGAAAAAAAAAATTTGAGGGATAGGGGGTGAAAATGAAAGATTAATACATGAATGACTGTTACTTTGAATTCTTCCACAAGCTCTCATATTCACTTTTTTAGCTGTGATTGGTATTGATATCGGCACGAAGATGAAAATTATGCCTAGAATCAAATTAATAAATTCTATTTCATTATCAGCGATTGATATTTTTTAGAAAAATCATCAGAATATTCTTTAGAAAAATTCAATATTCTTTAGAAAAATTCAATATTCTTTAGAAAAATTCCAACACATTTTTAACTTAACATTATAGTGATAATTTATTTCAAATTCATATTTTTATTTTAGTAACTTTGTGTTAATATGCTTTTATTAATTTATTAGGAAAGCGTAGTATCCATGTTTGCCCTACGATATCATTTAAGCAGAAAATCTATACATATACATATTGTACTAAACAAGTGAAAGAAATGAAAAAACCGAAGAATTACTGATATAATGTTATGATGATTTTATATTTTATTATTAATATAATTTGTGTTTTATAAACTTATTTTTATAACTCGATCATTGTGGTCTTATGAATCAACCGTACTGTGGCTTATGATAAAACTATAACCTTACTATTATAAAATGTGAATTGTGTTCTCTTTTTCTGTTGTGTTGTCACTTATGGCGCTGTTACAAGCCGGCTTACAGTTCTCTGTCAGCTGTTTAGGCCGAGGTGAGCGTCTCTTGTTTTTCAAGTAACGCCAACTAGGAGCAGGAGTACGACTTAGCTACTTCATGCATCACATTCGCCTGCACAACCACTTTTACAGGGGGGGCACATTCACACACCTAGCAGAGAGAACACAGAAGCAGAAGAACCATGCCCAAACCGGGACGCCCAGATCACGGGGAAGATGCCCTACACCTATGGCCCGGAAGTCGCCTCTCTTTTTCTACTAAACACGTTTCAACATTTTTAAGATGTTTTTAAATAAAATTTAAAAAAAGTTGACAGCATATTTCTAATTTAGATTTATTTATTGGTAATGAATACATTAATTAATATTGTAAAGGTTTAGAAAGTTGATAGTTTATTTCAGTTTAATGTTACGGTTTGAAAAAAGTTATACACTAATTGATCTGGACACAATTACATAGTTGTCCGATTAGTATAATAAATATTGTGGTAAAATTTATTAAAGTATGCTACATATTATATAGTATATGTAATATTTATCGATGTTGCTATAATGCATGTTTTCCCATTCTTCCGTACCAAATTATGTTGGGTTATCACTACCAGCAAATCATTCGCTTTTTGGACAAAGACGTGATGGACTCTGGCAAGATCTCCTCGATTTCGAAGAATTCGAGATCTCAGATCTGATCATGATTCAGGATGCTGAAGTCACCACGAAATTGACTTCGAACTACTTCAAGGGAGGTATAAAGTAAATTAATCTTACTGAATGTCCACAGAAAGATTTTATATCGTTGGCAGAATTTGCTATTTCTGCTATATTCTGCAGAATGCTCAAGAAATGAAATATACTTTTGGAAATGTATTATTATTGGAATTTAAATATATTGTTTCCAAATGTATAATTAATATATCGATTTTATTTTTTATACGTATATAACTAAGGAATATAAATCGCCTTAATAAGCAAAATCCAAAGTATATTAGTAAAATACAAACTCAAAAACTGAGAATTTGGGACTTTATCAGAGCGAGGGGTGTTCTAGAGATGATGATATAATGCAGATGATTAACATAGTATAGATTTTTTGAATAAATATTATGATTCTGCAATATATTTGTGAAATTAATAATTGCTTAGTACTAATGAAAAAAATTTCAAAAATTGGAAGTTGGCAAACATATTATATTTTGCTGTTATATATATATATATTCCTACAGTTTCGAAAAGCTGGAATTTTGAATGAAATAAGGAAATTATCGTCACTGTGAATGCCTTCATAAAAATAGATAATTAAATTCGCTTTAAAATTGCATCTCAAATTTCAAGACTTTTTAATGGAAAAACTAATCATTAACATTATGCCTATTTAATATAATAAAATTAAGGAAAAATGGAGGACATCATATTTCGAAAGATCAAAATTATCAAAGCTAAATTTAGTAAGTATTAGGGAATTAAATAGCATTTACAATAGTCTGCTGATTAGATATCTTTAATGTCGAAATTTCAGTTAGGTTACATTCTTTTAATAAAAAAAATAAAAACGTTCAAAACTTATATGTCCTGCAATCTATCAGGACCATAATAAGATCAGCATGCAATTGCTGAAATAAATTTTGCTTTTAACTGATATATCAGATATATAAAATTTGAGGAAAGAATTTCAGATTAAAACCTTTGAGCCTTACTTCTTTTCTTCACTTCAACAGGACTTATCTAAAATGTTTTCCCTCAATGGCATTAGTCTAGACAAATATTGAATCCCTAAAGTCTAGACACATATTTACGCCCCACTTTTCTCAACAACCACGTTAAAATAGTAATGCCATCTAACCAACAAAAGCCATTGACGTCTTTCAGTCAAATAAGTTTAATTCTAGTTTCAGAGGCTGAGACTTTCTAGAATCAGATGAAAGTTTGGTTGTCCGCCAAGTGAAATTAACTGTATGAATTTCTATTTCATGCCACGATGAATTTTACTCTATTTGGGCTGTAAGTTTAAAATATAGAGCTGGCAGATTTTATGCAAATATGCTAGATTAAGAATGAATTTCTTCTTATAAACTATCAAAACTTTCAAAATTCTACTGATGTTGCGATAGTCATTTTAAGGAAATAAATTTAGAGTATCCAACTAGCACCTGAAAATATAGGTAACCTTAACAGTTGCAATAAAATATCGTAACTTTATAGGTATTCCAGGAAATATAATTTTTTAAGAATTCCGCAGAAGAAAGATTTCTCTAATAAATAAAAAGAAATATTTCATTTATATTTTCAATTCATACGAACACATTGTCATATCATTTATGAAAAATAATAAATTCTTAATCATTGTTTGTGAAAATTTCAAATATTTATTTTGCAGAATTTGGAAAATTGAGAGTAAGGTGTTGTTTATTACACAAATACGTATGAAACTGAAATCGTATCTATGCAACTAAATTAGTATAGCTTTGAAAACATATTGATAATTCAGGGGGAACATTTTAAATTAGTCAGTTTAAAATTATATAACCATCGTATAAAAATATAATCCTATGGATGCTTTAGAAATGATGACCCGATTCCATACCCCAGAATGTTAAGTTTTAAGATTTTCTCAATGCTTAAAAACACAGTATTAATTTTATTATTCTGAGAGAACATGCACGGGAAGAATATTGAGCTTTTTAGGCATCGAGTTTTCGCATTTGAGTTTATTAGAAAAGGATGAAGAAAGTTATCATATTTGGTGATTTATCTCCAAAGTAAAGTTACAACTTAACGCAAATGACTACCATATGCCCGATTCTCTTATCTGGCCAATAAAGGGTAGGGTAGTAAGAGGTTATGGCGCAAAGAAGCTCATAGAAGAAAATGAGAATGAACGCGAAACAGCTGGGTAGGTATTTTGAAATTAAAAAACACAATCGGTTTTCGATTGTGCAATAAAATAGTAACGTCATCATTCCTAACCAGTTTAAACCCAATTTTCGCAAAAATTATTCTGGCCTAGAGAATTTTTGGAGTTCGAACGATTTTGAGATGAAAAAAATAAATCTTATTGTTTTCTAAATATCGACCCATGCATGATCTGATAGTCAAAAGATTATTTCAAAAAATTTAAATCGGTTAATGGCTTAAATTATTTAAGACAAACAACAACTGAAAATATTATAATGTTCTCCACTAATAACACGAAATGTGCGATAGCAGATTTTATTTTTTTTATTTTTTGTGAGTTGCAGCACATTTTTTGGACCAAATAAAAATGTGAGTTTAGATTAATTATAAACAACAAGAGGGTAAAAACAGTCTTTTTTAAATGAAATTCATTTCGTTTTTTTTTTTTTTTTTTTTTTTTTTAGGCAACGCTGAATATTTCTTGCCTACGTGCTAAGATGGCTTTTATTCCCAAAAGAACATCACGTTTTTACATGATAATAAAGTGCTAGATCGTAAATAACTTTCATACAACTGATGTGTATCTTGCATGCCAAAGAATAGAAACTAGGAGATGAAAAGGAAGAGAAAATGGATAACTTCCACACAACAAATATAAATATTATTCTACATAAGGAATACTTGATATGAAAGAATGTAGAGTTTGAAAACTATCCAAAAATATGAATGATATTTATTTTAGTGCAGTTATTTCCTGAAGAACTTTTTACCGCATGAATAGTAATTTCAAACTGATTATTATAGTTTTGACATTTTGATTTTTGATTCATATTTATGTAGCAATATATGTTATCTATTTTTAGATATTCTCATTATTTGCGTATGAAATAAGAATTAAACCACTTTTAATAGTAACATTTCAGAACAATTAACAAATAAAAAATTAAAATTCAATATCCACTGAAAGGTAAATTCGTATAATACGATGCTTTTACAACATGATCTTGATTGATCATGATTCATGCATGGGAAAAATTAATTAACCTATTATTAATTAACCTACAAAAATATTTTAATTGAAACAAAAGATCTGTGTAAGTGGACCTAAATATATACACAGTTTTTGGCTTAGTATTCGACAAAGAAGCAATAATATACATGAAATCTTCATTCCTCTAATTTATATCAATGGAAAGATATAAATATGAGGTATAATAAATATTGATATTTTCATATATTGCAATTGGCAATATTGGATATTATTGATGATTTCCAATGATTTCAATTTTTGGAAATAAGACTTTATGATTCAAACACTGCCGACTTATAGATGAGGAAGAATCTTTGATAGTATCAATGGATATTTACTATAATCTTGCCGTTTCTAGCAGGAATTAATCATAATTATGAAGCTTCAGTTGTACCTTCCAAGTAAAATATATTGCTTAGTCATTCACTGAATATGAGAAGTGATATTTCATTCTATGATTTAGTTTTTCAGCTTTCTCTCTCTGTCTTATTACTAAACATAGCTTTATCAAAATTTCATCAGTTCGATCTCCAAATTAATCTCTCAAATTAAGCTTATAAATACTCAAATTAAGTGAATTAATTGCGATTAATTAATGCGTTAAAAATTAAAAACTTAATAAAAGGGTTTATGGTAAGTATTGTGTGGGTTTTAGTAAAGTACTAATTTTATGCAATGATTAGGACCATTGATAAATGCCAAAGTCTCAATTTCACAATTCTAGGATCAAAGAAGACAAAGCAAGACTGCATTAACGATTTGCGATGTATTTTGATGATGAGGTGTGTGCCAAACTGATGTTACTCTGATAAAGAGGTCATAATTAAAATAAAAAAAACTATTATTCAAATAGCTATTAAAGAATTAGCCATTCGAGGAAAATCTTTAATACACATGCGTTCCAGATGCAAAGTTAGCTAAAGAAAGCCAAAAGAAGTCGAAATGACTCAAACGGTAGAGTTTATTCAATATTGCAGAGAAACATGAATATTCAAATATAATGAGTAAACAATAAAAGTTACTAAAGATATGTAATTTGAACTTATAAAACAGAAAAAAATAATAAAAAATAAAATAACTTTAATGAAAAAGAAATTATATAAATAAATAGATAAAAAAAGAAAATAAAAATATATGCATTGGCTCGCTCTTGGGTAGTGTCTATACTCAAGAACAAAAATCAAGAAAAAGTTCATTTTGCTTTTATTTCTTATACTGTTCACTTTTAAGTCTCCATGAATTATTTTGTAAGACTGAACAATTTTCCGAGTATGTCAGTCTAGTAAACATTCCGGATTCTCGGAATGCTATGGGAAAAGAAAGATCCAGAAACGTACACTTTCGTCATCTGATCAACGCTCACAATGACGACCTTCGTGTTTGTGAGTATTAAGAGTAAGGCAAGTGTGTTGTCTCATTTTTTTGGAATCGGCCTCCTACAATGAAATAAGTGGTAACAAAACAAACTTTGAAATTCTGAATTTTATTTTTAGATTCGATGCTTCTGTTACATTTACCACACAAAGAACTTAGTTCTTGTACTTTTGTATGAAATAAGTCCTTGTAATATAAACATACGATTCGGGAACTTCGAATTATTTGTAATCTATCAATGTTAAATCCCAGGAAACAAATTTATCCACCTTCGAAATATGTTCTCTTTAAAAATGTCCAAACGTATTCAAATAAACGGCTTTCTACATGACTATATTTGTATAATCTTCAAATGTTAGTTTTAAGGTGTATGTACACACTTGAAACTTCGAAAATCGTTCAAAATATCGAATATTTTTTTATTGCTTAATAATGTTCTCCGATTCTTTAGCTTTCAAACGATACCAAGATGTTGCTAATATTCCAAATATTTCTCGAGTTATAATTATTTTTCTTGAGGTGCTTTCATTAAAAACTCTAGTTACGGTGTTTTTAAAACTCATTTTATGCAGAATGATATTTTTCCACTATGTTGCTTCATTCAAACAATCAGAACTCAACAAGCAATGAACCAAAAACAATTATTTATATATCAAAATAATCTGTATGAAATAGCGGATGTTTTGTGCCTCCATCAAAGTTATATTTATAGAAATAAATTCTTAATAGCTATTTAAAAGTGAAAATGACAGACAAAATCTCGCTTTTTCTATTCATCGTTGATGAAAAAATTGTTTAAGAAAAACTATACATTTTTATAACTTGTTTGAGGCAGACAGCATGAAGACTAATATTAGGCATCATTTCCAACTAGAATTGTGTGTCTGTACAAATTAGAATTTACGATATCATGTTTCAAAAAATAGGCTAATTAGCTCCTTAAATATAATTTAATTAATTAATAATTAGTGTAATATGGTTTTTTCTCACTCAAATGAGTTTAAACATATATTAATAACCTACTGTGAAAAAACTGGATTTTTAAAGTTAAAATTTAAAAAAAAAATCTTCAAGTGTGTACGTACACCTTAAATGATTTTGAAAAAATAATCATTAGATATAAATGCTTACACAAATCGGTTCAAAACAATAGGAAATATACATGAAAAAGGACTTTGATGTTGTTTCAGTATATGCAAATGTAGCAAACAGATCACTCTGTTATTATTTTCCTTCATTCAAATTTTCGTTTTAAACATGAATGGGACAAATTTGCTGTAGGAAGGATAAATGGTTTTTTTTTATTCACAGTAACGGACGATGAAAAATGTCTAAATAAGGATTGGAAATGCATATTCATAGTTGCATTCAAATTTCCCCGTACATAAGAAATAAATTGTCTTTGTGGATTTATAACTCATAAATCGTTTACTTTAAATTAGGAAAAATGCTATATATATCCGAGTTTTTCTAATCTGAAGAATTTGATTATATATTAGAAATTGAGTTTTGCAATTTGAAAAAGAATGGTATGTGTAAATTGAGGTAGAAAGACAATCCTGCGCAAGAAAAATGACTTCCTAAATTTATAGAGAAAGTACATTTAAGGCAACAGCTTGAAAAAATTAATTCCGGAATAGCAAGCAAAATTTGAGTACTCATTTAGTGGAGTGTAAATCCAATTTTTCTTCTCGAAAAGCAGATTTGCTATTGGTTATAGAAACATCACTAGAGTTGCAACAAAATAAAATGTATAGTAGTATCAGCATAGCGACAACTTTAATCCAATTACGTAAGAAGATTAACTCACGTTTTCATTGTTTTTATCGTTTGTTAAATTTTCAGAGAATGGGGTTACAACAACGTGCAGATGCAGCTTGAAGAATTTCATGCTTATTTCCAATAAATGCTTAAGTATGAAATTTTTGTTTGGGGAATTGAAGGCTCTTATATTCAATAATAATTAAAAGTAAAAAAAAAATGAAAAGCTGTCATACCTCCTGTGAATGGCATAATATACATTTCTGAAGGTTACAAGAATACAATTAATTTATTTTCGCTAGATGGCAAGAAAAAAAATATATTTAAAAATATAATGTTTGTTAAAGTAAATTAATCTGCTTTAAAGACATTAAACTTAGAAAATTTATAAATTAATATAGTGGCAAATTCCACTAATTTTATTTCTCAACTTCTAATTTATCTTTAAATGCATAGTATAATTATATATATATATTATCACATTTTATGTCAACAATTCAAGACGGCGCAAATTCTTATGGATGTATAAGTGAATGTATAAGATAAGCAAGGAATGAGAGTGAAATGGAGTGCAGAATCTAAATGAAGATAAATCGGATGAAAACAAACAACTTTTAGTATTCAAAAAGTACACAAAATAAAAATTGGAAGTAAAGGAGAAATAAAATAAATGTAAAATTAAATATAGACAGTACACAAAAAAACTATAACACAAAACATTAAGAGTGAACAAAACTCATGTATATCAAGAAAGCATATACCTAGCGTAAGAAAATCAACAAAAAAAAAGAACATCTGAAAAAAAAAATATGAAAAAAATAAATAAAACAGGAAATAAAACCTACATAAAATTGAAAAGGCACTTCTTAAAATCTTAAAATTATTTACATAAAAATTTATTATTATTATTATTAGAAACTTTCATGAGAATTATAAAATTAAGTATCAAAATATATTTAAGCACTTAAAAAGAAATAGCACTGTACAATGTTGTCATAAATCAATTTAAATAAGGAAGCTCACTAGTAAGCTGAAAATGCTAAAGATAAGACACCTTCAATCAATTGTTTAGGCTCAAATCAATGAGAAAATAAAGAAAGAAATACCATACAATTAAGTTATAATGAGAATCGCTATACATTTAAGATTTAATGAGTAGTACCATACATTTACGATCTAATAAGTAGTTCCATACATTTAAGATCTAATGAATAGTACCATAAATTTAAGATATAATTGAATATTATCATACATTTAAGATCTAATTGAGTAGTACCAAACATATATCTAATTGAGTAGTACCATACCTTTACGATCTTTTGACAAAATTTTGATATTACTTATGATAGTAAGAGATCATAAGCAAAAGTTAATTATATAGAAGAGAGTTCATCCTGAAATGGAACATAAGTGGATGCCACCTGAAGTGGAACATAACGTAAAAAATCAATTATCCAAGTTTGTCAAATCAATACCTAATATTTTAGTTGCTCCATATTTATTTGTTTCACTACGGCTTCATACTTTTAATACTTTTAATCTTAAGCTTTTACTTTTGTATGATCAAGATTATGTTCATCAACGAAAATTAAACATCAACAATATTATTGGAATGTCTAAAGCTTCTTTTCACCGTAAGTGTGTTATGAATGTACTGCAAATTTTGTTTATAAACACCGATACATAAAAAAAATTAAAGAACATAACCAGAGACAATTAATTAATCAGTTAATTGTCCATTTGTAAAAAAACATGAAAAGTACCAAAACAATAGATTTTCTGAGAGAACTGTTAATCGTCTATGCAGTTAAAGTTTTCTATTAGAACTTCGCTCATCATCTCATCATATGAACACTTGTTCATAAAAAACAAAAACGTATTGTACTTGCGTCCAGAAGACATAATTTTCTAGTCTTAGTCTGAACTAAACTAACTAATTTACTTAGATTCGTGGATATAGATGCTATGGAAGTACGGATTGCAATGCCGGGATACCGAATACCGGTATTTTGAGCCATTTGTACAATTTTGTAATACCGGTATTCACAAGTTTAAATACCGGTTTTTCGGTATTTACTAGACATTTTTAAAATTGTCTCCACTATATGTTCAGGGATCACCAACATAGCAAAATAGTATACGTTTTTGTTTTTAAGTCTCCCTAACGGGCTAAATTAATTTGCTAATTAAATACTTAATTAATTGCTTAAATCTAAATTAGCGAAACATGGACTATCCCTGAAAGAAAATATTGTATCCATAACGACTGATGGAGCAACAATTATGAAAAAAGTTGGAAAGTTGATTGGTGCAAATCAGCAGTTGTGCTATGCACATGGAATTCAATTACGAATAATAGATGTATTATACCAAAAAAAAAAGAACAGAAGAATCCAAATATTGTGGATATAGAAACTTCGGATTCCAACTTAGAAGAGAGTAAGTGTGAGAGTGATATTGGCAATGAAGATAATAACAATGTAATTGTTGAAGAAGATATTGCTAATGAGGATGAAATATTAACCTATCAAGAATTGCTTCCTATAATTTATAAAGTTCGAAAAATTGCTAAGATATTTAAACGTTCCTCTATAAAAAAATTACATATTACTAAAATATATACTAACTGAAAATAAAACAGAATATATGTTAATATTAGATTCTAAAACACGTTGGAACAGTTTACTCTTAATGATGGAACGATTTTTGAAACTGAGAAATCCAATCCAAAAAGCAATAATCGACTTAAACTTGTAAATTATTTTTTTCAGATAGTGAATTCGACTTAATATCCAGAACTATATCAGCTCTACTTCCAATAAAATTGACTATTGAGGCATTATGTCTGAAAGATTCTAATTTATTAACAGCTAATGCAACAATAAATTTCATGTTGCAATCACTGAAAGAACAGCACACATCACTATCTGAAGAAATATATATTACATTGAAAAATCACACAGAAGAAAGGCATACCGAAATAGAAAATGTCTTATGGTATTTACATAATTATAATGATTTTAAAAATGAAAATGAAAAAGAAGAAAAGAAAATAACCAATTCAAATCTGATTAAGTTTAGAGTAAATTTTCTTAAAATTTTTTACCCACAAACCTATCCGCATTCAGAAGAATTCGGTTCAATTATAGAAGATTATGATGTCACTACTGTCGATAGTGAAAAGGAATTGTCTCTTGAACAAAAATTAGAATTAGCGATAAATAAAAAAAATTTCAACGAACCAAAATGCAATACAGAAATCAGCTATATCCAAAACCATCTGACGAGAAATCGATTTATTTGAAGATGAGTGATTTAGAGGTAAATACTTGAAAAAAATATATCTCTCATTGCTAACAGTACCACTAGCTAGCGTAGATGCTTAAAGAGCATTTTCGACTGCTGGTAAGTTTTACACAAAATTACTTTTCAGGCTTAATGACAGTACAATGGATGCATTATGTTTTTTTAAGATCACATTTCAAAAATTTGTAATAGTACCACAGACTGAATAGGGATATTTACACTTTTTTGTGATTTAAATAAATAAAATGTTCCTTTACTTTTTTGTGATTATATACTGTTATAATTTATACGTTACAAATTATTGTTTGTGATATTTACACTCTCTAACAAAACTGGCAAATAAAACAAAGAAACACCTGTGTGTTCTTTCTTTTTCTAAAATTTCTAATACCGGTATTAAAATCGGTATCCCGGTATTAAGATTTAAAAAATACCGAATACCGGTATTGAAATTTTGGTCCGGTATTGCAATCCCTAAATGAAAGTGATGTATTCCGTATTTCGACATATGTCTAACGAACTTTTTAAAATATACAAAGAAAATGAAAAGAAAAAAATATTTAATAAAAGAAGAATTGGACATTATCTCAAAGTGTAAAGAAATTTTTCAAAAAAAAAAAAATGGCTTAAAAAATGTTCTCTTTCTAAAAGAATTTATTTACAAGAATAAAAAAAAATCAATTAATCAAAACAGACTTACAAATACGCATTTTCTTTAATAAATTCGAATAATAAAATGTAAATTCTTAACTATTCTGCAATTCATACCTGTCTTTTAAAGGTTTCCTAGATTCAAAAACCCCTGAAAAAAAAAAAAAACGCTATTTTTATTAATTTCAATTCATTTATTAGAGATTTATACCATTCAAGCAATAGAAACGTTTTCTTTTTATTTCTAACAATCTTTTGAAACGAAGCATATTCCAAATTCCTTTTGAAGCAATTCTAAATTAGAAGAAAAAATATATTTCTATGGTCTTTTTTGATGAATGTATCTTCAATTAAAAACAAGTGACACATACGAAAAGGAGAACCGACAATTTCTTTTATTGAAATCAAAACCAAAAAGGCATTTAACATAGTAATATAAAATCATTCATCCGAAACAGAATTGTATACATTTAGATTGATTAATCAACTGATTTTCTTGAGGATGAAATCAAAATGGATCAAATAAAAGAACAGTTTATGTATGAACATAAAAATTGAGATAACAGTACTTTTCGAGTAACTATCAGCCTTTTAAGAATATATATATATATATATATATATATATATATATATATATTTAAATTTAATATTGAATATCATATTCTTAATTTCTTCTTAAAAACAATTACAGACCTTCTAAACTTGCATGATCCGTTTAAAATAGCTGCTATTATTCAAAGAAAATATAAAGAATAATTGAATAACTTTAAGTAGATATTTTTAATATTTATATTCAAAACATATTATTAATAGGTACATTAAAAGTACCTACGTACTTTTATGTACCTATTAAAAGTACCTTTATGTACCTATTAATAAACATATTATTAATAGGTACATAAAGGCCCAAAATCAAATAACATTAAAGAAAGCAAAAACTTGACTTTATACTAATAAAATGAAACAACATTTCATTTACTAACCCTTTACACTCGAACGTTGTTCTCAATCAGCATTCAAAACAGTGCATCATTTTGACATTTTATTTATTTATTTATTAAATTTTAATTGTTAAAAATACCTACAGATTGATAAAAAGATGCAGATTCATTTTTCAGGGAAATACAACTTGAAACAATTGCATGTACTTATTCCTCGCAACAATATAAAAGTTCATGCATTGAACGAATAATTATGCATCGATTTACTTTTCCGAGTGCAAAGAGTTAATAATTCAAAATGTAAATGAACAACATCTTAATACAGAATTATTTTTATATCTTATTCAATCACTATTATTTAAATTCTAAACTAAAAATACCTTTTCCTTGAGTCTTCTTGTGCATGGCTTTTAAGAAAGATTATTATATCGCAAATCAATTGTTTTTTTAAAATTTGTTATCGATTATTTAAACGAGAATTTCGGCAAAAGTTTCAATTTCTTTATATTACAATTGATTATCATATCTTAACTTCATACTATTATTATTAAGCATTTTATTTTGTATGATCAAGATTATGTTCAGTTAAATCAGGCTTTCTGGATGCTGTTTTAATACATATTATACAAATAAATGACTTTTCTGACGAGTGAATATTCAAACAATGGTGATGAGATTTCTGAGAAGATTTTCGAATGCAAATTTCCGTCGCATGGTTTTGCATTTATGAACAAAATAATGTCAAAATAAATAATATTTCTTAGAACAATGACTTCCTTTATGTTTCACAGATATACCTTTTATTTCGTATGAATTTGGTAATTCTTATTTAAATTATCTTTCCTAGAAAATGTCTCATTACATATATCACAGCTGTAACTCTTTTGTTTCGTATGAACCAAATAGTGATGATTTAAACTGGATTTTATGGGAAATGATTGCTTGCATACTTCACAAACGAATGGTTTTTTCTTTGGTATGAACAAGATAATGAAAATTTAAACAAGATTTCTGGGAAAATTTCTTACTACATATTTCACAGACAAATGGTTTTTCTTTGGTATGAACAAGATAATGATTATTTAAATAATATTTCTGGGAAAATTTCTTACTACATATTTGACAGACAAACGGTTTTTCCTTTAGATGAACACGCCGATGTCGATTTAAACTGGATCTGTGTGCAAATGTCACATCGCACACATGACAGCAAAATGATTCTACTTGTGTATGGATAAGATAATGTCTCTTAAAGCTGTCTTTTCGGTAAAATGTCTTACTACATATTCCACAAATGTATTGTCTATCTTTTTTATGAACAAGATAATGCGACTCTAAGTGATTTTTTTGAGAAGACGCATTACATACCTCACAGACAAACGGTCTTCACTTTTGAATGGACAAGATAATGTATTTTTAAATTCGATTTACTAAAAAATGTCTCTTTGCATATTTCACACGAATGTCGTCTTTCCATGGCGTAAGATGATGATAACGTAAAGCAATATAATTTGAAAATCCGTTCTGGCTCTATTCTTGATAAGTTATAAGAAGAAGAAAAAAAACTAATTAACTTGTTTATATTTTGATAATATTGATCTTCCACACAGGACGAATAAAAAATGTTCCTTCTTTGGCACAATGCTTCAAATAGAATATTCATAGAATTTGAATTTTAATAAAATTTTTGGAAATCAAAATCGTGATCTTCTAAACTACCAATACGATTGAATTTCTCGTAGTAATTCACAGATAAAAACTCTTAGATTCAATGGTAGAGATAAAAAACAATATAGAAAGCAAGAAGCGGTGAATAATATGCTTCTATCATACAGTAGTTTCAGAATTTATTAAAGTACTTTAATTCAGATTAAATTTGCATTTCACAATAAAATAATGAACTTTCTGGTTAAAAATCAAATGTCACTCGCAGTGAAAAACGCGTATAATGATATTACGAAAGAACGTTTACTTTCTAATATTGTTGCAACTGATGACGGTTTGAACATCCATTGTACGTAATTGCAATTGAATAATCCCGCCTACCTCAGGAATATCACGAGTTCCCAACGGAACAAAGGCAAAAATTGTCTCATCGGAACAACTGTTTGCCATTGTCCAATTGCGGTCACATGATATTCCAGAAGTAGGCGTGGCCTGTAGCTCGAAATAGTTGGTCTCGTGCGAACGCGCTTAAGTATTCCGTTCTCTTGTGATTAAATGGAACCCTTTTGCTCAATGGCACAGAAATAAGATTGATTATTTGATTTAATTTCTTGTCACATGCTTCATTTAGAAAAAATCTTATTTCATATCATTTTATTCAGAAAGCTTGCATTCTAAAGGAATAAGATAATTAAACTACAACTTCTTGTGTACAACCGATCACCCTGCCATCGTAGAACGAAGCATTAAAGACACAAATACTTGATAGCTTTTGGGAAATATTCGGATATATAGTAAATAAATTCTCATAAGATGTATAAATTCAACTGATTGTTGTGACTTTTATTATTGAGATTTCATATTTATTTACTATATACGCATTTCCTTCAAATAAAGAGCCAAACAAACAAAATGGTCTGAGCCTTAAAAAAATGAGAATAATAATCTAAGAAAATCAAATCACTGATTCTAAAAGATAATAGTTTTTCGGATGGCCAATAATGATCATAAAACCAAAAATGAAGGAAGATTTAAAAACCATCTATTCAAAAATGAATAATGGTCACATTTGCCTTCTTACTTTTTGTCTTCGTTGATATTTTGAAAATTCTGAAATAGAGATTTTCTGAGATCCGGTCATGATAATCCTGCGTTAGAGAATTGCCTCAAAGTTGGCCAAGAATTTCGAATCTAAAGGAAGCAATGTCACTGCTTTTTGCAATTTTAAAAGCATCCAATAAAGTTATTTCCCTTGACGGGGATGCATATTTCAAAAAGGCACATTTATTTCGCAATAGTTCAATATTTTAATTTTCGAAAATTCATGTTTTGCATCAGATTTAAAAAAAAGAGAAATATTTAATTTTGAAAAAAAATGTAAATAAATACTATCATTCTATTGTCTTTATGCTTGTGTAACATTTTTTTTTTGGGGGGGGGCATTTTTTGTGAATGCAGTCCTAAGTGTTTATTCTGATAAAATTGCTATTTTATATTGAATAATAAAGTTTTGTTTAAAAAATCAAGTTCCCTCATTTCAATGTAATTAGTTGTACCTTCTAATTTTCAATATAAGGAGAAACACCTACCTGAAAGTAGCAAATATTGTTAAATACATCTTTGGGAAATTTTTATATTCCATTATGGGATTTTTGCTAGAAATGAATTCTAATATTAAAATGAATTAATAAATTTAAAATAGGATCAAGATAAGAGAAATTAGTACGAAGAAAAAAAAAGAACGTAAATGTTTGCTTACTATAAGACTATATCAAACGTGGTTAAGCCCACTAACCTTCAACATGAGTCATAAAATTATTAGATCGCCTTCAGTTTGAACGTTAACAAATATATTTAGGATTTTATAATGCAACATTTGCTTAAATTCCTACTTTTAAATCATACGAAAACAAAGCTGTGAGTAGTTGAAGGCTACGATATCACCCTAGGTTGCAACATGAATTTGCTCTTGTGAAATATGCTAGCGCCATATTTTCAAGTTCCCCCAAACAGTTGAAAGCTGATATATTAGTAATATTAATGCAAAAAATGTTGTTCACAAATTGGGAAATATAAAACCAATTTAAAGTATATATTGAGGGACAATTATTTAAACAATTAAATTTTCATTATTAAAAAAATTGAAAAAAAAACTTAAATCAAAAGCATACAAATTGTTAATGGTCTCTTCTACTAGCGTTTTCGATTAGAATATCACTCGTGTAGTTTGGCTTCATCGCTTTATACACACTCTTGTTGTTCAAAAATAACAAATTATTGCAGCTGCATGTAAAAGATTTCATTTTCAATCTTCAATCGGATTTCAGCAGTACACTTTTATATTTTTTCATCATCGTAAAATATCCTACTTTAAGGAAAATAAAAGTTTTTAAACATTAATTAAAATAAAAGAGAAATTTTAGGAAATAGTCTGTCTGTCCATCTGAGGCTACGATAATATAATAACGATTTGAGCTCGATGGCTGAATTTTATATGTCGAATGACGATAAAATGTGTATATATGTATTAAATTTTGAAGACAATCCATTCACAGAAAATAAATCTGTTTGATAGTTCTAGATCGAGTAAATTTGATAATTAAAAACTTAGAGAGCTATATTAATAAATAAATATATAATATTGTTTAGCATCTAAAATAGATATGGTATTTTGTAATAACCCTTCAAAGTGCTAAGCATTTGCCGGTCTTTAATTTTTTGATGCATTTAAACAAATTAACTCACAAACACTTTGACACACTTCTGTACTCAAAGTTATGAACATTTTGGTTTTAATCAGTTGATAAAAATGTTTCCAATGTATATATTCTCGGGATTTAGTAAAAATGCTAGCTTCTTGTCAAAATAGCTTCTTTATTTTGCAACAAACGTCCACCAATGCCATGCAAAGTACTCGCGTCCTGGTCCTAAGTCTTCAATTTTATATAGAAGAAACCGGGAATATGTATTTTCTCGAAAATTATTTTTTGAAGTTTCAGTAGAGACCACTGCAGCTGGTTTTCATTAATTAAATGGTATATTCTGTTTGGAGAATGTTTCTGCATTGTTTATTACATTAAGAATCCAGATAATACTCAAGGGATTGCCGATTACGTTTAAGTTTTTCATAGAATTATTACCCTTTTGTATTACTTAATTTCAAATTAAACGCTCTGATTCATTTCACGTCAAATATCCAAGCACTATTATTAGAGGCGCATCCAAATGTACATTACAATATTTCAATTCTGCGAGAGAATAGTTTATTTTTGAAAAACAAAGCCCAGAATTGTTAAATAAACTTAAAAGCTTTTGTTTTATTATTTCAGTAACAAATTCTATAATAATGCACATTATAATTAAGCTTGAAAAATGAACAGTTAATTCGCTAAACATTTTGAATAAAGATGTAGGACATGCTGTACTGCTATATAGGGAAAATTTCTAAATAATCCATGAGAGGGCAAAGCAAAAGGAAAATATTTAATGGAAAAATAATTCAATATCTTAAATTGAGCACTAATTTTTTAAAGCGATAATTTTTTATCTACAGTTTTACTCACAAAAAGGCATAATAAATTCCATTGATTTAAATTATAGCGCTCATGAGTTATTGCATTTACATACATGTTAACGTACAGACAGACAGGAGATCAACTGTTTCACAGAGTTGATCAACATTTTTGATATTTATATATTAGATGCTAAACATGTTTACCAACTTACATGCGAAACTTCATATGCGAATTTACTAACGCTATATAAATATATATATATATATATATATATATATATATATATATATATATATATATATATATATATATATATATATATATATATATATTGTTTTTTGATGTTCTATACTTGTATAGCCATGCAGACAGATTTCTCATGGATAGATTTTACTCAAAATTTGAAGGGAAGTCTACAGATTCAGTTGTAATTTAATATGACAATTTCCAGTCATTTAGCCGAAAATACTTTTAAGTTATCATTTAACAGACAGACGTAAAGTCAGAAATGTTTTTTTTTGGGGGGGAGGGGGGATCAGATAGTTCTGAAAGGAAAATTTGCCAAAGTGTCGAATTTGAATTTTTTGAACGATTTCAATACTTTCTCCTTGTATTCTTCATATGCGAGAAATTAAAAATGATTCGCGTGAAACATAATTCATGTGCTTTTCTTTAAATCTTCAAATGCATTATCTCTAAAAAGAATGATTTTATTCTTTTCTTGAAAAAAGTTGATTCAATAGATTCTTTAAAGAATCGGAAACCAAAGACGGATACCAGCGTCCAAGTAACATGAATCTCACGAATTGCACTAATCTTTCTTAAACCTCGCTTAAATTTCCAAGTGCTGATTTTTTAAAGACGAATTTAAATGCAACCTTTGAGTTATTGGTTTAGTTATACTAACGTTCCATTTTAAAGCAACGCTAGGACTATTCTGGGACTAACCTCGTAATTTTAAACCACAGTCAGATAACGAGGACGGCACCTGAACTCTCACCCCCCTCTCCACACCACGCCACACTAGCAGGATGATGTTTGGCTAAGACGTTTAACATTCACCAAATCCACTTACACGATGGTTCTTTGAAGGAAACGTGTCTGGACCCTGAGACCCTCCGGTTTCGAAGACTAGACCTTACCACCAGGCCACCGCGGCCCAACAACCTTTGATAACGATAATATTTTTAAAAAAGAAAAGCTTTGTTATTCAAAACCTACTCAATAATTCATCGAATTAACCTTTTTGCTGATTTTCAGTTTCATAGAATACAAGCTGATATATCCGGAGCTGCTCGGAATAAAACCCATTTATACGTATTTTTTAAACTACTTTTCTATAAAACATATAATCCTTTTATCATCTGCAAATCTTTCCTTTTTTACGACTATATCTGTCTTTTTACAAGTATAATAAAACAAAGCTGTTTATTATTTTAATTGTTTTGAATTAAAAATAAATTTTATATTATATATATTTTATTCGGAAAAAAATTATATTGTAATTTTTTTTAACTTCTTAAGGCTGATTTAAACAAGATTTTTCTGCAAAAATACAACAAATATCCTGCAACTTCATATTTTTAATCTTTAGCTTTCTCTTTTGTATGATCAAGATTATGCTCATCAACGAAAATTAAACATCAGCAATTTTATTGGTGCCAACAATTTAAAAAAATGCCTAAAGCTGCTTTTCACCATAAGTGTATTATGATTGTACTGCAGATTTTATTTAAATACCGATATACAAGAACAATTTAAAGAACATATTGAGAGACAATTAATTAATCAGTTAATTTCCATTAATAAAATACATGAAAAGTACCAAAACAATAGATTTTCTGATAAAGATTGTTGATCGTCTATGCTATTAAAATTTTCTTTTAGAAATTTGCTCATTATCTCTTTATATGACAACTTGTTCGTAAAAAACAAAAACGTATTGTACTTGCATCCAAAAGACTTAATGTTCCAGTCTTAGTCTGAACTAAACTAACTAATTTACTTACCTTCCTGGATATAGATGCATTAGAAGTGATGTATTCCACTTTCGAAATATGTCTAACAAACTTTTTTAAAATACAAAGAAAATGAAAAAAAAATTTAATAAAAGAAGCATTGGATATTACCTTAAAGAGTAAAGAAATTTTTAAAAAAATGGCTTAAAAAGTGTCCACTTTCTAAAAGAATTTATTTATAAGAATAAAAAAAAAATCAGTTAATCAGACCAGACTTTAAAATGCAAATTCTCTGTAATAAATTCGAATAATAAAATGTAAATTCTTAACTATTCTGTAATTCTTGCCTGTCTTTTAAAGATATTCTAGATTCAGTAACACCTCTTAAAAAAGAAATATAAAATGTTATTTTTATTAATTTCTATTCATTTATTAGAGTTTTATACCATTCAAGCTATAGAAAAGTTTCTTATAATTTCTAACAATTTTTATAAACGAAGCATATTCCAAATGTCATTTGAAGCAATTCTAAATCAGAAGAAAAAATATATTTCTATTTTCTTTCTTGATGAATGTATCTTCAATTAAAAGCAAGTGACACATAAGAAAAGGAGAATCGATAATTTCTTTTATTAAAATCGAAACCACAAAAGTATTTAACATAGTAATATAAAATCATTCATGCGAAACAGAATTGTATACATTTAGATTGATTAATCAAATGATTTTCTTGAGTATGAAATCAAAATGGATCAAATAAAAGAAACGTTTATGTATGAATATAAAAATTCATTAACGATACTTTTCGAGTAACTATCAGCCTTTTAAGAAATTTAAAATTTAATATTGAATATCATATTCTTAATTTCTTATTAAAAATAATTACAGACCTTCTAAACTTGCATGATACGTTTAAAACAGCTGTTATTATTCAAAGAAAATATAAAGAATATAAAGAATATTTAAATAACTTTAAGCTGATATTTTTAATATTTATATTCAAAACATATTATTAATAAGTACATTTAAATGCATAAAAAGGCTGAAAATCAAATAACATTAAAAAAAGCCAAAAATTGACTTTGCACTTGTAAAATAAATCCACGTTGCATTTACTAACTCTTTACACTCAAAAAGGCTTATCTCAATCAGCATTCAAAACAGTGCATCATTTTGACATTTTAGTTATTTTTTTTATAAATTTTAATTGTTAAAAATACCATACATATTGGTAAAAAGATGCAGATTCATTTTTCAGAGGAATACAACTTAAAACAATTGCATGTACTTATTCCTCGGAACAATAAAAAAGTTCATGCATTGAACGAGTAATTATGCATCGATTTACTTTTCCGAGTGCAAAGAGTTAATAATTCAAAATGTAAATGAGCAACATCTTACTACAGAATTATTTTTATATCTTATTCAATCATAATTATGTAAATTCTAAACTAAAAATACCTTTTCCTTGAGTCTTCTTGTGCATGGCTTTAAAAGAAAAATTATTATATCGCAAATCAATTGTTTTTTTTTAAAAATTTGTTATTGATTATTTAAACGAGAATTTCGGCAAAAGTTTCAATTTCTTAATATTACAATTGATTATCATATCTTAACTTCATACTATTATTATTAAGCTTTTTCTTTTGTATGATCAAGATTATGTTCAGTTAAATCAGGCTTTCTGGATGCTGTTTTAATACATATTATACAATTAAATGACTTTTCTGACGAGTGAATATTCAAATAATGGTGATGAGATTTCTGAGAGGATTATCGAATGCAAATTTCCTTCGCATGGTTTTGCATTTATGAACAAAAAAATGTCAATTTAAATAATATTTTTTAGAACAATGACTTCCTTCGTGTTTCACAGATATGCCGTTTATTCGGTATGAATTTGGTAGTGCTTATTTAAATGATACTTCCGGGAAAATTTCTCGTTACATACATCACAGCTGTAACGCTTTTCTTTCGTATGAACAATATAGTGACGTCTTAAACTGGATCTTATGGAAAACGATTGCTTGCATACTTCACAAACGAATGGTTTTTCTTTGGTATGAACAAGATAATGATCATTTAAATAAGATTTCTGGGAAAATTTCTTACTACATATTTCACAGACAAACGGTTTTTCCTTCCTATGAACAATTCGATGTCGATTTAAATTGGATCTAGATGCAAATGTTTCATCGCACACTTCACAGCAAAATGGTTCCACTTGTGTATGGAAAAGATAATGTCTCTTAAAGCTGTCTTTTCTGTAAAATGTCTTACTACATATTTCACAGATGTATTGTCTATCTTTTTTATGAACAAGATAATGCCTATTTAAGTTATTTTTTTGAGAAAATGACGCATTACATACCTCACAGACAAACGGTCTCACTTTTGAATGGACAAGATAATGTCTTTTTAAACTCGATTTCGTGAAAAATGTCTTTTTGCAGATTTCACATGCATGTGGTCTTTCCATGGCGTAAGAGGATGATAACGTAAAGCAATATAATTTGAAAATTCCTTCTGGCTCTATTCTTGATAAGTTATACGAAGAAGAAAAAAAAAACTGATTAACTTGTTTATATTTTGATAAAAATGATCTTCCACACAGAACGAATGAAAAATGTTCCTTCTTTGGCACGGTGCTTCAAATAGAATGTTTATAGAATTTGGATTTTAATAAAATTTTTGGAAATCAAAATCGTGATCTTCTATACTATCAATACGATTGAATTTCTCGTAGTAAATCACAGATAAAAATTCTTAGATTCAATGATAGAGATAAAAATCCCAATAGAACAAGAATCGGTGAATAATATGCTTCTACCGTACAGTAGTTTCACTATTTATTAAAGTACTTTAATTCAGATGAAATTTGCATTTCACATTAAAATAATGATCTTTCTGGCTAATAATCAACTGACACTCGCAGTGAAAAACGCGTACAATGATATTGCAAAAGATCGTTTACTTGATAATATTCTTGCAACTGATGACGGTTTGAATACCCATTATAGATAATTGCAATTGAATAAACACGCCTACCTTGGAAATATCACATGATCCCGTTGGAACAATGACAAATGGTTGGCTCCACCAAACAGCTATTTGCCATTGTCCCATTGCGATCACATGATTTTCCTGATGTAGGCGTGGCCTTCTGTTGCTCGAAATAGTTGGTCTCGTGCGAACGTCGCTTAAGTATTCCATTGTCTTTTGATCAAATGGAACCTTTTTCGCAATGGCCCAGAAATAAGATTTATGTTCTTGTCACATGCTTCATTTAGAAAAATCATATTTCAGATCGTTTTATTCAGAAAGCTTGCATTCTAATGGAATAAGATAAACTACAACTTCTTGTGTACATCCGACAACCCGGCCATCGTAGAACGAAGCATTAAAGACACAAATACATGATAGCTTTGGGGGTAAATTTTAATATATAGAAAAGAATTTCTCGTAAGATGTATAATTTTACCTGATTATAGTGACTTTTATTATTGAGCCTTCATATATATTTAATATCTGCATATTTCCTTCAAATAAACAGCCAAAGAAAGATAATGGTCAGACCCTTTAAAAAAAGTTGAATTATGATTTTAGAAAATCGAAGCGCTGATTTAAAAATGATAATAATTTGTCGGATGACAAATAATTATCATAAATCCAAAAATGAAGGAAGATTTAAAACCCATGCATTAAAAAATGAATAATGGTAACATTTGTTTTTGGTACTTTTGTCTTCGTTGATTTTCGTTGATCTTTTGAAAAATCTGAGTTGAATGAATAATTTCTGAAATCGGGTCATGACAGTCCTGCTTTAGAGAATTGCCTCAAAGTTCGACAAGAATTTCGAATCTGAAATGTGGAACGTCAGAGCGTTTTGCAATTTAAAAAGCATGCAGTGACGTCATTTTCCTTTGACGGGAAGGCATATTTCAAAGATGCACTTTTATTTTGCAATAGTGCAATATTCTAATTTTCGAAAAATCATGTTTTTCATCAGATTTAAAAAAAGACAAATCTTTAATTTTGAATATATAATCAAATACTATCCTTTTATTGTCTTTATGCTTGTGTAACATTTTTTTGTGGCATATTTGTGAATGCAATCCTAAATGTTTATCCTGCTAAAATTGCTATTTTATATTGAATAATAAAGTTTCGTTTAAAAAATCAAGTTCCATCATTTCAAAGTAATTAGTTATACCTGTTCATTTTCAATATATGGAAAAACACCTACCTGAAAATAACAAAGACTGTTGAATACATCTTTTGGAAATGTTTATAATCCATTATCGAATTCTGCTACAAATGTGTTCTAATAGAAAAATGAATTAATAAATTTAAAAAAATACAGATGGATAAAAATATTAGTAAGAAGCAAAAAAAGAAAAAGTGTAAATGTGCTCTTATTACAGAATATATCATACGTGGTTAAGCTAACTATTATTCAATACGTGTCATAAAATTATTAGAGCCAATCGGCTTCAGTTTGAACCTGAACAAAGATTGTAAAAATTTTGTAATGCAACATTTGTTTAAATTCCTACTTTTAAATCATACGAAAACAAAGCTGTGAGTAGTTGAAGACTACGATATCAACCTAGGATGCAACATGAATTTGCTCTTGTGAAATATGCGAGTGCCATTTTTTCGAGTTCCCACAAACCGTTAAAAGCTGATATATTAGTTATATTAATACAGCAAATTTTAATCACAAATGGAGAAATATAAAACCGATTTAAAGAATATATTGAAATACAATTATTTAAACAATTAATTTTTCATTAATAAAGAAATCGGAAAAAAAACTAAATCAAAAGTAGAAATTATTAATCGTCTCTGCTACTAGCGTTTTCGATTAGAAAATCACTCGTGTAGTTTGGCGTCATCGTTTTGTACATGCTCTTGTTGTTCAACAATAACAAATTATTAAAGCGGCATGTAAAGGATTTAATTTTCAAACTTCAATCGGATTTCAGCAGTACACTTTTATATTTTTTGGTCATCGTAAAATATTCTACTTTAAAGAAACTAAAAATGTTTAAACATTAATTAACATAAAAGAGAAATTTTAAGAAATAGTCTGTCTGTACATCCATCTGAGATTACGATAATATAAAAATGCTTTCAGCTCGATAGCTGAATTTTAAACGTAGAATGACGATAAAATTTGTTGGTATATATATTGAATTTTGAAGGAAATCGATTCACAGAAAATATATCTGTTTGACAGTTCTAGAACCAGTAAATTTGATAATTACAAACTTAGAGAGCTAGATTGATAAAAAAAAAATAGATATATTGTTTAGCGTCTAAAATAGATCCTTATGACATTTTGAACCAACTACTCAAAGTGTTGAGCATTTGTCGGTCTTTATTTTTTTCATGCATTTAAACACATTAACGCACAAACACTTTGACAGACTTCTATACACCATGTTATGAAAATGTTGATTTTAATCAGTTGGTAAAAATGTTTCCAATGTATATATTCTCGGGATTTAGTAAAAATGCTAGCTTCGTGCCAAAATAGCTTCTTTATTTTTCAACTATCATCCATCAATGCTATGCAAAGTACTCGGGATCTTGCTCTAAGTCGCCAATTTGATACAGAGGAAAGCGGGAATATGTATTTCCTCGAAGAGTATTTTAGGAAGTTTCAGTAGAGACCACTGCAGCTGGTTTTCATATTTTAATTAATTGGTATCTTCTGTTTTGGGAATGTTTTTGCCTTGATTATTACATTAAGAATCCAGATAATACTCAAGGGATTGTGGTTTACGTTTAAGTTTTTCATCGAATTATTGCCCTTTTGTTTTACTTAATTTCAAATTAAACGCTCTGATTCATTTCATCTGAATAATCAAGCATGACTATTAAGAGCGCATCCAAAAGTACATTACAATGTTTTAATTCTGAGAGAGAATAGTTTATTTTTGAAAAACTAAGCCCAGAATTTAAAAAAAAGAACTTAAAAGCTTTTGTTTTATTATTTCGGTAACCAATTCTACAATAATACACGTTATAATTAATCTTCAAAAATGAACAGGTAATTTTCTAAGCATTTTGAATAAAGATGCAGGATATGCTGTACTTCTATATTGGGGAAATTTTGATATATTCCATAAAGTGCAAAGAAAAATGAAAATATTTAAGGGAAAAATTATTCATTATCTCAAGTTGCGCAATAATATTTTAGAGCGATAATTATTTTTAGAACAATAATTTTTTTCTACAGTTGTAGTCACAAAATACCATAACGAATTCCATTGATTTAAATTCTTGCGCTCATGAGTTATTGCATTTGCATGCATATTACATACAGAAAGACGGGAGATAAACCGTATCACAGAGCTGATTAAAAATTTGATATTTATACTTTAGATACTAAACATACTTAGATATCAAATTTTATTTACCTAACGCTTGATATTTTTTTTTTATGTGCATGTACTTGTATAGAAATACAGACAGATTTCTAATGGATGAATTTTACACAAAATTTGAGGAAAGTCTACAGTTTTAGTTGCAATTTAATATGACAAGTTTCACTCATCTAGCTTAAAATACTTTTTTGTTATCATCTTGACAGCCAGACGTAAAGTCTAAAATATGTTTTTTCGGATCAGGTAGTTCTGAAAGGAAGATTTGCCAAAGTCTCGAATTTGAATTTTTTGAACGATTTCAATACTTTCTCCTTGTATATTCATATGCGAGAAATTAAAATTGATACCCGTGAAAAATAATTCACATGCGTTTCTTTAAATCTTCAAATGAATTATCTTTAAAAAAGGATTTTATTCTTTTCTTTAAAAAGTGGACTCATTCTTTAAAGATTCGGAAATCAAAGACGGATGACAGTGTGTCCTTGTCCAAGCACAACATAAATATCACGATTTGCTACAATGTTTCTTAAACCTCGATTAAATTTCTGATTTTTTTAAAGCAGAATTTAAATGCAACCTTTGAGAACGTTAATATTTTTAAAAAGAAACACGTTGTTTATTCAAAATCTACTCTATAAATCTATAATATAATTCGCTGGGTGGCGTCCTGGGTGGTAGCGCGCCTTCCCCGTGATCTGGGCGTCCTGAGTTCGAGTCCCTGTTAGGTACTTCTTCTGTATTCTGTCTGTGAGATATGAGAATGTTCCTCCCCCCGTAAAAAGGAGTTGTGCAAGCGAATGTGACGAATAAAGTAGCTAAGTCGTATTGTTGGCCCTAGTTGGCGCTACTGAGAAAACAAGAGACTCTCACTCGGTTTAAATTCGTTGACAGATGTCTGTTAGCGGGCTTGTAAAGTGACATAAATCACAACAACAGAAAAATTCGCTGGAAACTGTAGAATAAAAAGTCGATCTACAAACGCGCAGAAATCTTTGGATGAAGAATTGAAGGTTTAAATGCTCAATTGAAGAATAACAAATTATGCATCAGTTCTGTCTGTTTCATTTGAATCATCTGAATATTTATAAAAACCAATAAATTAGACACAGAAAAAAAAACCTACTTTTAAGCATTAAACTACTTTTATTTAATTGCTCTTCATGTTTACGTATACTTTTAAATTTTGAGTAAAAGCCGATCGTGAATACTTATTCAAAACAATAACTATTATAAATTACAAGACAATGTTGACAAGATTTTAAAATTCAACACACTTACAGTTGTTTGAGAAAGATTTCTTTTGTGATTATTTATAACTAAAATTTTTGGAAAGTTCCTATTCTTACTATCCGATAGTTTTGCTGTACCTGATATCATGTATTCATCCTTACTGGGGAGGTGCGGTCTGTCAGACCGCTAACAATGGACTTTCGGTCACCCCTATTCAATTTTTAGCTCAATCGAATGGTTTTATCCTGCTACTTCCCGTTTCGTGACCTTCAATACGCGTGCTCTTTTTAAATCGATTTCAGTGGATGCTTTTTTAAATAATTCAGCTATTTGTTTGTTCGCAACTCCCTTTTAATGTTCCAATATTAAACAAGGATTAATAGATGGCGCTAAAACTTGACCCTGTAAATATCTTAAAACCTACTGTTCCTAGTTATGAAGTAGAGCTCCAGAAACTTTTAAATTAAGCAGAATGTGCTTTTAATGATAAGGGTAATTGAACAGAAGATTTTTTCGATGAAAGTTCGCATTCGGCTGATTCTAATATGTATGTTCAAATATAGTGAATTTTTCTAGTGATAATGTATATTGAAGTATTTCTAAAATATAGTACGTATAATATACGAAGTAAAATATCTACAAAATTTATACACTGATTTTTATACTTGCAGTTAACCTATATGTTAAAATGCCCTCGAAAATCAATGATGCTGATAAAAAAAGGGTCAATTTTACCCATTGTCATTTTTTTTTCATATAATTGCTGAATTTTCTATTGTATTGTTTTCTATATTCTTTTGCATACTGGAAAAATAAATATGATTTTAAAAAAAATTTAATTATATGTCTTTTCAAGAATATAATTTGTTGTACTATATAATTTGAGAAAAAAATGTATGTTCAAACTGAAATACATTCTTCAATGATAATATATTTTGAAAAAATTCTAAAACATTTTTATATATTAAAAGGAGTATCTGCAGAATATATGCTAATAATTTCATTAGAAAATTAAATTTGTAAAGAAAATGCGGTTTCGTAGACCGATATCCCCAGTTAAGTCCTAAATTTTCAACTCCCTTGTTAAGGGTTAAATACTACAAAAAAAGTTCCTTTGAAACGTTGAATTTAGTAAAAGGCTTCAATAACAGATAAAGCTTGCATACTAAGAAGATGTATAGAGAAAAGAATCTTGAACCGAATTTTTACAAATCCATTGAAAAAATAATTTGCGTGTGGGGATGAAAGATGAATAAATCAATGATTGTTACTTTGAATTCTTCCAGAAGTTCTCATATTCACTTTTTTTTAGCTGCGAGAGGTAATGATCGGTACGAAGATGAAAATTATGTTTAGAATAAAATTATTAAAACCTATTTAACTATCAGCGATTGCTATTTATTAGAAAAATCAACAGATTTATTGCGATAAATATGGATAGATCTTATCAATTCTTGATTCATATTGAAGAATATCTTCTTTAAATTAAATTTTACATTCTAGCATATTTTTAACTTAACATTATGGTAATGATTTTTTTCAAATTCATATTTTTATTTTAGTAACTTTGTGAAAATATGCTTTTATTGATTTATAAGAAAGCATAGTATACATGTTTGTCCACGATATTATTCAAGCAGATATTCTATACATATAAATATTCTACTAAACAAGGAAAAGAAATGAAAAAAAAAAGAATTATTGATAAAATTTTATGATTATTTTAATATTTTATAATTAATATAATTAGTATTATACAAACTTTATTTCTGTAACTTGATCCTCTCTCTCTTAGGAATCAATCTTTCTGTGGCTTTAGACCGGTTGTCGAAAAGTCATCACTGATGATGAAATGTTGTCATGAACTGTGTTATAATATTCTCTTTTTCTGTTGTGTTGTGACTTAAGGCGCTATTACAAACCCGATATTAGTTATCTATTAGTGTTTATGTCGAGTGAGCGTCTCTTGTTTTTTCAGTAGCGCCAACTTAGGGTTAAGAGTACGACTTAGCTACTTCATGCGTCACATTCGCTCGCACAGCCCCTATTTACAGGGGGGACACATTCACACATCTCACTGATAGAGCACAGAAGAAGAACAACCATACCCAAATCGGGACTCGAATCCGGGACGCCCTGATTACGTGCTACTCCTATGCCAGGACGCCGGCTCCCATTTTCTACTAAACATGTATCACCATTTTCAAGATAAAGTTTTTAAATAATATAAAATAAAGTAGACAGCGTATTTCTAATGGAGATTTGTTTGATGGCAATGAATAGATTAATTAATATTGTAAAGGTTTAAAAAGTTAACAGTTTATTTCGATTTAACGTTTCGGTTGGCAAAAAAGTTATGCTCCAATCGGTCTGGTCAAAATTACATAGTTTTCCGATTAGTATAATAAAGATTGTGGAAAAATTTATTGAAGTATGATACATATTATACCTTATATGTAATCTATGTTGCTATAATTCATGTTTTTATTTCCATTGTTACGTACCAAATTATATTGGGATATCACTACGCTTTTTGGACAAAGTTGTGATGGACTCTGGAGAGATCTCCTATATTTCGAAGAATTCTAGATCTCAGATCTGATAATGATTCAGAATGCTGAAGTCGCCATGAAATATCCTTCGAAGTAATTCAATACAGGAAATTAATATTACTGAATGCGCGCAGAGAGATTTTATATCGTTGGCAGAATTTGCTATTTCTGCTATATTCTGAAAAATGCTGCTTAAATGAAATATGCTTTTGGAAATGTAATATTATTGGAATTTAAATATATTATTTTCAAATTTAAAATTTATATAACGATTATATTTTTATACATATATAACCAAGGAATATAAACCGTCTGGATAAGAAAAATCCAAAGAATTAAAAAACACTAAGAATTCGGGGATTTATCAGAGCGAGGGGTGATCTGCAGATGATGTTAAAATGCAGATAATTAACATATTATAGATTTTTTGAATAAAAATTATGAATCTGCAATATTTTTGTGAAATTAATATTTGCTTAGTACTAATGAAAAAAAATTCAAAAATTGGGAGCTTTCAAACATATTTCAATTTTGCTTGTGATGTATGTATTCAGACAATTTAGAAATGCTGCAATTTTGAATGAAATAAGGAAATTATCGGCACTGTAAATGCCTTCATAAAAATAGACAATTAAGTTTGCTTCAAAATTGAATCTCAAATTTTAAGACTTTTTTATGAAAAAACTGATCATTAACATTATGCCTATTTAATATAATAAAATTAAGGAAATATGGGGGGGGCATCATATTTCGAAAGATCAAAATTATCAAAGCTAAGTTTAGTAAGTATTATTGAATTAAATAGCATTTACAATAGTCTGCTGATTAGATATCTTTAATGTCGAAATTTCGGTTAGGGTACACTCTTTTAATAAAGAATTAAAAGCGTTTATAACTACTGTGTCCTCAAATTTATCAGGACCATAATAAGATCAGCATGCGATTGCTGAAATAAATTTTGCTTTCAACTGATATAATCAGATATATAAAATGTGAGGAAAGAATTTCAGATTAAAACCTTTGGAACTATCTCCTTTTCTCCAGTGAAGCAGCACATATATAGCATATGTGTTTCCCTCAATGGCATTAGTCTAGACAAATATTGAATCTCTAAAGTCTAGACACATATTTACGCCCCACTTTTCTCAACAACCACGTTAAAATAGTACTGCGAACTAACCAACAAAAGCCATTGGCGTCTTCCAGTCAAGTAAGTTTCATTCTAGTTTCAAGGGCTGAGACTTGCTAGAGCCAGATGAAAGTTTGGTTGTCCGCCAAGTGAAATTGACTGTATGAATTTCTATTTTATGCCACAATGAATTTTACTCTCTTTGGGCTGTAAGTTTAAAATATATAGCTGGCAGATTATATGCAAATATGCTAGATTAAGCATGAATATCTTCTTATAAACTGTCAAAACTTTTAAACGTCTACTGATATTGCGACAGTCATTTGAAGGAAATAAACTTAGAGTATCTAACTAGCACCTGTGAACATAGGTAACCTTAAGAGTTGCGATAAAATATCGTAGCTTAATAGGTATTCCCGGAAATCTTAATTTTTACGAATTCTGCAGAAAATAAGTTTTCTCTAAGAAATAAAAGAAAATATTTCATTTATATTTTCAATTTGTACGAACACACTTCCATATCATTTACGAAAAATAATAAATTCTTCATCATTGTTTGCGAAAATTTCAGATATTCATTTTCCAGAATTTGGAAAATTGAGATTAAGGTGTTGTTTATTACGCAAATACGTATTAAACTGAAATTGTATCTATACAGCTAAATTAGTAAAGCTTTGAAAATATATAGATAATTCAGGGGGAACATTTTAAATTAGTCAGTTTAAAATTATATAACCAGCATATAAAAATATAATCCTATGGATGCTTTAGAAATCATGATCCAATTCTAAACCCTAGAATGTTAAATTTCAGGATTCTCTCAGTGCTCTTAAAATCACAATACTAATTTTATTATTAAATGAGAACATGATATTGTTTTGGCTTGATTTTTTTAAAACTACAAAAGGCACGGGAAGAAAATTCAGCTTTTTAGGCATCGAGTTTTCGCATTTAAGTTTATTAGAAAATGTTGAAGAAAGTTGTCATATTTCGTGACTTATCTCCAAATTAAAATCCCAACCTAACGCAAATGACCACCAAATGCCCGAATATCTTATCTGGCCAATAAAGGGAAGGATAGTAAGAGGTTACAGCGCAAAGAAGCCCAGAGAAGAAAATGAGAATGAACGCGAAACAGCAGGGTTGGTATTTTGAGATTAAAAACTGAACCGGTTTTCGATTGTGTAATAAAATAGTACCGTCATCATTCCAAACCAGTTTAAACCCAATTTTCGTAAAAAGTATTCTGGCCTAGAGAAGTTTTGGAGTTCGAAGGATTTTCAGATGAAAAAATAAATCTTATTGTTTTCTAAATATCGACCCATGCAGGTACTGATAGTCAAGTCATTCTTGCAAAAAAGTTTAAATCGGTTAATGGCTTAAATTATTTAAGACAAACAATAACTAAAAATATTATAATGTTCTCCACTAATAACACGAAATGTGTGATAGCAGATTTCATTTTTTTTAATTTTTATTTTTTGTGAGTTGCAGCACATTTTTTGGCACAAATAAAATTATGAGTTTAGATTAATTATAAACAAGAGGGTAAAAACAGTTTTTTTTTCAATAAAATTCATTTCGGGTTTTTTTTTTTTTTTTTTTGGCAACGCTGTGTATTTCACGCCTACGTGATAAGATGGCCTTTATTCGCAAAAGAACATCACGTTTTTACATAATAATAAAGTGCTAGATCGTAAATAACTTTCATACAACTGATGTTTATCTTGCATGCCAAAGAATAGAAACTAGGAGAGGAAAAGCAAGAGAAAATGGATAATTTCCACACAACAAATATAAATCTTGTGCTTCATAGGAATACTGGATATGAAAGAATATAGAGTTTGAAAATTATCCAAAAATATGAACAATATTTATTCCCTGAAGGGTTTTTACCGCATGAATGGTAATTTCAAACTGATTATTCTAGTTTTGAAATTTTAATTTTTGATTCATATTTAGGTAGCAATATCTGCTATCTATTTTTAGGTATTATCATTATTTGCGTATGAAAGAAGAATTAAAAAATTTAAAACTATAACATTTCAGAACAATTTACGAATAACAATTTAAAATTGAATATCCACTGAAAGGTAAATTCGTATAATACAATGCTTCTACAACATGATCTTGATTGATCATTATTCATGCATTTGAAAATATATTACTTAAGCTACTAAAACCATTATATTGAAACAAAAGTTCTGCATAAGTAGACCTAAATCTACACACAATTTTTGATTTAGTATTCAATAAAGAAGCAATAATATACATGAAATCTTTATTCCTCTAATTTATATCAATGGAAAGATATAAATTAGAGGAATAAGAAATATTGACAATTTCATATATTGCAATTGACCATATAGAATATTATTGATAATTTCCAATAATTTTAATTTTTGGAAATAAGACTTTATGGTTCGAACAATGACGACTCATAGATCAGGAAGAATCTTTGATTGTATCAATAGTTATTGACTATAATCTCTTCGTTTCTAACAGGAATTAAACCTAATTATGAAATTTGAGTTGTACATTCAAAGTAAAATATATTGCATAGACATTCACTGAATATGAGAAGTGATATTTTATTCTATGATTTAGTTTTTCAGCTTTTTCTCTCTTTTTACTAAACATAGCTTTATCAAACTTCCATCAGTTCGATCTCCAAAGACATCACTCAAATTAAGCTAATTAATACTCAAAATAAATAAATTAATTTCGATTAATTAATGCATTTAATTGTAAACCCTACATAATAATATTCCACATATTATTATGTAGGGTTTAGAAAAGTACTAATTCTATGCAATGCTTAGGCCCATTCATAAAAGCCAAAGTCTCGATTTCAGAACTGTAGGATGAAATAAGTCAAAACAAGATTCCATTGACGATTTGCGACGTATAATAATGATGATGAGGTGTGTTCCAAACTGATGTTACACTGATAAAGAACTAATAGTTAAAATTTAAAAAAAACTGTTATTCAAATAGCTATCAAAAAAGCAGCCATTCGGAAAAAAATCTTTAATACGCATGCGTTCTAGGTGCAAAGATAGCTAAAGAAAGCGAAATAAGTCTAAATGACTCAAACAGTAGAGTTTATTGACTATTACACAGTAACAGTAATATTCAAACATAATTAGTAAACAACAAATTATACTGATTTATGCGATTTAAACTTACAAAACAGAAAAAAAAATTTAAAGAAAAGAAAATTATATAAATAAATAGATGATAAAAAAGGAAAGAAAAATTATATGCATTCTTTTTTTTTTACTTTTCACTTTTAACAGTATTTGACTCCCATTGAATATTTTGTAAGACTGTATAATTTTCCACATACGTCAGTCTAGTGAACTTTTGGAATTCTTCTAATGCTATGCAGAGAGAAAGAACCAGAAATGTACACTTTCGTACATTTGTACAGATGCACCAAAAATGTACATCTGCTCATAGCTCATAATGACGACCTTCGTGCCTATGAGTATTAAGAGTAAGGAAAGTGTGTAGTCTAATCTGTTTGGTATAGGCCTCTTGCAGTCAAATAAGTAGACTCAAAAGAATCTTTGAAATTATGAATTTTGTTTTTAGATTCGATGTTTCTGTGACTTTTACCAAGCAAAGAACTTAGTTCTTGTAAGATTATATCAAATAAGTCCTTATAAGATGAACATACAATTCGGGAACTTCGCATTATTTGCAATTTTTAAAAGATAAATCGCAGAAAACAAAGTTTTGTAGCTTGGGAAATATGTCCTCTTTAAAATGTTAAAACGTATTCGCATAAAGGGCTTTCTACATGAATATATTTGTATAATTCTTAAATTTTACAGTTTCACTGTTTTCAATGATTTTGAATAAAGAATCCTTAGATATAAATGCTTATACAAATCGGTTCAAAATAATGGTATATATACAAGAAAAAGGAGTCAGAAGTTGTTTCAGTATATGCAAATGTAGCAAACAAATCCCTCTGTTAATATTTCCCTTCATTCAAATTTCCGTTTTACACATCAATGAAGTAACTTCGCTGTAGGAAGGATAAATGTTTTTTTATTCACTGTTAGGGACGATGAAAAATGTCTAAATAAGGATGAGAAATGCATATTCATATTTGTATTTTAATTTCCCCATAAAAAGAAATAAATTGTCTTTGTGGATTTACAACTCATCAATTGCTTATTTTTAATTAAGAAATGCTATATATTTGAAGAATTTGATTATGCATTAGAAATTGGGTGTTGCTATTTCAAAAAGATGGGTATATGTAAATTCAGGTAGAAAGAAAATCCGGCGCAAGAAAAATTACTTCATAAATTCATAGAGAAATTACTTTTAATGCAATAGGCATATAGTCTGGAAAAATTAATTGTGGAATAACAAGCAGAATTTCGGTACTCATTTAATGGACAGTAAATCCAATTTTGCGTCTCGAATATCTGATTTGATATCAGTTATAAAAACATCACTAGAGTTGCAACAAAATAAAATACATAGTAGCATCAGCATAACGTCAACTTACATCCATTTCCATAAGAAGATTAACTGACGTTTTCATTGTTTTTATCGTTTGTTAAATTTTCAGAGAATGGGGTTACAACAGCGTGCAGATGCAGCTTGAAGACGTTCATACTTATTTCCAATAAATGCTTAAGTATGAAATTTTTTTGGGGGGAATTGAAGGTTAATATATTCAATAATAATTCAAGGCAATTAAAAGTAAAAAAAAAAAAATGAAAAGCAGTCATACCTTCTGTGAAGGGTATAATATACATTTCTGAATGTTAAAAGAATTTCGCTAGATGGCAAGGAAAAAAAAATATTTAAAAATATAATGTTTGTTAAAGTAAATTAATCTGCTTTAAGACATTAGAGAATTTATAAATTAGTATAGTGGCAAATTGCATCAAATTTTATTTCCCAACTTCTCATTTTTCTTTAAATACACAGTATAATTATATACATATTATAACTTTTTATGCCAACGATTCAAGACGACGCAGCTACTTATGGATGTATAAGTGAATGTATAAGATAAGCAAGGAATGGCAGTGAAATGAAGTGCAGCATCTAAATGAAAATAAATCACATGAAAACAAACAACTTTTCATATTTCAAAAGCACCCAATTTAAAAATTGGAAGTAAAGGAGAAATAAAATAAATGTAAAATCAAATATATACAGTACACAAAAAAACTATAACACAAAACATTATGAGTGAATAAAACTCATGTATATCAAGAAAGCACATACCTAGCGTAAGAAAATCAACAAAAAAAGAAAATCTGAAAAAAAATATGAAAAAAATAAATAAAACAGGAAATAAAACCTACATAAAATTGAAAAGGCACTTCTTAAAATCTTAAAATTATTTACATAAAAACTTATTATTATTATTATTAGAAACTTTCATGAGAATTATAAAATTAAGTATCAAAATATGTTTAAGCACTTAAACAGAAATAGCACTGTATAATGTTGTTATAAATCAATTTAAATAAGGAAGCTCACTAGTAAGCTGAAAATGTTAAAGAAAAGACAAATTCAATCAATTATTTAAGCTCAAATCAAAGAGAAAATAAAGAAAGAAATACCATGCAATTAAAATCTAATGAATAGTACCATACATTTAAGATCTAATTGAGTAGTACCATACATTTGAGATCTAACACGCAGTACCATACATTTGCAATGTAAAGAGTAGTACCATACATTTGCGATCTAATGAGTAAATTTTGATATTGCTTATGATCGTGAGAGAGATCATAAGCAAAAGTTAATTATATAGAAGAAAGTTGTTCCCCAGATGCCACCTGAAGTGGAACATAACGTAAGAAATCAATTATCCAAGCTTGTCAAATCAATACCAAAAATTTTAGTTGTTCCATATTTATTTGTTTCACTATGGTACAATAGACAGATGAACAAGATATTTTTAAGTTCCAGTTTCCAAAAGAGGGATCCTCTAAAATTCAAAATTTTGGAAGCACTGGCAACTGCTTCTTTTTTGCTTTAAACTTTTATCAGAGAAACATGATTGTTTTCTGTTGGTCATGAAATGGGTATATCTTTTATAATTATTATAATAATCTACATAAATTAAAATACGTTAAACCAAAAAACCTCAGCCAATTTCAGGATTTTAAATACGTTAAACAAAAAACATCAGCCAATATTTAGATTTAAATTTTAACTACAATCGATAGATAATGTCTGCTAAATAACTGAATCACTCTTCAGTATAAAAATTGACCGTAGTCTCTTTTCAGTAGAAAAAAACTGCGCTTAAAAAGAGCATCATTGAATTTATCTTTTTGCTGTTTTACAGTATTATAAAATACTAGATGATATACAAGGCATTTCTCGGGAGCAAAACCCATTTATGCATGTTTTTAAAACATAAAACAACTTTTCTACAAAACATTATAACCCTTTTGTCATATGCAAATCTCCCAATTTTTACGACTAAATATGTCGTTTTACAATTTTAATAAAACAAAGCCATTTATTATTTGAATTATTTTAAATTAAAATTAATAGAAAATCATATTATTGATATTTTAATCGTAAACATTTTACATTGTGATTTAATCGTTTTTTAACATGTTAAGTCTGATTTAAACAAGATTTTATGCAAAAATATTAACTTCATACTTTTAATCTTAAGCTTTCACTTTTGTATGATCAAGATTATGTTCTTCAACGAAAATTAAACATCTACAATATAATTGGTGCCGACAATTTAAAATAAATGCCTAAAGCTTCTTTTCACCGTAAGTGTGATTGTACTGCAAATTTTTTTTATGAATACCGATATATAAGGAAAATTCAAACAACATATTGAGAGACAATTAATTAATCAGTTAATTTTCCATTTATAAAAAACATGAAAAGTACCAAAACAACAGGTTTTTTTATAGAAATTGTTGATCGTATATGCTGTTAAAGTTTTCGATTAGAACATCGCTCATCATCTCATATGATCTCTAGTTCGTAAGAAACAAAAACGTATTGTACTTGCATCCGAAAGACTTAATGTTCCAGTCTAAGTCTGAACTAAGCTAACTAATTTACTTAGCTTCCTGGATATAGATGCAATGTAAGTGATGTATTCCGCATTTCGAAATATGTCGAACGAACTTTTTTTAATATACAAAGAAAATGAAAAAAAAAAAATATGTAATAAAAGAAGCATTTGATATTATCTCAAAATGTAAAGAAATTTTAAAAAAATGGCTTAAAAAGTGTCCACTTTCTGAAAGAATTTATTTATAAGAATGAAAAAAAAATCAGTTAATTAGACCAGACTTTAAAATGCCCATTCTCTGTAATGAATTCGAATAATAAAATGTAAATTCTTAACTATTCTGTAATTCTTGCCTGTCTTTTAAAGGTATTCTAGATTCAGTAACATTTCTTAAAAAAGAAATATAAAATGTTATTTTTATTAATTTCTATTCATTTATTAGAGTTTTATACCATTCAAGCTATAGAAAAGTTTGTTATAATTTCTAACAATCTTTATAAACGAAGCATATTCCAAATGTCATTTGAAGCAATTCTAAATTTGAAGAAAAAATATATTTCTATGGTCTTTTTTGATGAATGCATCTTCAATTAAAAACCAGTGACACATAAGAAAAGAATCGGCAATTTCTTTTATTAAAATCAAAACCATAAAGATATTTAACATAGTAATATAAAATCATTATTCTGAAACAGAATTGTATACATTTAGATTGATTAATCAAATGATTTTCTTGAGTATGAAATCAAAATGGAACAAATAAAAGAACAGTTTATGTATGAATATAAAAATTCAGATAACAATACTTTTCGAGTAACTATCAGTCTTTTAAGAATATATATATATATATATATATATATATATATATATATATATATATATATATATATATATATATATTTTAAAATTTAATATGTAGGAATATCATATTCTTAATTTCTTCTAAAAACAATTACAGAACTTCTAAACTTGCAGGATATGTTTAAAATAGCTGTTATTATTCAAAGAAAATATAAAGAATATAAAGAATAATTAAATAACTTTAAGCAGATATTTTTCATATTTATATTCAAAACATATTATTAATAAGTACATTTAAATGCATATGAAGGCTCAAAATCAAATAACATTAAAAAAAAACATTGACTTTATACTTGTAAAATAAAACCACGTTGCATTTACAAACTCTTTACACTCAAAAAAGGCTTATCCCAATCAGCATTCAAAACAATGCATCATTTTGACATTTAGTTGCTTATTTTTATAAACTTTAGTTGTAAAAAATACCTACATATTGGTAAAAAGATGCAGATTCATTTTTCAGAGGAATATAACTTAAAACAATTGCATGTACTTATTCCTAGGAACAATAAAAAAAGTTCATGCATTGAAAGAATAATTTTGCATCGATTTACTTTTCCAAATGCAAAGAGTTAATAATTCAAAATGTAAATGAGAAATATCTTACTACAGAATTATTTTCATATCTTCATCAATCATTATTATTTAAAGTCTAAACTGAAAATACCTTTTCCTTGAATCTTCTTGTGCATGGCTTTTAAGAAAAATTATTATATCGTGATTCAATTGTTTTTTTAAGTTCGTTATTGATTATTTAAACGAGTATTTCGGTAAAAGTTTCAATTTCTTAATATTACAATTGATTATCATATCTTAACTTCATACTATTATTTTTAAGCTTTTTCTTTTGTATGATCAAAATTATGTTCAGTTAAATCAGACTTTCTGGAAGCTTTTTTAATACATATTATACAAATAAATGGCTTTTCTGACCAGTGAATATTCAAATAATGGTGATGAGATTTCTGAGACGATTTTCGAATGCAAATTTCCGTCGCATGGTTTTGCATTTATGAACAAAATAATGTCAATTTAAATAATATTTCTTAGGACAATGACTTCCTTCGTGTTTCACAGATATGCCATTTATTTGGTATGAATTTGGTAGTGGTTATTTAAGTGATACTTCAGTGAAAATTTCTCGTTACATACATCACAGCTGTAACGCTTTTCTTTCGTATGAACAAAATAGTGACGTTTTAATTTGGATCTTGTGGGAAACGATTGCTTGCATACTTCACAAACGAATGGTTTTTCTTTGGTATGAACAAGATAATGAGCATTTAAATAAGATTTCTGGGAAAATTTCTTACTACATATTTCACAGACAAACGGTTTTTCCTTCCTATGAACAAGGCGATGTCGATTTAAATAGGATCTACATGCAAATGTCTGATCGCACACTTCACAGCAAAATGGTTCCACTTGTGTATGGATAAGATAATGGTTATTAATACTGTCTTTTCGGTAAAATGTCTTATTACATATTTCACAGACGTATTGCCTATCTTTTTTATGAACAAGATAATGCCTATTTAAGTGATATTTTCGAGAAAATGACGCATTACATACCTCACAGACAAACGGTCTCACTTTTGAATGGACAAGATAATGTCTTTTTAAATGCGATTTCCTGAAAAATGTCTTTTTGCAGATTTCACATGCATATGGTTTTTCCATGTCGTAAGATGATAACGTAAATCAATATAATTTGAAAATTCGTTCTGGCTCTATTCTTCATAAGTCATAAGAAAAAAAACCTGATTAACTTGTTTATATTTTCTTTAGGTAAAAATGATTTTCCACACAGGATGAATAAAAAATGTCCTTCTTTGGCACAATGCTTCAAATATAATGATTATCGAATTTCGTAAGTAATAAAATTTTTGGAAATCAAAATCGTTATCTTCTATACTACCAATACGATTGAATTTCTCGTAGTAATTTGCAGATAAAAATTCTTAGATTCAATGGTAGAGTTAAAAATTCTAATAGAAAACCAGAATCGTTGAATAATATGCTTCTATCGCACAGTAGTTTAAGTATTTATTAATGTACTTTAATTCAGATTAAATTTGCATTTCACAATAAAATAATGAACTTTCTGGCTAAAAATCAAATGTCACTCTCAGTGAAAAACGTGCATAATTATATTACAAAAGATTAATTACTTGCTAATATTGTTGCAACTGATGACGGTTTGAACACCCATTATACATAATTGCAATTGAATAATCACGCCTACCTCAGGAATATCACATGATCCCGCTGCAACAATGACAAATGCTTGACCCCTCCGAACAGCTATTTGCCACTGTCCCATTGCGGTCACATGATTTTCCTGAAGTAGGCGTGGCCTTCTGTTGCTCGAAATAGTTGGTCTCGTGCGAACGCCGCGTAAGTATTCCTTTCTCTTGTGATTCAATATAATCCTTTGCGCAGTAGCCCAGAAATAAGATTAATTATCTGATTTTTTTTCTTGTCACATGCTTCATTTAGAAAAATCATATGTCAAATCATTTTATTCAGAATGCATGCGTTCTAAAGGAATAAGATAAATAAACTTCAACTTCTTGTGTACAACCGATCACCCTGCCATCGTAGAACGCAGCATTAAAGACACAAATACATGACAGCTTTTGGGAAATATTCGGATATATAGTAAATAAATTCTCATAAGATGTATAATTTTACATGATTACAGTGACTTTATTATTGAGCTTACATATTTATTTACTATCTGCGTATTTCCTACAAGTAAAGAGCCAAACAAACAAAATGGTCTGAGCCTTAAAAATGATAGTATGATAATAGTTTCAAATAGATAATAGTTTTTCGGATGACCAATAATGATCATAAAACCAAAAATGAAGGAAGATTTAAAAACCATCTATTCAGAAATAAATAATGGTCACATTTACCGTCTTACTTTTGTCTTTGTTGATCTTTTGAAAAATCTGAAATGGAGAATTTCTGAAATCGGGACAGGACAGCGCTGCGTTAGAGAATTGATTCAAAGTTCGCCAAGAATTTCGAATCTGAAGAGAGCAATGTCAGAGCTTTTTGCAATTTAAATGCATCCAATGACGTTATTTTCCTTTGACGGGGAGGCATATTTCAAAGATGCACTTTTATTTTGTAATAGTGCAATATTCTAAATTTTGGAAAATCATGTTTTGTACCAGATTTTAAAAAAGAGAAATATTTGATTTAAAAAAAAAATGTAAACAAATACTACCATTTTATGGTCTTTATGCTTGTGTAACATTTTTTTTTTGGGGGGGGGCATTTTTTTCCGAATGGAATCCTAAATGTTTATTCTGATAAAATCGCTATTTTATAATGAATAATAAAGTTTAGTTTTAAAAAATCAAGTTACATCATTTCAAAGTAATTAGTTATACCTGCTAATTTTCAATATGAGAAAAAACACCTACCTGAAAGTAGCAAAGATTGTTGAATACATCTTTGGGAAATTTTTATTTTCCATTTTACGATTTTTGCTACAAACGAGTTCTAATATTAAAATGAATTAATAGATTTAAAATAGGATCAAGATAAAAAAAATAATTTAGAAGGAAAAAAAAATGTAACTTTTTGTTTATTATAAGAATATAAATATGATGAAATATTTTTATGATTCAATATCGGTCATAAAATTATTAGGACCAATCGGCTTGAGTTTGAACTTCGACAAATATTGTAAAGATTTTGCAATGCAACTTTTGCTTAAATTCCTACTTTTACATCATACGAAAACAAAGCTGTGATTAGTTGAAGGCTGCGGTATCACCCTAGGTTGCAACATGAATTTTCTCTTGTGAAATATGCCAGTGCCCTTTTTTCGACTTTTCAAAAAACCGTTGAAAGGTTATATATTAATTATATTAATACTGCAAATTTTGTTCACAAATGGAGAAATATAAAACCGATTTAAAGAATATATTGAGATACAATAATTTAAACAATTAATTTTTCATGATTGAAAAAAAAACCTACATCAAAAGCATTACTGATAGAAATTATTAATCATCTCTGCTACTAGCGTTCAGATCTTGCAAAAGTAGTTTGGCGTCATATCTTTGTACACACTCTTGCTGTTCAAAAGTAACAAATCATTGCAACTGCATATAAAAGACTTAATTTTCAAACTCCAATGGGATTTCAGCAGTACACTTTTATATTTTTTGGTCATCGTAAATTTCCTACTTTAAAGTAAATATATTTTACTAAGCATTAATTGACATAAAATATAAATTTTAAGAAATAGTGTGTCTGCCCATCTGAGATTACGATAATATAAAAATGCTTTGAGCTAGATGAATGGAATTTATATGTCGAATGACTATAAAATTTGTATATATGTATTAAATTTTGAAAACAATCCGTTTGATATTTCTAGATCGAGTAAATTTGATTATTACAAACTTAGAGAGCTAGATTGATAAAAATAGATATATTGATTAGCGTATAAAATAGTTACTTACGACATTTTGAACCAACCCATCAAAGTGTTGAGCATTTGTCGGTCTTTATTTTTTTCATGCATTTAAACACATTAAATCACAAACCCTATGATAAACTTCTATACACCATGTTATGAATATTTTTTGATTCAATCAGTTGGTAAAAATGTTTCCAATGTATATATTCTCAGGATTTAGTAAAAATGCTAGATTCGTGACAAAATAGCTTCTTTATTTTGCAACAAACGTCCACCAATGCCATGCAAGTTACTCGCGATCTTACCCTAAGACGCCAATTTTATACAGAGGAAAGTGGGAATATGTATTTTCTCGAAGTTTCAGCAGAAACCACTACAGCTGTTTTTCATTAATTAAATGGGATATTCTGTTTCTTGAATGTTTATGCCTTGTTTATTCCACTACGAATCCAGATAATACTGGATTCTTAGTGTTATTGTGGATTACTTTTAAGTTTTTCATCGAAATATTGCCCTTTTGTATTACTTAATTTAAAATTAAAAGCTATGATTCATTTCTCGTGAAATACCCAACCACGCTTATTGAGACTGCATCCAAATGTGCATTACAATATTACAATTCTTTTAGAAAATAGTTTATTTTTGATAAATATAGCCCAGATATTTTTTTTAAAAAACTTAAAAGCTTTTGTTTTATTATTTCGGTAGCAAAAATCTACAATAATACACATTATAATTAAGATTAAAAAATGAACATGTAATTAACTAAGCATTTTAAATAAAGACGTAGGACATGTTGTACTTTTATATAGGGAAAATTTCTAAATATTTCACGAAAGTGCAAAGCAAAAGGAAAATATTTAAAGGAAAAATTATTCATTATCTCAAGCTGCACATTACTAATTTTAGAGCGATAATTCTTTTTAGAACAGTAATTATTTTTCCTACAGTTGAAGTCACGAAGTAGCATAACGAATTCCATTGATTTAAATTATAGCGCTCATGTGTTATTACATTTGCATATATATTAAAGTACAGACCGACAGGAGATCAACCTTTTCACAGAATTGATTAAAAAATTGATATTTATATTTTAGATGCTAAACATACTTGGGTATCAAATTTTATTTACCTAACGCTAAATTTATTTTTAGTTTTCGATGTGTCTGTACTTGTATAGCCATGCAGAGAGATTTCTGATGATTTATTTTACTGAAAATTTTTGATCCCGTTGTAATTTAATATATCGAATTTTACCCATCTAGCATAAAATACTTTTAAGTTATCATTTGACAGACAGACGAAAAGTCAAAAATGTGTTGTTGTTTTTCGGATCAGATAGTTCTGAAAGGAAGATTTGCCAAAGTCTCGAATTTGAATTTTTTGAACGATTTCAATACTTTCTCCTAGTATGCTTCATATGCGAGAAATTAAAAATATTCGCGCGAAACCTAATTCACGTGCTTTTTTTAAATCTTCAAATGTATTATCTATAAAAAAAATGATTTTATTCTTTTCTTGAAAAAGTTGAATCAATAGGGCATTCTTTAAAGACTCGGAAACCAAAGACGAACACCAGCGTCCAAGCAACATAAATCTCACGAATTGCACCAATCTTTCTTAAACCTCGCTTAAATTTTAAGTGCTGATTTTCTAAAGACGAATTTAAAGCAACCTTTGAGTTTTTGGTTTAGTTATATTAACGTTCCATTTTAAAGCAATGCTAGGACAATTCTGGGACGTACCTAGTAATTTTCAACCGCGGTCAGATAACGAGGACGACACCTGAACTCTCATCCCTCTCTCCACACCACGCCACACCGGCAGGAGGACGTTTGTCCCGGACGTTTAACGTGCACCAAACCGGCTTACATGACGGTTTTTTGAAGGAATCGGGTCTGGACCCTGAACCCCTCCGCTTTCGAAGACTAGACCTTACCACCAGGCCAACGCAACCCTACAACCTTTGATAACGATAATAATTTAAAAAAGACACCCTTTGTTATTCAAAACCTACTCTATAATTCAAAAGAATTAACCTTTTTGCTGATTTTCAGTTTCTGAAAATGAAATACAAGTTGATATATCCGGCGCTACTCGGGAACAAAACCCATTTATACGTATTTTTTAAACATAAATCTACTTTTCTACAAAACAAACTAATCCTTTTATCATCTGCAAATCTCTCATTTTTTACGGCTATATCTGTCTTTTTACAATTGTAATAAAACAAAGCTGTTTATTATTTGAATTGTTTTTAAATAAAAAGGAAATTTTATATTATTTATATTTTATTCGGAAAAATTTTATATTGTAATTTGTTAAGGCTGATTTAAACAATATTTTTCTGCAAAAATACAACAAATATTCTGAAAATCTGCAAATATTCTGCAACTTCATATTTTTAATCTTAAGCTTTCTCTTTTGTATGATCAAGATAACGCTCATGAACGAAAATTAAACATAAACAATATTGTTGATGTTTAATTAGGCATTTTTTTAAATTGTTGGTGCCGACAATTTAAAAAAATGCCTAAAGCTGCTTTTCACCATAAGTGTGTTATGATTGTACTTCAAATTTTGTTTTTAAATACCGATAGATAAGAACAATTTAAAGAACATATTGAGAGACAATTAATTAATCAGTTAATTTTCCATTAATAAAAAACATGAAAAGTATCAAGTCCATAGATTTTCTGATAGAAATTGTTAATCATCAATGCTATTAAAGTTTTCTATTAGAACTTTTCTCATCATCTCTTCATATGAACACTTGTTCGTAAAAAACAAAAACGCATTGTACTTGCATCTGAAAGACTAAATTTTCCAGTCTTAGTTTGGAAAATTTAGTCTTTCTAAGGGAATTACTACGCTTCCAGGATATAGATGCAAGGGAAGTGATCAATTCCGCATTTCGAAATATGTCTAACGATTTTTTTTTAAATATACAAAGAACATGAAAAAAAATTAATAAAAAGAAGCATTATACATTATCTCATAGTGTAAAGAAATTTTTAAAAAATGCTTAAAAAGTGTCCCCTTTCTGGAAAAATTTATTAATATGAATAAAAATATGAATCAAAACAGACATTAAAATATGCATTCACTATAATAAATTCGACTAATAAAATGTAAGCTATTCTGTTATTCTTGTCTGTCTTTTAAGGTGTTATGGATTCAGTAACAACTCTAAAAAAGAAATAAAAAATCCCTATTTTTATTAATTTCGTTCCTTTATTCGAGTTTTATATCATTCAAGTGATAGAAATATTTTCTTATAATTTCTAACAACTTTTCAATCGAAGCATATTCCAAATGTCATTTCAATCAATTCTAAATTAGAAGAAAAAATATATTTCTATGGTCTTCTTTGATATCATATGGTCTCTTCATATCTGAACTTCATACACTTTATAACTTCATACTATTATTATTAAACTTTTTCTTTTCTATGATCAAGATTATGCTAATTTAAATCAGTCTTTCTGGAAGCTGTTTTAATACATATTATACAAATAAATGGCTTTTCTGCCGAGTAAATACTGTAATAACGGATTAAATGAGATTTCCGAGAGAATGTTTGAATGCAAATTGTCCGTATCGTAGTTTTGTCTTTATGAACAAAAGGATGTCAATTTAAATAATATTTTTTAGAACAATGACTTCCTTCGTGTTTCACAGATATGCCATTTATTTGGTATGAATTTGGCAATGCTCATTTAATGGAAATTTCAGGGCCTTTTTACATATACCACAGCTGTAACGTTTGTGTTTCATGTGAACAAAATAGTGACGATTTAAATTGGACTTTATAGAAAATTATTGTTTGCATACTTCACAAACGAATGGTTTTTCTGTGGTGAGAGAAAAGTAATGCATGCTTAAATGAGATTTCAGAGAAAATGTCTTGCTACATGTCTCACAGCTATATGGTTTTTCTTTCATATGGACAAGATAATGGTTATCTAAAGTAGATTTTACGGAAAATGATTTGCTGCAAACTTCATCAAAAAATGGCTCGTATTTGGTATGAATTCGATTATGATTTCTGGGAAAATGCTTTACTACATACTTCACAGTCAAGCACTTTTTCTTTCACAGGAATACGGTGATGTCGATTTAAATTGGATGTGTGTGCAAATGTGTCACTGCACACTTGACAGCAATAGGCTTCTTGTGTATGGACTAATGCATATTATTGCTATCTTTTTGAGAAAATGACTTACTACATATTTCACATTTTCATAGTCTCTCTTTGGAATGAACATGATAATGTCTAGTTAAACAAGGCTTTTGGGAAAATGACATATTACATACCTTACATATATACCGTCTCTTTTTTGTATGAACAAGACAATGCCTAGTTAAGTGAGACTTTTGGGAAAATTGCATATTACATACCTCACAGATATACGATCTCTCTTTGGAATGAACAAGACAATGCCTAGTTAAGTGACGCTTTTGGGAAAATGACATATTACATATCTCACAGATATACAGTCTCTTTTTTGTATGCTCTCTTTGAAATGAACAAGACAATGCCTAGTTAAGTGACGCTTTTGGGAAAATGACATATTACATATCTCACAGATATACAGTCTCTTTTTTGTATGAATAATACAATGTCTAATTAAGTGAGGCTTTTGGGAAAATGACATATTACATACCTCACAGATATAAGGTCTCTCTTTTGTATGAACAAGATAATGTCTTCTTAAATGGTACTTAGAGAAAAATGCCTTTTTACAGACTCCACATTCATAAGGTCTTTCCATGGCGCAGGATGATAATAACGTAAAGCAGTGTAGTTTGAAAATTATTACCGGCTCTTTTCTTGATAAGTCAAAGAAAAAACTGCTTTATTTGTTTACATTTTCTATTGATAAAAATGTTCTTCCACATATTTCGAATAAAAAAAGTTCCTTCTTTGGGATGATGCTTAAAACAAGATGTTTATAAAATTTCATTAGTAATAAAATCTTTAGAAGTCAAAATCGTGATTTTTTATACCGTGAATACAACTAAATTTCTACGTAGTAATTCACAAATAAGATTTCTTAGATTCATCAGTAGAAATAAAAAATCCGAATAGAAAACAAGAATCAGAGATTAATACTCTTGTATCATCCAGTATTTTCAGTATTTATTAAAGTACTTTAATTTCAGATCAAATTTGCATTTCACAATTAAAAAATGAAATTTCTGTCAAAAAATCAAATGGCACTCGCAATGAAAAATGCTTATAATAATATTACAAAAGATTATTTAATTGTTAATATTCTTGCAACTGATTACGGTTTGAATACCCAAAATACAAAATTGCTATTGAATAATCCCGCCTATCTCAGGAAAATCACGTGTTCCCAACGGAACAGGGGCAAATAATTGTCTCATAGAGACAACTTTTTGCAACTGTCCCATTGCGGTCACATGATCTCTCTGAGGTGGGCGTGGCCTCCTATTGCGCGAAATAGTTGGTCTCGTGTGGACGTGGCTTAAGTATTCCGTTCTCTTGTGATTAAATGGAATCCTTTTCACAATGGCTCAAAACTTAGACTGATTACCTGATTTATTTTCTTGTTTCATTTCACCAAAGTCAACGTGACTTTCAACAAAAGTCACATTTCAAATCATTTTTTTCAGAAATCATGCGTTGTAAAGAATAAGAAAAATACACGGGAACGTCTTATGTACTTGACCGCCGTAGAACGAAGCAGTATTCATTCAAATACATGAGAACTAATGGATGATAGTAGATAATTTACATGATGGTAGTGACTTATATTATATAGCCTGCTTATTATCTGCATATTTCCTTCAAATAAAGAGCTACGGCCGCAGTAGCCTAGTGGTAAGATCTTAGCTTCGGAACCTAAGGGTTTTAGGGTCGAGATCCGATTCCATCAAAGACCCGTCGTGTAAACAGGTGTGGTGCACGTAAAATCCATCGGGGCCAAGCGTCCTCCCGCAGGTGTAGTGAGAAGGTTTGAGGAGGAGTGTAAGCTCAAGTGTCGCCCTCGCCATCTGACCGTGGTTCAAAATTACGAAATCCATCCCAAAATGGCCCTACACAGCCACACAGAATACTACCATCTGACCAGATGGTAGTATTCTGTGTCGCCTCGCCATCTGACCAGAATATTTGGCTGTGTATTCTGGCCCTACACAGAATACACAGCCAAAGAAAAATTGTGGCCAGAGCCTTCAAAACGAAATGTGAATCATGATTTAAGAAAATCAAAACACTGATAAATACAAATTCAGTGATGATATCAGTTTCAAATATGACAAATAATGATTGTAAATTCGAAAATAAAGAAAGATCTAGAATTTCTGAGATCCGACTGTGATAGCTCTTAGATGGAGAATCGCCTCAAAGTATGCAATGATTTTGGAATCTCAAGATAGCAATGTTAGAGCTTTTCTTTTCTAACGTAAATGCATCTCACAACGTTATTACCCCGTGAAGGAGATGCATATTTAATAGAGGCACCTATATTTTGAAACTGTTGCTGGTACTCTAAATTTAAAACAATTCTGTTAAATATCAGTGTTTATAAAGGTCTCCTTTTCGTGTATTTTTTTTCTGATTACCATCCTAAATGTTGTCCCTACAAAAATTACAATTTTGTAAAGTTCCATTTGAGACATAAAGTTTGATCATTTCAAAGTAATCAGCTAATTTTCAAAATGGGCAAAAACACCTTCCTAAAAAAAATTAAATTCATTGAAGGCATCTTTGGGATATTTCATATGCCATTACTATGATTTCTGGTACAATTTAGTTCTGACATTAAAACGAATTAATTAATTTAAAATAAGATCAAGATAACGAATCAGCAAGAAGAGAAAAAGTAATATTATAAAATTATTAAATCACTCAAAATAAGTAAGTTAATAAATAGAGCCGATCAATTTCAGTTTGAACCTTAACAGATCAGAGCTCTCGAAACGCAGCATCTGATTAAATTCCTACTTTTGAATCATATGAAAACAGAGCTGAGATTGTTTGAAAGTTAGGATACAGCTCCCTGTTGAAAGATGCATGGGCACTTGTGAAATATGAGTCGGAAATATATGTGGACCAAAAAAAGTATAAAAGCAGATTGAGATTGATTTTAAAAACATATTGAGAAACAATTAATAACATAACATAATGAACTAACATCATAACATCAAGATAATTTTTTAAGAATTATTACCTTTATAACCAGAGGGAGTGATCTACAGGAAACTTTGTCGCATACATTTTAGTTAATTTCATACATTTCTCTCTCACTTCCGTAGGAAATAAACCTTGGGTTAGACCCCAAAATAGCATGGCATCAGTGAACAATAGTTACGAAATATAAATATTTAGCGTTAATCTAATACTTCTATTGAATCTATCGTGTGAATATGTATTTCGAAAACCCATCTTTTGTTTCAAAAGAATAAAGCCAAAACTTCATATGAAATGACGTTGTTATCAAAAGATAAAATATAGAATTTCGAAAAGTTTACTTCATTCAGCTTATGAGTAATTATGTTTACAAGCACAAGTAGGTAGTAGTCAAAGTACAAGTAGGTAGATTGTCAAGCTTTTCATGAATTTTTTTTAAGATTTTATAATATATATTTTAGGTACTAAACATGTGACGCAATGCCAGGTAACTCTTTGCGCTTTTAAGTTATTCGATTTAATTGTAATCCAACAATCAGACAATCAACTTCCTGTAGAAAAATTTGATGGAAATTCGTAAATTTAATTGTTAGTCCATGTACTACATTTCATCTGTCCAGCTCAAACTGATTTAGAGTTATAAGTTTCTCAGCCAGATAAAGAGGCGTAATTCCAAAATTGTATTTTTCGAATACAAAGAGGTCTAAAGCTTAAAGAATTGTCAAAATCTCGAGTTCAAACTTTGAGTCAAAAACTCGAGTTGGATTACAATATTTCACCATAACTTGTATAAAAGAAAGTAAACATCATGAAATATATAATGTAAACAACTAAATGTATTGAATAAGATAGGTTGGTCATTCAACCATATCTAAATTTCACATAAAAATATAAGGAAAAAGAGAATTTTGGAAATAGTCCTTTGTAAAACGGCAAAAAATCCTAACAGATAATTAACTACTGAGTTAACCCTTTAAAGGGCCATTTTTTTTCTAGTCATATTATTTTAAAATATTTTTAGGCTTGAAATTAGAATGAGAAAAGAGATTCATTTAGCTTATTTGATAAATTTAATTTGATTCATTAATTAATTTGGAAATTAATAATTAAGTAACAAATAAAGAGACATCATTTTGTGTGAGATAAAGAACTGAAGCATCTAAGTTTCTTTCCCAAAAAATTTGTCAGAACTTACGTCAACCAACATAATTTCATACAAAGATTGATAAATTTGGTGGGAAGCATATTTCCCACGGCCCTAGAAAGGGTTAATCTATTAGCGAATATTTTCGATAATGAAAATAATATTTACAAATTATTTTAGTTCATATTTCGTTTGTCTGAATCATCTGAAAGAAATTCTTCTGAGAAGGTGGAATTTATAAGGAAGAAAGGATCCAAGGATCCTTATCACCTCCTTGATCCTACTTTGAAATCCTCAAAGTATTCTTAGATTTTTTTCAACTCTTTATCTTCTTAGTGTTTTGTTTTCTCTTATATAAAGTATTGCACAAGTGTAGTAATCGTTCAAAAGAATTCTAATTCTAGACTTTGAGGACTTTCTACATTTCATGCCTCTCTCTAAGTACGAAAAGCGGATTTTTGTCGCTGGTCTCTTTGTCTGTCAATCAGTTTGCCTGTCCGTCTAAGATTATGATAATACAAAAATGCTTCGAACTCGATGGCTGAATTTTGTATATAAAATGACTATAAAAGTTGCAGATATCTATTAAATTTTGAACGCAATCCATTCACAGAAAATATGACCGTCTGAAAGTTCCAGAATAAATGAATGCTATAACTACAAACTCATAGAGCTAGATTGATAACATTTTATATATTGTTTAATATCTAAAATAGATACTTATGGCATTTTGAAGTGCTGAACCTCTGTCGGACTGTATTTTGTCACGCCTTTAAACATAATATCTTACAAAAGCAATGATTTCAATTTATGAAACTGTATACGCAATGTTGTGAAAATTTTGGTTTCGATCAGATGAAAAAAAAAATAGGCCCCAAATACATATTCTAGGCTTAAAAATGCTATTTTTATGCCTAATATTTTTGTTTTCTATTTATCGTTCACCTGTGCCATGCAAGGTATTCGCATCCTTGCCCTGGGTCCCCAATTGTATACAGAGGAAAGTGAGAATGAATTCTTTATCGGAGAGTATTCGAGAAATTTTTAATTCAGACAACTAAAATTTTCATTCAACTAAGATCCAAATTGTTGATTCAACTAAGGATCTACAGAATACTCAAGTGATTGTTGATTACGTTTAAGTTTTTCATCGAATTATTGCATTTTTGTATAACTTAATTTCAGATTATAAATTTTAGAATCTATAATTCCTTACTCGTGAAATAACAAAGCATGGTTATTGAGAGTTCATTAAGATCTACATTAAAATATTTCAGCTCTGCGATAAAGTATAGTTTATTTTTGAAGAAAAACTGATTTTTTAAGAAAATGGAATAACATCAATTTTGCTATTTCTGCAAGAAATTCTACAATAACATACGTTATAACGAGGCTCAAAAATGATCAGGTAATTTACTAAGCATGTAGAAAGAAGATGCACATATATTATATAATTCTGTATAGTTAAATTTTTTAAATATACCAGGGAATTGAAAAAAAAGTAAAATATTCAATGAAAAAATTACTTAGGAAAAAAAAATAACAAATGCTCTATTGACATATTTATATTCATTCTTTATTTTTTATTTCAATCATTACGAACGTTTTCTTATCATATTTAACAAGGATTTTAACTAAATCATATACTAAATATCATTTGAAAGAATTCTAAATAACAAAAATAAGTACATTCATAAAAGAAAAACATAGAGATTTATCTTCAATCAAAAACAACTGTCCCATAAAAAAGAATTATCAGCCTTTTTTTTTATTAAAAGTAATTCCTTAAATTATTTAACATTGCAATTTCTAACTATTAATTCTTAAAACAATTAAAAACTTTTAGATTTGATAATCAGAAATTTCTCCTACACATGCATTGTAAATAGATAAAATGAAACAACAATTTATGTATGCAGATAAAAATGCAGAAACAAACATTATTCGAGAAATAATAAGCCTATCAAGTATATTTCTTAATGTTCCTTAAATTTAAGAATATCATATTTTAAATTTGTATGTAATTAAAAACATACAGCTTTCAGAGATACATAATTCAAAATTAGTCGTGATTATTAAAAATCAATGCAAAGAACAAACAAATAATTTTGAGGGGACACTGGCAATATTTCTATTCAAAATTAATATTAATTAACACACATTAATATGCATATAAAAGATAATCAAATAAAGATTAAAAATGTATCAAAAATTTGACTTTCTACGTGAGAAATGAAGGTATGTTGAATTTACTAAAAATTAAAAATATAAATTATGATCATCTTTAATAGTGATCGTTCCGATATCTCATTTTACAAAGATTATTTATCAAATCTAAAGTATGATTTTATTTTTCTTGTATCTTATTGTAGTAGGCTTTGCGGGGGGGGGGTATTTTAGAGTATGATTTAAGTTATTATTTGTATGAACTTGCTAATGTTGATTTAAACGACACGTTTTGCAATAGCATAAAATATAGCCTTCTAATGTATAAATTTATACTTATTTAAATAGAATTTCATGAAATATGTCTGTTACTATAAAAATTGTAATGAACCATTAAATGAGATTTCTAAAAAGAATTTTGACTGCAAATCTCATTGATATGATTTTTTTTTTCCATGAACAAAGTAATGCTTTTTTAAATGAGATTTCTGTCTTCCTACGTACATCACAACCATATTGCTTCTCTTTCGTATGAACAAGATAATGTTTATCTAAATTAGATTTTACGGAAAAGGATTTGCTGCATACTTCACAAACGTATGGATTTTCTTTGGTATGAGTTCGATAATGAATATTTAAATAAGATTTTCTGGAAAAAGTCTTACCGCACACTTTTCAGCAGTTTGGTTTTTCTTTTGTATGAACAAGATAATGCATATTGCATTTATCTTTTCAAGAAAATGAATTGCAACATATTTCACAGATATATGGCTTTTCTTTTGTATGAACAAGGTAATGCCTATTCAGTGACCATTTTTGGGAAAATGAAATTCTACATATTTTACAGAGGTATGGTCTATCCTTTGTATGAACAAGATAATGGCTTTTTAAATTGTATTTTAGGGAAAATGACACACAGCATATTCCACAGACGAATGGTCTATCTTTTGTGTGAATAAGATAGTGCCTCTTTAATTGATATTTTTGGGAAAATGACATACTGCATATTTTACACACATTTGGCTCATCTTTTGTATGAACAAGATAATGTCTTTTTAAATTAAATTCTTTAGAAAGTGTCTTTTTGCAGACTTTACATACATATGGTCTTTCCATGTCGTAAGAGGAAGATGGCGAAAAACAGTCTAATTTGGAGATTCGTCACTTCTATGTTCACTGGCTTCTCTTGATAAACTACGATATTTACTTAATGAAATATAACGAATTAGTTCTTTCTCTTACGTCATGTAGAATGTTTTCATCCTTTAAAAGATGCTAAAAAGAATACATTTATGACTTTTTATTATTAAATCAAATTCAGAATTCACAATGGTCATCGAATTGAATTTCTCGTCATTATTCGAAAAAAATTTCATAGATTCATTGTCGGAAATAGAAAATTCGTTTGATTCACAGAGAAGAATATGCCTGCATCATACATTTGTTTCAGTTTTTATTAATATACTTTAAATTCAGATCAAAATTGCAACGTTTATAGAAATCATACAAAATTAGATGTGTAATTACACTTCACAGTTAAATAATAAAATTGCTTACTAAAAATTGTATGAAATGTCACTTACGGTGAAAACATGCGTTTAACGATATTAAAAAGTAGTGTTTACTTGCTAATAATATTACAGTAGTTGAAGTTTTAAACACGCATTTTACATAATACCAAAATTATGCTTTCAATAATTCAAAATGAGTTTTCTGCAAACTTTGTGGAACCACTTCGAAATAAGATTGATCCCTGATTATTTTTATATTACATGTTTCATTTTGAACAGTTTTATTTCAAATTATCTCATACAGGGAGTATGCATTGAAAATGAATATATGAGAATATACTCTTGTGTTCAGCAGACCACCCTGCCACCATAAAACGAATCTCTACAGGCAAAATACATGAAAACTCGGGAAATATTCGGATATATTGGAATGGAATTGTAGTAACATTTTGAAATTTATATTAAAATAATGACTTTCATTATTGAACTTGTTTTACATCGGAATATATCCTTGAGAAATATCCTTTAGACAATATATCCTTTAGGCAAAGAAACATAGTGGTCAGAACCTTCAAAACGAAATGCGAATACTGATTTAAGAAAATCGAAGCACTGATAAATGCAAATTCAATGATGATAGCAGTTTGCTGCATGACAAATAATGATCAAAAATCCGAAAATGCAGAGAGATTTAAAAACCATCGATTCGACAATTAAAAGCAATGACATTTTACGCCTTATTTTGGCCCTTGCCGATCTTCTTGTGTATATCTAGAAAAATCTGAAATGGAGAATTTCTGAGATTCGGTTATTATAGTCTGTGATGCAGAGTTACCTGAAGTTCGCAATAATGTCCGAATCTGAAAAACGAAATGTCATTGCTTTATCTTTTTCTAATTTAAAACGTATCCTATGACTTCATTATCTCGTGATCGTTACGCATATTTAACAGATGCACATTTATTTTGCAGTTTTATTCTAATGTTCGTATTCTAAATTTCAACCAATCATGTTTTGTATCAGTGTACAAAAATGAAAAGTCTTTAATTTTGAATGAATTTAACAAATACTAACATTTTATTGATTTTGTAATTTGAGACACTTTTTCATGCATTTTCATTGAATGTAATCCTAAATGTAGATCTTACTGAAATGATAGTTTTATAATGAATAATAAGTTCTATATAATGTATCAAGTTTATTTATTTAAAAGTAATCAGTTATGGCTTTTAATTTTCAAGATAGACAAAAACACTTCTCTAAAAATAATTAAAATTGTTGAATGCATCTTTAGGATATTTCATATGCAATTAATATTATTTCTGCTACAAATAAGTTTTATCTTTATTAGCTTATCAGAAGGAATTGATAAATTTAAAATAAAATTGAGCTGAACAAATCAATAAGAAGGGGAAAAATTGAATACTTATTTATTATAAGAGTATGTTTTATAAGATTAAAATCTTTATCATTCAAAATAAATCATTAAATAAATCCAACCAGTCATTTTAATTTTGAACCTCAACAGACATCGAAAAAATTTTCAAATGCAGCGTTTGTTTCAATTCCTACTTTTAAATTATAAGAAGATAGAGCTGTGAGTAAGTGAAGATTAGGATATCGCTTCCGATTGAAATATTAATTTGTACTTTTGAAACATGCGACAGGAAAATAAGAATGGCATCTTTTTTCAAGTTCCTAATGACCAAAAATGAAAGGCAAGGAAAGAGGATCAAAAAGAAATTCAAGTATTAACAAAACTTATGTAGAAAAATTTCGACATCATCGCCAGGAATATTTCAACATTCCTCATATCAGTGGATCATGTTTCCGATTCCTTTTCCGAAGACCATTTCCGCCAGTGCGTAAGATGTCTTAATGTTCCTGTGAAGCTTCTTATTACTTTCAAAATTCTTTGTTTAATTTAGTTATATTTACGTCCAGTTTTTTAAAGCAACACTAGGGTTATTTTATCAGAGACTTCATAATTTTGAATAACCATCAGATAACGAGGACGGAACCTCAACTAGCACACCCTCTTCAAACTTCCTCAACAACCAACTGGAGGACATTTGATCCCGACCGATTTCATGCGCACCAAACCCGCTTACACGACGGTTCTTCTGTGGTATCGGGTCTCGAAGGGTCTCTGTGGTACGGGTCTACATTACCATCAAGCCACCGCGGTCCCTCAAAATTCTTTGAATTTTCATCTAAGGAAATAATATGAAACTCGAATTTCTAAGCATTCTGCAGTTTGTATATATTGTATATATGTTATTGTGACTTTGCCAGAGGGCATACTCTGTAGCGATCGTGCTAATTCTCTCAGAGAAAGCGCACATCACAATTCGCTACATTGGTGACCTCAGACGATGATCTTTCAATCTTTGTACAGTTGTTGTGGCGCCATCTACCCGCAACCAAAGTCGTCAGACTCACTTGACGCAGCAACAGCAACCACTCACACACGCTCGCTCTCTCGCCATAACGCTTGGCTCTACTCATATGGGTACAGGCGCATTATACTCAACAGCTAATAAATGCATCACCACTCAACAGCTATATCGTTCGTCTCACCTCCGACTCATTGGAGGGAGAGTCTGTGGTGAAAGCTTATAAGCCAGTTAACAGCTACGCTACTCGAGCAATTGCTTTTGAATCGTGATCATGTTACTGGGCTGCGAACCACAAGGTCCAGGTTCTATCCTCGCTCCTAACAATCCGCCACAATTCACTCTCCAAAATGGCAGTTTCGTCATACTGGTCACCAGCTCGTTACCTAGCATTCCAGCATTCTCTTGAATTCATCTTATCAGTGGATAAGTTTTCCAATTCCTTCTTCGAAGAAGTTGAATGCCGCTAATGTGAGATAAACCTTAACTCTCCTTTGAAGCTCCTCATAAGCCTCGAAATTCATTGAATTTTTTTGAAGGATAGACTGTGGAACAGGAATGTATAATCATTCATTTTCCAAAATGGTACTTCCAACGTACTTGTAATTAACTCTTTACGTAGCATTCTGCCATTTTCCGACATTCATCTTATCATTGGATAATTTTTCCGATCTCCTTTTCGAAGACCATTTCCGCCAATGATGTGAGATAATGTCTCATTACTCTTTACTCAATGAGAGCAAAATCTAATAACTTTACCAGCGCATTAAGCGTTATGTTTCTGTATGCAAGCCTATATATTCGTCAAGGATTTTTGGAAAGAAGCACTCCAGAATATGAGGGTGCCAGTGTGCTAAACTTGTAACGTTGATTTTACTATCAACATAGTCCCTCGGGGAGTGGCACCTCGAAATGATGATGAGATGCTTCCGACATGGTGGTTGGATCTCACCACCCTGGAAGATGCACAAATAGGTGGGGAATCTGACTCATTCCATTGATGACGGGACGTACTTCCTTCGGGGAGGGTTGTACCGTAGCTGGTGATGGCCCTTAGGACTCAACCACAATTCCAACCAGTGTCGCTGTTGTGGCGGTCCGGTCATTCATTCATTATTTATTTGTATAAAAACAGCATCTTTTACAGTTAATGTTAAATGAAGCAGTACTAATAAAAGTGGGAATTTCAGTTCGAGTAATCTTCTGAAACAGCATCTGTTGTTATTAGTGCGTGAAATATTTTGTCAAAACATGAGTGATTTTGCTTTATCCTTAGTTTGGAGAAATGAGTTCACCTTATACTAAAAAAATGACAAAATAGAGAAGTCAATTTCATTTCGTAATCATAACCATAACGAAAATCATTTTATGATATAAAACTAGCAGCTTTGATAGTTAAAATTAATTGAAGCAGTACTGTTAAATGTGTACATTTCCGTTATTAACATTCTGAAACAGCTTTTTTTTTTACTAATCTGTGAAATACTTTGTCAAAATATTTTCATTTTGCATATTTTGAGTTTGGAGAATCGAGGTGAACTCATAATCAGGAAAATTAAGAAATTCGTGATGCCAATTTCATTTCGAAATTAAGTTCATAACTTGCCGGAGAAAAAAAAGAGACATGCTTAAATAGTGAGAAGAACAGAAAATAATAAGCAGATTTACTTTAGTAATAGGTTAATTTTATTATATTGTTGTGACATAATATTAATAGTATTATATCTAAAATAAATAAATGTGGTTTCTTTTTTTTCGAAAAAGAATACAATAACAATGTAAATCGAGTAATTAAGTCTTATTAATTTAATCATATTGTTGTGACATCATATTAATAGCATTATATCTGAAATAAACCGATGTGTATTTCCTTTTTTTTTCGAAAACGAATACAATAACAATATAATCGAGTAATTAAATCTACACACAAGAAGAAAAAACTTTCAATAATGGTGTAAGTCGAATAATTAAATTTACACACAAGAAGAAAAAAAAACTACAAAAACCGTGTAAGTCGTCGAGTAGTTAAATCTACACACAAGAAGAAAAAATACAATAACAATGTAAATCGAATAATTAAATATATGCACAAGAGAAAAAAATACATTAACAATGTAATTCGAATAATTAAATCTACACATCAGAAGAAAAAAAAATGCAAAAGCATGTAAGTCGAATAATTAAATCTACACATCAGAAGAAAAAAAATACAAAAGCATGTAAGTCGAATAATTAAATCTACACACAAGGGGAAAAAATACAATAACAATTTAAGATGAATAATTAAATCTACACACAAGACGAAAAAAAATACAATAACAATTTAAGAAGAATAATTAAATCTACACACAAGACGAAAAAAAAATGCGTTAACAATGCAAGTCGAATAATTAGATCTTTACGCAAGAGAAAAAAATATATATATAATAGCAATTTAAGTCAAATAATTAGATCTACACACAAAAGGATAAAAATATAATAACAATGCAAGTCGACTAATTAAATTTACACACAAGAAGAAAAAATACAATTACAATATAAGTTGAATAATTAAATTTACGTTCAAGAAGTTAGCGTATATAGAACTTTGACATAAATTTCACTGAAACACTATTTATATTTAACGCTGCACAATATTTCTTATTTAAAAATTATGTTTTGTTTTATTTTTCATCTAAATATTCATAATTTCTATTTGTCTCGGAAATTTACCCCCAAGAGTATTCCAACAGAAATGCAAATGCGAAAAATCTGTAATAAGTACAGGAAAAATAAGATAAGTTATTACTTCTTTATCTGTTATCCAAGCCATATAAATCTAACTCTTCTATTATGTAGAAGGTAATGTGGTCATATATTACCTTGGGAAGGTAACACTAAAACAAAAATCCGCCTCTATTTTCTTATTCCAGATTTTATTTTTATATATTTCCTATTTTATGCTTTATCCTGTATTATTTTTTTATTTTATCTAAACTATAAAAACTATTAATTGATTGATACGATGAAACCTTGTAAGAGAATTCTTCATTATGTTTGAATTTACATAACTCATTGAAATTCTAATATCCCCTCAATTCAAAAAAATCTATGGTAAAATATTTTTTATTTTTAAGAAGTTTTTTTTATACTGCTAATGATATTTATATAATAATTAGTAGTATAAAAGTTATAACAATTAATAGTATCAGTAGTAAGTATAATTTCTAAGCGCACACATAACTCTGGAAATTTATTTATTTTATAATTTACAGTGCTGTATGTGCTTTTACATTGTATGGAATACAGTAAAATAATTTAAATTTATTGCAAATTATTTTACTGTAATGTTCAAAACTGTACTGTACACAAATTGGTTTAAAGTAAAAAATAAAAATTTGATAAGTAAAATGTATATTAAAAAATTTAATAAATAAGAAACAAAAGTATTCAAGGAGTTGATGTCTCAAACTTACTTATTTAACACAAATTGTTTGCCTAAATTAAGGAGAATACCTCGTTGAAGATAAAGTTAGAGAATTTATTTTAATCGTAGACTTTACATTTCTATCCATAACTGCCATATTTAATTGTGGAATACATTGTTTGAGCTAATGATTTGTGTCACGCCCTATATACAATTTATGAAAGGATAGATTTTTTTTTATGCTTGGATCCTTTAGAGATATTTATACATTATTTTTCAATGACTTATGATCATTCATGCGGAGATGTACGAAATCTATCAACTAGGTGGTTATACGACCGGAATATGTGTTACGCGGAATTGTAATTTTGTCTGTATTTTCTCATAAATAAACTGAAGAATACAAAAAGGGGCAGTAATACTATTTAAAACAATATACATGCTAATTAAAAAATATAAAGTAAAACTTCAATAACTTTTAAAGTTTTATGGATTAATCACAATATATATATAAAAAAACCTATCATCTTTAAATTATATTGCAGAATTATAGTTAATGATATTTTATTACTCTCACAAGTTTACTATTTTGTTTTCTTCTGATTATAATACAATTGTAATTATTTAAAATTCATTCTTTCCCGATTTTCTAATTAAAAATTTAAAAAAGAAAAAGAAGCGCAAAATGAAGTTTCCGATCGCCTGAAGACACGTTTCATCCATGAAATGCCAGAACGCACTTATTACTTGAATAAATTATTACAAATGAAATAAAATTATCCTCTTTATACGAATCATTAGAGTGTAATACAAGATAACTCACACCTGAAAAATGACTTATCGTATCTTTCAGACCTCAAAGACGATTTCAGATAATCTATCCATATTTCAAAAAGCATCATGTCTGAAAAATATCAAATAATTCTTTCTTCACGACAACGGATTGCTTTTGGTGAACTAATCACGAACATTTCTACTTGTTCGGATGATGTTAATAGTGGGCATAAATTTTCAGGTCTTAAGTTTCGTCTTTATTCGTAACCGAATTCTCATCTTTAAATCTCATCTTTATTCGTATTCGTAATAAATGAAAGCACTTCAAGAGCATTACTGTACTGCTGATTCATAGGATTAGAGGAGGGGAGGGCATGCACTTGAAATTAATTACAAATGGCACAAATATACTGTAGCTGAAATTATTTTCCGAAACTGAAATATTAAAAGGCATTCACTGCGTCTTTCAAGATGATAAACTGCTTCTTTCAAATCATAAATTGTTTTAAGTTTTATGAGATGTAATCCTTTTTTCCGAATGGCATACAGAATATGACGCAAGGATTTCTGTGTGTAATTAACTAAATAGTGTCGGAAAATTCGGATCAGTAATATAAAATTATTCTGTTAAACAGAAATGCTAACTAGAATTAGTGCTTTAGTAACAAAAATGTAATGCTTTTATCCGAAAAAGAGAATGGTTCGGAAGAATAATTCAGTTATTAATTTGAAAAGAATGATCTGAAAATTTTATAATTTTGGATCTTTTTAAATGTGCTTCGAAATATGATTTTTTTTAATACATAGTATAGAGAATATATAGTAATCATGAAAAAATGAAAATTCTAGATTTTGGTGAATATCCATGAGTTAGAATATAGATTTTTTTTGAAGAATATATATCTGTCTATCTGTGACAAAGATAACTCAAAACCGCTTTGAGCTAGACGGTTGAAATTTGGTATATGGTCCTTACACCAAATTTACAGTTTCTGAACTTTGAGTAAAATGTGTACAGAGGAAGTCCGTCTGTCTGGGTGTTTGAATATAAGTTAACACGCTAACTACAAAGTGAAGAGAGCTAGATAGGTGATATTCAGCACATGGAGGCAATATTTATATTGTAGACACCTGTCATATTTTGAGCCGAAACCAACCAAGCGTCTTCTATCTGTCTCTCTGTACTTTCAGAAAATTGTAAACGCGATGGTTCAAAATCCCACTGACTTAACCCTTTAAAGGGCCATTTTTTTCTAGTCATATCATGTTAAAATGTTCTTAAGCTTCAAATTTGAATTAAGAAAAGTGATTGATTTAGCTTATTAGTTAAATTTAATTTGATTAATTAATTAATAATTAAGTAACAAACCAAGACACATCATTTTGTATGAAATAAAGAACTGAAGCATCTAAGTTTCTGTCTTTCTAAAACAATTTATCAGAACTTATGTCAAACTACATAATTTCATACAATGATTGATAAATTTGGTGGGAAACATACTTTCCACGGCCATAGAAAGGGTTAAATATATATAATTACGTATGGGATTTTATAACTACAAATGCTGTAATCTGTCAAATAATTGTTTCAATTGACTTAGAAAAATTCCTCTAAACACAAATTAGATTTCAGATATTATTAACCAAACGCCAGCGATGAATCGCCAAGTATGACGCGATTGATTCAGAAAAAATTCCGAATTAACGCCAAGAGTTAATATATTGTAATTGTTGCACACCAATGCCATGTAAGCCATTCTCTGGTATAACACATTTATTAGAAAGTATGCAAGAAAGTATTATGGAGAACAATTCCGCTTATTGCATTATTAATTAGACAAAACTATAAAGAAAATAACAAAAAAATCATAATAAATACAAGATTTTATTCCGCCTTTATACTGAACTTTAAAATTTCTTTTAGCCCACGTCAAGTTATAAAAGCCGAAAACAAATCGTTAGCAAAATACTTTTAAAACATGCTCTCTCGTAAGTATAATGTAGAGGGCAAACTACTGAGTTATTAATTTTAATCTACATTGGAAAAATGATGCTTATTATCACGAGAAATCCATTAAATTTCGTAACTATCAAAAACTTTATAAAGGTCGTTGCATAAGCACGTACTCTAAACATAGTCCTTCATGGAAATTTTTATCAGGAGATGGCAGGATAAGGACATTTAATTAGTCATCTCGCAAAAGGCGTTGTCCTTTAGCACCTACTTTCAGAGACCAAAATAATTACCTCCAATCTCTCCATCATTAATTCATCTTCTTCAGATTTTACATCATTAGTAAAGTTGCTGTCGCCAAGAAGAACAAAGGAGATATTTGCAATGTATTTCGCCTTTTTTTAACACCAAAATATTTTGCTGGAGATAAATTTTCTTAATTATTATGCAGAAATCAGTTTTAGCTAATGACTTTTGTTCTCGAATTTTATACTATTAATTCTTCTTATTTATATAAATTATAATTAAGTTAAAGGATTAAAAAATATTTAATGATTACATATTTTGAATAATTAAGAAATAGAAAATACTTAGTGTAAGTAGAGTATGATCGATAATGATATTTTGAATTCATTTATACATAAAAAATGTCTGATATAATGCGTAACGATATTTTAAAAACAGGAAAAAAATTGATTTCCTGTGAATTTTTATCATTTGGAAACTGTAGACCCTTTTCTAGGATTTAAGTGTCTTCAAATATATAATGCAAATTAGTTCTGAATAACTTTTTAATCGGCAAACATATATCAGTACCCATCAGTTACAAAAAGTAATTAATTTCCTGCAATTATAAAAATTCAAAATCAGGAAAGTTTAAATATTATTTTCATATTTCATTTATAATAAATACATTTATTTTAGGAAGAAATAAAAATTCTAACTCAAACTTCAAATCAAGCAAACGATTTGTGAATATTTACCAAAAGCAGAAAATATCGTCTGATTATGATACGAAATTTCGATGATGTTTATCCACATAATCTTTGTATAACTGATGAGTGAAATATAAGGTAAAAACTAATAAATTATTTTGAAAATTTAGTTGCAGCTAATTGATAATTCTCAAATTTTCGAGAGTGATTCAGTTGTATAATAATGATTGTATTATTTATTTTGAAATAAATTCTTACAAACATATTCATTAATTTCAAAGGTAATTATTTCTTTAGAAAAATTATTTTATTCATTATTCCGATGTAAAATATTCCTACTTTCTGTATAAATTTAATTTTGAACAACATTCATTTCGAATATTATCCTTATTGAAAGAAAAAGCAATTATTTTAGATATAATTATCAGAAATCTTTCTCGAAATATTTTGTTCTCGATGTTTTCTAATATTAAAGATATAAAAATTCCCTCAAAATGAAGTCATTAATAACCAAACCTCTAAGGTCTTGGTAATGTCAAAGTAAACATACTGAAGTAAATGCAATGATTTTAATTAAACTTACTAATATGTTTGCAAAATAATATTATCTCTTATGAGGCTTAGTTTTCAAGTAATTAGGAGTGATTTGTACTTTGTAATGCTAATTACCTTTAAAATATTGTATGTACTCCGAATTGTTAATACGATGGAATTAATTGAAATGGACTATAAAAGGTTTTAATACTCTAATAAAATGATAAATTTAAAAGTTAAAATTTTTAATGGAGTGGCTATTTTTAAATAAGTAACTAATAATCGCTAACAAAATTTCTGTTTTAGAATTTTATCACTAAGTATACGTATATGATAATAAATTGTCTTGGAAAATATATATTATTAGATAAAAGCAAAATTAAAATTTCAATGATATTTCTGAATGAATTAATTCAAATATATTATATCCTACTATTCATCTTTTAAATTAAATAATTAAATTATCTCCTTTTTTATTTTAAATTTTTAAAATAATTACTAAACACTAGTAGTATCTTAATGTTTTAATTTTAAAAGTTAAAATAATATATTTGCCTTAATTAGTTTTTTTAAATTTAACTAATACTAATATGTCGATATTAAGCAATAAATGTTAATAATTTGTATATGATTTGCTATGTCTTTAAGCAAATCTCTTTCCGTACATTTTTAGTAAATTGAATTTTATATAAGGGTTTTTATTACTTAATTTCCTACATGAAATATATAAAATGTTGCAGAATATATTTAGACTGTAATTTCTAAAAAAATTGTATAAAAATATTTTTCTTTTATTTTTTTTTAAATTTTAAATGTTTTGTATTTTTTTATAATATCTTTTCATTTATGTCTTTAATGCTGGGAAGATTTTCAAATTATAAAAGTATTTCTACATTATTTAAATAGTTGCTTTATATATTAACATACTTTAGATGCTTTTAGTTTCTTCAGCTTCAACTGTTGTAATTTGAGAAGAGCATTATAAAAGACATTTTAAATACAGATGCATTATAAATTTTTGGATTATAATCTTACATATGTCATACGATTTTTCCGTTAAGATATTTTTCGTGAAGTGTTATCGAGATTTGCATAAAACATTTCATGCGTCTGTGAAAGGAATTAATATGCATTGAGAAATTATTATATAGTATAAACAAATAATTATCTTTTTTATTTTTGAAAATATAATTTCTACAACGATTGTATCAAAATAATTATCAACATTGCTGATGATTTGGATCAATGTAAAGAAATATATCTGTTGTATAAACGCATAGTTCACTACTGAAAAACAAGAGTGTGTCAATTATTTTTCAGTTATAAATTACGGCCAGACAATAATGAAATAATGTATGTACATTTTTTTATTCCGGGCTTTCAGATTCCGATTATGAATAGATGTTGCCATCTTTTAATCCGAATTATTATCCATGGGACTTGTAGTGAGTTGTTTTAAAAAATAGAATGGAATTGATAAATCATAATAATACTGATACCCAGATTGAGATGTAGACTTTATTGAAAAAAAAAGTTCAAGACGAATTTAAGGACAATATTTTTTTTTTACCTGCATTAATTTAATTATCTATATTCGGTCGTTATTCTATAAATAAAGAACACCTAGTATCTTTGAATTATATACCATAGTTTTACTGTATTTCTTGTTCAAAATTTGTACATTTAATGTATTTATTTAATGAAATTTTTATTTTGATCATGATAATTCATCTTTATTTTTTCAAATATTCGTATAAATGAGCAATTTTGTATTTTGCTTCTTATATTTTATAAATTTTTGCATATGCTTTATCCCCTGCTCCTTGATATTTGTTTTGTACTAGTGTATTTCATATGTGAGGCTTCTTTTTACGATTGATTAAACATGGATATAAAATTATGTCTTGTATTATATTTATTGTACACAAGAAGTATTTTGCTTCCAATAATAAAAAACACTCCTTTTCTTTAATTAAACTATTTATAATTTCTTCCATCCTTTGTTTACTCATAAGAAAAATCGGTCCTCAAGATATCATGGTAAAATTGGCAGTTTTTTTTAAACAGCTGTTGCATGATTAAAATCTTAAAGATATTTCTGTGTTTTGAATATTTGGTTTTGATTTTATAAGGAATATTTTTTTAAAAATGGTTCAAGGTAGCTTTGTATTATTTTAGGAACTAAATTCACGTGCTTTATTATTGAGTGAAATAAAGTTATCATTCATTTGAAACCATCTAATAAAAATGCTTTGATAAAATAATATTCTTTGCGTAGTTTTAATCATTATTTTTAATATATTAAATATTTATGTAATAGTTAAAAAAATATTGAGGTCACGAAAGATATTGATTTAGGTAATTGCTGGTTTAAATAAATAAGTCGATAATGTAATATAAATAAACCAAAGAGACCATTATCATTGGTTTATTTATATTGATATAAATAAATTATCGTGAATGGTCTCCTCGAAATTTTCTAGCAAACTCTCCAATAAAGGATTTATTATCCTTCATCCTCATAAAATTTTGGATCTTTGGTTACTCACGAATTCCTTGAATGCCTTTGGTGAATGACAATTACAAAAAAATTGGAATACGATTAAATATTTGGCATGAATACGGCATTTTTACTGAATCTATCACGAGAAAATATATTGTGAAAGTATTTTGATAACCGTCTGACACTGAAATATAACACAAAACTACATTTGTAGTCATATCCTTGCATGAAAATAAGTAGCATATTAATTAAAACTAGCTGTAAATAGTTAATTAAATTTAAATTATTTTATTATTATGTATTTCGATAGTAAATATTTATTTTGGATGAAAGAAATAAAAACATATTAATTAAGAGTATTTGTAAATTTTTAATTGAATAAGTTATTAAAAAAGATAAAATTTCCTAGCCAGGTTCGAACCATGACCTTCCGTATACAAAACATTTCCCTAGACAACCATGCCATCGAGATCATCGTGGCGGGAGTCAAGTTGTCAGTATATAAGCTTTCCCAAAAGTTTGAAGACCATTTTTTCGAAATTCACTGGCCGTTGCGTTTTAATATTTTCATGAATGAACATTCTAAATGTATACCATCATTATACTAAATCTCATCCCGATCTCAGATTTCCACCCCGTGCCCTCCCCTTGTAAGTCAATCATAAGATTCATTAAGCAGGGTACCTCAAAAGTGTTCAAAAATTAAAAGAAAAACATTTCATCATCTTATTTATACACCCATCTTTCTTATGTTTATGAGTTTAAAAATTAAGTTTATTTGTCAAGTCTTAGGCACTTACATATTGGTTGTTCCATTACTGGGCATGGACAAAAGAACCAAAGAGAATATACATAGTTAACATATAAATATATAATAAAAAAATTGTTTTTAAAAATCGCCAAAAACTTCTCTAAAACCTTGCTTATGTTTCTCAATAAGTGTAACGAAAATTTGAAGGATATTTTCAGTTATTTTTATTTTTGTTGTGAATATAAAAACGGCATTTAAGTTTTATTTATATATTTGTAATTCAAAATCATAACAGATAATCTAATACGAAAATGGTTTCAAATTTCTCATTCAGCATGGAAAACGAAATTCATATTTTCTAGTGTAAAATTTAAATAAAGTAAAAAAAAAATGCTGATCTTATTCATGTTTATGACATCGTTTTGGATTAGCTTAGTTCCCTACAATGATCTTAGGCTCCCTTTTCTTCCTTTTTCTTTTTTAAAAGTAGCAAACTTTCTAAATAAACAGGACATTCTCAACATTCTGGCTTCAAGAATCCTTTGTGAATAACTTTTTCAGGTGCTGAGAGAGAAGGTGACAGAGAAATGCAATTCAAAACTCTTTTCCTTGACTTTCAAAGAGTCTTCTAAACCATTTTTCTCAGTCGCTCCATTATCAATTAGCTGGAATGTGCGCGGCTTTTATTTCGCGGCGAATACATAATCAAATTCGGAGGAAGGTCCCGGCTGAAAAATGGTGAGCATTTGTTATAGGAATCAATACGGAAGTTTTGGTAGGAAGAATTTGTTCAAAGAAAATTTTTCAACTAGAAAGAGTGTTGAAAGTAGCTTTCTTTGTGGCTGGAAAAAATGCGAATTTGTAGTCAGCTGTTCACTCTCTTTGTTAATTTTGCATGTATAAAGAAAAGGATTGCCGATATAAAGGAGTAAATTTTATTAAATTAATTCACTTGATCATTTTTAAATGATATTTGAAGAAATGTTTTGCTAATACTTTAATTCTCAAATGAAAAAATAAATAAATAAATAAACCTCTTCAATTTATCTTTTTTCAGGTTGCAATTTTGCAAAAATGAATGCAGTGCTCTCATTTTTCAAAACTATCTCTTTATTTGCTTCTTTTGTTCATAACTTTGATAGAAATTAACAAATTTTACGAGAGAACACATGAAAAATTTAATTCACCAGTTCATAGCGGTTTTTAGTTGTTACATTCCATATGTGTATCATATACACATATAGACACAAAAACCCGTATTTTCCTTTCATTGATTTCCGTTAAATATAGAATTATACTATTATCTGGAAAGCAAGCTAAACTTGTTCATAACTTTGATAAAGATTAATAACTTTTATGAAAGTATGCATGAAAATTTAATTCAATAATTCATTGCGGTTTTTAGTTTTGTTCATATACACATAGATACACAAAAAGAGGAATTTTCTTTTGATTAACATTCCATAAATTGTGGTATTTTACTATTATCTGGAACTTATAATTTTTTTTTCATAATGCTCTTGCTCAAAATTTTGTTAACGACGAACGAATATTTTAATTCAACAGTTCATAGCGTTTTTTAATTTTTATGTACATATAAGCATACAAAAAGGCGTATTTTCATTTGATTGATTTTCCGTATAATGAGGAATTATACAATCAATTGGAATTTACGAGTTTTATGTACAGACAACATTTGTTTATAAATTTAATAGATATTAACATCTTCTAGGAGAGATTATATGAGAAATTTAATTCAACAGTTCATTGCTTTTTTAGCTTTTGTGTTCCTATATACAAAGGCACAAAAAAAAATGTCTTTTCTTTTGATTGACTAAAATCTGGAATTATACTATTACATGGAATTTACGATTTTTATGCACAGATTACATGCGAAATTTCAGTTATCTATCTTATTTAATTTTTAGACCAATACCTGAAGGCACTTCAGCAATGAGGATGAGAAGTTTCCTTTATGGTGGTTGATTCTCACTATCCTGGTGGGGACGGTAATAGCGGAAGTCGGCAACCTCCTACCGATGACGGAACGTGCTTCCCAAGTGTCAGTTGTGACGTTATCGGTGATAGTCCTTAGAACAATGTTTTTCCTCGGTCCGGTCAATCATATTTAATTTAAAACGCTTTAATATAACGTGTCGGAGTAGCCAGTGGAGTTAGTTTTTTGGTAATCGTCCTCGTATACATAGGATACGACATATATATTTTGACTATTGCAGTGTTCTCTATAAGAGTATAAAAAGTAAGTAGGCTATACGGATATATGTCCCATTATATTTTGGAATATAGATCCTTGTGTACATAGGATACGACATATATATTTTGACTATTGCCGTGTTCTCTATAAGAGTATAAAGAGTAAGAAGGTTATATGGATATATGTCCCATTATTTTGGAATATAAACTTAAATGATCAAAAATATCAATATTTTAATTGAAATAAATGATTTTCTTAGTTACTAATAAGGAATGATATTAAAAAAATATTTATAAAAGTCTTATAATATATGGTAATATTTTGACGTTTCCGTTTAGATGAGTTTCAAATGATTTAAAAAGCCGGCAGATGGAATTAAGAAGAATTTTGAATATTTTTAGTTACATCATGTATGAAAATCAATTGAAATTACCATGATATCCATTATGCCATCTACATGATGTTCTAAATCTTTCTATATCTATCTATCTATCTATATCTATCTATCTATATAGATAGATATAGATATAGATATATATCTGGAATATATATCTAGAATCTTTCTATATATATCTAGAAAGTGCAGGTCAAACTGTTTTAATTGGAATCATAATTAACTATTTTTTTCAAATATAACCTTCCCATTGTAGAGTGGAGAATGCAAGAGACTCTAATAATTTGGCTGCATATTAACAAGAATCATTGAAACCATTTTTCTCAATAGCACCATTATCAATTAGCATAGAGTCGGTTAGATACTTGAGGAAATTCTAAGAAAAGTTTTGGCCTAGAAATGTCGTTTTTTAAAGAAATCAATATGGAGATATCAATACGAAGACCTACACAAAGAATGTTTCCAAGCCGCTGAAAGAACCTTAAGCGTCGATTTGCATTTTTGGAAGGTAAATCTTACAGATTTTACTAATTGTTTCACTTTACTGATTTTAAATGTATATAACATTTCTTTAAAATTAAAAAAAAAAAAATCTGTCACTTTTTGATCATATATTGGTTGTTAAATTCGTTAGACTGACTATGACCGTTTAACCAAAAAATTTGTATTTTTATGTATTGATTAAACTTTTAAGACAAATATAAATTTTATGTTCCATCTGGGATAAAAGTTCCCCTTCATTTAACAAAAATATAAGTGTTAAAAACTAACCTTATCACAAATCCACGGAACAATAAATAATAGTCAAACATTGCTAAATGATACTTTTATCAAGTAGATATAAATGAATCGAAAGTCATTCTTCTGTTAAAAATGTTAGCCAATTTGACTAATGTGATTTTTTTTGTATACGCTGAAGAATTTGTAGCTGACGACGGTCAATTATAGACAAATTTGCGCTTCCGCAACACAAAACCGACAATCCTGAGGGAAAACATTTATCCAGTTAGCCAATACCCAGACATACCGAAATTCAGTCACTGAAATTTACTGTTAGCATTTTCCACCTGTGTAAATCCTTCTTATTTCAAGTCTAATCATTTCGCGTTATCGTAGTTGTATTGCCTCAAGGGACTTGCCATACTGAAAACTGGAACTATTTCAATACCTATTGGGATGATTACTTTTAATGATGGCTTATTCTGTGGTATTTGAATAAGCATAATTGAAATTCGATACCATTGTTTAATGGCATTGTTCTAATGGAAAACAAGCATGGTTATTATACCCGAAATATAGTTAGTACGTAATAGAATTTAATTTTCCACTGTGTTTTCAAGCAAATTCCACTTCAATTGGCTCGTAAATAAATTTCAAGCACATGCTTTCAATACAGCTGGAGTCATGCTTGAGTCCCCTTTACTGGTTCCTGGAATGTTGTATATAATATATGCAGTGAATCATGAATGTATGATGGTTATTATCATAAATGTATGGTGATGAATGTATGATATTATATGAATCATGAATGTATCCTAAATATATGGTCATGAATGTATGATATTAAATGAATCATGAATGTATCATAAATGTATGGTCATGACTGTATGATATTATATAAATCATAAATGTATGGTCATGAATGTATGATATTATATAAATCATAAATGTATGGTCATGAATGTATGATATTATATAAATCATAAATGTATGGTCATGAATATATGATATTATATGAATCATGAATGTATCATAAATGCATAGTCATGAATGTATGATATTATTTGAATCATGAAAATATCATAAGTGTATGGTCATGAATGTATGATATTATATAAATGATGAATGTATCATAAGTTTATGGTCATTAATGTATGATATTGATATGAATGAATGTATGATAAACTTTTCTTTTGGCATAATAATTTTCAAGTGAATGTTTAACAAGAAACTGAACTTAAAATTCAATGTATACCTTCAATGTCACTTAAAGGTGTAAATTTAGATGGAAGTTGGTATACTAAAAATGTATATTATTTATAAATCCTTGTCAATTCAATTAATAAAATATTAAAACTTTTCCGCATGTTTAAATATTATAAAAGCGAAAGGGAAAGTCATTATAACTAGTGATATAAAAATGCCAATATGTTTTTGTTTATGCCAGTTTTTGACTCTATGCTTGGTTTTCAGTGGATAATTGTGACACCATTTAATCCTCACACCAGAAAAAATTATTTGATTAAATCCTTTCCATTCAAAAAATAAATATAAAATCATATCAATAAAAATCTTTTTTTTTTCAGAATAGCATGGAAGAATTATGAAAAAGATACTGGATTCCATATTCAAAAAAGATTATGGATTAGAATGCTTTATTCGTCACATTTTATAAAAAAGAGTACAAATGTATTTGGGAATCACTATTTTCAGTCACAATTTAAATGGATTTTTTTTCTAAGAATAATGTTCTATTTTTAAATATTTTAATCATACTTTCTTGTAATAAAAATTACTAATTGGTGAAATTCAATACTACTCGAATGGAACTAATGTAAAAAAAATGTAATCGATCAATCGAAAATTAAATTTTGAAAATGACAAAATTGTGCATTGCTTTTTAAGGAAATAACGAGTACAAATATTTGAAAATTATAGAACATGAGGTAAAGAGTTACATATAAGTTATAAAATTATTCATTTCAACAAATTAGAAAAATGTAATATGTATCATAAGCACATAGTACAAAACGCAACATTATATTACAGTTATCTACATAAATCATTATAATTTTCTTAACTAAACCTTTTCACATACTCTCTAATGAAAATGTTATTTTACCTAACTATTGCATAAAATTGTGGATCTCGGACAAGGCCACGTACGCGACGAGTGTTCAAATTTTTTATTTTAAGAGTTGTATACTTAGTGGTACTTAATTAAGCATATAGACGCATTAGATGTGAAATCTTAAATAGAATACTCTTCAGACTTAAATAAATGAATATTACAATAAGTAAATGATTACCTCACTTCGTTCAAATCTCGATATATTTTTAGGGCTTTGATTCCTTTGCTTGAACAGGAGGAATATTAATTGCTTAAAGATTTAAAATACAAATAAAAGGTATCGTGTACATGGCTCTGATATACATTATTCCCGCCTCCGGCGGCGTCCTGGCATAGGGTAAGCGCGTCTTCTCCTTGATCTGGGCGTCCCAGGTTCGAATTCCGGTTCGGGAATGGTTGTTCTTTTTCGGTGTTCTATCTGCGAAATGTGTGAATGTGCCCCCTTGTAAAAAGGGGTTGTGCAAGCCAATGTGACGCATAAAATAGCTAAGTCGTACTTTTGGCTCTAGTTGGCGCTATTAAAAAAACAAGAGACGCTCACTCGGCTAAAATCACTAACGAATAATTGTCAGCGGGCTTGTAAAGTGTCATAAGTTACAACACACACACACATTCCCGCCTCCACAGAATGCGATTGTTTAGATCAACCTCCCTCCCTCCCCCCAGAATAATAAAGTCTTTAGAGAAAAAAAGATTTTAGTGCTCAGTCCTTTATATGTGCCATCTGTTGGCATTCAGGCGAATCAACAATTCAAAATATAGCAAAGAAAATCGACACTTGTGAATTATTAACCGTATGTCACAGGCGAATGCTGGTTATGATAAATCCATTAGTTTGCTATCTTTGGTAATTTTTTGAATATCAATCTTCAGGATTCGATTAACCCCTTGCCAGCCGCTGACGTATATATATGTCTCCCTAAGTCAATGTGTTAACTGCCCCTGGCGTATAATACGTCTCGAAATCTTTATACGTATACTATATACATGGCACTGGAGACCGAATCTCGCAAGTTATCCTCGGCAGGTAAGGGGTTAATACACAAGTATTAGAAAACTGAGTATGCATTTTGTCACGACTGATTCAAGTCAACACTTGATATAGATATGCGATTTTTATCACTGAATCAAATCATATTTATTTCAAAGCATTTTTCAGTTGTCTTGTTTACATGCATATTAGATTTAGTTCAAACTTTGACATAGATATACACTTTAGATGCGAAATCCGTGTAGCAAATTTTATTTAACTTGCTCCTAAAGTATAGCTATAATTTTCCTTTGTACTCGTATAATTGGACACACAGACTTTGACTGAATAAATGTCTCATAAAATTTGATAGAAATTTTCAACTTTGGTGCAAAGACCATATGTCCGATTTTTACCATCCAACACAAAGCGTGGTCACATGCAGACAAATAGAATGACAAATAGACATAAATCCCAAAATTGGTTTCTAAATTCAGAAAATATTGAAATATAAAGATTTATCAAAATCTTTTATTCGAAAATTTTTTGATAATTACAATACCTTGTTAATATCTTATCCTAGAAAGTAAAAATCAAGTATGGTTATGAACTATTTTACGACTTTGATGAAATGCTTTTTTCTTCAACCAGTAACAATACAGCTGACACAGCTTTTAGATAGTTAACTTTTATCTAAAACCAGAAACAGCACTTTTTGTTCGGTATAAAAAATTGTGGTACAAATAAAGAAAGATACGATGCCTTTCGATCGTTACCTTTTCAGATTATTCTTTCTACTGGGATCTTATTTAAGAAGTAATTTTCTTTCTTAGAGCACAAAATAAACAGCTTAACTGCTTTTATTGGTCACAGTCATGAAACTTTCAGCTTTATATCTTCAAATAAAAGTTTATTAGGCAGAACGTAAGTTGAAAACCGCAAACAAATATTGAGTGGCTGTAGTGGAATGCATAAAAAGGATATGGGTATTGTTATCGTAGCATAAATGCTAACAAAGTAATCTTTTAATGAAGATATTTTTGATTATAAAATTTATTTAAAGAGTTTGTTCTTAATGTCACTAAAATAGAACGCTTATTTAGGAACTTTTTTTTACTCTTCATAAAATTGCATAAAAATACTGAGATGATAAAATCCTTTCAGAAATGGAAAATAATGTTTTGTTTGTTCAGAGCAGTAACGTCATAATAGAGAACAAAAAATTCTGAATAACTTTTCTCAGTGTCATTTCCTGATATTTTAAAAATGTAGAAAATAGTTTGGGAAAAGGTTATTCTTTATGATTAAACATTAATAAAAATATATTTAATCGTATTTATTCATAACTTCCCGATACTTAAAAAAATTAATTATCCATCATATTTTTTAATAATATCGAAAGCAGAAATATGCTCTCTAGTTTCAATAAAACATATGATTTTTTAACTTGATGGACGGATGATATCTATATCTACCTCCCTTTCTCTCTCTCTCTCTCTCTCTCTATATATATATATATATATATATATACATACACATTGTTATGGAACTCCACTACTGCTAGTAAGTCCTTAAAGTAACCAAGTTTGTTTTTAGTAGTGTATGGTATGAATAAACTCAGTAGGCCTCAATAACGAACGACGACTTTTATTAAACACAAAGAAACTGACGACAAATACAAAGACGACAAATATGTACAGCCGGGATGAGCACACAGCAGCTGTAATACTACACACAGCAGCAGAGCTACAATAGCTCACAAGTAGTAATTCGGCAGAAAAAAAAGACCGCACAGACAGAATTCAGCAGGAGAGGGATCCTCGGAGCTTCGCTCTACGGTCTCTCCAAACGGCAGAAATTCCCCACTGTTTCCTTGCTTTAGCTGTATCTAATTGCCGACTCGCTACTACACGACTGGCTACTCCCCGCACGACACGACGCTGCTTCTACAATAGACAACAGTACTCGGCGCACAGCAGTTCAGCATTCTCTTGAGCTTCACACAACGCTGGATTTTTCCGCCGTTGCTTCTTTATCCACTGGACGCCTAGTTACTTGTCTACGACTCCGACACCTTGAGACTGCCGTCCTTTTATAGTTCTCGAGAAGTGGTTCGAAAAGCTTCTGGGACAATCAGGCTTATCTCAATTCCCATTGGATTGCTCATTAAAATTCTCGAAGTTTAAAGCTTTATCTATTTTGTAGCCAAATGGTTGTCAAGCTCTGGGATCAGCACCCACAAGGCTGATCTTAAAACGGTCTTTCCAGTGATTCAACTAACCATGTTGGGAAGCAACTTTACAGGTTTGTAACAATATATATATATATATATGGACAAAATGACATGGCAGATCAGTCATACAACAAGGATCAAAAATTGTATAGGAACATGGGGTCGCAAACGCCTGTAGAGGGCGCGAGAAGCACGAGAGGGCGTTGCGGTGCAGACACGAGCCAAGCAAAAGGAGATTGAATTCGTTAGAGTCGTGGATGCGTTGGGAGTAACATGGCTAGTTACACGCACCGAGAATTGGCTGACATGCATTTAGTTTATGGCATGGCCAACTGCAATGGACGGGAAGCCTTGCGAATGTATCGTCAAAAAAATCCTAGTAGAAAGATGCCTAGCCGCTTATTCTTTGCCACTATTCACCGAAGATTGTGTGAAACCGGCTCGTTAGACGTGCACAAGCCAGATTCAGGTCGCCAACGAATATCTCGGACAGTTGATGCTGAAGAAGGAGTTGTCCAAGCACTTCAGCGTAATCCTTCAGCAAGTATACGAGTTGTATCCCGAGAGACACATATTCCCCAAACTACCGTCTGGCCTCATTGTACACGACGAAGGACTTTACCCATATCATTTACAACGCGTCCAGGCACTTCAACCGGGAGACTACAACAGTCGTATGGATTTTGCGCAGTGGTATGTGCAAGAAAAGGCTGCCGACCGACATTTCGCTGCAAGTGTTCTGTTCACGGATGAGGCTGCATTCTCATTAGAGGGTGGGATGAATTGTCACAACTTGCATAGGTGGGCAGATAAAAACCCGCATGCTACACGTCCGCACGCCGCACAACGAAGATTTTCCGTGAACGTGTGGGCTGGCATTGTAGGAGACTGTTTACTTGGTCCGTACATTCTACCAGACAGACTGAACGGTTCCACGTATCTAACATTCTTGCAAGAGGTTCTGCCAGACATGCTGAATAATGTTCCGATGCCTATTCGTCGACGCATTCAATTTCAACACGATGGCACCCCCGCACATTTCAGTACACACGTCAGAGCACCTCTGCAGGCTACTTTTCCTGGCTGCTGGATTGGTCGTGGTGGACCAATTGCATGGCCACCATGATCACCAGACCTGTCTCCCATGGTTTTCTTCTTATTGGGCTTTTTAAAAGGACTTGTGTATGAAACACCTGTTGAAACGCCAGAAGACTTGGTAGGAAGAATCGTTGAGGCAGCGGGATGTGCTCGAGATACACCTGGTATCTTTGAGAAGGTGCGCAATTCCATGCAACGTAGATGCCAGGCATGTCTTGATGCATCTGGCAAACAATTTGAGCACCTCCTGTAGGCCCCATGTTTGGCATGCATAGGACATGGTTGTTCACTCCCCTGTGTTTTATCTGTGAGTTGTGTGAAATAGCCCCCTAGTAAAAAGGAGTTGTGCAAGCGAATGTGTGTGTCATCTTCTTATGAGCTAGAAGTGAGTCTTCTGCCCTCGGATGCTCAGGGACCCTAGCACTCAGAAGCTACTGCATACTCGGCTGAAATTACTAACAGTTCGTCTTCGGGCTTGTAATGTGCCATAAGTAACAATTTATAGTTGAATTCAAAAATAAATCTTTTCATTGATGTTTAAAAAATTAGATATGACCTTTATCTTTCAAAATAAAGTAATGTTTTTCTATGTTACCATTATTTAATGATAGTTCATTACTAAAGCTATAACTGGTATATTAATATAATGTAATATTTATAAAATTTTATACGTATTATAATCTAATGTCGAAAAAGAAACATAAATAGTATTTTATTTTATGAGTATTTATGATACTTGAATTAGAAACAATTAAATTTCCTAAATTACAAATGATTATAAGCAATTAATTAGCAGTCTGGATATATTAATGTTACCTTCGAATGCATGCTTTAAGATTTAGGCATACTTATTATTGCATTTATAAATATTTCATGGTAAAATTTGCGAATTTAGAAAGAATATTTTGGGTATATATCGCGTATGTAATCAATGCTTTCCAGGATCTTCTTTTTAAATTGTGGAAATATATTTTAGGAAAAAAAAACGAAACTTCCAATTACAAAAACAACTGCCGCATGTCAGCATTTATTTTAAATAAATTCTTTCAAGGAAACTGCCTTTATATAAAAATATAAATTTTTGAACTCATATTTGGTTTATATTAAAGAAGATAATTCCCCAAGCTATGTTTGCAGGAAATCTTTTTGAGGTCGACACTTAATAGTAAAATTCTAATTAGTGTTTGAAAAATGAAAGAAAATAAATGATCTCTTTCGTATTAATAACGGGTTTAGAAAAATTCCCATAATTTGAATGGTATTTCTATATAGACAAAATTAAGAATTTTTTCTTATATCTGAAACAATATAAAAATATATATTGTAACATTTTTGTAGGAAAAAAATAATATTATAATATTCGTAGAGCTTGAGATTTCTTTCTTTTTATTACAAAACAAAATGCGAAAGACTATAAATTTCTAGAATTCTCACCACAAAAAGAGTTTCCATTTTCTTTTATTGCTCAAATAAAAAAGGGATATTTTTCCATAATAATAAACTAAAACCAGGGTCCACGATAAAAAAAAAATTCCCATAAGGCTTTGATTTTTAACTCGCATCTTAGAAAATACCGAAACATTGAATTTTTATTTTAAGGATAAAATAAAAACTTTCTTTTACGTCATGATTACAGTTATAGTTATCCAACATAATAGTTATAGTTAACCAAAAATAAATTAGTTTTTGTCATGGTTAGACTCTGGAAATCAAGTAGGAAAATGATTTTGGTTCATGATTTGATTGAAATTTCTTTTTGAATTCAACTTTCTTATTTTAAACATACAAAAAGAATTAAATCTATAATAAATTTTAAATTTTAAAAGAATATGAAATGCTTTAATACCTTCATTCTTCCTATGAATACAGACTATATCAATGTATCATCAAATAATTCAAAAAGAATTACGACTATGTGTTAATAATTAATTGATCCTATAATAAAGTATAGGATAAATTATAACATTATCACTCTTACTTCCTGTCATATTATAGAATCGTTATAAATAATTAAAAAACTTACATTCTCTCAAAAATTACAATTTTGCTTATTATATTAATATTTATGAATATAATTGTCTTATTTCATTTCACAATATTAAGTGATATGTTTTGTTATGGTTTCTTTATGATATAAAGGGGCATGATATAAGATAATTGCATGAAATAATATAAAAAGTCTTAAAACTAATCCCTACTGAACAGCAGTCCTGCAATTATTTAGTTATTTCAATTACTTTATATATTTTATGTCGTGGTGTCTACGGAGCGGCGGACGTTTAAGTGTAATCGAAATCCTGGACGTTCTAATGTTAATTCTTGTATAATCAGTTAAAATATTATAAATCATCAGGAATAAGTTTGGATTATTTGCTTCCTAATACTTTAAAATTAATAGAATTCATCATTTAATAATTTACATACTACAGGCATAGTTTACTTTGTTTTATTTTCTAAAACTAGTAAGAGCTTCATTCTAATTTTCTATTTTAATTAAAGAGATTATAACTGAAATATTTCAAAGTATACTAAATTTCTATTATTTTAGTAATTGTTATTAATAAGCAATAGTAATAATTTAAATTTTTGTATCAAATATATAACGAATCAATAGTTCAGTACTAGTTTTTATTTTACTAAAAATAACTTCCATATATGCATTTCAACCGCTTTACACAAAATAGTTTAAACCAAAAAAAAAGTTCGATAAAGTTTTTATTTTGCTAAAATTGACTATTATATATTGACTATATATATATTTTATATATATTTCAATCATTTTACACAAAATATTTAAAAACAAAAAGGATTCTCTATGCAATTTATAAAGTGTCAAATAATACAGAAACGCAGAATTCGTTGAAGCAATTTTAAAGCTTTTACTCTTAACAAAAGCGTTTCTTACTATTCGCTTAGAACAAACCCTAACAATTAAATACTGTAAAGGTGCCAATAAAAAAACACAAACGGAAATACAGCAAATATAAAGTAGCAAGCTTTTCAAATAACACAGAAGCTCAGAGTTCTGAAACAACATATTTTAAAACATTTCTGATTTTCCCTTTACTACGAATCCATTCATTTAAATACTATAAAGATATAAAAAGCTTTACAAAACGGAAATACAACAAATATCAAAGTAACAAGTTTCTCAGAAAACACAGAAGCTTAATTTGAAAGAACATATTTAAAGAAATGTTCTCTTTACAAAAGCATTTCTGAATATTTCCTTACAACGAGCCATAACAATTAAATACTATAAACATATCAATAAAAAATTACCAAGTGAAAATACAACAAATATAAGGTAACAATCAGAAAAAAATTGAAACAAATTAGACAAAAAACAGAAGCAAAAATGCAACAATTGAAATACGCACTTGCACTTTTTCTTTTCTTCTATTTGACGGACGCCTTTCGCTTTTCAAGACGAGCTAAAAGAAGATTGGATAGAGAAAGAAAAGGAGTTCGATTGAAAAGGGCGAGGTAGCAATCGAAGTGCATCTGAATGATCGTCAAGCTCGCTTCACAGTTCGTTGGTTGAAAAAAGTATGAGCTGGGAAATTTTATTCCATTTCGACCTTTTTCTTGAATTGTTTACTTTTTCCTTCTCCACGCTTGGCTTTATCTAATGCGAAAGATTTTTGTATTATTTTTCTATCGTTTTGTTGGATGTCTATTACAATTTTGTTCTTTTCCATCCAAAAGTGTAAGATGAGCTGTCTATTTACCTCAGAACGTACAGCTGCTTATACTTGTGAAATATTCGATCCGAAGCACACCGTTATCAATCATATTTGTCGTCCTTATTTGTCAGTTTACACACCTGTGTTCCGGCGTCCTGGCATAGGGGTAGCGCGTCTTTCCCGTGTCCTGGGTTTTCTGGGTCAAGTCCTGCTTCGGGCAGGGTTGTTCTTCATCTGTTCTATCTGTGAGATGTGTGAATGTACCCCTCTGTAGAAAAGGGGTTGTGCAAGCGAATGTGATGCGTGAGTAGCTAAGACGTGCACTTGGCCCAAGTTGGCGCTACTAAAACAAGAAAGACTCCTTGACTTAAAATCGCTGACTTAAACAGCGAGCTTGTCCATGGCAAGTGCCATTGTAAATAATAACACATCTGTGTTAAAAAAATGAATTTTTACAATCCTTACTTAAGAAAAATCAGTGTATATATAAACATTTGATTTATTTGCCTTTCTTATCATATTTCATTACCATTTTGAATTGTTTTCACACAAGTATGATTTGAATCATTCTTTTGCGTTGACATATATTTAGAATAATTTTGATACTATACAGAGAAAAATTTCTGTTAGTACTGCAAGAAACATTTGATCTCAAGGATCAGTATTCTGAAAGAAATCTGTTTATTATTATTTTCTACTGTAAAAATATCACATTGAAATAGTTTTTTTCTTTTCTTTAATAATTTCCTGAAAAAGTGTGAATATTATGTTCGTTTAATAAACGACTTTAGAAAGTAAATTATAAAGAATATAATGAGACTTAGTATTTGCAGTTTTACAAATTTCTTTGCCATGATCTTTGAAATTTGTTGCCATTTTATTTGTCACAATTGCAGATTAACGCTTAACTGGGGACGTGCGGTCTGTGAGACCACTAGCGATGGATTTCCTGTCACCCCTATTGTATTTTTAGCTCAATTGAATGGATTGACCCTGTAGTTTCCTGTTTTGTGACCTTCAATACACGTGCACTTTTTCAAACGATTTCAGCAGATGCTTTTTAAAATAATTCAGTTATTTCTTCGAGCGCGGTCTCTAAGACCGCATCTCCCTGTTAGTGTCCCAGTGATAAACAAGGCTTAGCATATGGAGCTAAAACTTTGTCTCCGAAATATCATCCAGTTTACTGATCCTATTATGAAGCAGTGTTCCAGACACTTTTAAATGAAGCAGAAATGGATTTTAGTGATAAGGATAACTGTACAGAAGAGTTTTTCGATGTAAGTTCGCATTCAACTGATTTTGATATGTACATTCAAACATAATTAATTTTTCTAGTGATAATGTATTTTGAAAAAAAATTATAAAATATATTAATATACCAAGATATATATATACAGAATTTATAGGTTGATTTTTATACTAGTTATTAACCTGTATGTTTAAAATGCCCTAGAAAACCGTGCTATGAAAGTCACTCATGGCGGTAAAAAAGGGCCAATTTTACCCATTGTCATTTTTTATTTTTATTTTTCATATAATTGTTGAATTTTATATTATATTGCCTTCTATATACCTTCATATACTGTAAAAATAAATATGATTTAGAAAGTAAAAAGTAATATGTTTTTTCAAGAATATTATTCATTGTAACATGTAATTTGAGAAGAAAATGTATGTTCCAAAGTATTTACTTGTTTCAATGATAATATATTTAGAAAAATTTCTAAAACATATCTATATATCAAGTAAAATATCTGCAAAATATATTGGCAGTTTTTCATACTAATACATTCATTAGAAAATTTAATTTGAGTGTAAATGAAATCAGGTCTCGTAGACCGCACCTCCCCTTAATTAGTAGACACCTTAATTAGTAGACAATTTACATGCACAGGCCAAACGAGCAATGAACAATGGAAATATGGATGAAATAATAAATAGCTGCTGCCTGTCTGCCTCACGCATGCTCCATCCATTCGATTCTTTTGGTTCAAATTAGTTCCTGTATCAACCACCTTTTAGTTCATCATTAAGGCAACTTTTAGGCTACATCACATATGTATTTAAAGACCTGTGTTTCCTTTTCCTAAAGAATGTTTTTATACTATTTTTAAATACTTTTATTTTTCATATCAAATCTTCTCTCGAACTCGTAATCCATGAAATTTTGTCCGCGTTTTTATTAACCTTATAACGAATGTCGTTTTGAATTTTTCTGGGAATGAGATGCTTGTAATTTATAGGCAAGGGAAACCATTCGATTTTCATAGTGTTAATCACGTACATAAATTGTAATTAATGTTAATGTAATCAATGTTAATAGAGTTTATTCCGCCCAAAACTACTTTTGGCTCACACCTTATAATCAATAAAATAAAATCATTACTGTGCCATTGACTTATTTGAGTTTCTCTAGACTTGTTCAGGAAACCAGTGAATTAACATTTGCTAATATAACAAATTGTCATTTGGCTTGGGAAACAGATTCAGACAACAGTATACATCTTTTTATATTCTTTCAAAACAGTTTCGGATAGGAATTTTGGTAATATCACTTATAGAATTTGAGAATTCCTTCTGGTAATTCTCTGACCAGTCAAAAAGTCCATATACAAGTAAAAGATGTTAAAGCGAGTCAGATAAATCTTTGTTTTCTGTTCAGTTTGTCTCGGAGCGATTTGATAAGCTTCACACCGAATGTTTTTGATGTTGTCTGTCTAGCTGTGCTGCAAGTGTGTAAGCTTTGGTTGTGGTTGTAATATCTTACTGGGCGACTTCTGTAACAATCTGCATGAATTTGAAAAATAATAGATAGGAAATTATGCTTTTGAAAATGCAAATAACATCAGTCCGTACAGTGGAAGGTATTTTGCCTTTTTCTTACAGCATATCGTTTCTTCAAATCGAAGTGTTCAAATAATATTCTTTTTTCTCTAATAACACGAGATAGTACATTGCTACCTTCAGATGGGCAGCCAATTTATCTGATTATTTATAAATTAATACAATAACTCAAAACCTAACGATCTATGTAGATGAAATGGCTGCGCAGATGCCTTCTACTTTGTCCCTGTAATGTGGACTGCTGTCGAATTCAAAGATCTGTCTCTTCGTGCTCTAATTTCATCAAACAGGTTGCACGTTCAGATAAGGTGAGGAAGAAAGAAGACGCTAAATTATCTATGTTCTGGATTAAGGTAGAGAGGAGATTACTTCCTCTGTTTGAGTTATTCAATTCTCAAATGCTACAGCCTGTTGCACAATATTATACAATATTTTGCAATTTATGTGTGTTATTAGGATTATGTATACAAGGACGAAAACATAAATGGGAATTCCTTAATCTGCTTCCAGATTTGAATATGTGTACTGCTAAATATGGTTCTCACATAATTCTACTCAAGTGTGCATACTTTTTTCGCAATTACTTTCATTTCGTTCGGGATTTCTCGACAGTCAACAAGTGCTGTAAAGGGATCTGATGACTGTCAGATTTCTTCCAATGCATTAAACCATAATCCCAACGCATATGTACTGATATTTATGATATTTGCGTAGCATTTGAAATTATAGCTGAGTTGCTTATGTGTTTTTTAATCATTTGTGTCTTCTTGAAAGTGGAGTAATTGGACGGTAATTGACTGAAATTGATTGACAAATATAGTGACACACTTGATAAAGTTTAATCTAAAATTACATTGACAGCTGTTGAAATTTTAAATCCTTTAATAATTCTCTGCCTCTCCATCTGTGGTACAATCCATGATCGTTTTTATTTTCCTTTTCTTTACTGAAAACTTCAATTGTAAATATAAATAAGATAGTTGCAATTATTTGCATTTTAATTTTGCTGGCTATCTATACTCATCGAATACGACAAATGATGAGCATCTACTGAACAAGAAAAGATCCTAGATGGCACGCATACATGCAATAAAATTAAAGGTATACATGTTTCTTACTTTTTAAAACGCGAGTATTCTAGTTTGGATGTCCCGTTAAACAAATGACATCAGTGATATTTCTCATTTCAATGACAACTCTATTTGCAGCATCCCATTTGCTAAAATCAAATTATATAATTCCCAGATAGTAAAAAAAAAATAATTTGAAAAATGCTCTTTTATATGTAGAAATAGTCTAAAATGAGGAGCTCCATCAAAATGTCGTGTTCGATTATTTTCCATTGTTAAGATTTTTGCAATTTCTGGAAAAAGCAGACTAAAATAAATTCTGATTTTCAAATATTTTAACTCCTACAAGGAAAAATAAACATGTTCTTTATTTAAAAGATATCTAACAATTTCAAGCGTGAGTTTCTTTAATAAGTAATATAAACACAGTTATTCCGTACCCAGGTTTTTTTTTTAATTTATTTATTTATAGCCTCTTCCCACAACAGTTCTCTGCATTTTTGGTGGAATAAAAAATTTGCACGTTTTATGGACTTCATTTCCATTCTGTCATATTTATTTTCAACACATTTCATTTTTTACAAAAAAGGAATTTATCTCATTTTTTTCTATCAATTAAAAAACTCACGAGAAAGAAAGCAATAATTTAATGCAGAATCAATTTTTTTCTTGCAACATTACATTTTTGTTTTTAGTTTAAAATGATGGAAATATGTTTACTAAAAAGCGAATTAACTTTCTTATACTTCATAACAAATTGTTCTATTAATAAACAGATTTTTGAAACTGTTTGAATTTTTTTACTCTACTGATTTTTCCCCAATTGTAATTACTTTAAATAAATCCCAGTTTCATTAATAATCATGCTAAAAATAATGAAAAATATGTATATATTTTGTCACCCTGCAAAATACAATGTCTGGTGTAAAGTAGCTAAATGTGTCCCAAATACGTTATAAAAATTAAAAAAATGTGAGGTTGATAGTGATTTTTTAAAAAAATATTTAGATTTCTTTTGAGTATTAAGTAATATTTTGTCGTTTTACTTAATTATTACTAAAAATACAATTTCTAAAAACGCATTTTTATATTAATTTTAAAAAGAAAAATAATTATTTTTTAATTATCTCAATTCAGTTGCACTAAATTTTCGTAGATTTCTTCAAATTTTAATTTTTTATAATTTTTAGTAACAGATCAAATTATTTAAACAGTTTCCATTTCTTTACCAAACATTTAATCCCGGGAATTTCTTTTGCTGTGGGAAACTAAGGAAACTTTTACTTATTTATTTTTTTAACTTATTTATTTTGACAATTTATATAAAGAATAAGAAAACTGGAATTACATTGATATTACTAGTAAAAAACGTGAAATAGCCTATACAGATACTTCAGTTTTAAACCGCTTAAGACCCCGCTTGAATATAAATAGCCATTTGTGTTATTTTACATGAAAGTTGTTTCCTATTCGCAATACATAAATCTTATTGCCCAATACTTTGGTTAGTTCAGTGATGTAATTTATATATTAAAAAAGGTTTTGTGTACTGAAAAAAAAGAAAAATATATTATTTTCTATGTAAAGATGGTTACTGCTGGAGTATGGCCTGTCAAAAATTTAAATTTAGTTTAATTTAATTATTTATATTAGCTTTAAATTTGAAAAAACTTTGTTTGCCTTTTCAGAATTTAAAATAAGAAGCATGATTAAAATTATGACATTTATTTTTGTTTTCGGTTAATTTATTGTTTGATGTAGAGCCAATTAGAAAAATACATTTGTATCTCAATAAAAAATTACAAGAAATAATATTTTACCTTCATCTTGAATACTGATTTCAATCTTTTATATAAATATTAATCTATTAAAAATGATATAATGTGACAAAAATTAGATCACAAGTGCGGCATATAGAGAAATATAAGTTTATTCTTGAAGCATATTCGAAAGCATCAAAGGTTTGCAGGTATTTATTATACCTACCTTTATTCCTTGTGGAATCACGAAATAAAATATCTTTTCAGTTAATCCAGCTAAGGCAAATCCAAAACAAGCATCTGGTCATGGCATTGCATCAGGTATTAGGTTTACTATAAGCCGCTTACCGTAACGAAATCTTCGCCTCGATCAAACATTTTCTGAAGGAAAACTGATATTTTGGACTGCTTTGGCATCGAATATTGTCGTTAAACCAGAAATTTCTTCAAATAAAGCACATTTTTCTTCCCTAGTGAATTCATTATATAAAATGGGACAATTTTATCTAGTATTTGAAAATATCCAATTTAAAGGAAATGGAATGATATGCTCATGAAAATGGCATATATTTATTATAATTTCTTTGAAATAAAACACCAAGAAACTTTTCACTCGAATCATGAGAAATTATTATAGATGATTTTCTAAATATGTATTTCTGCATAATTTCAGATTCAATTTTTAAGTTAATTTCTGAATTATTTAATGGTCAATCAATACAAATTGTATAATTATATTCTTGTATGGATATTGGAAAAATTTTTATGAAGTAATTTTAATTAAGAAAAATTAAAAATGATTAAAACTAAGAGGAGGGTTAATTTCAAAATGATATTTTTTTTTTTCGTTTTTCTGCATTCTTTGCTCTGTTTTCTGAAACATAACTAAAATAATTATACAAAAGTGGGTTAAAATGAAATGTCGGGAAATAGTTTCCGTTTTTATATACAAGATAATTTTATAAAACAAATAAATTATATTGTATTTTTATTTATCACTCTTATCCTACAATCCTAACCTACAATTTCTTATTTATTTTTAGTTTTGAATACCCAAGAAATTAAACAAAAATAAAGAATTAAAACTCCGTTTAGATTTTCTCTGAACAACGCTTTTTAAATTTCTTGTATAATTGAAATAGTACATTATACACATACATATATATATGTATGTGTATAATGTACTATTATATATGAATACATATATATTCATATATCCATACATGCACCCATCCATCTATATATATATATATATATATATATATATATATATATATATATGTAAAGATAGGAAGATAGATAGATAGAGAAATTTGCATTGAAAAATATGATCTGGAGGGAGGTAAAATTCAGTGATTAGAAAAGTCTTTTTTTTTCTTGAATTTCCAAATCAAACTATTTTACTTCTGTCTTTCTTCCTTGAATGATAAAAGAAACATTGCACCAACTTGTTGATATATTCAATATAAAATTAAAAAAATTAAATAAACCTGTGATTAAATGAATGAAAATGGTGTCATAAGTCATATTTGTATATAGGATTAAAATAAATGAAAAGCTCGAATGAATTTAAATATATCTAGCTATGTCAAAAGATAGGCAAGACATTCATATGTCAAGTAACAAAGCTTAATAATTAAGATATTATTAAAAGATTATCCTTGGAACTATAATGCGAAGTAAAAGATAATTTTACGCTATGTTTGAAAATTATCATTAAAAACGCGAACATTTGGCCTGATTTTCAAGCAATTAAACATCTAATTGAAATTTCGATAAAAACGGCTCACAGTGCTTATAGACATCTTCCAAAGCTTATTAGGTAAAACTCGATCAAATTATTAACTCGACAGAATGCAAGCAAACATACACAACAAATACGCATATGCTTCTTATAATCACACTGGTTTCCTTAGTTGAAATATAAGTATAAAATTCCTAATAAATGGGTTAAAATTATTTCAAAATCGGTGAAATTTGTATACATTAGAAATAGAATTAAATTGCCTCTATTTACAGTATACCTGTGAATGGCACCGGTATTCTTTTACGTACGTAATGAAAAATTTAAAAACAACTATATAGAACGGAACCTCTACTCGATATGCGGCGGTATATTAAATAATATTTAAGACGTTTCAATTGTAAAAATGAGTTCGAGACATATTCATCCACAGAAAGTATTATAGAGCCATAAGCTGCATAGAAACAAATCTACTCCTATTTAACATTCCAGTATGGTTAAAATAATCGACCGTTCCCTTCGTTCCGTGGATAAAATGTTCCCGAGTTGAAGATGGAATCAATTTCTATAAGTAAGTGAATTTATCGAAAACCTTTTGATAGTAGATCAACAGCTACCATTTCTACAATCAGCAAATGAACGCGCATTTTAACAGGATTGTAATTCCATTTCACCTTAGGTTGACGCTTATTTGTTTTGCAGGAAGGCCACTAGCAGGCTCAGACGTAAACAGAAACCTGTACAAAGAAGATTTTAATGCACGTCATAACAGGCCTGCAAATTCATCTCACTTTAGATCGAAGCTTATTTGTTTTACAGGAAGGACATTCGCAAAAGGTCAGAGAAGCTTGTATGAAGGAGATCTTAATGCACATCATAACAGGACAGCAACTCCATCTCACTTTAGATCAATGCTTATTTGTTTTACAGGAAGGACATTATCAATCGCAAAACGGCAGAGAAGCCTGTATAAAGGAGATGTTAATGCACGTCGCAACAAGATCTGTAACTACATCTCACCTTAGGACGACGCTTGTATGCTATAAAGGAAGAACACTATCAAGCAAAATTGCACAGAAGTCTGCATAAAGGAGATTTTAATGCATGTCATAACAGGACTGTAACTTCATCTCACCTAAGATCAACGCTTATAGTTTTTATAGAAAGAACATTATCAATCACAAAGGTATTCAATAAATATAAAGGAGATAAGTGCTCTCAATTATTATTATTACATCACTTATTATTACATTTTTTGCAAATATCACTTTATATGCAATAGAATTTAAACTAACCATGTATTCATGACGTCTGATTTGCTTAATGATGAGTTCAGATTTGTTTAAAAGAGAAATTGCCAATGTATTTTTGTATGGAGAAAATCGCACCATACTTTTAAGTTAGCACAGTAAAAAGGAAATCTGTGAAGTCTGTGTCTTATGGAAATAACTATTTTTATGTGAATTCATGTACCTGTATTTATTACCCTATAGAATTTTAAACGACCAAAGGCACATATATGCAATATAGAATTATATTGTTTGTTCAATTGCTGGCCCAATTGATAACATTTTTATTTTTCATTTTTTAGGATGGAAGTTATTTACTCAGAATAGATCAGCAATTTAAAATTTAATGTATAAATATCCTAAATGTACAATTAATAAAGTATCATTTAATAAAGTAAAGTATTAGTATCAATTTACTTAATCTGATTTTGAATTGAATTTTCCTACTCATGCCCTCCTTCTGCTGTTTTAAACTTTCAAATTATTTTTAATTTGATTTAATAAAGTATATAAAGTATTATACATTTAATTTGATGTAATTAAATTAAATGTATAAAAATGTCTAAAAATAGATTAAAATTTTTATGAATGAAATTTTAAAATCAAAAATGTAAATATTGCATAGTCAAAGTGTACATGAATTGTTCAGTCATATCTAAGCTAAATATTTTTTTTTATTTCACGGCGCAGAAATGATTAATATTGAAATTGTTCGAAACATAGAATTTAAAAAAACTGAACTAAGGGACAATACCATCGAAATAACGCAGCATATTAAATATGTCAACAACAACTTTTTTTGAACTCGTGCCTATTTGAACAAATCATTTAATAGGATTCAAAAACAAATGTTCTTTCATAGAAGTATATAATTAATTCTGAATCTTTAACCATATTATCTACCACTAATGAAGTATTAAAATTCTTTAATACTATTTGAAGAAGTATAACTTTCAAAGCGTATATTTAACCCATTAAACGCCAAAACTCAAAATCATTATTTGTTTTCGATGCAAACAATACAATTTATTATTATTTTGACCACTTATAATAGTAATTTAATGTAAAAATAAGGAAATTGCATTTAAATTTAAAAATATAGGGTGTTGCATTGGCGCAACGTCAGCGGAAAAGAAGTAGGAATGTTAATCGTTATCACCGATCACTACGCCGCATTTTCTTTACGTTTTAAAAACTAGAAATTTTTGTGAGCTTATTAAAGGGTGTAAAATAGTCAAAACATTTCTTTGAAAATTTTAATTTATTAAAAACTAACAAATAAATGTAGTTGACAAGCTTATTATGTAAGAATAAGGTGATATAAATTTCGAGTATGATATTCTTCATACAATTGTGGTGTAAAGCAACTTCACAAACATTGCAGCGATAAATAGTTTGGCTGTGGCAATACTTGCAACGTAGTCTTCTACTGTCTGTAGACTTAACAGTAAAATGTCCTTCGGATATTGGTTTTATGAGGCTGCATTTGCTCGGACGTCCTGTAGCTGATCTTTTCTTAATTATCTCACTATCCAAGGGCGCCTGTAACAGATGAAGCACGACCTCTCGTCTAAAATCCAACAGTGACTTTTTACTTCCTTCTTCAGAAAATCTTGATATTCTCCAAGTACTTGTTAGTGCAACATCGATGAAATCAGAAAATATCGGCCGCCACCATCTTTTGCCACGGACCCTAATTCCGTAATTGGAAACAAAATTTTCACACAAATCTACATCATCTATTTTCTGATTATATTGCTCAATGCAGTGAGGTTGGGTTACTAATATTTTCTTCTTCTGATTTTTAGAGTATCAAAAACATTTTTTAATGGTTCAATTTTTCCAAACGTTGATCCTATTATCACAACAGAGTTGTAGTTCCACCGAACAACAAGTATCTTTTTGTTTTCTTCATATTGAAAAAAAAAAAAGATTGAAAATATCTGCACTAGTTTTATCTTCAATGATTTGTTTGATACGATCAGTTGAAGCTTTTTCTTCATTTTTTGGTTGAGGCCTATCAATTGGTTCCTTTCTTGTCCATCGTAATTCTTCGTTTTCCATTTTCTTTGTTTGTTTGTTTTTAGCAGAACTTTTGGGAGGATCTAACTTCTTCTTTACATGAACTTCAACTTCCCCTGCAGTATCTCTAGGTAAAACTTCATTATCGTTATTTAAAATATTTTCATTACCTTCTTCTTCATCACTAGCATCTGCTGTTTCTGGAGATATGACAACAATATCGGCCTCATCTGCATCTTCGTCATCGGAATTTTGTTCGAAATTTTTTTCCAAAGCTTCTTATAACTTAAGATATCTTGTTCTACGCATTTTAAACCACAGAGGATAAGAAAGTTGCTGCCAATAAGACGCACAGTACTGAAATGAAATCTTTCAAGAAGGACAACAGTCTACCCCCTTTCCGCTGACGTTGCGCGAACGCAACACCTGTTTTTACTTTCCCCTCCTCCCCCACAGAAACACCTGCTTTGTGGAATGTACTGACAAAGAGTGACCTTGGCTAATGTATTTCACAGCCAAACCCCAATTTGCTTTTAATTTTTAATTTTACTAAGAAAAAATGAGTTTGGAAATTTGAACAAAAAAAAATGCTTAAAGTAAAATATCGATTATTAGGTGTAAAATAATTTATTTAAGTCAATTTTTTCACTGATTTGTTAGTAGTGCTATTCTTTAACATAAAACTGTAATTTATTCAAAAATTTGTTTCATCGTTATTTTTTTTATATTTATTTATATTGGCCGTTGCGTCAACGCAGCACCAGCGGTTAATGGGTTAAATACAAGAATTCAATTACATTAATCTTATTCTAGTATTTCTTTTAGTGCCTGAACTTGCAGTTTTTTCTTTCAGAATTTCTAAGGAACTTCAATTATAATTCAGTAATTCTACCATTAGTCAGCTTCAAAGTATAATTATGCAGTGGAAATCTTTTATAAATTAAATCCATGCATTAAATGTGAGATACTTTTACGTAGTGAATAGCTCGATGCGAATTATTTTCCTTGAGAATTCGATAATCTTTTAAAGGATTCTTGGAAAACTCTTGCGAAATACATTTCTCTCGGTATTCTCAAATATTAAAGGACTTAACTAAGTCTTCGTAAGCGGATTCCATTCAAAATCTGAGAACTTCCTAACATTATCAGATTGCGAATATAAAATTGAAAATAAAGATTTTGAACTAAAGATTCTAATGCAATTTCATTCATTAAGCCATATGTTAACAAACGTTTTATTTTTCGATGCTTACTTTTCATGTAAAAAAAAAAGACTCATTTAGAGTTAGTAATAATAATTATTTTATTTATTTCAAGTTATTTGGATATTTTAAGTGTAAAAAGTTAAATAATATGACCATTAAACTAACGTAAATAGACTTATAAAATAATAAAATACCTTCTTTTTGTGGTCCGTTTTCGTCCTCCAAATTAATATAATTAATTTAGTAATGTTGATTAAACTGATGAATTATAAACTATTCATATCAAATGAAAGTATAATCTCAAATTATGCTTTCACATTAAGCATAAAGAATACTGCTTTGAATCAATATTGAAAATTAATTGGCAGATAAAATTGACGAAATCGGTCCAGTTGATAATTTTGGAGATTGTGTTAAGACTTTATTCTACTTAATTGAAAGAAAATATTTGGAGTGGAAGAGAATGCGACAGTTAAAGCAACGTGTGTAAACGTTATACGATTTCATATGAAACAAAAATTGATGAAACCGGTTCAAATGATTGGAAGTTTAATATTTTATTTTTTGTTTTAATTCGGAAATAATTTCATTTTATTTATTCTTTTAGATGTACAGATCTGGAAATAAAATTGTCAAAACCGGACAACTTTTTAACTTTGGTGGTTCTGCTTAGGCTTAAATTTGTGAAAACTAACCTGCTGGTAGGGTGAGTGCCTATTGACGATGTAACTTTGTATCAAGAACTTTCACGTAAAATTAAAGTTATTGAAGTAGATAAATTGGTTATGGCTGGCGAATTACTTCCCTGTTTCCTCCCATTAAAATGTACAGTAATAAAGAGTTTCCAATTATTGGAATTTTTTAAAAAATGGTTGAAATGGCTGGGGGGGGGGTCGCAAAGTTTCCATTTTTCTTTAGCTCCTCTACGATTGAAGATGAAAAGAAAACTGCAAATTTGGTAAACTGTCAACTCACAATATTGAACAACTTTTGGCTGAAAGAATTTTGACTGCTGAACTTGATTAGAAGTTAAGGAGCGAAAAGTTATTTTATCTGCATTATATCGACTGATTTTTAACATAAGTCTGCGACAACTTGTTGGGAAGCTCTCATCAATTCTATCCTCTTTAAATTTCAATCTTCTATTTCTGTTCAATTAAAAATAAGAATGATAATGGAAGAAAGTGAAAATAATTTTTCTTTCCAAAAGGAATATATTTTTGCCTTCCAGTTAGGCGATAATTTTGTTTTAAATAATGTTGTATGGTTATATAATTTTTTTACGTTGCATTCGTTCCCATTTTATTTCGTTGTAGAAACATAATATTATAATGCAAGAAATAAAATACTGGTAAATATAATATTATTCATATTATTGATTTTTTAAAAAATCTGAAATTCGGCAGCTGATCATCAGTCAGTTAAATCAGCTACAGAATATTATTGAAAATTCATGCTTGTTTAAAAATTAGTTTAGAATGAATTGTTTTTATAAAAATAATCTTAAACTTAATGCCCATTCAAATATAGAATATCATGGCATCATTAAAGGCATAAATTTCGTCATAGAGGAAAGAGAGTTCATTTGTTATTTTGGGATAATGTTTTGAGCTATTTACGCCAAATTGAGTTAGTTTATTACTGTTGCTAAAATATATTTATTGTCGCATCAAAATAAGAAAATAATCAAATGATTTTTTAGCTTAATGAAGAACTTATTTAAACTAGATACATATTCTATTTGTAAAAAATGCATTTTGTTTGATAGAATTAAACAAAATCAAGTTTCATTAAATTAATTGTTCATTCTGACACAAAATATATCACACAAAATATTTTTATAAGGACTAAGTTTCGGGAAAAATCTCTTTTTATCCTTACAAAATAAATGCAATATGGCTTTGTCAAGTTCCAAAATAAGTGTATATCAATAACACATGACCCACCTATTTATTGTTGAATCGAAATTTTTTCTTAAAATGTATCTGGACCATTATATAACAATTTTTTTGTATATTTTGTTTAATTTTGCCATTTGTGAATAAGAGAAAATAATTTTGTCATATTTTAATCAGATACTGACCAAGTGAAACAAAATTTTAATGTGGGTACATTGCGAAAACTTACAAAGCAGTGATGGAAATAAATAACTTTTAAAAGATTAAAGATTAAAAAAACGAAGCACTAAAGCACATTTTAATGAATTATTTTTCATCGGTGTATTTGTAATTATATTTCAGATGATATATTATTTACAAATTAGTCTTTATTTCTATATTTTTGCATATTTTTAAAATGAAGTACGATTATTTTTCATCCGAAGTACTGTTTTTTGATACGATGAGACAAAGTATTCAAAGCAGCAATACTACATAAATACAACAATCTGTATTATATGTAAAAGAAATATTAATTGTTTTCATTGAATCTTATATATCAAATGAGTAATAATTATTCCCGTATTTTTTTTTTCGTAAAACACAATGTACTTCATTCAGATGAATAAGGGCCATTTGAAAAGCAGTTTGAAATGTAGGTTTTCAATATATTTTTACTATCTATTATAGTTCTAAAATCGTCAGGATATTACTAGATAACAAATTTTTATTTAACTTTCTAAATATTCTCCCTCTCCAAGATCACTTTCGGATAAATTTTCATCAATCTAAAAGCATCGAAAATATCGAATGAAAAATACATTAAATAAAAATTATTTTTGTTCTTGTTACTATAAAATCTTTCTCTCATTTATACGCTTCAATTTGTAAAAACTTTTTAACGATATTAAACTTTTCATATTGAATCTTATAAGAAAATAGTAAAAATTAATATTATTTTTCCTTTAAAAATTTTTGCTAGAAAGATATAAAAAGTCTGAAATGTTTCATTGAATTTATTTCAGTAAATCCTTACATGAATTGCTACTTATTTTCTTATTTATTTAAAAACAAAATTCTATTTGCTGAATTTCAATAAGTAATCATTTGCTTTCAAGAGTTTCGAAAAATTTATTCACTCTGTATAGATTTTACCAATGTCTCTTGGTGCATAGTAATGAAAATTCATATTCGTTTCTTTGAATACTTTATGGCATTCTGATGCCGTAAGAATATTCTCGAGCTTCAAAAATAAGAATTGTGCAACAAAAAAAAAAAACTTCAAAGTGGTACTTTATGAGAAATTTATATCTAGAGTTGCAGAAACAATGTTATTGTTTTATAAATTTTATACAATGACTCACTAGAATATTAAAATTCATTCAATGTAATGCAAGCAATATTCCGTCATAGAGTACACATATTAGATTGTGATATTTATAATGAAATTCCCAAAAGTATATATACTTTTTCAAAATTTGTTCTTTCAAAAAAAGATCTTTCCACTAAACGAACCTGAAAATTATGATGTTTTGAACACTTTTGATTATTGCTATATATCTTAAATATTAATCAACGGAAGCGCATATAATTTGAAGTAGTGATGTTTAAGTATTTTCTCCTTTGATTGGCATCAAAATGTTTTGATTTATATTTAAATTTATAATTTATGAATGTGAAAATTAATTAAAACTATTAAATTCAAAAAGTACTTTTAAAACATCATATTTTTTGTTGTTATTAATTTAGTATTTTAATGTAAAATACGAATTATTGTCAAAGATTCACTATATCTGGCTGTATATTAATGAAAGGAGAGGAATTCTCATTTAACATCAGGAAATGAAAATATCATATTTTTATAACTCGTTAACCTCTTAATCGAAATACAAAATGTTATATGTTTTCGAGCTAAATTAGTCGGGAAAATTTGGTTATGTTTTCGAAATTGGATGATGTTATTTGAAAAAAAAAATGAATTTGTGTATATCTGAAAATGAAAATGGGACTTTGCACGAAAAACAATACTTAGATTGATAAATGACTTATTTCAACAGCGACAGATCTTACTTTTTAATTGTACGGTAATGAGTTTTTTCATACTAGAGACCGGTGAGCGAGTACATTGTTGACGGTTCAAGAAACAATACTCTTTTCTATCAGCACAATTCCTTCGCACAGATCTTCTACAAAAATAGAGAACTGCTAGATTACTAGAGATTACAACTTGTATTCATGAAAAACCTATTCTAGTCTGATTTTACTGAAGTGGATAGTGTTTCGTTTCTAAATGTAACTAAGAAAGAATGATGTCTTATACTTCAGTGTCAGTAACTATTCTGGCTACTCAGCAATTTAATGGGATTTCATTTTACTGTGGAATAATTATGGAATCTATGGAATACTGAATGAAAAAAAACAACATTTGAATGACTGTATTGGTGACAGCGGTTACAGTAAAACATAAATCGGCATCTTCTGAAATCATATAAAGCAAAAAACCATAAAAATTAAGAAAGGAACCTCAAAATAATTTTTATGATATTAACTCTAATATTAGATTAAAAGATTTAAGAATATTAGAAATAAAAGTTAAGAAAAGTTAGAAAGTATCATTGTTTAAAACATAAAAATTTTAAATAAATACTAATTAAAAATGAAATAATAATGATAATGAAATGAAGCTAGAAAAAATAATTTAAAATAAAGTGAAAATCAATAAAATATTATTCAAACAAGTCTTATATAAGTTGTACACAAAAACATAAGGCTCAAATTCATTCAAAAATCCGCCCTTCATAAAAATTATTAGTAAGTGCTTTTCAATTCTTTATGGAATTGATAAAGTTTTAATAGACGGAACCATATTTTTCATATCATATTATGCAAATGCACAAGACCATATTGTTTAATTTACATTTGCAGTTATTAAATTAAAGTAGTAACCATTTTTAAGTTAATTTAAGTTAAATTTAGTTCTGACGAAATTGCTTAGTTCTATAAATCAGTTTTATTTTGGAAGATAATAATAGTAAAACAATTTTAACTTAGAAGCATTAATCATCATCTTTAGATAAATAAACTCAAATTAGGTTTTGTTTTGGAGAAAAAAAAGTTATTATTTTAGAAATTTTTCCCAAAGAAGTTGTTTAGAAAATGTAATTCTCCTAAGATTTGGTGTACATTTTTAAAATTCTTTACTATCTAAAAAATGGCTCTGTGGCTTAACAAAGAGATATCTCAATACCTCGGCGTATGCAACATCGTATTGTACTGATGTTTTGAAGAATGCTGGAAATGGATCATACTCAGTAAAGAAGATGGTGACTTCCCTTGGTAATTCATCTACTATAAAATAACTTCTAGAATAACGTTAAAAATAGTCTTTCCCGTTCCACCATCATTCAAATTAATTTAATCTTCTATGAATGTGGTTAAAATTGATGTGTGTTTTGAGAAATAAACTTATCTCATAATTCCAGAATAATTAAAAGGAAAAAACTATTTTAAAAAAAGAAAGTTTTTTAAATGCATATATATACTTACATATAAATTAACAATTAAATCTTAATTCCCTAATTTCTTTTAGATAGCCCAAATTTATTGAAAAATGGTCTTTTATTTTATGATTCAGTTCTCACTTGATTATTTTTAACACGCGCTCTAGAAAACTAATGACTTTTGACATAACATTCCGAACGAAGGAATAAAAATTCCTAATGCTTACAACATTCTTTTAAACCTAAGATACCTAAGAATCCCTTTCTTAAGTCTACACGTGTCCAAGAAATGCCAATCAAAATTTTATAATAAAATTACTGGAAGGAAAAATTTCTGATACTTTGACTTTTGTATCGCGATGCAAAAAAACGTCTACTTATTATCGCCTCTTTACTGTACAAATTATGGCTCCCATGGTGAAATAAATCGATGTTAAAATTTAAATAATTCTTCTTATTAGCCATGAATCTGCAAAATGGTGCTAGCATGGTAGTATGTTTGCATGTTTTATGCAACGATAGATAAAAAAAAAAAGAGAGAGAATTTTCAGAGATTTTGACAATAGGACCAAAAGAAGGCGAATTAAGATGATTGTTCGAGAACCTTCTGTGCCCTGATCTAGAAGCTATAGAAGGTCGGCAATCCAAGCCGAATTCATTCGGCACCACATCATTAGATAAAGGTATGTCAATATGAAGGCCTGATACCAATTAAATTATCTTGGATCCAAATTTCACACTCTGCCGTGGCATAAAAATGTTGATAGAATATCGCCTTAAGTTTCTATCTTGCCATTTATCAAGACTCAAAAATACATATTTTGTAACAAACACATGGTTCAAATTTTCATATTTCTCTTACATATGTTCCTTACAAAGTTACAGAATCAAACTTCTCATATTACCGTTACTTCTTTCCAATTCTTACTTAAAAGGAAGTCTCGAAATAAATTGCGACTTATATAGAGAAAAATGCAAACTCCGATTCCTTTCCTGTAACTTTAAATGGAATTCCCAGAATCCATTTTTCTCGGTGGTGCAGTGATAAATCAGCAGAAGTGTCCTCAATTTTTCACTCTTCTCGAAAGTGTAATCAAATCCGAAAAGACTTCTTGAGAGAAATGGTGCGTATTTATTAACAGAATCAATACGGAGACTTTTGTATAGCCTTCAGATGGCATGACGAATAGAATTCTGCCTCCATTCCAGAAGAAATATGATGGGAAGTTTTAGCTTTTTCCTAAGCTATAAGAACCATGCATAAAGGAAATAAAAAAAGGCAAACGTAGATATAAGAAATGTTTAATTTAATGAATTCTTTTGAAAGTTTTAAAATCTTAACTTCCTTATAAACTTATGTTATCATTATTTTTACTCTTTTTTGCCAAATAAATATATTTGGGATATTTAATTGTGTTTTATTCTTTTAAGATTTTCTTTTAGTAGAAAAACTGAATATTTAATATGCCAAATATATGGAGTGTTCGAAATATATTAATTTATTTTTAAACAAAGAAGAAAATTTAAAGTATGAATTTATTGTTTGTATGATTTTGTATTCAATGAAAAAGTATTAAAGATTTCTAGTCAATATTTTGAATAGCTTAATGTGCTCACTCTAGGTTTTACACTAAGTGTTCAATAGTTAAAAATTTGATATTCACGTTTTAGTAAAAATTCTGTTATCTTTTGATACTTGATCATAAAGATACATTTAGATTTGCTTCCATTTAAGATTTTCTTTTAGTAGAAAAACTGAATATTTAATATACCAAAGTATATAAAGTGTTCGAAAAATATTAATTTATTTTTAAACAAAGAAGATAATTTAAAGTATGAATTTATTATTTGTATGATTTTGTATTTAATAAAAAAAGTATTAAAGATTTCTAGACAATATTTTGAATAGCTTAATGTGCTCACTCTAGGTTTTACACTATGTGTTCAATCGATAAAAATTTGATATCCACATTCTAATAAAAATTCAAGAATTGATACTTGATTATAAAGATACATTTAGATTTTGCATTTCCCAAAACTGACGATATACCTGAGTGAATTTAATATTTTTATAAATCACTAATGCTGCTTCCCAGAATAGTTAGTTCCATTGAAGGAAAGACAATTTTACGTTAAACTCTGTTGGATGCTGATCTGAAATCGAATCAATGACCTCTGAGTTGGCGACTATTTGGCGACAAAATGGATGAAACTGGAATTTTCAGGGATTTTGACGATCCGACCAATAGAAGGCGAATTACGATGATTGTGCGAGAATCTTCTGCGCCCTGATTTGGAAGATAAAGAAGGTCGGCAGTCCAAGCAAAGGTCATTCGTATAGTTACTCAGAGTTGAGTTAGCGACGAATCAGTTATATCAGTCTAGCGATGCATAAGCGTTGTGTGGAGCTCAAGCGATTAGTGGAATGTGCACTGAGTCTTAAAGACAGTTATTCAGGCAACATCTAGTCGTGCATTGAGTGGTCAATCGTAAGTCAGTTGTTGAGTACAGCTAAAGCGAGGTGGTGATTTGCAGGCATTTGGAGAGAACTTAGTGAATAGTTGTGTGTATTCTCTTTTCCTGCTGAGTTCTGTGTGGCCGCTTTGTGTACTGTTGTGGTTGGGTACAACCGATTACTATTTGTGGACTGCTGTTTGCTCTAAATACTGCTGTGCATTGTTTGTCTTGGTTGCGTATTTATCGTTTGCGTATCTATGTCTTTATGTTAATAAATGTCGTAATTTATTCCTGAGACCATACATAGCGAACCCGGTGAGTTTATGGATTTTGTGGAGGAAATTCTGTAACAATATATACTAGGTACAACATGCATTATTTCTTATATGGAATCCAAATTGAAACTGGAATAACAATATCGATGATTCTACGCCATTCAATATTCGCATCATATGAAAAAAATAATAGATTTTTTTTGAAAGAAGTATGAAAAAGTGCATATGTTTGTTGTGTAATTTTAACGATTTTTCCAGATACTTTTGGATGCTTTGTTCCTTAATTACTTCTGGAAATGAAGTGAAGAGTCGCCCAAATTTCTAAAAGTCTATTTAGTGTTCAGATGGGTCTTCTGATTAGAAGGAGTTTTAATCACTAAAATTTCGTATCCTGGCTTTTTGTGACTTTCTAAAGATTTTGCTATCTGCTTTTAGAAGATTTCATAGGACAAAAATTTTTTCCGACACAATCTGTTCTAGCGTTTGAAATTTTATTGCAATATTCAGATGTCTTCAGTCATAAAATTCCTTGAAACTTGATAAGATACAATATTAAAATATTAAACTTGTTTAAACTCTGCATTCTTCATGCAGTATTTGATACCTCATTAGTTTCCTGAACAATAACTTTTTTTTAAACATATGGGAAAATGATGTTTTAGTTTGAAGTTCTTGAAGTCAAAACATGCACGTTTTGGAGCTTGAACGATATTGATGTAAAAAATAAACCATCGCTTCTCTGAAAGTTGACGATTGAACAACACGATAGTGAAGGAATCATTCCAAACTATTTTAAACCGGATTTTCTCAAAAAAAAAGAAAAAAAAACTTACTTTGAGATAAAAGATTGGAGCCCGGATAGTTTCGAGATGGAAAAAAAAACCATTGTTTTTTCTAAATATCGACGCATGCTTATTCTGAGAGTCATGTGTTTGTTTCATACTTGTTTAAACTGGTTAATGACTTGAATTAATAAGGACAAAAAATTACTTAAAAAATAATAATGTTCTCACACTGCAATATGAAATTTGCTGAAGCAGATTTCAATTTTTATTGGAGATTAACAGATTAAAATCCTGTTTTGAGATTTAGTCGACAGCTAAATTGTGGATGGTAACAAACCTTCATATCCAGTACTACAGTAATTAGTTCAACAAGTCGCATTTCCATCTCAAATAATAATGTTCTCACACTGCAATATGAAATTTGCTGAAGCAGATTTCAATTTTTATTGGAGATTAACAGATTAAAATCCTGTTTTGAGATTTAGTCGACAGCTAAATTGTGGATGGTAACAAACCTTCATATCCAGTACTACAGTAATTAGTTCAACAAGTCGCATTTCCATCTCAAAGTTTTATCCTATACTATTAGAAATATTTAAAACAGAATTTAACATCTCCAAGACACAATGTAGAGCAATGTAACAAAGAGAAGAGCTGCAGGAATTTCTGACCACTGGCATTGCTGCCCAAATTTTACTACAAAAAAAATTAGTCGCATTAAAGTAGGCTTTTTTTTTTTTGCTTATTTTCCTTTCTACCTCGCTTCTTTCGCTTTCCTTTATACTTTTCTTTAAATGTAATATATCAATTTTTAATCATAATCGTAATGGTAAAATATTATGAATTCGCAACTATAAATTAACTTAAATAAAGCTCAATGTAAATTAAATTCATTTAGAAGTAAGCTTCGATGACAAGTTTTATTAAATTCAGAAATAGTTTTAAATTAAAAATATTTTTAAACTGAGCAAAAAATATTTTCTTGAAAAAAAAAGGAGTAAAAGGAGTTGGGGAAAAAAGGAGTTGGGAATTTATTATCCATTTATTTTTAACTTGCAATATCCACAGTATGTTTTAAAAGCTTTCTTCAGTGGGAAAATAATATTTGAATTCGTTTTCTAATACATATTTCCAGTTTAACAGAAAATAGAATTAAATATCATTTAATAAGAAGAAGGTAATTTTTTTCAAATGAAACAGTATGTTAAATTTACAAATTAACTTATCTCATCACCTTTAGATTGTTATTAAAAAATGATGTTATTTCTCAACGTTTAAAAATATTTTTAATTCAGATATACAAACCAAAATTTATTAAAAAATTAAAGGTGTAGGACTCAATTTAGTGTACGTCGACTTTTTATTTTCACTTGTTCATGCTGCAGAACATATAAAAGAGTTAACATTCCCTAAAATAAAAATAAAAAAGATTGTATATTATTTATTCTTTAATAGGCATTTTGACACGAAATTAAATAAAAAGATAAAAAAAATTATCATATAATTTAATGTAAATAAAATACTGAATTTTTATTGGCTGGAAGATTTATAGAAATTGATTTTTTTTTAAAATATTTCACTTGATTAAAAAATAATTAGTTGATTTTTACAGTTAAGGAAGTTTTATACTTCGTATTATAGTAACGAAAATTTATTTTCTTCTCAGAAAGCGGCCCTTTTCCTGCCTACCTCAAAAGGTTCAATTTGTCTGAGAGTGACCAGTGCAGTTGTGGTGGGATTGGCACCGCACTTCATTATGCTACGGAATGCCTCCTTACAATCTCCTGGCATATGAAAAAACCATCACCAAGCCATGAACAGGAATGGCGGAAAAGAGTCGCCAACAACTTTCTCTCCAGTCAAAAAATCCGTAAGATAATTAAATTTATCAGTGAAAATAGAAATATTTTCTTGCCTCAATCGCTCTCAACATCAAGTGTCATAATCATAAAATCTAAAGGGGAAAAACATCACGGTTTCTTCTCATACATTTGCATTCATAAATATCTATCAAACAGGGTTTTTCTTTGTTATCATTAACCAAATTATTTTCCATTTGATTTTCATACTGCATCCTCATCTACTATGTCATGGTAACAAGTGAACATAGAATTTTTTCATACATGAATTTTTTTATACAATTTATCTTTCTGCGCATTATTATTCCAAATAATTTTTCTTCACAGTTTCCTGTCATACATTTGCATTCACAAATATCAATGAAACAGAGTTTTTCTTTGTTATCATTAACCAAATTATTTTCCATTTGGTTTACATAACTGCATCCTCATCTACTATGTCATGATAACAAGTGAACATAGAATTTTTTCATGCATGAGTTTTTTTATACAATTTATCTTTCTGAGTATTATTATTCCAAATATTTTTTCTTTAATTTTTCGAAGTTCAAAATCCTTGTACACGATTTCATTCCATTATCATTTCTTATACGCTTGTAAATTATGTACATGGTTATTTACGTTTGTTCTATTCTAAATCTTTTGGTATTCAAATAAAATTCATGTAACATGTCCACCAAACTGTTCCGTGACCAGAATGTTTATAGATAAGAGAGTATGAGACCACGTTCTGTTCTGTATTAATGATATACTATTGGTGAGCAATAGTTACAGAAGAGTCTTTAGTATATGATCTTTAGCGATCAATAGGGGTGAGATGCTGTTAATACACATATACAAGGGAGCTGACATTTGGGTGCTTTTTCTTTCATGGATTGCAACGGAAATTTTACAAAAAAATTACGATAGTAGTCACAAGATTCCATTCCAAGGTATCATTTATTTAAGTCCATGAATTTCGACTTTATTTGTAGGAAAAATAAACATTGACAGATAATAAACTTTGTAAAAGAAGTGATCCGAAATTGGATCAATATTAATATATAAGATGATTAACCTGCGTACCAAATTTTATCTATCTTCCTCTCAACGAATTGTTGTATCAGGTTTTAATTGCACTTTGTCAATGAGACAAAAGTATATTCATTTAATGGATTTCGTTCAAAACTTAATGAAAATCTAAAAATTTGTACATATCATATATCACATTTCAACGTTCTATGGTAATGTATTTTTGAATTATCGTGTACACAGTAAGACAAACAAGTCAAAAGTGTGTTTTTCAGACTGAGGGAGATAAAAAAAAAGTAGTAATTCTTCGAAATCTATTGTTTTAAGTTTCTGACAATTACAGTACTTTCACTTTGTTTTTTTATATGAAAAAGTAAACTGTATAACAATATCTTTCCATTAAATACATAGCATCGAAAATCATTTAGAATTTTATTTATGAATTTCTTGCTTTACCATTCCCTTAACGATTGTAAAAGTAAGGCAAATAACTGTTAGATTGTTTACTTTTCAAAATATTTGTCTCAAATAAGAAGGACTTACTTGGTATAAAAATTAAATGACACATATTAAATAAGAAATGTCATCCTTTCGATCTCATATTTGTTGACATTTTGACAAAAAATAATTTCTTTAGGACTAAATTTATAAAATATTTCCCATCGCAGCAGGAAATGAATAATTTAACAGCCTTCGTCGGCTATGCACTTACAGTTTTTTCATTTTCTTTTCAGAACTAAAATTTTATTTTAAAAAAACACTGGAACAACGCCTTTGAAGCAAATTATAAAAATACTTTCATGAGAAACATAAAATGGAATTGTTATTGTTATTATGCTATAAAGTATATACTGATCATCTATAATTATGATGACTTTGAGAAGATAATTAGTTTAAAGAGGCATTTTCTAGCGAAACCCAAGAATAATGCTTCACCTTTTTTTTTTTTTTTTTTTTTTGGAATTTCATATTTTTTACGCATTGAAAGCTTATGCAAAAAGGAGTTACACCATAAAAAGATTTAAGATCTGAAAGTGATGTTTTCTTTTCTTTAATATAAATTCAAAAAGAAAAAAAAATATTTTGAAACATTTTTAATATCGTTTGCATAAACAACATATGAGCAATATTTGAAGAGTCTCAACATATGAATTTTTACCTTGTCAGAGATTCCATTTTAATATTTTAAGTGTTCTCTGAACATATTTTAAATATATTAGGCTCATAAAAAGATATGTTGAGATTTAAATATTTGTCAAACTTTAAAATGTATCACTTTCTCCCATGTTAAGAATACGGCAATAATAAAAGTAGATTTTATAAAATTCTTTAGAATATTTTGATTAAAACGTTATAATTTTTGTTCATAAAGACTCTTAAAATATTTTTTGTGATAAATTAAAATAGGTTTATAATTATAAAAAGCTATAAATCTTATATGTTTTAATTTCTTTCCTTAACAAGAAATAGTTATGCGTGCAAAGCACTATCACATATTTTTTTTTAAATCGTGTTTGTCAAAAATTTGCATTTCTATTATGGTAATGATAAGATAATAAATGAACATAAATATATAATATAATAATATATTGATGTTAATTAACATAATATACTAATAAAAATAAATTTACATAAATATATAATATAATAATATATTGATGTTAATTAATATAATATACTTATAATAACAATTTAACATTAAAATATATTATGTTAAATTATGATAAATATGGTAATCTGGTAAATTACCATTATCTTTACTGAAGCATTTTGTAATTAGCTACCACAACAGAAAAGGGGTGACTCAGTTAAGTTGAAAAATATCTAATTCGAATTAGATTGAAGAAAAACAACAGTCCTTTTGATCATAATATTTATGGCTATATTAAGATGAATTTGTCAGGTAATACAGCTAATAGAAGCCTGGACTTTTCCCTGGAAGAAACGCAATAGGAGATTTTACCAGATCAGGGAGTATTGCAGCTCTGCCAGCCTAATGGCAAACCTTAAAAATCGAGACTCCTTAATAGAGACAGTATAAAAATCATCTTTTCAGCTTCAGTTTTTCTTATTATAATTATTTATCAGATTAAAATGAAAAATAAGTCATAATATCTTTCAAATCAATCAGACATTGAGTCTGGTCTGAAAATGAATAGTTTTGAGGATTATCGCGAGGATTTTGAGGCAAATCGAATAGTTTTGAGGATTATTAGAGACTTACCATACACGTTTTCTATTTTCTTATAGTAAATTTTACAGTTTTTGGAGATTGTTCTTCAAAAAATTTCTCGAAATCTATTAAGAATGTTACAATAACTTCTGATTTCGAATTTCTCACTTGAAGGCTAAACGGTGTTTGAAAAGTTAGAAGCTTTCCGTATAGTTAAGTAAGATTAACACTTAACTAGGGACGTGCGGTCTGTGAGACCGCTAGCAATGGATTTTTCGTCATCCCTATTCTATTTCTAGCTCAATTGAATGGATTGACCCTGTAGCTTCCTGTTTTGTGGCCTTCAATACACATGCAATTTTTCAACCGATTTTAGCAGATGCTTTTTGAAATAATTTATTTATTCCTTTGAGCACAGTTTCTAAGATCGCATCTCCCTGTTTGTGTCCAGGTGATAAACAAGGCTTAGCAGATGGCGCTAAAACTTGGGATATATATATATATATATATACAGAATTTATAGGTTGATTTTTATGCTAGTTCTTAACCTGTATGTTTAAAATGCCCTAGAAAACCGTGCTATGAAAGTCACATAAGTCAATAAAAAAAAGGACCAATTTTACCCATTGTCAATTTTTTTTTATTTTTCATATAATTGTTGAATTTTACATTATATTATCGTCTATATACCTTCATATACTGTAAAATTAAATATGATTTAAAAAGTAAAAAGTAATGTGTTTTTTCAAAAATATTATTTATTGTAACATGTAATTTGTGAAGAAAATGTATATTCCAATGCATTTACACTTTTCAATGATAATATATTTTGAAAAATTTCTAAAACATATCTATATATCAAGAAAAAAAAAACTGCAAAATATATTGGCAGTTTTTCATACTAATACATTCATTAGAAAATTTAATTTGAATGTAAATGAAATGCGGTCTCATAGACCGCAACTCCCCAGTTAAGTCCTAAAATTTCACCTCCCCAGTTAAGGGTTAAAGTCCTATTTCAGATGTAAACAATTTCTATATGTTAGAGGACGTCATAATCTTAAAGGGAGTTTAATAATTACAACATCTCGCTACTTCTTTCTGTCAAAACCATTACATCAGATTTTCGGATGAGTTCTTGTCTATAATGAATTCAATGCCTTGAAGTCTCCACATATGACAGAACTTTAGAGAAAGAGCGTATTGGCCTTACATCTTTCTGTATTGATACCCAGACTTTCCACCTGGGAATTATATCATCATATACATTTAATATAACATAAAATAAATACATAAACATTTAACATCTCTTTTTCATTTTTTTAATTTAATTTATTTATTTTCTTTATTTATTATTATTTGTTCTTTTCATATCTAACCCTAACATTATTTTCTCTTATTCGAAGTAACGCAGAGTAATCATTGAAAACGTCCAAAACATTCAACCTCGAGATTTTAATCAATCTCTCCGTCTCAAATCCTCCTCAGTCTGGAATTTTTTAATGTTACATATCTGTAATTCTCTATATGTAAACTCATTAAGCATGGACAATTTAATTTGGTATGTAGTTTTAATACCAGATTGGCAAGTTACTATCGAAATGTCACTGAAATCTATCGAAAGAAAGTCTGTTTCCATGATTATATGCCAGTCGGACTACATTTATGTAAATACAAAAAAATAGCATATATATATATATATATATATATATATTTGCTTATATGTGAGCATGATATCTCAAAAGTGCAAAAATTTAGATGAATAAAATGTGTAAATAATCTTCTGATACAGTTGTAGATTTGTCCTGTCCACTCATTGGATCAAGTTAGTGGATAGAAAAGCATTCAAATACATACCCATATTTAATCATAACTTCAAGGAGCAAGAAAGATGCCATATTGCATCACTTAATGCGTAATTTTGGGACGAGGGCATTCCGGCTGGTAGCCTCCCCTGACGTTTAAGATTTGCAGTCTCTCTTCCTTTCTTATCCTATTTTCATCTTCCACCTGTAGCCCCTCAGAAATGAGGATGAGAAGCTTCAGATATGGTGGCTGGTTCTCGCCACCCAGGTAGGTACAAAAATGGGGGGAGGATCCGATATCTACTATCGATGGTGGGACTTTCTTCCAAAGGGAAGGGTAGTACCGTGGCCGGTGATGACTTTTAGGACTCAACTGTAGTTCCTGCTAATGTTGCTGTCACGGTAGTAAGGTCAAATGATTAATTTGTGTGTTTTTGGGTGGGTTGGAATAACCTGTTAAGATTAAAAAACTTTCGTTGTATGCTTGAGAGATAAAAAAAAGACGGTAGAAAGCAGGTAGAATAAACGTGGATGTGATTCCTTTCATATTAATTTGATTTCAGTTTTTGAAACATATTTTTAAATCCATAAATCATATTTTGTTTATGATTTGCAAAATTTATTAGCTTTACTAATTAAAATACCAGCTCTTTTTTTTCAAGAATGGTTTCAATAGGTTTGATTTAATATATTAATCCAAAGTTATGAAAAATTTCAGAAACGCAGTGCAAATTAGATACATTTGCTTTTATGATACATAAAAGCTATTTGCTTTTATGAAGAATATATGTTGCATTTATAATTAAATTTAAAAATCATCAAATCGTATTTTCGAAATAAGATTTAATATGAATTCCTTTATAAATTCTTTTTTCCAACATTTTAGTACTAAAAGTATGTTTTTAAAAGTACTTTAACTGAAAAAGTGATTTTCTAATTCAATTTTTGAAATGGATATAAACTTTTATTGATAAAAAATAATTCAATGCGTATCATTGCTTAAGAAGAAAGTAATTAGTTTTCCTTTAGCGATATCTTGTCAATGTTTGCAAATTATTCTTAAGAGTAATTTCAGATAATATTAAAAATATATTTTAAAATTATTTCAAGCCATTTTTATTAAAATATACAAGATTAAATATACACATACATAAAACATACAAATTTCGACAAAAATTATTAAAAAGTATCGAAATCAATTTAATGCACTTCTGCATTTTATTTGCACTTCTTGAAATTGAAATATGTTTTAAAATATTAATATTTCTTGAAATTAAAAAATCTTGCGATGAGAAATATTACATTTCATTTATCTCTAATAAACGTTTTAGACACGAACACAAATATTAAGGTAAAAATTTATCTATCAGGAAATGAAAATGTCAGTGTTTTCAAGGTAATGCATTTCGCGATAAAAAATTTTATTTTCATATTTTAAAAAATATTTCACAAATTAAAAAAAAATGATTATTTTAAAAAAATGATCTTCCCAGCACAGAAATCATTCAATGATAAAGCTTATTTATCTTCATTTCTGTTCGAATAATATTTACAAAATCATATTTAACTTAATTCCAGGAACATATCAGTTAAGAAGCAATATCATAGCTCAGGAGGACAATTCATTGAATTGTATATTCTAAGTATGATAATCATTTTATTTTTTATCAGCAAAATTCTTTACTTCGATATTTCTAATTGCATAATAATTATTAGAATTGTATATATCATTAAGAATTATAAGAATTATATGTATCCATAAAATTGACCATTTCCCTAAATATATATAATTAGTTATTTTAAAAATTATCTTTCAGGATATCTCTCCGAACAATGTTACAGATTACAAAATCTCGGTGTGAAAATTCCATTTTTCAATGATATTATAATCTTTCGCAGATCTCTCATGAAATTGTTTTTAATATCGGAAAGGATTTCATGGAGAACATTTTTCTTCCAGATTTAAAAATTTTTCGGTGAAAGCAGCTTTAGGATAGGTTACTTACAAAAATATTGATTTCTAATGCGTAGGAGAACAGTTTGCTCTCTGCGTTTTGAAATTATTGACTTTACTTATATTTGAACATCTAAGTTGACAAACTCCCTGTGAATAGTTTTTGTTAAAAATTTGAAATAAATTTCAACACACTTGACCGCATTTACATATAATAAATTTCAGCCATTTCGTTCGAAGTAGTAAAGTTTTCAGTTACCGTGTTCAGAGATAGACAAGCAGACTGACAAACAGATATAATGTTAAAACGGAGTTTTTCTGTCTTCGGAAGATCCTTAATTTATAAGTGCGAGAAAAACTTGAATTTGAGTTTGCCGACGATTACAATATTTCCTCTATACTTGATAAACAAGAAAGTAAAAATAACAGTATAATGGAGCAAATTATTTCATCGTTTAAGTAAAAAAATTAATAAAATGGAACCATTAACATTGCTTATACTATAAAATGTAATAAAAAAAGTGTAGTAAAGATGGCTTCATTAAGATAATTAATTTAAAGAGAGATTTTTTTTTAAAAAAATTAACAAAAATTGCTTAATTTTTGTCGATTTGGCACATGTTTTAGGCATAAGAAGTAATTAAGTCTTTCAAAAAAATTTCAGATCCAAGTATGATATTTTCTTTTCATTAATTTAATTCTAAAGGGGGGAAAATGATTTCCATGATTTTGATTTTTGTTGTCTCATTTGTATAAACATATCGTAAGATATTACGATTATTTTAAACTTATTTCCTTTTTTGCCAAGCCTGGAATTTTATATTAATATTTTAAATGCTTTGTGAAGGCATTTAAAATCCTTTACGAGTAAAGAAAAAAGTTGGATTTAAATATTTGTCGAATTTAAGAATTTATCTTTTTTTTCTAACGTTATGTCAAGAAATAAAAGTCGATTTTGAAAACCTTCAGCAATTTTGAATAAGAATATACTTTTAGCATTTATTTATTTATAAATGGACAGCAGGAAATATTTTTTGGTTAACAAAATAAATTTCAAATAGATTTATAATGATATATTTCAATATATATTTTTTTCTTTCTTATTTTTGTACACTATTTAGAATTTCTCCGATATGTACAGCTAAAATATTCATTTATCGATATCTGTTGATAAAAAAAATCATTCATATTTTAGAAATGGCAGTAACTATAACAGAAGCATTCTTTTATGAAAAAGATCATTGCAATGAACAGAAATAATAAAACCATTCATATTACGAATTCAAAATTATTTATTTTAGAACATTCTTTATAGAATTAAATGCGGAAATTCACTTAGGTAGAATATTTTCTGGTTTACATTAGTTGAAGGAAAAATTCTGCAGCGGATTTGTCATATTTTCTTCCGGTAATACGTTAAATCTACAGTCGTATGTCAGAAATACTACTATAGATTGGCGTAGCACAAAAAGATTAAATCTACGTTCCATCTCCGTCTTTATCATTTGATTAAGGTTTAGAATTTTAATCACACTTTCCGTAAGATAAAATCGTAATCTACACTTTCCGTAAGATTATGATTTTATGATAAATTTAAATTCTATTGAGGCGCTTTTATTTTCAAGAAATTAAGGGTTTTGCTTTAGAATAGGATAATTACTTTTAATATGAAATGCTGAAAAATCGCAACGATATTATTCTTAAAAATTTTAACATTGAGTAAAACTGGAACTAAAATTGTCTTAAGTAAATTTATATTATATTATTATTTTAAATTTATAATTTACCTCATCAGAATTCCATCTATAAATAATATATAAAATTATTTGCAAATTTAAATAAATCAAGCTAAGAATTGATCTAAATAAGAAATTTTTATGAAAGCTCAATTCATAAGCTCAAATTAATTAATCCTTAATAATGAACTAAAATAATTTCTTTCAATAATATTTCAAAATTAAAAATATATGAGATTAAGAAGTATTTATTAAATATGTGATTCGTTTTCTTTTCTATGTTTCTTAATTTTCATAAATTTCTTCAATTTCAATAAAGAAAAGCGAAATATGAGATAAAACTCCGCACTATAAATTTTTCTTGCCTTTCAAAAGCCTTCTGTTTCTCTCTATAACAACAGTAAATCAATAGTATCAGATTTTAGCGATTATTTTATTTCAAAGCTTAAACATGGCAGTTCATCTACAATCTATGCGAAAAAATCAATCACTTTCTACAGATCATATGTTGTTAATGATTAAAATTAATAACGACCAAAATTAAATTAAGACTTGTAAGCAAGTTTCATTATTTATTTCAATATTGTAACTTTAAATCAATAAACAAGCAATGAAGTGGATATTAAAATAGCAGAAACTTCCTAATTATATTTTGTTATAAATTAATCAGCTCTATGAAAATTAACTTTACAAGAACTAAGCAAATTTTAAAAGATTTAGATCCCTATACAAACATCCACATAAAACCATTATTTCTCTGTAAAAATAATACTTCTTTGAACACAATATTATAAAAATCTTGAAACAAATTTCTACAACTTAACTTAGAGATAGAAATGTAGGAACTGAAGCATACAGTGAATCTTTTCTCCGTTTCTGTAGAGCACTTGTTTCTTTTGTGCAGGTATTACAAAACAATTCAATGAATAAAGAAAGAAATGACCAGAGTGAGAATGAAAGGAAAATAGCACCAATCCAAGTGAATTCAAATGATCCAAAAGCTCGTTTCTCAGGTTCTTCAGAAAAAAACAAAACATATATGATCTGGGAAATCTTACTATTTTCCTCTTTCCTCTACAATTGCTGGCGTTGTTCTAGTCTGGGCTTGACTTTATAGACAGTGAAGGGGTTTTTGTTCATGTTTTTCTTTGTTGCTTTTTGTAATTCCACTTTTTTACATCCAAAGTATAAGATAAACTTTCTTCTTACCACAGAATACACAACTACTTGTTCTTATTGGATGGGAAGTATGCCTTAGTCGATGATGGCCTCTATTTTTCAATTTATTTATTTACTCGAAACAGGAACATGAAGTTTTGAAAGTTGTACATTGGAGAAAATGTATATTTCTTGTCTTGAAAGGTTCGTTTTCTTTTGGCTTTCTTCGCATATTTTACGGGCATTTCCACTTTTTTATGCTTTAATACTAATCATATTTAACAGTATTTTAACATTAAATGTCAAAAAGCAAAAGAAAATTAATAAAAAGATGCTTTACTGATCTGCAAAAAAAGAGCCAAAAATATAAAATTCTTTTATATTTGATGAAAATATTATGAAAAGTAAGAGTGAAAAAACCTCTTTTTATGATTCTTTTCTTATTGATATCTCGGAAAAATCTTTTGAACATAATTGAAAAAAATATAATTAAAAACATTAAAAGGTATCAGTAATTGTTTAAAATAAAGTTTAAGTAGCAAAAAAAAAAATACCATAATTTAAATTATAAGGCTTGTTTTTGATGATTAGTTCATTAATGACTTAACTGAAATCAGTTTAATAAATTAAATTGACTGAAGTCATTGTAGTATGAAAAAATAATTTAAGCAGCAGTATAAGATCACAAAGCTTTGCAAAATATTATAAAAATCTTCTAAAAAACGGAGGGAATCCATGTAGATTATTATTTCTGACAGACTATTTAAAATCACTAAGATAAATCAAGTACCTTTTTAGGGTTTACCTAAATCAATGAAATTTAAATACTTGTTATTGCGAAATTTTCCAAAATCAGTCTTTTAAAAGATTTTAAAATTTTAATTAAATATTTTTGAATAAAATTGGATTGAAATTAATTTGCAACATTTATCTTTGTAAAATAATATCATTATTATATAATAATTCATCTTGCAATATAGTAATTTATTACTTTCAAAAATAATATTATATTTTTATATAAAAAGGTCTTACCATAACTTTTCCTGTTCAGTTACATTTGCAGTAAAAATTCATACACTATGCTTATGTGTATAATATCTCAAATTTATAATTTTGGTATTTTAGAAATTATAATTTATTCATTTTTTTAAAAAAACAAAGCAATTTAACTCCTTTTTTATTTGACTTAAAATTTTTGACAGGGTTTTTAAATCCTTTTTCTGAAAAAAATCCTTTTTGAACCAACTACATTTTTATGCAATCTACCACGAGCCAAATGGTACATAAGCTTCAAATTAAACATCTTTATCTGTATGATTATATTCTCTTAAATATTCTTCCCATAATAATCACTTTTTTTGGTTTCCACGCATCAATAAACTTTCACTCTTACCAGGTTTCAACAAAGAGCGCCAACAAAACTTGTCGAATTTTATAACACAAAACTCTATCATCATATTGATATCCACATAAAATATTGTTCTTTTTTCGGGTGGATATATTTCTATTTAATAAATGGAAGAAAAATATGAGAGAAAAATTTCCAACTTCCATTGGGAAGCCAAAAGCTATTACACTCAGTGGCTTCTTTCTCGATGGGTTGAAGAATTATCTCTTTATGGAATGAATTTCGAGAAAAACAGATGCAAAAATAATATGTTGAGCGAGATTAAATAGAAAGACATACACCAAAATGTATCTAAATGACCATTTCGCAGTTTTTTTAAAAACATATTTTATGATATGGGATATATTATATCTTTCACTTTCTTCAGTAGCCACTCGTTTGTTTCTTGAAGACACTTGACTTTATTGAAAGTGAATGATATTTCTTTTTCTTTTATTGATATTTCTTTTTCAGCTTATGACACCACTTTGTTTTTCCCATCAAAAAGTACTTTATTTCACAAAATAAATAGCCAATGAATATTGAATGGAATATTTGATCAGGAATCTACATCTGTTGATGGCAACCCTTATTTTTCTATTCATGCCTTTTCTTTCTCGGCGAAATCCACTTGCAACAGTCCCTGTATTAAAGAGAATAAGAATAAAGCGCAGTTAAATGTTGTGTTATTTTATTTATTTATGTATTTTAGGATCATATGATTTATTTACTCTCCTTATCAGTTCATCTTACAGCATATGAAAGCATTAAAATTATTCCCTTTTATGGTTAAAAAAAAAAAAATAACGCCCGAATAAGTACTGTCAGAAATTTGTGAAAAACTTACAATTTGACAACATGTGTTGTCGGATATATTATTTGTTTCTCGGTTATGTAAAAAAGATTCTTAAATACATCTTTATTAAATATTTTATATAGTTTAAAGAAAAGCACATATAAAATCAAACGAAATATCACATGTGTTATAAAATATTTCTGCATCTTAAAGCTGAGGGGATGACAATAGAGTGTAGAAATATAGCCTTCAAAATTCGTTAATAAAAGACACTTTGATTTTATATTTTTAATTGCTCAATTTAAATATACAACTTCGCAATATTTCATTGCTTTCATTATCCAATTAAGGCTATATTTTAGGTCCTATTTATAAAATATGAAATTTATTTAACTATGAAAAAGAAAGAAAAATACTGTATTGATGATGATAATAAAACAAAAAAGGGTAAAAAGGAAAAGAAACTATTTGTTTATGAAAGACTTTGAGCAGAATAAATCTGCTTTTCCTTAATAAATGCTTCTAGCCAAATTTGTATCATCTAAAATGAAAAACAGTCTAGTCTCTGCAAATTTTTAGACCGAATCATGAAATTTTGCTTGTGTACAGAGGAGTGTAAAGTAAATATTTTCCTTATTGACACTTTTTATATCATAAAAGTCGTATAAAAATTTTATTTTTACTCATTATCAGTTCCCATAAAAGTCAAAATATTTTTACACAATGTTCATCTTATTTAATGATGTTTTGTCTTACATTTAATTGTATATTACATTGCATTAAATGTAAGCATTGCATAAGCTTACATTTAATTGCATATTTAGAGGAGGGGGATACGTGTTATTTTCTAATACTTTTATAAAAGTTGCACCATAGAAAAAATATAAAATTCAAAGTAATTACAACAAAATATTTTAATAATTAAATGGTAAATAATTCACATTAAAATTAGGCGTTCGAATTTCAAATGTTCAATTAAACTTAATAATTCGGAAAATTATATTGATGGCTTCTTATTTTTGTTGTTGACATAATATTGATATACGTTTTACAAATAAATAGACAGCACTTACCACATTTCTTACTTTTTTTGCAGTGTCAAGTCATTCTTAAACACGAATGAGCGACTTCGTTGAAAGGAAATTATGTTTCATCACGTTTTTCCGCATGCCATATTTTCCAATATCAGTTTAATGCTTTTTACTTTACCATATACTTGGTATAAAGAAAGTATAAATTCAAAAGAGTCGAACTTGAGATTTTGATAAATTTTAACGTTTTAGATTTCCTTGAGCTCGAAAAACATATTTTGAGAAAGTGTCTGTTTGTCCGTACATCTGTGACAAAGATGACTCAAAAACACTTTAAGCTAGACGGTTGAAATTCGATATATAGTCTTTGAAGCAAATTCGTCGATTTCTATCAAATTTTGCATAAATTATGTGCAGAGGAAGTTCGTCTGTCCGGTTGTTCGAATATATGTTAACAATATAACTACAAATCGAAGACAGGTAGACAAATGATATTCGATACACGTATTTAATATCTCCAATGAAGAAAGTTGTCAATTTTTGAGCCAAATCTAAGTACGGGTTGACTGTCTATTGATTTGTACTTTCAGAAATATGTAAATACGTTAATTCATAAACTCAATGACTTATATCCGAATTGGTATGGAATTTTGTGACTACAAATGCAGTTTTGTGTCAATTTTTTTCCCAATCGGTTCGGAAAAACATGTCTAAAACAGAAATAACTATAACTATAACAGAAATATCTAGTTTTGGATAATATTAAAGCATGTCAGGGATTACTCACCAAATAACTAGCCAAGGATGACACAAGAAATTTTAAAAAAATGCTAAATCCGTGCCAAAAGTTACTGTTTCGTAACTATTGCATGCCAATGTCATGTCTGGCGTTTTCTTTTATTACATGTTTATTAGAGATTGTGAGAAAATACAGACCAACGGAAGTACAACTGTTTGATAAATCTGGTTCAAAATTTGATGAGTACTTATGTTTAAGATGCTAAATCTGTGCAAAATAATTTATTTGCTTTGGCGTTTGCAATTTGCAATTATCAAGTTCAATTATATTCAAACAGCCCGGCAGATATATTTCTTCTTACTGGTTTTCGTTCAAAATTAAAAAAATATATATATATCAACACCTTTGATTGTGCTTCCATATACTAAATTTCATTCATCTAGCTTGAAATAGAAAAAAATTGAGTTAACATGTTCCGAGATAGACAAGTAGACTAACAGAGCGAAATAATATTAAAAATAAGTTTTTCTGAAACATTGTGGTCTGACGCATAAAGATTCGTCAAAAGCTTGAGTTGGAGTTATTTCGAAGATTATCATATGTCCTCTATACTTTGTAAACGGGAAAATAAAAATAACGTTATTAATTCTAAAACAAATTATAACACCGTTTATTTAAAATGTAGAATGGAATAATTATAGTTACTATGCTATAAAATGTAACAAAAAAGTTGGAATTAAGATGGCTTTATTGAGATAATTAATGTAAAGAGAAAATTTTTTGTCGATTTGCACATTTTTTTGACATAAAAAGTAATTAAGCCTATCGAAAAAAATTTCAGATCCGCGTACGATGTTTTCTTTTCATTAAATTAATTCTAAAGGGAAAAAGTGTTTTCCATGATTTTGATTTTTTTTGTCTCGTTTGCATTAACATAGAGCCTGATATTACGATTACTTGAAAAATATTTCAATATTTGCCAAGTCAGGAGTTTCATATTAATATTTTAAATGTTTTCTGCGTGCCTTTAAGCTTAAAAAAGAGTAAAAGACGGATTTAAACATTTGTCGAGTTTCAGAATTTCTCATTTTTTTTTTAATGTTATAGCAAGAAATAAAAGTTGATTTGGAAAACCTTCAACAATGTTTTGAATGAGAATGCACTTTTTGTATTTAATCTATACTTATAATAAAGCTCAATGTGTGTGTGTGTGTGTGTGTTGGCGCTCTACAGGCCAGACCGTTTGACATACAGCTACCAAATTTGGTACATGTATACCTTGGAGGTTGGAAATGTGCACCTGGGGTTTCTTTTTTCGAATTTTTAATTAGAATTTTAATTATTAATTAAAAACTAACTTTCCCGCCAAAAAAATCTTCCATTTTCCCCACCGCCAACTTTTCCGCCAAAAAAATATTCCATTATCCCCAGCGCCAAACGAGAAAGGCTTCCGTTGTTTTTTCTCCCAACAGTAATGAGGCTAGGGTTAAAATTTTTCGGCGGATTATTCCAATCGGTTCTGTTTATTTTCTTAATGTTTGATGCATTTAAAATTAAACATTGTTAATGAATCAATCTTTCAGATTCATTCTGAAGTACTTTTGAATTAAAATAAAACAGAATAAAGGAAATTAAAAATTTCTAATCCGCATAGCGTTACCCCAACTGGCGTAGAAAAAATCACGTATTTGCGTTACGTAACCGGCGAAGAAAATTCACGCATGCGCATTCTGTTCTGATTGTTGCCATGACAACGTTATCAATGGATGATTTAAATTATTTTTGGGTTAGTTGCATGCTTTTGTAAGTAAATTGTATTTATGTTAGCTATATATTTTTTGTATATGCTTATAGTTTTAAATACATCGTTTTTTAAGTAGTTTTTTTAAAACCTGTTTTCAACCGTTTATTTTAAACGATTCGTTTTATTTTCTTAGTGTTTGATGCATTTAAATTTAAACATTGTTCATTAATCGATCTGCTCATAAGGAATCTAAGAAAATTTTGTTGACCAACTCTTGAGATATTACATAAATTTAAAAAGATATTCTTTAGTGCCCATAACGTTTAAACGCTGAGTGACTCTATTTTCAGTAATCAGATTATAAAAAAATGCTTTGTTTCAGTAAAAAATATTATTATATTAATTGAAGATAAATTCTTTCCACTTTAATTTAAAGCATAAATTCTACAGGTGCTAACAGAAAATGAGAGAGATACATATTACGTTATGACTGAAGGCCTTTATAATATTATGAATGAATTATATGATAATCAAAATTTGAAGTTTTAAAATATTTTGATGAAGAAGCTATTAAAGTAGAAATTGCATAAAATATTTAATTATTAAAATTTTAACGAACATTAAGATTGGCGAACCGGCTGGTCGCCAAAGGCGGCTAGTTATTTATAAAAGTTGTTTTTTTTTTTTGGTTTATACAAAAATTTACAAACAGATATATTATGATACATTCCAACAAATCATTGACTTCTAATTTCTTTTTTTATTATTGACATTAATCTAATATCTCCAAATTGTAAATCTAAAACTTACATTTTTCGATATATATTGATAAACATTTATTTCTGTTTTTAATCATGATAATTACTATAACAGAAGCCTTATTTTATAAAAAAGATAACTGCCATAACAAAAATAATAAAATAATTGATAATATTGAATTTAAAATTATTTCATTTAGAATTTTAGTTATTGGATTAAATAAAATATTGAATTAGACAGAATATTTTCTGATTCGAATTAAGCTGAAAAATAATTTCTACAGAGGATTCGTTATTTTTCTCCTTGTATATGTTGAATCTGCGTTGATATACTTACGTTATACTGTTCGGCATTGATCAGGTATACGTACGTTAATGTGGCGCAAAAAGTTCAAGTCTACATTCCAACCCAAGATCAGTCTTTATCATCTGATTAAGGTTTAAAATTGCAAATTACGTCTAATACTTAATTTTCCGTAAAGTCATCGAATTTATTTTTATTGGTCTTTTTCAAAAAATTTAGAATTTTGCTTTCTACATAAGATGTCGAAATCGCGCAACAATGTTACTCTTAAAATTTTTTACATTGAGACAAACTGAGACTAAAACTCTCATGAACAATGTTCTTAAGTAAATTTCATATTGATATGTTATTTAAATCTATATTTTAATTCATAAGAATATCATGTATCTATCATATAATAAAAAGATATTAAGTTATTAGCAAATTTCTGTAAATCAATCAAATAAGGTTAAGATTAAGGGTAGAAATAAGGTATATTTTCCTTCTTTTTGTAAACTATTTTAAATTATTGAAATCATTAATAATAATATCAAATAATTTATTTCATTAATATTTCCAAACCTAAAACCATATATATATCAGAATACGAAGTATTTATTAAATATATAATTCGGTATTCTTCTCTATGTTCATTAATTAATTGTACTTTTCTTCTATCTATCTATATCTATACTTATAATAAAGCTCAATGTGTGTGTGTGTGTGTGTGTGTGTATGTGTGTGTGTGTGTGTGTGTGTGTGTGTGTGTGTGTGTGTGTGTGTGTGTGTTGGCGCTCTACAGGTCAGGTCATTTGACATACAGCTATCAAATTTGGTACATGTATACCTTAGAGGTCGGGAATGTGCACCTGGGGTCCCTTTTTTTGAAATTTTAATTATTAATTAAAAACTAACTTTCCCGCCAAAAAAATCTTCCATTTTCCCCACCGCCAACTTTCCAGCTAAAAAAATCTTCCATTTTCGCCACCGCTAAAAAAAGTAAGGTTTCAGATTTTTTTTTCTCCCAACAGTAATGAGGTTAGGGTTAAAATTTTTCGGCGGATTATTTCAAACGATTCTGTTTATTTTCTAAATGTTTGATGCATTTAAAATTAAACATTGTTAATTAATCGATCCTTCAGATTCATTCTGAAGTACTTTTGAATTAAAATAAAACAGAATAAAGGAAATTAAAAATTTCTAATCCGCATAGCGTTACCCCAACTGGCGAAAAAAAAAACCCACGTAGTTGCGTTACGTAACTGGCGAAGAAAATTCACGCATGCGCATTCTGTTCTGATTGTTGTCATGACAACCATTATCAGCAGATGATTTCAATTATTTTTAGGTTAGTTGCATGCTTTTGTAAATAAAGTGTATTTATGTTAGTTATATATTTTTTGTATATGCTTATAATTTTAAGTACATCGCTTTTTAAGTAATTTTTTTAAACCTGCTTTAGACCGATTATTTTAAATGATTCATTTTATTTTCTTAGTGTTTGATGCATTTAAAATGAAACATTGTTAATGAATCGATCTGCTCATGATAATCTAAGAAAATTTTGTTGACAAATTCTTGAGATATTACGTAAATTAAAAAAGATATTCTTTAGTGCTCATAAAGTTTAAAAGCTGAGTGACTCTATTTTCATTAATCAGATTATAAAAAAAATGCTTTGTTTCAGTAAAAAATATTATTATATTAATTGCAGATTAATTCTTTCCACTTTAATTTAAAGCATAAATTCTACTTGTGCTAACAGAAAATTAGAGAGATAGATATCACGTTATGACTGAAGGCCTTTATAATATTATGAATGAATTATATGACAATCAAAATTTGAAGTTTTAAAATATTTTGATGAAGAAGCTATTAAAGTAGGAATTGCATAACATATTTAATTATTAAAATTTTAACGAACATTAAGATTGGCGAACCTGCTGGTCGCCAAAGGCGGCTAGTTTATAATAAAGCTCAACGTGTGTGTGTGTGTGTGTGTGTGTGTGTGTGTGTGTGTGTGTGTGTGTGTGTGTGTGTGTGTGTGTGTGTGTGTGTGTGTGTGTGTGTGTGTGTGTGTGTGTGTGTGTGTGTGTGTGTGTGTGTGTGTGTGTGTGTGTGTGTGTGCGACCTACAGCTACCTCATTTAGTATAATTATACTTTAGTGACCGGAAATGTGCACCTCGGAGCGATTTTTTCGAATTTTAATTAATTAAAAAATTAAATGAAATTTCAACGTTTTTTCGCTATAACTTCCAAAAATATTACTACACAAACTTGGTTTTTACATCATACTTAAGATCAAAAAATAATCTTTATAATGAGATTAATGTTTTAACCAAAAATTAAATTTCTCTTTTTAATGATTTTCTTATAAAATATTTAGTCCTATTTTCAACAATTTATTTCTTACAAGATAAAAATAAAATTTAACCTGCACGTTAACATTTCGTGTGAATGGGAAACAATTAGCTTTTATCTACATGTTGCCACCCTACTGACAAAAGCTCAAATGAAAAATTAAATCAACTATTATTGCAAATTAAACATACTGAAGTGTAATTTTCAGCATGTGTCTGTAAGAAATGCGATAAATATAAAATAAAAATAAAATTTGAATTCTGCTATCACAAATTTTGTTATCATGTGAGAGCATTATTATTTTTTAATTCATTGTTTATCTGAATTGATTTAAATCATTAACCAGTTTAAACTGGTTATAATTATCAGATTACGCATGCATCGATAGTTAAAAAAATGATGGTATTTTTTCATCTCAAAATCGACCGAGGTCCAAACCTCTTACCTCAAGACAGATTTTCTTTTCTCTAAAATCCGTTTTAAACTGGGTTGAAAAGATTACGTGATTACTGTATTGCAAAATCGTTAATTTTTAGAAAAGCAAGTTCTTTTTTTTTTTTTTTTTTTTTCCATCTCGAAATTTTTTGAGCTTTAACACTTTTTTTTATTGGCTAGGAAATTAAAAATGAGAATTCATTTTATTATAATTATAATATATATGTATACAAAAAGGCTACCAAATTTGGCCCATGTATGACATGAAGGTTGGAAATGCGCACCTCGGAGCACTTTTTTGAATTTTAATTAGTAAAAAAATAAGCAAAATTTTTCCGTTTTTCCTCTATATCTTCTGAAAATATTACAGCACAAAATTAATTTCTTATATCATATTGAAGTTTAAAAAATAATTGTTTCAATGATACTAATGTTTTTCCTATAAATTAAATTTCTATTTTTAATGATTTTTTTTAAAAATAATTTAATTATACTTTTTAGAAATTTATTTTCGTAAATTAAAATTTAATCTGGACCGAGCAAGTTTTGTGTGAACGGGAAAAAATCGTTTTCATCAACGTGTTGCCATCACTTTATTAAAATTTCAAATTAGAAAATAAGTTAACTGTTACTGGACTGTTATAAGTTCAAAATATTATATTTTCAATGATATTAATGTTTTAACCAACAAATTAAATTTCCATTTGTAATGAATTTTTAAAAAATAATTTAACCATATTTTTCAACAATTTATTTCGCACAAAATAAAAATAAAATTTGTGCCGCACGTCAATGGATTAAAAAAAAGTAAACTTTTATCAACGCGTTGCCATCATATTGACAGAAGTTCAAATTAAAGAATAAATCAACTCTCCTTCAAAATTAAAAATATAAAAATATAATTTTCAGCACGTGTTGTCTTTATGAAATGTAATATGGTATTTTCAGAAAAAAAAAAGGCAAGATAAATTTTTCTATGACTTCTTACAATATTAATTAATATTTTATTAATTCAATGAATTTGTTTTATTTAAGGCAAATATGGTTTAAAATGTGCAAGATATATATTCTAATCGGTGCCCTATCGCTAATTTCTAAACTTTCAGTAATAGACATAAATCTCCTAAAAAACAGTCTAAATGAAATAAATAATCATATTTTATGATAATTAAATCAATAAATGCTGATTAATTTTGAATTTCAAAATTTATATATATTCTCTATAAATCATATTTAACAAAATTTTCTTGAAACACTATTTTCTTAAATAAAAACAGTTGCGTTCTAATCAACTAAATCAATCAATAAACTGACTGATTTTTAAAAAAATCAGTATCCCTATTCTATAAAAGGGGTAATTTTAGATCTCTTCAACGACCATCTCAAAGAAGCAAATCATCTTCCAAAGTTTCTCAAGAGTGATTAGCCTAGATTATGAAAATGTTGATTATTCTAATATTGTAGTATTCAAAACTTAATAAATCGGCCTGAAAGAAGTTAGAATCATGTATTTATTTATTTAAAAGTTGGAGTGTTAAGAAAGTTTTACAGAATATGATTCTCTAAGACCAAAGGACTGTCTCAAATTTAAACTTCATAATTTTTGGAAGTATATTTATAAGGCGGAAATAATAAAATATTATAATTGTTAGCATTTATATCCTTTTAAAAATAAAACTAGAAAGTGAATTTTACGATGAATTCGTGAAATTTTTGTTGAATAATTCTTTGAGGTATTATGATTTATGAAAATTATTCTGTAGTGCACATAAGATTTCAATGCCAAACAACTATGCTTTCAGTTCTCATTTTTTTTTAAAGGATGCTTGGATTCACTAAAAAAGGTCTTTATATTGATTATAATTTCATGATTTCTACTTTAATTTAAAACAATTTTATGAGCGTTAATAGAAAATTAGAGGGAAATGCGTAGTACAATGAACAGAATGACTCAAGGCCTACATAATAGTATAAATGAATTATATGATTATCAAAATTTGAAGCTTAAAAATATTATGCTGAAAATCCAATTTTGAGACCAAGTTATATGACATTTTGGAGAGCATCCGGCTGGTCACCAAAAGCGACTAGTTTTAAATAGAGGAAATTTAAAGAGAAATATAAAGCGTAACTCCGCACTAGAAATTCCATTTTTTTTCCGTTATTTTACAGATGTAAAATTAGTTTCATAAATGCAGTGAGTCAGCAATATCAGATTTTAGAGATTATATTATTTCAAATGCTAAGCATGCCAAATCTTGAATTCATCTTTACAAGAAATCAGCCATTTTCATTTTCAGTTAATGATTAAAATGAATAACAACCAAAATGAAATCAAGACATGTAAGTAAATATCATTATTTATTTCAATACTGAAAATTTAAGTTAATACACAGTAATTCCGGAGTCAAATAAATATTAACAATATTCCATCCAAAGACAACACGTTGCTGTCATGCAAAGATTATCGAACAAATGTTGATGACACCATATTGATATATGGCGTCTCTCATATGACATCATGCCCATATATATGTCATCCATCATGGTAACATATATACTATGCGAAGCGAAGTTTTATTAATTTTAGGAATTGTATTTTATTCTAATTATTTACTGATAATTATTATTTATGTTATAAATTTTATTATTATTTTAATAAATAAATAATTTATTTTATTAAAATAAAAATTATTTATGTAAATGAAAATCAAATAACCTGAAAAACTCTCAGTACAGTTAAACTCACGAATTAGTCGCCAAACGCAAGTATTCCGATCAGATGGGCGAATGCTATAATGTTAAAATGGCGGAACTTTCTAAAATATATTTCGCTGCAAATATATCAATTTTATGAAAATCACCTATGCAAAAACTGATCAAATTTTAAAAGATTTAGATCCCTGTACAAAACTCCACATAAAACTATTCTTTCTCTATAAAAATAATATTTCTTTAAATAAAATATAATAAAAATCTCGAAATAAATCACTACAACCAAACTTAGAATAGAAATGCAGTAGCTGAAGCATGAAGATGGATGGATCCTTTCTCTATTTTGTAAAATACTTCTTTCTTTTATGCATGTATTACAAACTGTTTGAATGAATAAAAAAGAAATGGCCAAAGTAAGATTGAAAAGAGAAGAGCGCCAATCGAAGCGAATCCATATGATCCTAAAGCTCGTTTCACGGTTTTTTCAGAAAAAAAAAAATTATGATCTGGGAAATCTTACTACTTTCTCTATTCCGCTGGTGTTATACTTGTCTGGATTTGACTTTATTGACAGTGAAGTGCTTCTGTTGTTGCTTTTCGTTGCTTTTTGCATCTGTTGTAATTCCACTTTTTGCCATCAAAGGTATAAGATAAACTATCTTCTGACCGCAGAATATACAACCACTTATCCTTGTTGGATGGGAAATTAGATAGGAAGTCTGCCTCAATCAATGATGGATCCTATTTTCAATTTATTTTTTTATTGGCAAAACAAACATGCAATTTTGAAAGCTGTACATTGGAGAAAATGTATTTCTTTCTTAAAGAGTTATCTTCTTTTGGTTTCCTTCGTATATGTAATGGTCATTTTCACTTATTTATGCTCCAATACTAATCATATTTAACTGTATTTTAACATTAAATGTCAAAAATGATAAAAATGAACAAAAAAGTACTTTACTGAACATATTTAAGAAAAACATAAGACGCAAGTATTTAAAATTTGAAAGTATTTCTTTTATGTCCATTTAAATTAATACTTTGGAAAAAAGTTATATTAACATCACTGAAAACTAGCTCGAGTGGTTTCCTCAACGATAACTTGCATACACTCTAATAAAGACGTTAATCCATAAATACCTTAAATTGGCGTACAAAAGCTATGAAATATGATTATTTGGCGTGAATTTTGTAATTGTACTGGATTGATCGTTGCATCTTAGGCGAGTTATTTGGCAATTAAGCACTGGCATGCAGTTAATAACATTCGAAAATCAAATCATTATTTCAGATGTGTTTACCATAATCGATTGAAACAAAATTTTGTAAAGAAACTACACTTGTAATCAAAGAATCTCATACCAAATTTAGTGTATTTAACTTATTGAGTTTTGAAGTTGCAGTGATTATTATGTTTCTGAAAGTACAGACAGACAGAGGTCAACCTTCACTGTATTTCGCTCAAAATGTGATAGGTTCTACATTATAAAAGTAAGATAAATATAATGCCGTATTTTGCCCAACTAACTATCTTCGTTTTGAAGTTATCATGTGAACTTATATTCGAACAGAAAGACTTTTCCTAAACGGATTTCCCTCAACATTTGATGGAAATCTACAAATTTGGGGTAAATGCCGTATACCAAATTTCTTCCATCTAGCTCAAAGCGATTTTGAGTTTTATTTGTCACAGACAGATAGATGGGCATTTTCCAAAAATGAAGTTTTCGAATTCAGGCAAAACTGATACGTAGAGATTTATCAAAAGGTCGATTTCAAATTTTTTTAATGATTACTATACTTTCTCTATACTCCAAGTAAGTAGAAAACGATATATTCAAAACTTTAAGACATATCCTCAATTGTTTGAAATAAGGTTTAAACAACAAGACAAAATAGTTCCAAATTATTTTAAATTAATGGATAAGGATAAAATTTGTTTTCCATTATTAGTTTAATAATGACTTAAATATAGTCAATTTAATAAATCGCAATGATTGAAATCATTATATTAAGAAATAAGATTCCAAATAGCACGCAAAAATCAAAATGTTGTCTAGAGAATTATAACAATTTTCTAACAAAACAGGAATTGAAGTAAGAAAACATTATTGAAAGACTATTTAAAATAAATAAAATAAATCATACATATATATTTAGGTGTTATAGTATAAATGTACTACTTAGTAAATAATAGTAAAGATAAAGCTTTGTTTTTGAAGATTAGTTCATTAATTACTTTAATAAGAACAATTTAATAAATATCAAAGATTGAAATCATTTTAGTAAGAAAAAAGAATTTTAGTAGCTTCTAATTTTGAAATACATTCTAAAGAAGTATAAAAATTTTCTTTAAAACATATCGAATTCAAGTTATGTAACATTATCGAAAAACTATTAAAATCAGTAAAATAAATCAAATATACTTTCAGGGGTTACCTTGGAAATCAATGATATTTAAATACTACTTATTGAGTATTTTCTTGTATTTAGTTAATTAAAAAAAGTTATAAATTTTTAATTAAATAGTATTTGAATAAAATACGAAGGAAATTAATTTATAATTTTAATTATGTTAATGGAAAGTAATAAAATATTATATAAAATATAAAATAATATCACATTATTATATAAAAACTTTCATGGAACTTTTCTTGTCAATTGTTATTTGGAGTATAAATTTACGTATTATGCTTACGTGCATGATGAATTTTCACATTTTTTTTTTTTTTTTTTTTTTTGCGAAGCTATAATTTTTTTGATAATCTATATTTTTTTGAAAGATAATAATTTTACTTTTATTTTATTTGACGTAAAAAGTTTCAGCTGTTTGTAAGAATTTTCGTTTGAACCAATTACATTTATGCTTATTATCACGATCCAAATAGCACATTAGCTTCAAAATCAAATATATTTATTTGTACAGCTATATTCTTTTCAATATTCTTTCCATAATAATTTCCTTTTCTTACTTTATATTTATCAACAAACTTCGGCACTTATCAAGTTTCAATAAACGAATTCAAAATGCAACGAATTCTACAACATGAAATATCATCATCATTTTATTTATTGCCCACATAAAATATTGTTCTATTTCGTGTTGAAATATTTCTATTTAAGAAAAGACAGAGAAATCTAGGGGCGGGGGAGGTGTCGGACTTTTGCATGCGAAACTCCATTGGAAAGCCAAAAGTTAAAACACTGAGTGGCTTCTTTCTCAATTGTTTGAAATAGATGGGGAAAAAAAATATGTGGAGTGGAATTGTATAGAAAATTGCCCATCGAAATGGATCTAATTGGTCATTTCGCAGTTTCTTTTAAAAAATAAGATATGATATGGATACATTTTTTCTTTTGCTTTCTGCAGTAACCGCTTGTCTGATTTTTAGGACTAACTTGACTTTGTTGAACGTGAATTCATCTTGTTATCGTTAGTTTTTCAGCTTATTACACCATTTTTTTCCATCAAGAGTTGCTTTATTTCACAGAATATACAGCAAATGAATATTGAATAGAATATTTGATCAGGACTATACATTTGTTGATGACAGCTCTTATTTTTCTGTTGATGCATTTTTTTCTCAGGGAAAATCTCTCACAACAATCCTTATATCGAAGGGAATAAGTAACATACACAAAGAATTAAAACAAGCTAAATTTAGGGTTTTTTTATTTATTTGTGTATTTTAGGATCTTTTTGTGCCAATTCATTTAACAGAATATGAAATTGTTAAAATCATTCCCTTTTATGGTAAAAAAATAAAGAATAAATATTCGTAGAAGTTTGTGGTAAGTTCAACTTTTCACATTAAATGCCTCGTATAATATTTTTTTTATTTATTATGTAAAAAAGAGGTTCTTAGACATACCTTTATTAAGTATTTTTTACTCTTTGGGAAAAATAATATAAAGCGAAACAAAATATTACTTGTATATAAAATATTTCTGTAGCTGAGATAATGAAAAATATGACCAAATACATTCCTTAAAAATTTATTAATAAAAAAATGATGTTAGAATTTTTGAAATTATCAACTAAATTACCCAATTTCCCGAGCTTTCCTAGTTTTAAAATATGAAATTTACATTAAATTTTGAAATTGCTGGTGGAATTAGCAGGAATTTTCATCCAACAATATTTAATACATTTTAATGTATAAAACATTGTTTTATGGAAAGTATTAAATACAAAAAAGAATTAAAACTATAAAAGAGCGTGAAAAAATTAAAAAGAAAGAAAAATAATATATGATTTTCATTCCTTTAATTATTTTCAAATAATTCAACTCATTTTATCATTTACTTGATCACCATGTCTAAATTGTAGAATCTAAGCAATGGTTTGGAGAAAACATCTGTTCCAGATTTTGCCGTGTATGTAGGTCTAGTGAAGCGATTCTCAACCTGTGGGGCGCGCCCCCCTAGGGGGGCGCGAGAATATCCAAGAGAAAATATTATGACTGAAAGGAAAGCACACATACACATAGAAAACAAAATACTTTTCGACATATTTAATAACTTATTGAAGTAAAACAACTTACTTAATCAAAACATACTAAATTAAAAACAAATTTAATAATTATTAGTGACTTCCTTGGACCTGTCTTGCAGAGCAAAGTTTTTCGAAGAAAGGCTTAATATTAAAAATAGCCAATCTCAGTTCTCCAAGTTCTCAGTTCGACCAAGTACCTCAATTTCATTACAAATAAACTATCGTGAAAATTCTCGGCCTCCTGTCTGTTTTCTTCTTCTAGGAAATAGCGATTTCTTCTCTTAATTCATAAACACGTTTGAAAAATTTCCCAAGTGATGACCATCTTGCCTCGCAATAAAATAGTAATGCTGGATGTACTGAACCCATGTCTTCACAAAGTGTGGAAAAGTTTCTCGATTTCAGGGGTATCATTTTAATATAATTTACTACGGTTACAACTGTAGTTAAGACAGTATTCAAACCAGAACTCATTTCTTTCAAAGCCAAAGTTTCTCTGTGGATCATGCAATGTGTTCACTGAGGCGATTTTTGTTTTAAAAGTGCTTGTATATCTTGGAATCTTTCGGAAATTGAACGAGCACCATCGGTGCATATTTCGACGCAATTTTTCCATTTTATGTTTGCATCGTTCATAAAATCATTTAAAATAGCAAATAATGCGAGTGCTGATGTTTTGATTTCTATTGGTTTGCAGAAAAGTAGTTCTACTACTGACATATTACCACAAATTCGAACATGGCAATTAAATGAGCATCTTTATTACTATCTGTTGCTTCGTCAAGTTGTATTGAAAATAATTTGTCACGCGAATTGTTATGATTGTTATTGCTTGTTACATGATTTTAATTTTAATTCGAAGAATTTTCTGGGTTTGTTGACGTACTCACTATGAAGCGTTTCCGAATGTCGTTTAAGTTTATTAGGTTTCATGCTGTCTGCGGCCAACATTTTTGAGAAAATGATACACAGGGGCCTTTCTTCTTCATTTACTTCAGTACTGGTAAACCCAAAATTTAAGTATTCTTGAGAATATTTCCTTGATTTTATTTTCGGAACCACGCTCGTCTGTGTACTTGTTGATGCTTGACTATCGTCTAATGCTTGCTTACTTCCGCTTAAAAATTTATTCATGAGTCTGCATAAATCTGCTGCCGTGAATATTTTATATGGTGAATTGCAATCAACACGAAAACATATATAATATACAAATTCACAATTGATTCGAGCATTTACTCCGCGCATGCTCGAGACGGCCTCGGTCGTGTGGATTCCCTTACACAAACATTCCTATTTTTTTCACTTTCGTTTTGTCATGCTTCTGTTTTATTTCTTTTATTATTCTAAAAAATGTATTACCCGTTTCTAAATTTAGCTCACCCCGTCTAGGTTAACTTTCATTGATGAATTTTTCTACTTTCATATTCTTTTAACGGTATCTCCCTATTTGGCTTTCATTTCAAATATAATATTTAAATTTTCTCCGCTTTCATTCGCTTCATCTGTTCACTGTCCACTTGTCCAAAATGCAAGATGTGGTTTCTCGCCAACGTTGGCTCGCTTTTACTCTTGTTTTGGCAGTTAATCAAAAATAATTTAAAAACAGAATCCAAAATACTCAATATACATTATTGTTGTATGCATTTTATTGTAAAGGGGGGGGGCGATGAAAGTTATGATTGAAAACTGGGCCACGAATACTGAAAGGTTGAGAGACGCTGGTCTAGTGCACATTCAATCTTATATCAAAATCCCTCTCTCTTCTATGGTGCGACAATTTATAAAGAAAATGATGGATCAAGTACTACCTTATATTTTGCCACTACTCGCAAACATGATCCCCAAACCAATCTGTAAAAATGATACGTTGATTATCTAGCTGAACTACTTCTTATATTTCGATAAATTCTTCGGGTGAGATTCTTCATATACATATTCCCTTAAAAACTACAAGTCCACCTACTTTAGATATTCTAATTCAAAAGGAAGTCAGGGAATATATTTTCCAAGGCATGAAAGAGATAGAGAAATTGAAAATCCGATACCGTCCTTGTAACTTTAAGGAAGGATCCACAGATTCATTCTTCTCGGCCGGGCCTTGATCAATCAGCAGGAATGTCCTCAACTTTTTTTCGTCCTGGAATGTATAATCAAATCCTTCAAAAGATTCTGGTGAGAAATGGTGCGTATTTGTTAGCAGAATCAATGTGGTGCCTTCAATATGAAGATTTATGCGAAGGCGGTTTTTCTGCTTGAAAGACGAATGGAAGATCTGGATACTTTCTTGGAGATAATACGGTTAGAGATTTGTCCTTTCTTCATTTTTGCTTATGCACTAAAGGGAAAAAATTGCAAATATAGATAAGAGAAGGTTTATTATATTAATTCATGTGAAAGTTTCTGAATTTCTTGAAAACTACGTGGCATTATCATCGTTTGTTTGGAAATATAGATCACATTTGGGATATTTTTCTTCTATTCAAGACTTCATTAGTGTTAGGAAGCAAACATTTATGATGACAAAACATACAAAATAATTATAAATTATCAATATGTTTTAAATCTATTTGTAAACGATGAAATGAAGAAATAAGTATATAAATGTTTATAATCCATAAAAAAGGTAATAACTATTTTTACACTATTTTGAGCATTTCCATGTGCGAACATTCAAACACATCGAATTAATAGGGCACTATATAAAATATTGAAGAGTCATTAGATTTCTTAAATATCATTCATGCACTGATTGTCGTGATTGTGAATTTAGATTACATGTTTTACAAAACTGACTCGATTCCAGCTTATTAGATTTAAATTTAACAAATCAAGCACAGCTTACCCCCTGTTGCTAACCCTCGGGGGGGGGCACCTCGAAATGAGGATGAGATGCTTCCGGCATGGTGGTTGGATCTCGCCACCCTGGAGGGTACACTAATAGGTGGGGGATCTGGCTCCCCCCATCGATGACGGGACGTACTTCCTTCGGGGAGGGTTGTACCGTGGCCGGTGACGGCCCTTAGGACTCAACCACAGTTCCCGCCAATTGCTGTTGCGGCGGTCCGGTCATTCAGTTCTATGGTTTAAATCCGTGTGCCTTAGGGCGGGTCGGAGAGTTAGATGGTTGACTTGACTTACCCCTTGTTGCTGAAAAGAACCATATTGAAACTAAAATGGCATTATCAAGGATTTAATACCAATGAATACAATTAATAATAGTGTATATTTAACTCTTTTTAAGCAACTGGTTTGTTGTTGAAAACATTTCTCTAAATTGTTAATCATTGCTAATCTATTTTTAATGAATTTTTTAAGGGTTCAAATACTTTGCAAGCATTTTGTACATCAATTGCTACTCACATTAAAGTGAATACTAAAACAAAGTCTTTTGATTGCCATAATGCCTTAAAAATCAGAAAAATTTGAGGTCCATTGGTTAATAGATTCTGGAGCTAATCATAAAACAGAATGCTGTTTAGCCTAATTCATATTGCGTTAGAAATTGTTTTACAATATTGATATATATAATAACGACAAAATTTTTTGATACATGATAAAGATAAGATAATAATTTTAGGTAATACGAAGCGAAAATAATCATTTGAGCACTTGTGGCTTTCATAGCCTTGCCAAGGGCCAGGATTTCATGCAGATAAATATCATTTTATTAGAAATTATGCGAGAAAGTTTTGGGGAGAACACAACGATTGTTTGTTTATCTCTTCTTCAATTCATGTCATCCAATATGTAATATTTTAAAATCAACTACTTCCATCCATATCTCCATTTTTTGAAAAAAAATATAAAACAATATCACGCTGAATTTGATCTTCATTAATTTGACTGATTTTATCATTTTTAAGTGTTCATTCAAATTTCATTTCAAAGTTTTTTCATATCATTTCAAAGTATTCTGATCCTTCACGTTACTACATGTTAATTTAGAAAATATAATTTCAATATTTTCCTTTATTCTGATAATATGCAGTTTCTCATAGATGGCTGGATAATAAAATCAATAATATTAATAATGTAGGCAAGTAGTTGGCTACAGAAACCGACTTTCATATTTTTAATGCACAAATTACAAAGTTAAATTAAATGTATTTTATAATTAATATCTGATAGGGAGACAGGGATCTAAGGAGTGAATGATTCATTATTTAAACTAATTTCCAATACATCGAAAAAAAGTTTTGAATTCATTTCTAAATGCATTCCATTCTAAGCGATAGCAAACTTTAATATCATTTTGCAGAAAAAAAGAAAAATTATCATTTCTTTCATAAAAAGAACTCAAATACAATATTTGCAAATTTAGTCACCCGAACAACTTTAAGCAGTAATTAAAAATGGTAATATTTTTTAAATGATTCAAAATACGTTTCCTCAAAATATACAAAAGTTGTTATTAATATATTTTTAAAAAAAATCCAAAACTCAAATTAATAACTTTTTATATTTTAGTTTCCCTTCTTAAAAATAGAAAACTCTGGAATGTAAAGGTTGATATTCTTCGAAATTAAAAAAAAAAAATCTTTCAGAAAGAGAAAGATAACATTTAATTTATTGCATCAGTAAATATAAATAATGAATTTTCTAAAAGCTAGTATTTCATGGAATGTGAATTTAATTTTTAAATATGTATCATGATTAAATGTTGTTGTTTTTTTCCTTCTAATCTTTAAAATTAAGAAATCCTTAAATAAAATCCTATTTATCGTCTTTTCAGTATGATTAATATTTTTTAATATAATCACTATCTTAATCTCATACCGGTTAAATAATCATCTCGTATACCATTTTTAAACGTCTGTTGTCGAAGTAATCAGTTAGTTTATATTCAGCAAAATTCGTTATTTAATTTTTTTTTCTCTATAAATATCGAACGCCTTATTTTTCTAATTATCCATACTTAGACATTTAAAAAAGATATTCACGAAATATTTCTTTAACCAGTGTTAGAAGTATTTAACCAGTTTAACCAGTGTCACACTATTTTGTTATTACAAAATAGTGTGATAAAAATGTCATTTAATAGGTATAACAATCTTTCAGTTATCTAATTTTAAAACGTTAAGAATTCTATGAATATCATTTGGCTTAGTGGAGAACATTTTCCTTTAAAATTCGAAAATATTTTGGTAAAAACAGCTTTCAGCTAAATTAACTTTTCAAAACATTTATATTAATATAACACAAAAAGATATTTTCGGTTTAAAGTTTATGGCATACACAAAGTAAAATATTGTTTTCACCATTGCCAAATTTTGTTGACATTTTACCAAGAATTTGATTCTTTTTGCAATATATTTACAATACGTTTTCAACCATTATAAAAAAAGTAAAGAATAACTGCATATATCAAATACGAATTTGTTATTTTATTTCTAAAACTAAAAGCTTATTAATTAAATTCTGACATTATGGTTTTAGAGTAAATTAAAAGTGACTTTTATGAAAGCCATAAAATTAAATTGGCAGTACGCTATGAAGAACCTCATGAAAATATAGGCGTGCGAGGCGCCTTCGTAAGATAATTAATTTAAAGGAGTTTCCTAAAATAAGTGTTTATCCTCTGCAGAGGTGAATACTATTTATGTTTATCAAATTTACCTAAAAGGAAATTTAACCTGTGAAAAAAATTTCTGATTTGAGAGTGATGTTTCCTTTTCATTAATGTATTTTGAAAGAAGAAAATATTTTGACTTATTTTGAATTTTCATCTCGCCTGGTAAACAAATTATCGTTTGATATACGGAGAATTTGAAAATATATCTCAAATGATGGCAAGTCATAAATTTTATATTTATCCTTTAATTGCCTTCTGGACATATTTTGTATCTTTATGATATATAAAAGACAAAATTTTAAGTATTCGTCGTGCTTAGAATTTATAATTTCTTTGCTGCAGTAAATAAAATCTGACTTAAAATATTTTTAGCAATAAAGATATATAAACATATGTTTGTTTAAAAACATGAAAAAATATCGTTTTCTCATAATCAAAAATATTAAAAAGGGGTTTATAAAGATAAAGACTGGAAAAGATTTTATTTTTAGTTTCTTTTAGTGAAAAAATTTAATTAATCATACAGTTTAAAGCTTTTTCAAGACAAGAAGCTAAAAATCACATTTATGAAAAATGATTGACAAAACAAAAACAGTTTTTATAAAAATATTCTGTTGTGGTGAACATATTTACATAAAAAAATAATTTGATATTAATGTCATCATTATATTTCAATATTTTTTTCCTTTTAGTTTTAATGTTGATTTAACAAAAAAGATTGACTCATGTCATTAAAGTAAAAAAAAAAAATCATGTTCGAAATATTTTGAGGGAAAGAAAGAATACTCACGATAAGATCAAGATGTTAAGATTTCAAGATAGTGATTGAAGAAATATTTATATTTTATCGATTATTCAGATAAAAACGATTATTTTCCCCTGTACATTTAAAATTTACAGTAATTTATGACGCATACTGGTGATTGTGTGGTTTAGAATATTAAAGATTATTTTCAACTCGTATTACTTCATCGTCATTTGATTATGATTCAAAATTCTAATATCTGTCACTAACTAGATTTTTTTTTATAAATGTCACTTTGTTATTGGCTTGCTTTTTTCAAGACACTCAAAATTTTATAGAAGAATAAATATAGGAATAATATTTTGAAGAAATTTAATATTGACTGAAGTCTTATATTAAGTTGTTATTTTAAATTGCATTTAATTTTTACTTATTAGAATATTTTGTTTTATTCATATAAATAAAAGAAATTTATTACAGAATATATGGAGGAAGTAATCAAATAGTATAAAAGTTTTACTCTAAAGCTAATAACTTGTAAACATTTTGGCTATTAATGTAATAATCTCAATTATTTTCATTCGAAATATTTCAACGCCAGAGACGTAAATTTATTAGAATATTAATTATTTATGACGAATTTCACTCTATTTTATTTTTGAAGCTTTTTTAATCTCATGTTCAGAACTCCTTTTTTCAAAAATACAATTTCTGATATGTAATTTAATTACATCGATTACAGATATCCGTTATTATTTCATTTCAAATAATAGATATATCATGACTTTTTAACTATCTTAAGCATTTTTGTAATTAAGTGCAGTAAATGAGAAAAATGAAGGACGACTCAAATGATAAATGGCTCACAAGTGAGCATAATTATTTATTTCAATATTTCAATCTTAATTTAAGAATGCGGATTAAAGTAGCAGTTAAAATGAAACTTTTCATTTACATGAATACATTAACTCGACACTGCAGGGTCATTAATGGAAATCATTATACAAGTACAAAAGAATTTAAATAAGGCTTTTATTTCTATTCTGAAAATCGGCTAAAATTGTACTTTAAAAACCAGCATTTCTTCACAAAACAGGATGATAAAATCTTTAAACAAATCACTACATCAAAATGCTGTTTAGACTGCAACAAACATTTTTCTTTTCTTGTATTTTGCAAAACATTTTTGACTTTGGAAGAATTTCAAGAAGATTGGATGGATCGGAAAGCGAATAGAAACCGCCAATCAGAAGGAATCGAAATGATCGTAGAGCTTGTTTCACAGTTTTTTGAGAGAAAAGATACGAACTGGGAAATCCAACATTTCCCTGTTGTCGCTTTTTTTCTATTATATGGGCTTGAATTCACAGGAAATGAAGAAATTTTGTTGTTGCCTTTTTTTTTTTTTCTTTTTTGGCTTTCTACCTCTATTACAATTCCGTTGTTTTCATCAAAAAGAAGTATTTAATGGCAACTATTTAAGTTTAATGGACGGAAGTATATTTTTGCAATTTACGGCTTCTAATTTTCAGGTTACAGTACATAGTCCCTAACATAGCGGATGGTCAGGAAATCAAAAGAGCCAAAAATCTATAATATCATTTCTTTCCCCTCTAATACCAATAGACAAAGTTTTTATTCCAAAACAATTTTCTGTTATAATACGTATTTTCTCAATTCTTATTGAGTATTAATCTCTCCAATCATCTCAAGCCATAGAAGGGGAACGTGGGCCGGTGAATCATAAAAGCAGTTATCAGCAATTTGTCGAGTTAAAATAGAAGAATCTTTACATGTAATTTATATAGGTTTATGTTAAAGTGATATCTTATATAACGGCTATGGAATCAGCCGTTTGATATTATAGTACTACAGTGGAAATGATGAGAAATAAAAAGTCTCCAAAGATTGGGTCCAACAAAAGGAAAGGTTTAATGTGATTGAAATCATTGTAGTAAGAAATAAGATTCTTAGCAGCACGCGAAAATCAAAATTTTGTCCATATAAGATTAGATACGATAAGATAAGATATGATTTTTGTAATATAAGTACTAAAAATTTGTTCTAAAAAAACAGGGATTGAAGTACGGTAACATTATTGATATCCTATTTTAAAATCAATAAAATAAATCGAATATATTTTTAGGACTTACAATATAACTACTTAGTAAATAGTGGTAAAGCTATAGCCTTGTTTTTGATTATGTATTCATTAATTACTTTAATAAGATCAATTTTGTCCATATAAGATTAGATAAGATAAGATAAGACATTATTTTTACAATATAAATATTATAAAATTGTTCGAAAAAACAGGGATTGAAGTAAGATAACATTACTGAAAGACTATTTTAAAATCAATAGCATAAATCAAATATATTTTTAGGCGTTACCATCTAAATGTACTACTTAGTAAATAGTAGTAAAGCTAAAGCTTTTTTTTGTTGATGTATTCATTAATTACTTTAATAAGATCAATTTAATAAATATCAATGATGGAAATCATTTTATTAAGAAAAAGAAATTTTAAAAACTTTTAAGTTAAAAATGCATTCTATAGTAATATAAAAGTCTTCTAAAAACCTAGGGAATCTACGTAATATAATTTTATTGAAAAACTATTCAAAATCAGTAAAACATATCAAATATACTTTTAGGGGTTACATTGGAAATAAATCAAATTTAAATACTACTTTTTGAATAATTTACTGACTTTAGTTAATTAAAAAAGTTATAATTTTTTAAATTAAATATTATTTGAATGAACTGTAAAGGAAATTAATTTATGACATTTGTCCTATTAATTTTTTTTCTTCATAGAAGATAATAATTATTATATGAAATATTAAATAATATTACATTATTATATAAAAAGATTCTTGGAACTGTTCGTGTTAATTGGCGTTTGAAGTTAAAATTCACATATTATGCTTACGTGCATGATTAATTTCCACAAATTTATAATATTTATTTTTTAAGAAATTATAATTTAATAATTTTTTGAAAGATATTAATTTAACTTTTATTTTATTGCAGTAAAAATTTCCAGTTATTTGTTAAGACGTTTTTGAAAAGATTTTATTTATCAGCAAACTTTTACACTTTTGAGGTTTCAATAAAGAAGACAAAAAAAAAAAAAAAAAAAAAACGCAACGAATTCTAGAACTCACAATTTCCTCATCATCGTGTTACCCATATAAAACATTCATTTCCATGTTGAAATATTTCAACATGGAAATGTTTCATGTTCATTTTCCATGTTGAAATATTTCTATTTAAAAAAAAGACAGAAAATTCTAGTGGGGAGGGGGCTTCACCATGTGAAACTTTATTGGGAAGCCAAAATTCAAAACATTGAGTGGCTTCTTTCTAAATTGTTTGAAGAATACTCTCCCTTTTGAATGAATTCGAGAAAAGCAGATGGAAAAAGAAATATGTCGAGTGAGATTGAATAGGAAGACACCCAACGAAATAGATCTAAGTGACCATTTCGTAGTTTCTATTAAAAGATAAAATATAATATGGGATACAATGTTTCTTTCGATTTCTGCTGTAACCACTCGTCTGATTCTTTGACGCACTTAACTTTACTGAATGTGAATTTCTTTTGTTATTATTGCTTTTTCAGCTCATTGCACTCTTTTGTTTTGTTTTTTTTCATCAAAAACTGCTTTATTTCACAGAATATATAGCCAAACAATATTGAATGGAATATTTTATATGAATTATGTATTTGTTGATGACAGGCCTTATTATTCAATTGGTGCCTTTTTTTCTCAGGGTAAACCACTGGCAACAATCCTTATACTGAAAGGAATAAGAAATATTCACTGCGAAATTTAATGTTCGACTGCACTTACCTAATTTTTTTTGTTAGTTTTTTTTTTTTTTTTTTTTTTTTTTTTTTGTACAGTGTTCTGGACAAGTCTCGACTCGACTCATTGATTTCATTTATCAGAAAGTTATATTTCATTACCTTTTTCTGCTTGTACATCCGCCTTTTCCAAGATCAGTTGAATACTTTTTGTTATAGTTTTTTTAAAAGCCATTTGTAAATCTTGAAAAAAGGTAGAGTTTTTTTGAAAAGATTTAATTATCTCATAGTTATGTAAACATAAAAAAAGTGTTGATTACTGCTGTTTCAACCATACGAAAAAATAAGATTTCTTTCCATGACTTAGTTTTACGTGAATATGAACTCTTTACTACCATCTGATCCAAGGATTCCAAACTCCCTATGGATTGATTATAATGAAATATTGCTTGGGGGTTCATACATTCATTGAATTTATAATCCCTGCAAGTGATGATCATTCATTTAAGTTGAAAAAAAACACACATTCTGTGCACTCAAAAACAATATTTGCAGACATCAACAACATGTTCACAAACAGCAAATAATTCATAAATCAAACGCAATAACACAATAACACTTTGCTTACAAGCTCAAAATGTAATAAACCTCTAAGTAATTCCTTTCATCCATGTGTGAATGTTGCCTTTATATGTTCCAGAAAAACATGGAATTTTCTAGAAGGTTCTTAGAATCAGTATTACTAATATATATATATGCAAGTTTGAAGGCATCATAGACGAGACGTATTATTAATTTCGTTTTATTCTCTCTCGGGAGGCAAACATGATTATTTTACAAGAAGACAGTTCGGCGCAAAAGCAGAAGTAAGAAAGAAGGAGGCAAAAATGGGCCGAACAAAGATCATTATTCTTATATAACATAGGATTTCCGGCCACGCGCCAATGAAATGACCTTTGAAAAGGGCAAAAGTATCAAATGAAGTATCACTTTCATTTGTTACGTAGTGCTGAGGGCGCGTTGTTTTTATAAAGAAATTAATTAAACCGAAAGTGGAATTGGATAACGAAATAAGAGAATATTCAGAAACGATGTGCTAAATTAAGATAAAATCTTGGAAATAAATTTGGATTAAATTAAGAGTTTAAAATATCATTACACACACACACACACACACACACACATATATATATATATATATATATATTCAAGGACTTTAGTTTTGTTCCAAATAGCTTCAAAGATTGGCAGCCATTAAACTAGTATACACTAAGAATATATTAAGAATATCTGTAAATCTGTCAAATGCGCATTGTTACATAAATCTGTCTGGTGTCTGTACGGCTATTCAAAAGTTTCGATAATGTGATCATGTTAACATATCTGAAAATGTTATTACAAATTCGCAACATTACGTATTTTACCTTTAAAGAAAATTAATAAAAAATGTATTTTGCCGTTGGAAAATAAATGTAATATGACCCTGAATCCCATTCATAGGTTGTTTAAATTGATAAACGCGATACATATCGATTTATGCAGCAAAAAATGAAAGATAATATTACTTGCGCTTTACTCTAATTTGTCTGTAGTCTAATTATTCTTTGTCAATTTGCAAAAGAGAAACACTGATTTAATTTGAATAAAATATTCTACGATTTCTTTTGCTGAAGAAATTTCGAAGTATGTAAGATCATTGCAAGAGGAATATAAAGAGAATAAAATTTCTTATTTAACTATATAAATATTTTCAAAAAAATTCTTCAAGTACATTTTACCAATTTAAAAAACATAAAATATCAAATGAAAATTTAAATCCCAAATAACAATTTAAAAAAATAGTTTTTGCTGCTTTATAACAAAAGTTTTGTCACGAATACATTTGCCGATTTTTAGTTATGAACATTTCTAAAAATTATTAGTCTTTTCGCATCACGTCTGTTAAGAGAATCCTAAAAGCTAATATTCTTTCGCCGTTACAAAATTTTCTTAGAGGTATATGAAAATCCGAAGCCTTCAGAGGAATATATTTCTTTAACTTTTATACGAATTGCTATTTTTTTATTTATGAAAAAAATTAAAAATTCTATTAGCATAGTTTAGAGAAATAACCCATTGTTATCGAGATATTCGTAGATTTTATTCATTTTATATAGCCTTTCAATATGTCTTTTATTGTTTCTGTAATTCATATTTACATTTATTTCAAATTTTCTTTGAATAAAAATAGGTTTTACATGACAAGTAAATCTCAAAGAAATATTATTTCAAAAATTTTGATTTCCTAGTTCCAGAAAATATATTGATGTACAATAAATTTGAAATGAAATCTTGAAAGCGTATTTAAATTCATTTTAATGCCGAAAAAATTTAATCACATTTTAATCATATTCATTTTTGATATTTACAATTAAGTTTTTATGTGTAAACCTTTTTTTCACATTTTATTTATTTATTATTAACTATTATTGGAGATGAAAGAAGTTTGTATCCACTAAACGCTTGTGTATTATAGTTTGAAATTGGGATCTCTCAGATTGTTTTAATTATAATGTCATTTATTTATGCAACATACATAAATACTAGAACATTCGGGTTACAAGATCATTTTAAAATGCACTTTCATTACCTGTATTGTTACTGAAATTGAAAATATGTTAACCATTTCAAAATTTTTAGTCAACTGCTTTGACTGATCTATGATTAACAAAATAATAATAATTGTTTATCAAATAGAAACTGAGCTTTATGGCTAAATATAATGAAAAGATTTATATATTCTGTAATAATTCTCTGTTTCTTAAAATCGACATTTAAAAAAATTTGGAAATTTTTTGATTTGTATCTTTTAATATTTCTTATAAATAAATTATTATTAAAACGTAATTGAAGTTTTCTTAAGCTTAAAAGTTATGATAACAACTGAATGAAGATATTACTACTTGCAATAAAATTTTCGTTCTCAGACGGATTTAAATCAGTTATCAACAAGATGTGTCCGCATAGAACTGAAATAAAAAGTACATGAACTATCAAAGAAGATAGTTCGTATTTAAGAACATTTTCTTATCTAATTTCGCAGGGGAAAATTGTAAGGTTTATAAATTTTGGATTGTGAGATCTCAAGTTTTCAGATTGTTTTTTTTTTTAATTAGCTTCATTTAATTTGGATAGTTTTATGATTGTAAATATGGAATACTGTAATTGATATTTCGTTGACTTCTAGATGAGCTCTAATTTTCGAAATTTGAATGCTATATATGTTGTTGATGTCAATACATCATTTTAATATTCTCAGAATTTACTTAACGATTAATTTATTAATTTAGTTAATTTTTCTTCTGAATTGTTGATACTCAGTAGGATATTTGGAAAAAAATATTTTAAATTTTCTATATTTCATGAACAAGAAACAAAAAAAGCAGGCAAATTAAAAATTTGCATTTTTTTGGACCTTAAGAAGATGGGCTCTAAATTCAATAATATATTTTCAAATTATTCAATTCACTTCATCATTTATTTGATCATTATGGTTACATCGTAGAGTATAGGCAATGATCTGAAGATAGACCTGATCAGAATTCCTCTCTCTTCTACATCGGAATAATTTATAAAGAAAACGGTGGCTCAAATACTGCCTTGTCTTTTGTCATTCCTTGGGCTTTAAATTCATTATATGTTTTCAAATTATTCAACCCACTTCATCATCAACGAGGCCGGGATAACCTGGTTGGTAGAGCGTTGGATTCGCTTCCCTTTGGTTGCGAGTTCGAACCCCGCCGGCCAAAGATTCCCCGCGTGCTTGGTGACTGTCGCGCATATAGATCTGTCATGGTCACAAAGTCCTCGGTGTAAAGAGTAATACCACTGGGGGCACTGGATCAGGGGTAATCGTTCTCTGATTCAGGTCTAAATTGCGATATGTGGATGAGTGAATGAAGTCCGCCCCGTAAACAGGTACAGGTGTCTGTAGTTAAGTCGTATTTTTGGTCCTAGTTGGATCTACGATAAAAACAGGAGGCGCTCCCCCTCAGGCGTAAATCGGCTGTCTTCGAACAGTGGGCTTGTCCATGGCAATTGCCATAAGTAACAAGAACCTCATCATTTGCTTGATCTTTACGGGTAAAGATGGAGAGTCTAAGCAATGCTTTGGAGAAACGTCTATCCACTCGAAACTTTACCTTCTAAGTAGGTCCGGTGCACATTAAATCCATTATCTAGCATCGAAATTCCTCTCTTCTATGGTGTGAGAATTAGAAAAAAAATAGCGAATCAAGTATATTACCTTGTCTTTTGCCATTGTGTTTTTAATTCACTTGCACATTTTCAAGTTATTCGACTCACTTCATTATTTACCTAGTCATTAAGGATAAGGTTGTGGAATCTAAGCAATTCTTTCGAGAAATCTCCGCTCGAAATTTTACCGTCTATGTTGGTCCTGTGCACATTAAATCTATTATCATGCATCAAATTTCCTCTCTCTCGTAAGTCGTGGGGATTTAGAAAGTAAACAGCGGATAAAATACTGCCTTGTCTTTTATCATTATTTCTGTTTTTCATTCATTAAAATATTTTCAAATTTTCGACTCACTTTATCATTTATGGTCTTTATGGCTAAAGTTGTAGAGTCTAGGCAATGGTTTGAAGACATATGAGAAATAACATCTGCTCGAGATTTTACCTTTTATGTAGGTCGGGTGCACATTAAATCCTCTGTCTTGCATCGAAACTCCCCTCTCTTCTGTGGCATGGGAATTAGAAAGGAAATCTTGGATAAACCTTGTCTTTTGCCGCTGTTCACAAATATGATCCATAAATCGATCGAAAAGAAATGATATGTTAATTGCCTCACTGAACTAATTTTAATATTTCGGACAAAATGTGAGATTCTTCACATGCAAATTTTCTTAAAAGCTACAAGACCAGCCACTTTACGTATTCTAATTTGAAACAAAATCTGTAAATAAATTTTCCAAGACTATAAGAAGATATATAAATTCATATTCAATTCCCTCCCTGTTTCTTTAAGGTGGAGTCTCCAGACTCTTCCTTTTCGGTTGCACCTTGATCAATCAGCAGTAATGTCCTCAATTTTTTTTCACTTCCCAAATGTGCAGTTAAATTCCAATTAGATTTAAGAGAAAAAACAGAATTCATTTAAAAAAATCAAGAAATTAACATAAAAGAAAATAAAATCATTTACAAGAAAAGAAATGCCTTTTAAAGAAAATGAAGTCAATTTAACCCTCCTGTCGGCGGCGTTCAGATTGCTATACTTACCGATAGCGGCACGTCTGAATAACTGGTTTGTTCTTAAAAGTGTCAGGATTTTAACAAAGGGATTGCTTTCCCCTTTTGTGGTCAGTTCAGCGCTGCTGGGTCCGAGTCATTAGTAGACCACATGGTGAGTGGCAGTTGTTGCTTATCTCTGTCGCTGTCTTTCGATTTTTAAGAGCATTTTTCTTTTAGTGGTTAGGAAGAGAGTTACAATAACATAGATTGAAAATGCAGAAAGTGCGATTGTTTTTTTAGAGGTTTTTCGATTATTTCATAAAACACCGCATAAAATTTAAGTTAAGAATAATTTATTGTTATGTTTAATTTGATAAGTATCTAATTTTTATAAATGTAGTACTAAAATTTTGTAGTTAAATATATTTTACAATAATTCAGTAATGCTGAAATAACTGGTTTATGCAGCTGATGCACCTTATAACTGCGACAAATAAAAGTAATTGTGAAAATCTTTCTTTGTAATATCTATGATACAAATTTGGCCTGGAAAAATGACTTAAATAATACAGGTTATTTAGACTTATAATTAACCATTTGCAACTGGAATTTTTCGAATGCTTCTAAAGAAAGCTCCCACAAAATATTAAGAACCATTTTAAAATAAATTACAAATTAAAAAGAAAATTTCAACTTTAAGTTATTCGGGTTAGAATCAAAGCCCTCACTATTTTGCAATCGGATAACGACATACCGTGGGGTAAACGAATCATTAAAAAAAATTCTGAATTTAAAAGCTTTGCAAATGCAGTTGCATTGATCTTTTTTTACTAATTTATTCCTAGCTGCTTTTGGCGACCAACACATGTGTCGAGGTGGCTGGTCAATATAAAATTTTAAATTAAATGGATTCTTAAGCAAAACATCTTGGAATTTTAAATTTTGATAGTCATATAACTCCTACTGTTTCAGACGCCATGCACCATTCTATACTACATAATTTTTGAATTTTCTATCAGCTGCACGACAGTAAATCCTTAATTTAAAACGGGAGTGAATAAACCTCAGTTAATGCAAAACCTGTTTTGTTGAAACCAATCAGGCTTATTAAATTTCTAATTTCGGTTGATAGAATCATTGTTATCGTAATATTTCATTCTGGCTTTTATCCCACTGATGATGATTTAGTTAAAGGGTTAAAAAGATCTAATCTAAAAGCAGAGAGTTAAAAATTTCTTTACTGAAATACAAATAAACCATGTAGCTGAAGCGAAAGTCCCATAACTAGCATGTCACTAAATGACACAAAGTTCAAGATCTTAATTTTACTTCAAAGAATGAATTTTCTTGGTGATACATTCAAATGTATAAATAAAATTGTACATTATATAAATTGTGTTGAAATAATTTCGGATTTTATCGCGGATAAATGTTAAAATTTTATTTAATTTTTAATTAACAAAAATTTTAATTAAAATAGTTGGTAATTTCCTCCCGAGGTGTTCATTCCCAGTTCCAAATTATATACGGATGAAGTGTGTTCACCCTAGGTCAAACAGTTTGATCGCCAATTCGAATAATTTTCATTATAAGTAGAGATATTCACTAATTTAGTAGAAATATTCGCAAGCGGCCTGCGTGTCTGGCACCCTCATTCAAACGAGTTTTGTTTTAAAAAAATGAAAATGTGAGGCTAAAGGTTATTAAGAATAAATAATTTCAAATTACTTGAAATGTAGATGTTTCCAAATTTTTCTTATTCTAGTGATAGAAAATAACTTGTTTTAGTGTTACACTTTTTTAGCATATTGGAATAATTTTTGTTATGGTTTTTGTGTATTTTAATTGCTGCTGAATCGTTTATGTTTTGAATATTGTCAAGAGGGATATAGTATAAATATCGCTTTTCTTTTAACCTTTTTGTTAACTTTTTACAATGAAAGGATGCTTAGTATGTTTTTACTGAGTGAGAGAATTCGCAAAAATGTATTAGTGATTCTTAAATTAAAGCCTTTTTTGTTATGAGTTATCTTTAGGTTTACTATCAGGGTACTGCGTAGGATAAGGTTTCATTTCCAGAAAATTGTGAATTGCTCTTTCCCTTACTCCTCTTTAGGACGAGTTGAAAGGAAATACTCCTTGAAATAACATCTGTGGTTTTTACCATTAACGACGTACTTTGTGGTGAAACGTTAGGGGGCAATCAATCGATTTAAATCGAATTTGTTCTCACACTGTTCGAAATCTAAACGACCCCCCCCCTTATATATATATATATATATATATATATACCTTAAGCAAAACAATAATTGTTTTTAAAGTTTCTAATCGTGGGAACAAAGATGAAGAAACTATGAGAAAATTTTAAGTGCTTGAAGTTTGATATGCGATTTCAAAGCATGTGATAGTTTGAAGAATTATTTTCCCATTTGCATGCCAGATGATTATTGTACAAGAAAGCATATCAGATGACAATAAAAACAGGGGCGAAATAATTGAATATCGATATAGGGACTCTATATAAGTAAAGACCTGAAATGGGTTGTCTTTACTTATTCTGCAGATAGTTGAGATAGTGAAGCTACAAACTTATTCCTATATTTAGATTTTTTTTTCCCTTTCAAATCCTATCGAGCAACCTGTGTGGAGTACCTAGTCAGCTAGGTAGGAAACTAGGTCGATAGTGTAGGTTAGAAAAGTTACTTTTTAGTTTACATTATATTAAATGACATAAATTTTAAAAGAGTTTCTAATTGATTTAATTTGTTGTTACTTGGCAAATTTCAGTATTTTAAAAATATTTTATCGCTTTTGTTTTATCTACTAATTTATAAATGGATTCTGAAGAATACTCTGATTCTGATTCCTCGTATTCAGATTTTTCTTCTGAAAGTGATGAGGATGCATCATTAGATGATGCAAGAGACTGGTGTCGTCTGGATGAAGACAACCTTGGACCTTCTCCCCCAAGATTTCCATTTACTGCGAATCCCGGAGTAAAAGTTGAGATCCACAGTTCTTCACCTTTGGAATTCTTCGGAATTTTTTTTGATGATGATATCGTTAGCTTTATTGCAAGTGAAACAAACCGTTTTGCCGAAGATTTCATTGAAAATAATGAATTAACACCCAGTTCAAGGTCGCACAATTGGAAAGACACGGATTCCAGCGAAATACGAGTATTTCTGGCTCTACTGATACTCCAAGGAATCCTTCAAAAGCCAATTCAAAAGTTGTATTGGTCCCAAATTCCATACTTTTATACTCCGTTTTTCGGTCAGATAATGTCCGAAAGAAGGTTTGCTTTGTTAATGAAGTTCTTGCACTTCACTAATAATGCAACAATAGATACAAGCAATCATCCTCAACCTGGACTGCGAAAAATATATGAAGTATATGAAGCCTTAAACAGGAAATTTAAATCTTCATATATTCCTGAATGTGAAGTGACTGTGGATGAATCGTTGCTCTTATATAAGGGCCGGTTGGTCTTTAAGCAATACCTACCAAAAAAAAAGTCAAAATTTGGAGTAAAATTTTACCAATTATGTGAATCAAGCACCGGATATATTTGGAATAGCTTAGTATACACTGGAAGAGACATGCCTTTATGGCAAAACGCGAATAAATATTCTTCGACCACTAATATAGTTATGACGCTGATGGAAAATCTTCTGGGTAAAGGATATTGCGTAACTTTGGATAATTTTTATACTTCACCAGAGCTGGCAGAGATTTTGATAACTAATAAAACAGATGTTTATGGAACTCTACGATCATATAGACGTGGTATTCCACAAGAGATAAAGGACAGAAATATTAAAAAGGGAGAGATAATTGGATTCCAGAAAGGTAAAATGTGTATTTTAAAGTATATGGATAAGAAGCCAATCCATATGCTTAGCACAATACTCACAATTGATTTTGTTGAGCAGTGCAAAAGGAAGAAGAGAAGTAATGGCGATATTGAAGAAATTAAAACTAAAAAGCCTAAGGCTGTTTTAGACTATAATCGAACAATGGGAGGTGTGGATATAGCTGATCAATGCTTATCATATTACCCAACAGTTCGAAATCAGCAAAAAAAATATTACAAGAAGATTTTCAGGCAGTTATTAAACCAGAGCGTGTGGAATGCATTTGTACTTTTTAAAAAATGTGGAGGTAGAATGACACATTTAGATTTTAGATTAAATCTAATGGAAAGTTTATTTCAAACGTATGGAGAGAAGAAAAATTTGCAACTTCTGACTTCAGCCGACCGCCTTATTGGACGCCACTTTCCCGCACATATTGAAGCGACAGGAAAAAAGAAAACCTTATCAAGAGTGTGTATTGTGTGCAGCAAAAAATTTGACAATAAAGGCCGTCGTTTGCGGAAAGAAACTAGGTTCGAGTGCAAACAATGCAAGGTCGCACTGTGCATAATACCATGCTTTGAAAGATATCATACTGTGATGGATTACTGAGACTTCTCAGTCTCACAAATCAGATTCCCATTAGCAGTTGGGACTTTATTATTTAAATAAGCTGTATGTATTAAGATATCTTTTGAAACAAGCATTTTCTCATACATGTTTCCACATATATTCTCTGATATGCTTTTATTTTCATTATACTACACAATTCCATCTTATGATCCTAAGAGGAAAACTAAATTTTTGTAAATAAGTTTTTCTGGACTTGTGTATTAATTTATTTCTATGAAATTCTGAATATTTGCTTTAAGGTTGTATAATTCTTTTTAATAATTTTTGTCTGGCATTTTGTAATTAAAATATTTGTGTTTGTTCTTTTCATAATTCCAAGAATAAATAAGACGGGTTTGATTTTACAATTACATCCCCTATAAAAAAAATCTAATAGAATTTTATTTATATATTCTACTTTTTGCATTAAGTTTTATTTAATTATTTTGTTATATTGCTATATTTCTGGTAATCTCCGAGAAAACATTTATTGCATTTCAAACTTTCAATATTTCGTATAAATCATTTTCCTTTACAATATAATTTCTTCCGAAAAACCCAGAGGCCATAGAGGTTCATAGGTTGAGCAATTTCTCGTAATTTTTCTATGGAGTAAATTTACTTGCTGTTTTGTCATCAAATTAAATGTGTCTATTCTCTTGTACGTTTTCAAAAAAGTAAGGGAAAGATTAATTTTATTGCACAGTTCTAAAAATAATATTCATATAAGTATCTTATATAAAATTCAACTATATTAGAAATCACAATAATTATACATGGATTCACCTGCATTTATCTGCTATATATGCTACTAAAAAAATACAGAACATATTTAATTGCAAAAGTTTTCTTTTTAAATCCTTAAAAAGTTTTAAGATCCTCTATTTTAATTAATTAATAATCTAAAGAATTTGGAAGAACAACATTTTTAGTCTTAAATTTGGTGCAAATGTATGCAGATTGCTTGAACCATAATTGAAAGTTGGTAAAACATTGCGTTTCTAGGTGCATGCTGGAGTTTTAATGGGATTAATTTCTTATTTAAGGAATTAATGTCAAGCGGAATCAAAAATCTTTTGGTTTCAGATAACAATCCCTTCATTAAATACCTGATGTAATAGCACAAATAGAAGTTTTACTATAAACTACTAATAAAAGTAGCATATCAATGAAGATGTGTATATAAGTAAACATATATTTTGAAAATGTTTTTGATTGTGTTTGTAAAAATAGTTTTAGCTTGTAACAGGTTTTTAAGTACGCGTTCGTATTCTTTCTGTTTTAAGAGCATTATTGTTCATATTTCCTACAGTATTTAAATAAATTTTCAAAACTCAGTAAGTAGATTTTCAATAACGCAACAAAAAAATGCCTGAAGTCTATATTTATGACGTATAAAAGAAGGCCAAAAATCTGTAGTGAGGAAAGCTTATCAGATTTGTCAATCGGTACATATTAAAAGTATGGTTTTAAATCTAGTGTGATAAAATGTATAATGTTGTCAAACTTACGAAGTGAAATACAATTGTATTCTTCAACAAACTAAAAAAAATATATATATATATATTAGGTACATTAAAAATTTAAAGGTGTTAAAAATATGTGAAAAAAAATTAAGCCAAAATGTCAGAAAAAGATACATCAATTTTACATATACAAACTAGTATATATAAAATACCTCGGCTGCGATTATTGTTTGTGAAAAAGAAAGAAAATAAACAGATTTTTTTATTTAAATTTTTGTATTTTATATTCAATTTCTTTAGAATATTTAGAAAACTTAGCCCTAATTAACAATAATTAATTACCTCTTTAAAGCTTTGGGAAACTAAACTAGCATTTTAGTTTCTTCATTTGGCATATTAGGACATAAAAACTAGCAAACTTGATAAATAAATTAAAATCACATCCAGTGAACTCAAACTGGGCAAACAGGAGAAGAAGATAGTCTAAATGTCAGCTGTAGGCATTAAAAATTTTTTAAATGCTAAGATAAGAGATAAAATTAGATCAAGGATGTAAAAAAATAGCAACATTTAAAAAAAAACATAGTGTAATTATTTCACTTTAATAAAATTAACAAAAAATTTTCACTATTAGATCACTTATTCATTTACTTTCCCGCGGATTAAATTACTCAACATTAAACGTATAAGTAAAAATGTCAGAAGAAACCAATTTAGCATTAACAAAACCGCTCGATGTATATGGGATTCAGCAGTGAAATAAGATTAATATTTCGATAAAAAAAATAGAACCTTTAAAAACTGCGCTTATATTAACTTTGAAATATTATTAAAAACCAGAGAAAAATATAAAAACAATGAAACTTATATATCTACAATGCTTACATTTTTGTTCGAATTCGTCAAGGAGTGTGAAATTCTATAAGGCTTAAAGAATTAAACGAATATTCAATTTTCATATATAGATTATTACATTATAAAAATAAGGATTTAATGTAACGAATGCTAATATTTCCGGAAAATCTCACTTTAATATATTTTTTCTATATATCTCCCCGTTTTTAAATACACTTATTAATGAAAACTAAAAAAAATATTTCATTAAAAATTAAAAAAGTTTCGTTCGTTAAGTAAATTCTGTACATAAGTTTAGTGTCTTATTTTGAAAAATAAATTGCAAAAGCAATCCTTAAATAAAAGCACGCTATAAAAGAGAAACTTGTCAAATTTTAATTATATATTTTTTAGATAAACTATTTTCTTATGCTAGAAAGCTTTAAGATCTTATCGATCAAATTATTATTAATAATACGTATATTTATTCATTCCAGGTATATATTTTCATACGTTCAATTTTATTCCCTTTATTTAAAACTAATTTTGGCTTCTTATTTAATATCTCAAAATCTTAAAAGTAACGCTCAGAACGTAAGCGATCTTTTAAAATCCATAAATGGACGCGAGCAGGAAAACGTCAATCATATCTTCCACTGATAACGATTCACTTTTCCTTATCTCACATTCCCTTCTTATTATCGCACAGCTTGAGATTGGGGGAACGGAAAAACCGCAACCCGTAAAAATACGGGCAGCGACAGTTTTAAGGGGTTTTTTGTTTCCGTCTATAGACGGGTCCGCCGTTTTGAAGGGGGAAAAGATTCCGTCTTTTTCCGGGGTTGCCGCTTGGAGGGTTAAAAAGAAAATAAGGTCAATTTAAAAGAAGAAAGTCATATCCCTGTTCTAATTTGAAAGAAGGTCTGGAAATAAATTTTCCAAGACTGAAAGAGACACAGAAATTCAAATTCCGATTCCTCCATGTAACTTTAAGGAAAAATCCCCAAATTCATTCTTTTCCGTCGCACTTTGATCAATAGCAGGAATGTCCCAAACATTTTTCCCTCCTTGAATGTGTAGTACAATCCTAATTCAAATTTAATATAAAAAGGAAAGAAAGTCAATTAAAAGGAAAGAATGCCAGTTTAAAAGGAAATAAAGTCAAATTATAAAAAAAATGTAATATACCTGGTTTAATTTAAAAGAAAGTCATAAAAGGAATTTTCCAAGATTAGAAAGAGACAGAGAAATTCAAATTCTTATTCCCTCCCTGTAACCTTATAAAGGAATCCATTGATTCATTCTCCTTGGTCACGCCTTGATCAATCAGAAGGGATGTCCTCGGCTTTTACCCCTCTTCCAATGTGTAGTCAAATCCCAAAGAGGTTTCTGTGAAAAATGGCTCGTATTTGTTAGCAGAATCAAGTTGGTGCCTGCAATATGAAGATTTATGCGAAGGCGTTTTTTTCTGTGAGCAAGACGAACAGAAATCCTGGTTCTTTTTTTTCGAAATAATATGATCATATGTATGTGCTTTTCTCAATTTTTGCTTATGCTCTGAAGAAAGAAAATCTGCAAATGTAAATAAAAGAAGGCTTATAAAATTAATTCAAGTGGAAATTTCTAAATTTCTTAGAAACTATGTGGCATTGTCATTGTTTTTTTATATATAATGAAATCATATTTCTGATCTATTGTTTTTATTTAAAACCTCATTTGTGCAGGAACATACATATTTATAATGAAAGAATACACAAACCAGTCCAAAAATATCATTAGGTTTTAAAACAGTTGTTAAAGGAAACAAACGAAGAAATATGTGAATAGATGTTTACAATCTACAAAAGAAGTGATAGTTATTTTTATACGGTGTTGGGCATTTCCATGTGTGAACTAAACACTAATCCATTGAAATGATAAGATATTTTATGGAATCTAAAAAAGTCGTTGGGTTTCTTACATATCATTCCTGTATTGAAGGTAGTGATTATGGATTTAGATTGCATGCTTCCAAAATTGACGCTATGGCAAATTAACAGATATAAATTTAGCAAATCAAGCGGAACTTATACCATAGTGCTAGGCAAAACCATATTGAAACAATAATGAAGATATTATTAGTTTAATAACAACGATTACAATTGATAATATTGTATTTTCATTCTACTTAAGTTATTAATGCTTTTGCTATTGAAATATTTCTCTGAAGTGTTTATCTTTGCTTAATTATGTTTAACTATTTTTTTTAAATTGTCAAAATAAGTTTCAAACATTTCGTGCATCAATTGCTTATTACATTAAATAAATAACATTGCATTAAAAATCAAGTCTTTTGCTTTTCAATCCTGAATTGAGATGGCTTTATAAATTAGAAAAATTTGAAATCCAGTGATTTCTAAATATTAAAGCTAATCATAAATCGGAGTTTCTTTAAAAATTATTGTCAAGCCAATGCATACTTCATATGAAACTTTCTTAAAAAAATTCAGACATTTATTGCCGATAAAAGTTCTTGAAACCTGATAAAGATATTATAAAAATAAATCGATAATTCCTTATTGCCAGTACTTTCTTTGGCAGGGGGTTGGGGGTGAATAAAGTTTCGGTTTTGAATATAAATTGTTTCTATATTTTAAAGTACATATACAATTTCAAATGAAATTCAGTAAAATACAAAAGCAACAACTTTTCCTGCTGAAAACTACGGCACCGTATTATCGAGAATGTGAGTGAAACACAGCGGATTTAATATCTCTTACGAAACGCATCATTCTTAAGAGGATCCAAATGTGTCAGAATTTCAATAGGATAGCTTAAGATCCATGTAGATTTTTGTATTAAGTGAAGATTTTGTAACTTGGTTGGAAAAGCATCTTTGGCATTTGAGATGTGGTTATTTAATTATCTTCGTTTGTTTACATGCTCTACTCCACTGTATTCTATTTTACTTTTTCGTATACAAAGCATACAAAAAAGTATTGTAATCGTCAAAAATTCCGAATCAAGATTTTGAGAAATCTCCACCTTTATGAGCTCCCCGAGGCCGAAAAACGCATTTTTGGAATTACATATATTTGTCAACGTGATTACTTAAAAAACTTTTAGCTATGAATTTTATGCCAAATTTGTATTATATATGATTTTTGAAAGTAATCTCCATTTATAGGAAATCTGTCTCCCCTGTTATCCGAGTATAGATGAACATGGCAACAACAAAATATAACGAATTAAGTAGATATGTTTAGAACGCAAGCTTAGCATTTAAAATATAGATCCATAAAAAATTTCGAATAATCTGTAAAGGATTTAACCATCTGTTGGTATGTAATTTCGCACGCATTTAAACATGATAACTCAAAAACTCAATGATTGAAATAAATTAAATTTGTGCATTTATTCTCATCACCACTGCAATTTTATAACAAATTTTTGTATTAATCTGTCAGAAAAAAGGCGTTTAAAATACACTTTTATGGAACTTGTATTCTAACTATATATCAGTTCTTAATCGTCAATTTATCTGACACTGGATTCACGACAAGGTTTATACTATTTAATTATTATTCTCTATTGCCACGCAGTTTCAATACACCGGTTTGCTTTATTGTGATATGAAACATGAAACTGCGAAGCGAAAATAAAGATATGAGCACTTGTGGCTTTCATAGCTTTGTCTAAGGTCCACGATTTTAGGCAAAGGGATAGCCCTTTATTAGAAATTATGCGAAAAAAATTAGAGAACACAACGCTATTTTATTTAACTCTTCTTCACTCATACTATCCAAAAGAGAATCTTTTAAAATCATTGACCTCCATCCATCTCTCTATTATCAACCCTTATTCCAATTTTAACCATTTTAAAGGCTATTATTTTTCTAGTTGTGGTGTTTTCTGTGTGGTCTAGTCTAGTTGTGGTATCCTAAGATAGTTTTAGGATTGAGACTGTCTTAAAAAAGTGATTCATTTAGCATTCCAGATAAATTTAGATTGATTAATAAATTAATTTGGTTAATCAATAATTAAGTAAAAAATCAAGATGCACCATTTTGTATAAGATAAGGAACTGAAGCCTTTAAATTTAAGATTTGCTGAAAAATTTGTCAGAAATTATATCAATCTAAATAAGTTCATACAAAGATTGACGAATTTGATTGCAAGCATGCTTCCCATGGCCATAGAAAGGATTAACAGAAGGAATTGCTTTCAGTAACTGGAATGATTTTATCATTCTTCCATTACTTTTAAAATAATCTGATAAATCATTGCTATATGTCTATTGAGCAAGTGTAATTTCAATATTTTCTTTTATGGTAATAAGAGGCAGTTTGTCATAAATGATTTGATAGCTAAATTAATACCATTAATATGGCAGACAAATAGTTGACTACCGAAACTGGCATGTATGTTTTTAAACTGCACAAATTACTAAGTTAAAATAAATGTAGATTTTTAGTTAAAATTTCATAGGGATTGGTGAAGAATTCATAATGTTGTTTAACTTCCAGTACACATTTATACCAGTTTCCAGCACACCTGAAAAATAACATTTGAATTAATTTTTAAATGCGTTCTGCTTTAAACGATGGAAAACTATAATATTACTTTGCGGTTGAAAAGTAAAATTAACGGTTTTTTTTTTTTTTCACAGAATGGTTCCAAAGGCAATATTTGCAAATTTATTCAGAGGGACAACATTAAGTAATAATTAAAACTAACAATATTTTTTAAATTATTTAAAATACTTTTTCTCAAAATGCACAAAAGGTGCTATTAATATTTTGTTAAGAAATACGGAACCCGATTTAATATCTTTTTGAATTTGATTTCCACTTGTTAAAATTAAAATAAAAAGAGAATAAGATTTGTATTCTTGGAAATTGAAAATAATTTTTTTCAGACGATGGGAAAAGTAATATTTCTTTTATTTTTCATTAAAATCTTCAAAGATGAAAGTAATTACTAAAATGAAAAATTATCGTATCAGTAAATATTAATAATGACTTTTATAAAACCTAGTATTTCATGGAATGTGAATTTAATTTTTAAATATTTATCATGATTAAATATAGTATTTTTTCTTGCCTTTATGGTTAATAAATGTTTGAATAAGATCTTATTTATCTTCATTTCAGTATGATTATTATTTATAATGTAATAACCATCTTATTTCCAGAATTATATCGATTAAGCAAACAATTTCATAATTTAGTGCTAAAATTTTTTCTAACGTTAATTACGGTAGTAATTAGATAGTTTATATTCAGTTAAATTCGTTATTTTTTTTTATTGCCTAAGAGCTCTATATCCATCACTTTCCTTATTTTTTAAAAAATATTCACGATTAGACATTTACAAAATATTTCACAAAGCATCCATTTAACATTGTTAGAAATTACAAAATCTTATAATAAGAAATTTTATTTAATTACATACTTTCAGTTATCTAATTTTAAACTTTAAGAATGATAGGAATCTCTAATAACATAATGAGGAACATATTTCTTTGATATTCGAAAATTTTTTGGCAAAAGCATATTTCAAGTAAATTAATTTTTCAAAACATTTATCACTAATATAACACAGAACGATATACTTGGTATAAAATTTATGACATATACAAAGTAAAATATTATCATCTCCTTTACCAAATTTACTTTATATTTTACCTAGAATTTAATCCTTGTTGCACTATATTTACAAAACGTTTTCAACCATTACAAAAAATAGTTTAATTGCATATATCGACTATGGTTTCTTTATTTTATTTCCAGAATTAATTAATTCCAACGTATTAATTAAATTCTGACATTATGGTTTTAAAGTAAATTCTAAGCGACTTTTTTGGGAGCCATAAAATTAAATTGGCAGCATGCTATGAAGAGAAAATACGAAGAGTTTCACAAGATAATTAATTTAAAGAGGAAATTTCTAAAATATGTGTTTATCCTCTATAGAGTTGAATATTTTTTTACCTTTATCAAACTTATCTAAAACGAAATTAAGTCCATCAAGAATTTTTCTGATTTGAGAATAATATTTTCTTTTACTTAAGGCATTTGCAAAGGGAAAATTATTTTGCTTGGTTTTGAATTTTTATCCCGCTAGGTAAACAAATTATCGTTTGGTATACGGAGAATTTGAAAAAATATCTCGAATTATGGTAAGTCAGAAATTTCATATTAACAAGTTAAATATCTTCTGGACATAATTTCTATTTTTTTGCAAAATAAAATATCAATTTTAAATATTTGGTGAGTTTCAAAATTTATAATTTTTTTCTTATTTTAAGGAAGGTAACAAAAATTAACTTAACAAAATCTTTAATAATGCTTAGAACAATAAAGATATGTACAAAAAGAAATCCGTTTGTTTATAAATATGATAAGATATATTTTTCCTCGTAATCAAAAATATGTTTATAAAAATAAACGCTAGTAATTCGCCTTTTTGAAAAGCTAAATTTTGCATTTATGATTTAAGCAAACAAACAATTATGTCATGTAACTAATAATTGTTATTAAAAAGAATTATGTTGTGGTAAAAATAATTACTTTAAAAGAAAATTGAAATAGTATTGTCATCATTATATTTATATATTAGTTATTTTCATCATTATATTTCATAATTAATTATTCTCATCATTATACATATTAGTAGTTATTGCAATCATTATAATTTATAATTAGTTATTGTCACCATTATATTTCAATATTAATTCTATTAGTTTTAATATTGAATTAAATACGAAAAATTGACTCATGTGATTCAGGTCGAAAAAAATTCGTGATCGAATTAGTTTGAAGGAAATAAAGAATGCTCATTATAAGATCAAGATGATAACATCTCAAAATGGTGATTAGAGGACTAATTATTTACAGATTCCACGAAAAAAAAACAATTATTTTATAGTTTATAACAAAAAAAAAATTATGTTTTTCTCTGTGCATGTTAAATCTACTTTAGGGCAAGACGCATACTGACGATAGTGTTGTTTAGGATATTGTGGAATACTCTTCAACTCATGTTATTTCTTCATCATCTGGTTATGGTTCAAAATCGTAAAATTTGTCTAAACCTAGATTTTCTGAAAAATGTCATTTTTAATATTATTAATTTGGTTTTTTCAAAATATTTGAGATCATATTTGGAAGATAAATATAAGAAAAAATACTCTGAAGAAATTTAGCGTTGACTAATATTGAAATTGCCTCATCAAACATTATATTAAAGAATTTATAATAGGGTGTGTTTTCAAATTGTATTTATATTTTCACTTATATTTCAGATAATTGTATGCAGAACAAATATAGGGATAATACTCTGAAAATATTTAATATCCATAAAGTTGAAAATGCTGAATCAATGAAAATATTGTAGTTTTACATTAAGGTGTTATTTCAAATTGTATTTAATTTTGACTTATCAGAATATCTAGTCTTATTCATTCATAAAAATAAAATAAATTCATAATTGAATATAACTAAAAAAGAATAGATTAGAATAAGATATTAACTTGGAAGATAATAACTTAAAATCATTTGAGCTATTAAATAATTGCATTTACATCATTCGAGATATTTGAATGCCAGAATCATAAAGCTATTAGATTACTACTTATTTAAGAAAAATTTCAATCTGATTTTATTTTTTAAATTTTCTAATTTCATGTTCGATGCTTCTTAAAAAAATATGATTTTATTTAAAAAGAGAATTTCTCAAAAATAATATTTTATACATCCCTTAAAATGCAATAAAACAACGACAACATATTTCCGTTATTATATCATTTAGTTCTACCAAAACATTTTCACTTTCTTAATAAATATTAAGTAAGTGCAATAAATGAGAAAAGTTTAAGGTCACTCAAATGTATTTTTTCAATATTTTGATTTTAATTTAACAAATAGCAATATTTAGAAAAGTAACTATTTTAGAGCCTTTTTTTTATTATACTTTAACTGAATTGTATGATTGTAATTGGTGATTTATATATGTCGAGTTAATGAACTCGGCATTATTAAAAAACATCCCACAAGTACAAAATTTTGCAAAGAATTTTAGTTCTATACTGTAACCTAAAGAGAATTATTCTTCTTTAAAAATAAACATTTCTTTACAAAATACAAATTCAGAAACTTGAAACAAAGCGCTACATCAAAATACTGTTAGACTGTAGCAAACAGTGGTCCTTTCTTGTATTTTGTAAAACATTTTTGACTTTACAAGACGAATTTCAAGAAGATTGGATAGATTTAAAAAAAAAAAAAAAGATTAGACGAGATTAAAAAGAGACAAGCGCCAATCTGAGCGAATCCTAATGATCGCAGAACTCGTTTCACGGTTTTTCTGAAAGAAAAAGATACGAACTATGAAATCTTACTACTATCCCCTTTTCTTCAAACCACTCCCGTGGTTTTTCCTAAATGGGCTCGAATTCACAGAAAATGAAGAAATGTTGGTGTGGTTTTATTCTTCTCTTTCCGTTTTCTACCTCTATTACAATTCCGTTGTTTTCATCAAAAGCATGTCATATTTTTGCATTGGATGCTCAAGTACTTACGCTTATAGGACAGCCAGTATATTTTTGCAATTTATGGCTCCTATTTTTCAGATTACAGTACACTCTCGAGCATTCAGCCCTAACGTGGTGGAAGGACAGACAGGACAACAAAAATTACGGAGTTTTATGAACTCATTTCTTTCCCACCAATACCAGAAGACAAAATTTTTATTTCAAAACACTTTGTTATAATACGTATTTTCTATCTCCTATTTATTGAGTACTAAGTTCTTCATTCATCTCAAACCACGTAGAATGTGAACGCGGCTCGATGAATCATAAAAACAGTTTCTGGCAACGTGTCAAGTTAAAATAGAAGGATCTGTCCTGGTGATTTATATATGATTATATACAAAACAGTTTCAGTCATTTATTAGAAAAAGAAGAAAATTAAAGGTTATAATTTTGGTATAAAAAAGAAACTTAAATGTCCATGGAATTCTAATTGCTAGTCAAACTCAATATAAATATTCATATTTTTATTTATATAATATATTTCGATCTTAACACCCCCTTTTTGTCCACACCCAAAATTAATTTCCTGATTATAGATATTTAATATACTTTTAAGCGGCAGATAATTATTTGTTGTACTTCAATTGTTATTGCATAAAACTATTTCAATAGTCCGTTTGAATTGTTGTTAATAAAGTATAACTCTTTAAATGCTCAACAAAATTATCTTATACAAACAATGTAATAGAACAGACAATGAATACATGCATTGTTCCTTTTTGCTAAAATTCATTTATTGTTTTGAAACCGATCGTTTTGCGTCTTTCTATATCTGAGCAATGCTTAGTGTCGTTTTGGAACCTTTCTTCAATGAGGCTACGGCCTTTGGTGGAATCATCTTCATACTGGCGATTTGGGAAATTGTGATAAATTTCCTATTTCCCTTACTACCAACTTTCGGGGATTTTGAATCTGATCCTGATGTGGGTCTTAATGCGGAAATGCCATCTCCTCCGCCTGTACAGCGAGTTGCAGTATTGCACTCGTATGCAGTTTACAGATTTTGTCAGGCATTGGAGCTCCCGGCTGAACTGGCTTCAACTAAAGTCCAGAAAACTGCTGCTCCGATTATAAAATCGCGTATGATATACGCAATGTGCTGCGCATTGGAATTGCCTGCACAGTTGGCTCCCACTGGAATACCAGTTGTCGAATCATATGCTATTTATAAGTTTTGCCAGGCCTTGGACTTGCCTGCAGTATACCGGCAACGGCAGGAGGCAGTTTAATATCAAAACTGCTCTCAACTACTCGATTCAACTTTTGACTGCCTTCAACATCCAGGTGCAATCAAAGGGAACGACTTTTTAACCAGATGCTACTTTTGACTGTCTTCTACATCCATATTCAGTAAAAAAAAAATGCATTTATCATCAGATGCTACTTTTAACTGTCTTCAATATCCAGACGCAGTTAAAAAGAACGCCTATTTAACCAGATGCTACTTTTGACTCCCTTGAACATCCAAAAACAATTAAAATGAATACCTTTTTTACCAGATGCTACTTTTAACTGCTTTCAACATCCAGATGCAGTTAAAATGAATTTCGTTTTTACCAGACGCTAATTTTGACTGTCTTGCAAGATGGAGTTAAAAAAATACTTATTTTACCAGACGCTGTTTTTGACTGCTTTCAATATTCATATGCAGTTAAAAAAAAAATTCATTAACAGATGCTACTTTTGACAGTCCTCAATATCCAAAATCAGTTAAAAAGAATGCCCTTTTTTATCCGATGTTACCTTTGACTGTTTTCAACTTGCCTTTTTACCAGATGCTGCTTTTAACCAGCTTCAACATCCAAATGCATTTATAAAGAATGTCTTTTTCACCAGATGCTACTTTTAATTGTCTTCAACATCCAAATGGAGTTGAAAAGACTGACTTTTTCAGTAGATGTTACTTTTGACTGTGTTGAACATCCAAATGCAGTGAAAAAGAATGCCTTTATTATCTGATGTTACTTTTGACTGTCTTCAGCATACAAATGCAGTTAAAAATAATGCCTTTTTTACCAGATGCTACTTTTGACTGTTTTCAACATTCAAATGCAGTTAAAAAGCGTGCCTTTATTACCAGATGCTACTTATAATTGCCTTTGGTTTCCACAGGCTATTTGAAAATTATCGTCAGTAACCAGATGCTACTTGAAAAGTTGTCGTCGAAAACCTTATGGTTTCTAAATGTTGCTTTAAAAACTGTAGATTGCATCTGAATTGTGTTATAAAATAATACACCTTTTGATGCAGCGATGAAGGGAGGGTTGGTGGGAGAGGAACGAGAGTAGCTCACCTCCACGTGGTGTTCCCTGGGCAACGTTGCAATTCCTTTGAAATGCAACGGCTAAGTGGCTACTCAAGCATGAAATATACATAAAAAAATTATTTTATCTGAAAATAGCACACTTATCTATTTTTTCTTTTTTCATTTCTTGAAGATATATATGTACTTTTTCGTATCCCAACATATAGTTACTTATTTTAAAACCCTAAGATCACGGTGCATGAATTTATAGATTCAACTGCAGCAGAATTTTTAAGTACGCTAACAACTACAGATTTCTTGATTCCATTTGCTTTAGAGATATGTGACTTGCCTCTGTAGAGAGCAGTTTCAGTTTATGAATTTCAATCCTCAGTAATTAAAGCTTAAAGATCTGTCTATGTTACAAACATAATATATAAAACTATGTACGATTTTTAGAAACTATACAAATAAAGCAAATACATATCTTTTTTACATGTATATAACAAAACCTTGGTGAACTGATGAAACTCCTTATATAAAAAAAGATTCTCTAACAAGTTCGAATAAACATATTGGTTTTTATGTTTTAATAAAATTTACATTAAACAAAATAATTCCTTTGCATACAAAACGTTTATTTCTCTAGGAATTTATGTTAGTATATTTTGTAACGGGAACGAGAATAAAACCAAACAACTCCTTCAAAACTTTATTTCAAATAAATTTCTTCTATTTATGCTTTATTTTAATTAGTTTATTTAAAAATACGATAGAAAAAAAGTCTATATATCACACAGAATAATTAATATACAATTTATAACATTTAAAATTTGCATTCTAATACTATGGGCAAAATATTTGATAAGAAGTTATAAAAATTAAATTAAATAAAAAATACTATTTAATCAGTTTTTTATTGAAACAACAAACAATTAAAATTCTAGAAGTCGATGACAAAAAAAGGAATGGGCACTTACTAATCCAACATTTGTTGTTCTCATCTTCTGGTTCACTTATTCCTTTCCTGGATTTCCTGATTTCTCACCCTGATTTAAACAATTTTTATGAATTTGTTCCTAAAAGGATGCTGAATGTTTTAAAAAAGGTGTTTCTTCTAATTCGGAACGTAAGGATCTATACAAAAATATGAGACTTAAAAAATACATATTAGCAATTCGAAAATATCAATAGTATTTCTAAATTATTTTACAAACTTCTTTGATCTTTATATTTATTTATATTTTTTTTTAATTCTGCTTTAATCTGCCAAAGTCATTTAATGATTAAAACTTAATAATGCATATTTAGTTTAATTACAATATGTTAATATTTATATCTATCTACAGTGGTGGCCAAAAGTGTGGACATTTTTTGAAAGTTTCATGTTTTTCAACTTTGCGTGCTTGTAGAATATATTAATTTTCACTTAAATACAAATGTTTATATATCAAATTGAAGGTAATTTAATGTAAAATTTAATAACACAAACAGTATTACAATATCTGTATTACAAAAAAAAGTTACGCTCATTTTAGTAAGATCTATCTTAGATTGGCATTTTTTAAAGTGATACTTACACAATCAATACTTAGAAGGATAATCCTTATTTTTTAAGATAGCTTCACAGCGCCTTTTCATCGAGTGAACGAGTGTTTGGAGTTCATCTTTCGTAATCACATGGTGTCAAGAATCAATTATAGATTCAATAAGTTGTCTTTTATTGGATGGATGTATTTTTCGTACAAGAATTTTCAAACGTCGCCACAAATTTTCAATTGGATTGAGATCAAGGCTGTTTCCTGGCCATGGTAATACATCTATGCCTTTATTTTGAAACTGTGCTTTGCATACTTTTTTATGTGGCATGGAGCTGAATCCTGCTGAAAAATAAATGGTGCTTTGTTGGGGAAGAAATCCCTCATGGAAGGTATCAATTTTGGTTCCAGGACAGTTTCGATGTATTTTTTGGCACTCAGGATGCCCTCAATCACTTGAATTCGGCCCACACCATCTGCAGACATACATGCCAAAATCATGGCATTTGTTGTTGTTTTCATAGTTGCTTCAATGCAATGAGGATGAAGCGCTTCACCTACTCTGACGTCTCACGTATTTCCTACCATCACTACCAAAGAGCGATATTTTAGTCTCATCGCTCCAGATTACTTGTTTCCATTCATTTTCTGACCATTTAATGTGTTCTTTTGCCCACTTAACTCGTTTTTCGCGTTGCTTTTGATTTAAATATGGTTTTTTCCTTGGAATTCTAGCTTGTAGTCCAAATCCTGATAACTTTCTTCTTATTGTTCTTTAACTTACTGCAATACCCGCTGCATTCATTTCACATCTAATGGCATCTGATGAAATTTTTCTATCTTGAAGGCATAGCCGTTTAATTTTTCTATTGGCAGTAGCACTTTTGTATTTTTTTCGGCCTGATTTGGCCTTTTTTACACTGGTTTAGTTTTTTCATAACGTAAACAGAACTTTCGTACACCAGAACAAGTCACTGAACCACCAACTTGTTTTGCAATTTCAGCATAAGAGAGGCCATTTTCTCTCAATATGACAATTCGGCTTCTTTTTGTAGATGTCATTAACAAGAAGAACTGATTGGACATTGTTTAAAATTAGTTTAATTAAAAAAAGGACAAAATATTCAAAAGCAGCAGTACTCTATTTAATTGTACTAGTATGCATCATTCCGCAAAATATTTCCACAACAATAACTCTTTTATCATCCAAATAACCTAAACTATAGTTACAGACATTTGATGGGGTCCTCAGAACAGTGTTTGTGATTGGCTAGTACGCTTTTATTGCAAAACACGTCATTATTCAAAACGATTTGTGTTTGTTTGTTCTACTAAAATGAGCGTAACTTTTTTTGTAATACGGATACTATAATACTGTTTTTGTTATTAAATTCTACAATACATTACCTTCAATTTGATATATAAACATTTGTATTTAAGTGAAAATTAATATATTCTACAAGCACGCAAAGTTGAAAAACATGAAACTTTCAAAAAATGTCCACACTTTTGGCCACCACTGTATATATATATATGCACACACACACACACACACACACGTGTGTGTGTAATGATATTTTAAACTCTTAATTTAATCCAAATTAATTTCCAAAACTTTATCTTAATTTATCTTGTTATTTTTTAATTTCTTGAAGATACATATGTACGTTTTCGTATCACAAAATTTTGTTACTTATTTTAAAAACCTAAGGTCACTACGCATGAATATATAGATTCAACTGCTGCAGAATTTTTAAGTACGCTAACAACTACATATTTCTTGATTCCATTTGCTTTGGAGATATATGACTTGCCTCGGTAGAGAGCAGTTTCAGTTTATGAATTTCAATCATCAGTTTTTAAAGCTTCAAAATCTTACAAATATAATATAGAAAACTGTGTACGATTTCTAGAAACTACACAAATAAAAGAAATTTATGTATAAAACAAAAAAACCTTGGTATAAAAACTCAATATAAAAGATGATTTTCTTGCAAGTTTGAATAATTATATTTTTTTTTATGTTTTAATAAAACTTTCTTTAGACTCAAAATAATTCCTTTGTACTAAACCTTTACTTCTCCATTAATTTATTTCAGTATATTTTGAAACGGAAGCGAGAATGAAACCAAATAACTCCTTTAAAAATGTGTTTCAAATAAATTTCTTCTATTTATGCTTTATTTTAATTAGTTTATTTAAGAATCTGATATGAAAAAACTTCTATATATGACACAGAAAAATTAATATACAATTCATAACGTTTAAAAGTTGCATTCTAAGACTATGGGCACATTATTTGATAAGAAGCTATTGGAATTAAATGAGAAAAAAAAACTTTTTGAGCAGTTTTTATTGAAACAAAAACCTTTAAAATGCTAGAATTCAATGGTCACTTTCTAGTCCACCATTTGTTATTCCCATATTCGATTACACTTATTCCTTTTTTTCATGAACATGTTCCTAAACGGAATCTGAATGCTCCAGAAAAGAAATTTATTGTTATTTGAAACGTATGGAGCCGGACAAAATATATAGCAAAATAAATATCAAAAATATGTATCAGCAATTCGAAACTACTTTGGTTTCTTAAAATTTATCGTCAGTAACTAGATGCTACTTGAAAAGTTGTCGTCGAAAATCAAATGGTGTTTTAAAGACTGCAGTGAACATCCAGATGATCTTTCAAAAACTGTCGTCAGCTTCTAAATGGTGTTATTAAATGAAGTCATTTGATTTAACGTTTTAAAGAGGGTTGAAGGTTGAGGAACAATAGTTGTACACTTTCACTGGGCAACATCGCAGTTCGATTGAACTGCAACGACTAAGTGGCCACTCAAAAGTGAATTATAAATGAAGAAATTTTATTTTATCTGGTAAATAAAGTAGTTATTTTTTGTTGATATTTTATTTCTCGATGATACATACATTTTACTTTACAATAATTTAGGTGCTTGTATTAAAATCGAATGGATTTATAGATTCAAATGATGAAAATTGTAAACTGCATGTAATCATTATTCATTACTTGCATGTCTAAGGAGAAATCCGATTGGCCTCGGAAAAGAGCAAGTGCAGGTTTAGGAATTTTAATCTTCAAAAGTTAAAGCTTATTATTCCGCGGAACTGAAAAACATAATAAGGAAAATTGTATAAGATTCTTTAAAATCCTTCAGATAAAGCAAATGTATATATTTTTTGCTGGTATATAATGAAAGTTTGTTTTACTGATGAAACTCATTTTCAAAAAAATAAAAATATGATTTTCTCAAAGTTTTGACCCTCTGAGTTGTGTCATTTTGCTTGTGAAATCTCTGAAAAGGGGGGAGGCGAGACTAGTAATGTGTCTTGAATTCGCATCGGTTTTCCAAAAGGTATGCACTGAAAGTGCCAGCGGATTTTTTCTAGCAATACTGACGTCATGCGAGGGCAAGGGTCCCTGGAGTAGGAACAAATTACCGCTCATTCAAATCAGATTTTGATCATTTCTTTTATTTTGTGTGGCTGCAAAATTCAGATGGTTTCTAGTAATAGTGTATGGGAAAATAATTATGTTGCTTTTTAACCCCTATCGTTGATAATATCGCTTTGTGAATCGTTGCGTAGCGTAAATAAAAATAGAGAGGATTTTTCTTTTTTCTTAATTTTTGCTAGGTATTTTAAGTACAGAAACTTTCATTATACTTTCGTTCTTTATCTATCTATCTATTTTATATAACTACACACACACAAATATATATATATATATATATATATATATATATATATATATATATATATATATATATATATATATATTATCAGAATAATTTAAAATTTAAAATTTTTTCTGTCGTATAGATTGATCGTATCATACTATTCATTTAAACATTTATAAGCATCATAATTCATTTTACTACAGATATTTTTAAACTTCACGTATCACAGAACTGGGTTTCATAGATTTTTCCCCAAAATTTTTTATAAAAAAGTCATTGGCATGTTGCAGGTGTTTTGTTTTTGATATCTTTCATAGCACTCAGTGAAACAAAATTATAAATAAAACAAATAATACCCATCCACAATAATTGATACTTTATTTTCATTATTCATCAAAAACATTTCCAAAAAGTAAAGAAAAAAATAATTCAACTTGATTGAGTTATTGATGGATGAATCATAGAGCCACATAGGGTATGTAAAGAATTTCTCGTAATAGAAATACAGTAAAAAAATCTTTCGAAATCGGGAAATCACAGAGGACAGGCGACTATTGATTACATAACTAATGGCTAAAAGTTTTAATTGACGTATCGGTTGAATGGTCGGGACTGGTAAAGTACCGAAAGTTTTTTTTATTTTTTTTTATTTCCGTCATATGAAATATCTGTCCTATGAAGCAAAAATTCAGCATATCCTAAGAACAATTTACGAATACTGTACGTAAATCCACAGTTTTAATCAGTTGAATTATTGACAACAATTAAGGTCCTTTGCACACTGACGAAACAATGAACAATGAGCAGGACTCTGCTCTTTTCCTGTCACAACTTGTATTTCGCACAAGGCTTGTATGAGGATCATATCTGACGCTCACTTCCAATGTCTGGGCAATGTTGCCAATGCAACGTCTTGCTTTCCTCATTTAGTTACGATAAAAGAATATTAGGCCGAATAGTCACGAACTAGATGCTCGGGAATATGCTGTATATACCCAGTCTCGGAATAAAAATAATAAAATGCTACAAATCGTGTACTAGAAGAAATAATTATTTCTATGGGAATTTTGTCTTTTATTCTTATTTTTCTATCTCAGAATAGTTTTTAGATGTTTATTTCCAGTATCAAATTATATCCGGGGAGGGGGGGGGTTAGGAATTAAATATTAAATAAAAAAATGGATTTTTAAAGAATAATTACTGAATTTGTGCAGATGTAAAATACATTACAATTCGGTAAAGAGTGACTTTTAAAAATTAAATAACCTTAAAAAAGAATTTTTTAAGATTATTGGAAGGAAAACAATAAAATAATATGATTTAAACTAGAAGGCCAATGAAACAATAAAATATCAAAATTTATATAAATTTATATGAGCAGAAACATTACCATATTTACAAATATTTGATCATAATAATATTTACGATAATTCCATTATTTGAGCCAGATTATTATGCTACACCAATAGGAAATCAAAATGCAAAAAGTGTTTCTTGATCTCAAAACTGTCTAAATAATTGAAAAGCTTTGCTAAAATAATTCACGAATTCAATGCCATAACATTTTTTAAAGAATTTTTTAAGAAAATATAAAATACATTTTCAGGCTTTAATAAAGAAATTCTTTATCTTTAATTTTTATTGTTAAAGTAATTTTTTCAACTCGCAAATAAAAATTTAAAAAATATAAGTATTTCATTAAATGTTCATTTAGCAAAATTTAGCATTTAATCTTTGTATAAAATGGTTCCATTTATGAAAATTATTGACTTATACAGAAAGATCACTAAATAACCTGTCTGGTTTGATGGTACTTTTAATTAAAATGAAAAAAATGGAATAAACTCACTGACATCTGGAAATTACAGAGAGAATAATTCCACATAAAGAAAAAGAACTAACTTTGACAGATGTAATATCTAGCTTAGAAGGAAGTTCAACTTAATGACGTTGCTAATGGGATTTTAATATTAATTAACCCATAACGGTGGAGGTGCGGTATTTCAGACCGTAACGGATAGGATTTCGGTCACCCTTATTCTATTTTTACTTGAATTCTCTCAACCGATTGCATCAGATGCTTTTTTAAATATTTCTTTGCGTCTTACGTCTTGAAACCACATCTTCCTTTTAGTGTACCAGTATTACATGAGGCTTAGCAAATGGCTCTAAAACTTAGTCCTCGAAATAGAATCCAACCTATTGATTCCCTTATGAAGCAGAGTTCCAGAGAGACATTTTAATGAAGCAGAAAGTGATCTTATTGATGAGAATAATCATACAGAAATTTTTTGGTTGAAAGTTCGCATTCAACTGATTCTGATATGCATGTTCAAATATAATTAATTTTTCTACTGATAATGTATTTTGAAAAATTTCTAAAATTTATTAGTATACGAAGAGAAATGTCTACATAATTCACAGAATGATTTTCATACTAGTATATACCTGTATGTTTAATATGCCCTCGAAAATCGTGTTACGAAATTCAAGCAAGCTGATAAAAAAAATGTCAATTTTACCTATTGTTGTTATTTTTATTTTTCCTGTAATTGTTGAATTTTCCATTATATTATTTTCTATATACCTTTGTATACTGGAAAAGTAAATGTGATTTAAAATATTAAAAAATAATCTGTTTTTAATTATCTGTTAATTATCTCTTTAATTATCTGTTGTAACATGTAATTTGAGAAGATTATGTATGTTACAACGTAATTACTTCTTTCAATAATAATATATTTTGAAACATTTCTAAAATATATTTATGCATCAAGAAAAATTTCTGCAGAACATATTGGTTGATTTTCATACTACTACTTTCATTAGAAAATTTAATTTTAGTATAAAGATAATGCGGTATTGTAGACAGCACCTCCCCAGTTGATTAATATAGTATTATTTTTCGATAGGTCCATGCAATATGCCTTTAATCGTTGTATGTATGTTTGTCATTACACGATCATTAATGCACTTATCCAAAATCAAATTTATGTGCTATCATTGTAATTGTTACCTTTTTAGTCTTGAGAAATCAAATCTACCTTAATGTTGCTTATACCTTTAAAGCTGAGTTTCCAACATTATATTGATATTTATAAAAATGCCGTGCTTTTTTTCAAGTAGAAAGGTTTCTTTTCTAGAAACCAGAGAAAAATCTTGACCACTTCACTACATTTGAAACCCCTGGGAAAGCTAAAAATTGAAATAATCAACGGCTACTTTCTCAATTGAATGAAGCATGATTCCCTTTTTCAAAGGAATTCGGGAAGATTAGATGGGTAAAAAAAGTTTAACTACTGAGGTTAAAAAAAAAAGCATAATCGTGGCAGATCTAAATGATCGCTTTAAAATGATTTTAGGAAGTAACATATGATCGCATAAATATTAATTTCTTTGCTTGCGGAATCCTTTCATTTTTTAAATAGATTTTTTTCTCTTAAAATCTCTTAGACTCTTTAATTAGATTTTTATTTGACTTTAACACTGTTTTTTTTAACTCTTTTCTTCTTCAAATCTATTGTTATTATGCCTTTGCTTCCCATCAAAAACTCCCTTTCTTTCTGCCAAATTCACAATTACTAAAATTTATTGTAGGAATATGTCATCAAAAGTGCGTCTGTTTTCATGATAATCAATAATGAGATTCGCTTTATATTGCTGCCTATTGCATGTATTCCCTGAGAAAAACACTTGTAACAAATTGTGTGTTAAAGAAAATACTTTCTGTATGTAGATACCCATATCGAAAGCCATTTTTTAAGTTATTTCCCTCAAATGAGTTTTGAAGAATGATATGGAGAATCGAATGTTAATCCAGCTTTTTCAATCATTTTTATGATACCGTTTTTAAATTTACTAGGCAAATCGTGAAACTTTGCAAAACAAAAAGTATATTATGAGTCAATATGTTAATTAAGTATTGTATGTATAGTATATTTACATGTTCTTTAAATTTTTAAAATTAATTAATTTCTGTTAATTAGTTTATTTAATTAACTTCATAGATGTTTATTTTATTTTAATTATTTGATTAGTTTATTTTAATTACTTCTAAACGATGCATGCTTAAAGTACCCTTCTAAAGTAGTGGAAGTAGATCTTCTATAAGAGCCATTGACATTACTTTACGTCGGGACAATCATACTAAATAGAAGTTTTACTTTATCCATCATGTGCTTGTAAAACTGTAATTTTTCAATGTATTCTTTTTCCAGTTCCTACTCCACTAAAAGTTTGACGTTTTTCACACTCTTTACCTTGAGTTAATTCTTCCGGAATAAAATTACCAGCTAATTATTTAACACATTACACATAAATTATTACAATTATTACATAAAATTTGTAATGACGTAGAATTTTAAAAAAATGGAAAACTATAAAAAATATTCAGTTCATTAAGATAAATTTTTTCGAAAGTTATTTCTCATTTTTATAATTAGTGATTTCATCATTTATAATTTGGTCATGAAGACCTAATTATTTAAAGGAGCATCTTTTACAAACTTCGCTGCTCCAAGCTTAGTAAATAGTAGTTAGTAATAGAAGAAATCTGTAGTCCTGACTTATATTAAATCTTTCATCATGGCATAAAATTCCTCATTCTAATGTGGCAAAAGGTGAGAGGATGCCTATTCAATTGTTACTCTTGACATTTGTCACGATTCACAAAATCGTAGCCCATCTCAAAACATATCGGAACAAATCGAGATTTCGGAATCAGGGAATAATTCTATCTTCTGGGCAAAATTTGAAAGTCCTCTCACACACATTTCCCTTACAAAGTTGTAGATGCACACTTTTCACATTAATCTTACCATTTTTATCTATCCTTACTTAAAAGAAGGTCTCGGAATTAATTGTCACTTACAGCAAGAGACGGAAAGGCAAATCCCGATTTCCTTCTTGTAATTTTAAAAAAAGAGTCCCAAAATCTACTTTCCTCCATCAGGAATGATAAACCACTAGTAGTGTTCTCCATTTTTCTTTTTCTTTGATTTGTAATCAAATCCGAAGAAAGTGTCTTGAGAAAAGGCATATATTTAGTACTGAAATCAATACAGATGCTACTAAATGAAAACTTCTGAGAAGGTGATTTTTCAGGCAATAAGGGAAGTAGAAGGCTTCTTCTCTTGTCCAGAAAAAATAAAATCTGCGAATCTTGAATTTATCAATATTCTATTTCTCTATCAAATTAATTCTTATAAAACTTTTTAAAAGTATGATTTCTGTAAGTGAGATTGTCATTCTTTCTGATTTAGTTGTAAAAATGCATTTGGGATTTTTAAATTGTTTGTTTCCATTCAAATATTTATTTGGTAGAAATGAAAATATTTAAAATGTTTATAAAATAGGACTAATATTAATATCGTTATAATATCTAATTTTAAATTTTATTGTAGGAAGCAATCAAATAAAAGCATTCACAGGTTTTGTATTTAAGAAAGAATGCATTAATAAAGAATATTTTTGCAATGTTTAGAGCATATCGATGTATGCATGATTCTTGCAATAAGCAATGAGTTAAAAAAATATATTCAACGAAGTTCTATGAAATATTAGTAAACCAATCCGTTTCAACAGAAAAAAGTTATAAGAAATTGCGAAATTTAAATTGAAAGAAAATCCGCTAATTGAACTGAAATTGAAATAACTTCATTTATAAATTTCTGATGTGGAGAGGGGGGTGCCAGCTCAGGTTTCGTCCTCGTCATCTTACCGCGGATACGGTCTGTCCCAAAATTCCCTTGTGTTGCTTTAAAACGGAACGTTAATATAACTAAACTAAACTATAAATTTCTGAAAAGTCTGTCACTTATTTAAGACCAAAATTTCAATACAAGCCATGCAATCAATGCTTAATAACCACTGTTTTTGGAATAGGATCCACGAAGATAGGAAAGGGAAAATATGCCCAATATATGACGAGTTTCAGGAAGATTTTCTTACCATGTAAAATTTTTGTGACATAATATATGCGCTGTATTCGTCATTGGTCTAATATGTGACTGAATTCAGCCTTTTATAATGACTGGTAAAATCTATCAGATTTCAATGCAACATGAATAAAAGAAGTCCAAGGCCATGAATTTGAAAGATGGGTCTGATTCGTAAGGTGCTGAGATTTATTTTTAACTTTGCTTAAGAATTCACGATGTAATCTTCGAGGAATAGAAGATAATGGCAAAAATGTTGTCTATATAAAATATATAGTATTATAACTAATTAGTTTATAAAACTTTGAAATTGGATTTAATAGTTTCGAATAATCTCTAAAAAATTATTTTTAAATCATATTATACGATATCAACCTCATCTTATTGTAATGGATTAAACGAAAATGTTGTTAGTGTTTCACTTAATTAAAAATTATTATATTTTATTTACAATTCAAAAGTTATTGAATGAAATCTTATTTTTCCTACTTTTAGTATAAGTTTATACTTTATAAAAAATAGCTTTCTTATTCTCAGAATTATGCCAGAAAACAAGCTATATCATAAACTTGTAAATGAATTCTAACTTCAGGAACGTCTGATGTAATAATAATAGGACAATTTATAATCTGCAGACTTCTTCAATATAATATTATCATAAAATTCATCATTTTTTTTCTAACTATGCATGCTTAATCATTCCAAGAACCAAATCTTAGAATGTCTCTCTTTTCAAAGATACAAATTACAAAATATTCTCCCAAATTTTTTTTCATTTACAAAATGCTACAACTTTTCAGTTATTTCTTTTAAAATTGTTTCTGAATCTTTAATAACTTTCACGGAAAACATTTTTATTCAAGTTTCAATAATATTTCAGCAAGCGCAGCTTCCAAACTGTTTACTTTTCAAAATATTTATCTCATATACGGATCAGAGCGATTTACTCGTAATAAAAATTATGTCACATACAAAGTAAAACGCGATGTCCTATTGATTGCCAAGTTATGTTGACTATTTACCTAGAATTCCTTTCTTACTGCTTCATATTTACAAAATATTTATCTTCGCTGCATAAAATAAACTACTATCTTGCAATTTTATGTTTTATATCCATAACTAAAATCTGATAAGAAAAATACCGATATCAAGACGCTAAACCAAATCATAAGCGTCGTTTGTAAAAATAAAAAAAAACGGAATTTTTATTGATACTATGCTATAAATATATAACATGAAACCATGTAATTAAAATTGTTTTGTTAAGATAAATAATTTAAGAAAACATAAACTTAGAAGACATCTGATGAAACTTTAAAAAATGGAATGCATTTTGTAAAACAAAGTCATTTTTGTAATTAACATACTAAAAAATAAAATAAAATATACATGAAAAGAATTTATGTATATCAAACATTTTTCGGTTTTTGGATGTCATTAATTTTCAATAAAAATATTCAAAAAAAGGGAAAAAATATTTTGTAGAATTTGAAAAATTTAATCGTTTGTATAAACAATATATATTGCGGTTTTCGGAGAATTTGAACAATATTCAATCCAATGACATGTCAAGAATTCCATATTACTATCCACTAATTTGATATTACACGTCATAAATGAACATCAACTCAAAAGAGCACAACAAATTTCGAAATATTTTTACCATTTTATCAGTCCACATTAAATATTTTTTTTTTATTGCGAAAAACATTTATTTTTACAGCATGGAAGAAAACACTTGAAGCATATATTTGATGCAAACTTTAAGTTGAAAGGAAGCAACTAAAACACGAAATATCAATTTCCAGTCTTAGACGAAACGTTTTCTGTCTTTACTAAAAGAATCTGATGCAGAATGGATGTAGTAACCAGCATGAGTGGTTTCTCCAAAACTCCCTTGCATATTTTTTAATGATTTTGTCATTCCAGACAATGCCTTTCATAACACTGTTATTCAATATTGAGAAATTATTAAAATTTGGCTGGAATGTAGCATTTTTACTGAATACATTGTGTCATCTTTGGCTACACTTTTGACGATTAATCCCTAGCACGCGGTTAATAGCAACTGAAAATTGAATCTGTGTTTTGAATGCATTTTTCCAAACCGATTGAAACATAAATTTTACACAAAGCTGCACCTGTAGTCACATACCATACCAGTCAAATCCCATACCATATTTGATATACTTAAGTCACTGCGTCTTTGAATTTTGATTTTACTCGTTTCTGAAATTACAGGCAGGCAGACAATCAATCTCTTATTGGATTTGGCTCAAACTTCTACCGGTGTCTGCACTATAGATGTGAAATATGTGTACCGAATGATATCTATTTAGCTCTCTTCGTTCTATAGTTACCATTATAAGTTATATTCAAACAGCCGGACAGACGAACTTCCGCTTAACTGATTTTACTGAACATTTGATATAGATCTGTAAATTCAATGCATAATAAATTTCTGCCATCTACGTCAAAGAGGTTTTGAGTTTTCTTTGTAACAGATAGGCAAACAGATTGGAGATTTCCCAATAATGTGTTTTTCGAATTCTGGGAGGTATAAGGTTCGTAGAGATTCTCAAAATATCGAGTTAGAATTTTTTGACAATTTGTATACTTTATCTTTACTATGTATACGAAGAAGTAAAAAAATATCCAAGTGAGGTTGAAAAGTGTGAAAAGACCAAACAGAGAAGACCTAAATAATCGTAAAGCTCGATTCACATATTTTTGTGAGGAAAGTTATAATTTAGAAAATATTACACTTTTTTTTCTTTACGGTAGCATTTTCCCCATTCTCTCTCTTTATATAGGTTGGACGTTACCGAAAATAAGAAGTCATTCTTGTTGTTTTACATTTGTTGCTTTTATATATCGATTACAATATTTTTGTTTTTAATCAAGGGAATGAGATAAGCTGTTTTTTACAGTTGTTGTTGATAAGGTTTTCCATTATTCAACTGCTTTCGTAAAAATGGAAATTTTACAACTCGGATATTGAAGAGAATTAAGTGAATATTCAAAGATTTCCTTTCTTTAATTTTCTCGTAAATTTCAGCTTTGATTACAGTTGTTTATGCTATAGTATCATATCATAAGCATCATTTTGTGTTGTGTGTGTTGTGACTTTTGGCGCTTAACAATCCCGCTGACAGTTATTTGTCAGCGATTTAAGCTGGTGGGGGAGCGTCTCTTGTTTTTTCAGTAGCGCTAACAAGTAAAAACGACTAAGTAACGTTGTAAAAACGACTAGTAAGAGTACGACTTAGCTTCTTCATGCGCCCCATTTGCTTGTACAACTCCGTTTTACGGGGGGAGGACATTCACACGCCTCATAGATAGAACACAGACGAACAACCATGCCCGATCCGGGACGCCCAGATCACGGGGAAAACACGCTACCCCTATGCCAGGGGGCCGCAATACATAAATTTGACACTATAATAGCAAGGAGTAAAAAAAAAGTGAATAATTACAAAGGATTTTACTGAGTTTGTTCAAAAGAGAATATCGGATGTATTTAAAATTTGGAGAAAAGAGGACGTGATATTCGTTCGGTTACATTAAGCTTTCATAAAGAATTTTTTTAACATTAAACGAAAAAAATATATTCATAATTACATGAGCCAATCGTAAATGTTGGCAATATAGCTTAAACCACAAAACACAGCAGACAAAAAAGCTAAAATTATTATAAATTTATATGAACAACGTCATTTTCCTGGTTTTGAAAATTAGCTAATTATTTAATTTCCATAATTTTAATAATTTGATAAAATTATTTTAATAAGTAATGTTGTCTAAATCTATTTCAATAGAAATTCATTTTTTATAAATGGTGAAAATTTACAATATTATCATAAATAGTGTAAAAATGTGCTAAAAAATGTTAGAATTCCAACATTATAAAATTGTTTAATAAGTATTTTAAAACCTATAAAAAATTATAATCAAAAATGTATTTCAGCAATATTCATTATATTATAAGAGTTATCCTTGAAAATAAAATATTGTCAATTAATGTAGATTTCTTCTAATTAAAAATTTAAATTGCAGCAGCTCATGGAAGAATTTAATGAAGTTATATACTCCGTTTTTGGTACTTTAAACATTTCATCATTTTTAGAAATAATATTTTACACATTTTCCCAAAGATAGTACTTAGATTATTATTTTATTCTTCAAAAATATTATTACAGTTTTGACAAGAATTAATTTATTAATTTAAATTGTTTTTGATAAGAAGTTTTTCATAGAAGCTTTATATTTTCATTGATTTATTGCGAGCCTAATGTCATATAAACATTAAAAAAATGAAATTTTTATAAGTTGCGACATTTTTCTTCTATATTCGTTTCTTTATAGGCTTTGCATATTTTTTCCAGATATCCATGGCGATACTCACTAGGTCTCAGTAAAAATACACAAAAAGTTAACATAAAATTTTTGAAAGACATAAAAATGCCATTAGTATGCTAACATCCACAAAATAACAACTGGTCTATTTATAGTAATATTCTTTTTTCGAGAAATGAAAGAAAAATTTTGAAACTAAATCCCAATATTCAAAAACTCTAGTGGAAAGTTGAAACACTCAGTGGTTTCTTTCTCAATTAGATGAAATATGTCTATCTTATTTGAATTAATTTCGAGAAGAACAGAAGGATATAAAAAGCAGGTCGATTGAGATTGAAATGGAAAAGGCACCAATCGAAGTGGATCTAAAGTATCATTTCACGGTGTCTTCTAAGAAAAAAGATAAGATCTGGGAAATACTACTTCTTTCGCTCTCTGCTTTGGTCTCTCCTCTTTTTCCTTAGAAATGTTTCACTCATTCGAAAAAAAATGCCCTTTGTTGTTGTTTCTTCTTCACCTCTATTGTTATTATCCCTTTGTTTTCCAAAGAAAGCTGCATTTTTTCTTCTAAAGGCATAAATGCTTATTGTATAGAATATTTGCGCGGAAGTGTATCTTTATTCTTAATATCCACTATTGGATCATTTTTGCTCGAAAAAATAACGGAAATCGGTACATTTAAAGGAATAAAACAGATATGACACCGGAATCTTCTGTGCACTACAGTATAATTTTCATAATTTATAATATGAAATATTATAAATCTTTATAATATCTCATATAATATTTGAGATATTATATTAAATATAATATCTCAAAGAATAATTCGACAAACGTTTCACGGATTGAACGAACATTTCAGTTTTTAGTTACATTTTAAAAATAATAAAATATTTTTTAATAATATTATATCCTTTTTTCCGCTTATAATAATAATAATTTTTTTTCGTTTTATAAATATATTACAAAAAATTATGAAGTTATATTTTAAACAGTCATTTTGTTCTAAAGAATCCTATCCTGCAAAATATCCTTGAGTCTTCAAATTTTAAATAAATAAATAATCTTTTTTATTTTCTGCTTTCAAATCTGACCGATTTCTTAAGTTTTCAATATTACAAGCAGCATTTTCGTAATCTAGGCCAATCACTCTCGAGTAACTCTGGGAGATTATTGGCTTCTTTGAGACGGTCGATGAAGTGAACTATAACCACCCTTCTTTATAGAATAATGATGTTGAAAGTTTCAAGTCGGTCAGCTTAGTGATTGATTTAGTTGATTGTAGTGCAAATCTTATTATTTAAAATATTAGTGTCTTAAGAACATTTAGTTAAATATGACTCACAGGGCACAGGATATATGTAACAATTTAAAATTCGTAATTCGTCAGTATTTGTTGGCTCAAATTATATAAAATGTGATTATTTATTTCATTTAGATCATTTGTTAACAGGTGTATGTCTGTTACTAATAATTTATAAATTATAAAATAACAGCAAGGCTCCAATTAGAATAGATGTCCCGTATATTTTAAGCCACATTTTCTTTAAATAAAACTTTTAGTTTGAATTAGTAATATAGATATTGTGAAAAGTCATAAAAAATGTTTCCTTGCATTTATTTTCAAAAAATACAGGGTGTTTATAAAGTCCCGGACCCATTTTGATGTTTAATAACTCATAAAATAATAAAGATAGATTTAAATTAATAACATAAATGGTTAAATAGACTCAAAAAGTTTCATGACCCTTGTCAATGAACTTCCACGTGTGCCCCATTCGTCGCACGGAGAATATCAAGTCGATAGTCAATTTCGCGCCAGGGAGCGACAAGCATGTCGGCATCCACAGAGCCATTTGCGCACTTTATGGCGATTAAAAATGACAGAAACATGAAAGGATGCTTCATCAAAGAACATTATGCTCTTCAGAAAATCAGCAGCATCTTCTATCCTCCTTAGCATATCTCTTGCAAAGGCCATCCTCCTAGGTCTATCGTTCGGTTCCAAAACTTAAACAATTTGAACTTTGTATGCATGCAGTCTTAATTTTTTCATAATAACCTTGTACACCGTCGAAATTAGCATATACAATTCTGTTGCCGCTAATCTCACAGATATTCTAGGATTGTGTAAAAATGTCTCTCTGACACGCTGAACATCAAAATCACTTGTGCAAGGACGTCTGGAACGTTTCTTATCTTCGATACTTCCAATTTCTAGAAAATTCTTTTTCCACCGCAAGATGCTGTTTTTGGATGGAGGATCTTTTTGGTAAATTCTTCTGAAATTTCTCTGTGCTTGCAATATCGATTTCATTTCTATGAACCACCATAAAATATGTGTTTTCTCTTGTGGTGTATGCATTCTCCTTAATATTCGCTCGAATAAAGCATCACATACAAAAGTACTACATAGAACAAACACATCAAAAGTAAACATAACATTGCAATAGTTGACAAAAACAGAAGAGAGAAAAATGCAATTAATAAGCAGACAATATTTAGAAAAGTAAAGATATTTAGACTGGAAATCGAAATTATCTGAAATTAACCACACGCGCAGACGATATTTACAAAAGTAAAAATATTCAAACCTGAAAAGGAAAATATATGAGTTATTCCATCAATAAATGTCATAAGTGTGTTTATATCTTTATTATTTTATGAGTTATTAAACATCAAAATGGGTCCGGGACTTTATAAACACGTATAATGTTTCGTATTTAATTCATTTCATACAGACACGCGCTGAAAATTACATTTTTATGCGTTTAATTTGGAATAATAGTTAACTTATTTTATAATTTGAGATTTTGTCAATATGATGGCAACGCGTAGATAAAAGTTAATTTTTTCCCATTGACATGCTCACGCAACTTAAATTTTATTTTTATTTTGTGCGAAATAAATTGATGAAAAATATGATTAATTTTTTTTTTAAAAATTCATTAAAAATAGAAATTTGATTTTGTTGGTTAAAACACGATATACTATAAAAGTCATTTTTATGCTGTAATATTTTCAGCAGTTATAGCGGAATAACACTAAAATTTCGCTTAATTTACACTTAATTAAATTTTTTTAAACACATTGCTCTGAGGTGCAAATTTTCGGCCTCCAAGATATACAGGTGCAAAATTTGGTAGCTGTAGATAGAACAGTCTGACCTGTAGAGTGCTAACACAAACGGATACACACACATATTGAGCTTTATTGTAAGTATAGATATAGATATAAATTTTAAAAAACACAACTCAAATGAGATAAATTTTTAAATATGCATTTATGAAGGAAGATCTCCCCTAACCCAAATCTCCCTTAACCCAAAGTAAAGTTAAATCTCCCTAAATCTCCTCTAACCCAAAGTTAAGCAATTCGTTTATTTAATTAAGATAATAAGAATTCTGAAATGAATTATTCATGATTTTAATTTATATATTTAAAATTATATTTTTAAACCTACATTAACTGAAAAAGCAATGCTGGGATTCACTTTTTAAATACATTTACGCTTAGTTAATAATAATAAAAAAATTCTTTATTATTGAATATTAAGAAACTAAGTATTTTTTTGTCATCTTAAAGAAGGCAATATCAATTATTGCAAATTAATCCATTCCAGTATCTTCAAATTTTATTAAGATTGCCGATAATTCTATAAAATTTAAAATCAATTTTATTAATATATCCAAAAGAACATCTAATTATTTCACCTATAAAATATTAAAAAAATATAGACCTCAATTCAACGAATTACTGTATTTTTTTCACTCTCGTGAAAATTTAAATATATATATAAACATTAATATTTCATGAAATTAAAATTCACGCTTCTTTCAAATAGAAAGAATATATTTAATTTGTTTTTAATAAACTTTTCCTATACGGGAGCAAATATTAAGATTGAAAAATATTAGATTTCTAAAATTCCAACATCTGGGACGTCTGATGTAATAATAAGGGATAATTTATAATTAGCAGAATTCTTGAATATAATACTCCTATCAAATGCATCATATTAATAAATAAACATGCTTAGTCACTTCAAGAACCAACTCTTAGAATATCTCTGTTTTCAAAGTTACAAATTACAAAAAAATTTGCCCCGTATTTTCTTATTTAAAAAATGCTACAACTTCTTGTTATTTTCTCTAAAATTGTTTATGAATCTTTAATAACTTTCACAGAAAACATTTTTCTTCAAGTTTCGAAAATATTTCTGGAAACGCAATCTTTCAGATTGTTTACTTTTGAAAATATTTATCTCATATACGGACCGGAGAGATTTATTCGGTATAAAAATTATGTCACATACAAAGTACAGCACGATGATTCTTGATTGCAAAGTTATGTTGACTTTTTACGGAGAATTCATTTCTTATTGCCTCATATTTAAGAAATATTGACCTTCGGTGCATAAAAGAAACTACTTTTATTGAATGTTGTCCTACAATTTTAAATTTTATATCCAGAACTAAATTGTTATATGAAAAATGTCGATGTTATGACGTTAATCGCAATAATATGCGCAGTTTAGGAAACCCATAAATTTTCATTGTTACTAGGCTATAAAATGTAGTATGAAAACCTGGAATTAAAATGCCGCTGTTAAGATAATTTAAAGAGACATACTTGGTGAAACTTTGAAAAAAGGGATTAATTCTGTAAAACTATATACTTTTTATGATTAGAATGTTAAGAAATAATATAAAAGATACATAAAAAGAAATATCGCATATCAAATAGTTTTCTGTCCTTGGCTCTTTTTTGAATAATTTTCAAAAAGTGGAAAATATTTTGTAGAATTTGAGAAATTTTATCGTTTGCATAAACAATGTATCGTGCGGTTTTCAAAGAATTTGGACAATATATAGTCCTATGACATGTCAGGAATTTATTGTTACTAACCACCAACGTGATATTAAACGGGTATAAATGAACATCAATCAACAAGAACAAAACAAATTTCGGAAGATTTATACCATTTTGTGAGAGCACCATAAAACAATTCTTTTTTTTGTTTTGTTAAGATAACACTTATTTGTAAAGCATGAAAGGAAAATATTGAAATATACATTGGCCTTCAAACTTCAAGTAGAAAGGGAACAACTAAAACTCGAAAATGCTCCTTCCTGTATTAAATGGAATATCCCTGTCTTTTCTAAAGGAATCAGGAGCAGAATAGATGCATAAATGAGAGGGAGTGATTTCCCCAAATCTTTCTCGCTAACTCTCTAATAAACTTGTCTTGTAGAAAACACCTGGCACTGACGTACAGTAGTAAGGAAATATTAAAATTTGCCGGCCATTTAGCACTTTTACTGAATCTAAGGCGTGATTCTTGGCAAGACTTTTGGCGATTAATTCCTGCCATGCTGTTAATAGCCTCCGAAAATCGGATTTGTATTTTGGACACATTTTACTCAAACCACTGAAACAAAATTGACACAAAGCTGCTCTTTGCAGTCACAAAACTCCATACCAAATTTGATATATTTAAGTCATTGCGTTCTTGAGTGATCGTGTTTACGTGCTTCTGAAAAGGCATATCTACAGATGGACAATCTCCTATTGGATTTACCCCAAAATTCAACAGGTGTCCTCAATAGAGATGCTAAATCTATATATCTAATTTTATCTATCTAGCTCTCTTTGTTATGAAGTTATCTTGTTAATTTATATTCGGACAGACGGACTTCTTCTGAACAGATTTTACTCAAAATTTTGATAAATAAAATCTGAAAATTTCGTATTAAGACCGAATACCACATTTCACTCGTCATTCTGAAATTGGTTTTGAGTTATAAGACAAATAGACAGACATTTTCCAAAAATATATGTTTCAATATCAGGGAACTCTAAAACTTGAAGATCCTTTAAAATCTCGATTTCGAATTTTTCGATGAGTACTACTGTACTTTCACTATACTACTTATATGGTAAAGGGAAAAAAATGGCTAGAATGAGATTGAAAAGGATGAGGGGACCAAACAGAGCATGTCGAAACGATCGTAAAGCTCGTTTCACTGCTTTTTGAAAGGAAATATATGATCTAAGAAATCTTACCGTCTTTTTTTCTGCTGCAGTAGCTAGCTTCTTTTCCCCTTCTCTCTCTTTACATAGGCTAGACGTTACCGAAAATAAGAGGCTATTGTTGCTGTTTTCCATTTATGTATCTATTATGTGTTGGTTTCAATAAAAAAATAAGATAAGCCTTCTTTCTTACATTTGAATGGACAGCCACTTTTATTTATTGTATAGGGCGTTGGATCGAAAGTTTACTTTTGTTGATGATGGATACCATTTTTCAATTCTTGCATTTGAATTCATTGATGGATTCCAAAAAAATAAAAGTTTACAACCTGGATACTGCTGAGAACGATTTGGGTGTGCAAAGATCTTTCTTTGTCTTTTTTTGTAAATTTCAGCTTCGATTGCAAATGCTTATGCCACAATGTCAAATCATATTTGAGATGCATTTTGGCGTTTTAATGGCAAAGAGTAAAAAAAAAAAAATGAATAGTTACAAAAAATAGTTTTATAGAACTTGTGCAAAATGGAATAATTTTATCTATAATTATAAGAAAGCAGAATGTGTTTATATATGTGCGTGTGTGTGTGTGTGTGTTTTGGAGCTCTACTAGACAGACCGCTTGACATACAGCTACTAAATTTGGCCCATGTATAACGTGGAGGTCTGGAATGTGCACCTGGGAGCAATTTTTTCGAATTTTTAACTAGACATTTAAAATTAATTAAAAATTAGGCAACATTTTGAAGTTTTCAGAAGTGATAGCGGAAAATGTCAAAATTTTGCTAATAATTTTTAATTTTTTAATTAATAATTTTTGAGCATATTATGCAGCACAATATTGATTTCAACATCTTATTGAAGTTCAAAAACTAATCTTTTCAATGATAATAATGTTTTAACCTATAAATTAAATTTCAATTTTTAATAAATTAAAAAAAAATGATTTAATGTTTTTTTAGACAATTTACTTCCCACAAAACAAAAATATCCTGCACAGCACGTTCCGCGTACTTGGGAATAAATAAGCTTTCATCACCGCGTTGCCATCACATAGATAAAAGCTCAAATCTATATCTATATTTATACTTATAATAAAGCTCAATGTATGTGTGTGTGCTCACGCGCCTTTGTGCATGAGTGTGTGCGCGTATTCACGCGCATATGTGTTGTGTGTGTGTGTGTGTGTATGTGTGTGTGTGTGTGTGTGTATGTGTGTGTGTGTGTGTGTGTGTGTGTGTGTGTGTGTGTGTGTGTGTGTGTTGGCCCTCTACAGGTCCATTTGACCCATAACTTTCAAAATATGTATAAGTATTCCTTGGAGGTCGAGAAAATGCACATCGGAAAGATTCATTCGAATTTTTAATTAGAATTTGAATTAGAAATTTCCTTTAGAAATTAATTAATTAAAAAATAAGCAAAGTTTTGACGTTTTTCCACTATAACTTCCGAAAATATAGCAACACAAAATTGTTTTTTACATCATTTTGAAGATCAAATATTTATATTTTTGAGGATAATGTTTTAACCAACAAATTACATTTTTATTTTTAAAAAAATAATGTAATCATATTTTTTAACAACTTATTTCATACAAAATAAAAATAATAAATTTTAACTTGCACAAACAGGTTACGCTTTTATGAGAAAAAAATTGTTTTCATCAATGTGTTACTATGATATGTTCAAATTTAAAAAAAAAATAAATCAACTGTTGTTGCAAATTAAACATATAAATATTCAATTTTCAGCACTTATCTATATGAAATAGTACATTTTATAAAAATTAAATGCGAAGAAAAAATTTCTATGATCTTTTACAATATCGATACTATTGATTCAGTAAATCAGCTTTATTTAAGGTAAACATAGTTTAATATATAACCTTTCAATTAAAGGCCGAATAGCTAATTTGTAAACCTCTAATAATTGAAATATAAGGATTAAAATGGCCTAAATGAAGTAAATATATTATATGTAACTTGAGTCTAAAAATTCTTTAATAAATGACGATTATTTAACTTTTATCTAGATCCTCTGTTCTGTGAATTATCTTTAGCAAAATATTCTTGATACGCTAATAATTTAAATAAAAAGGTTTGCACTCCAATCAACTAAATATGTCTCTAAAACTGTCTGATTTATGAAACTTTAAAAATAACTATTCAATAAAAATGGACAATTTTAAACTACTTCATTGACTGTCTGAAAGATGATAACCAAATCAGTACTCGGGATTTCTCAAGACTGATTGGCCTAAGAAAATAAAAATGTTGTTTGTTCTGAACTATTTTATTCAAAGTTATATAAATCGATCGAATTTGATAGCAAAAGATACATAGAAAAGTTCAATTCTTTACTTAGAAGCGGAATTATCAAGAATATTTAGCAGAAAATGATTCCTTGTAATTTCTTTCCTGAAAAGAAATTTTTAATAAAAGATTTAGATTTGTATTGACTTATTATATAAACTTCAAAAATGAAAATTTTCACTATTGAAATATTTTTTCTTCTAACGTATATTCTTCTCATGATAGTACTTATATATTTTTTCTAGATATTTACCTATTTTTTCTAATCATTCGTAAACATCAATAGTCACTCAACAAGAAAAAAAAAGTAAAATATTTAAAAGCATGGTATTTTCATTATTTTACTGACATCCACAAAGAACTGTTCTATTTCAAGTAGTTATATTTATTTTTGAGAAATGACAGGAAAATTTTCCGAACAAATCCCTGCATCCGGTACTCTCGTGGAATGTTGAACCACTCAGTGGCTTCTTTCTCAATTGGATAAAACATGTCTCGCTCTTTTGAAGGAACTTCGAGAAGATCAGTTGGATATAAAAAGTAGGTCGAGTGAGATTGAAATGGAAAAGGCACCAATCGAAGTGGATCTAAATGATCATTTCACGGTTTCTTTCGAGAAAAAATATATGATCTGGGAAAAACTCTGGTATCGCTCTCTGCTGCATCCTCTCCTCTCTTTTCTTAGAAATATTTCATTCAATCGAAGTAAAGTATCCTTTGTTGTTGTTTCTTCTTCACTTCTATTGTTATTATTGCTTTGTTTTCCAATCGAAAACAGCCCTTTTTTAGTTCCAAATGCTCAAACTCTTACTGTACGAAATATTTGTTCGGAAGTATATGTTTGTTCAGACAAGCCGCTATTGAAGCATTTTTATTTGGAAATTGGGTACATTGAAGGGAATAAATAAAAACCATATGACAGTGAAATCTTGCGTAATTTTGTTGTTCGTGCATTTTAGGAGGTTTGGGGTTGTTTATTTTTCTGTATCGATTTAAACATTTATATACATTTCATTTTATGATTAATGCTGAAATCAATTTGTGAAATGTATAAAAACTTGTATCGATTGTTGTCAAATATGTTATTTTTATTGATTATCTAGAAATAAAAGTGTTCTGTATATATATTTGTTGAATATTTTTTTGATTTATTGCAAAAATCAACGACGAAATCGTATCTCTTTTAAATAAAACTTACAACTCATACCTCAGTAGTTGAAAAAAATAACATCGAAATTAACACTCTTGCAATCAAAATACATTCATAAAAGGAAGGCTTATTGCATGTTTTTATAAATTACTCTACTTTCATTCCATCTCAAACTATGTTTGAAGATTTCTATTATTAGAATAACAATTTTACTTTAAATGTTCAGGCTATGTTGTGTTTTAAGGTTATGTCGTGTTAACCAACAATTTATAATTCCTCACTGTTATTCATTTTATATTTAGTAATGCTTTACTAAATATAAAATTTATTAAATTTACAATTTAGTATTTATTCACACAATTCACTTTATATTTAGTAATGATGGATTTGAATGACTATTGTTTCGAAAGGAATGAAATAGAGAAAGAAAGAAATTTCTCTAAGAAGTTGTAATAAAATATTTTAATTATTATATATGAAGCTATTTCTAAATTAAACAAAAGTTTACTTCCTGTTTACAAGAAGGCAAATTCTCAAGACATTGTTTAAAGTAGGGAATTCTGTGAATCAAGTAAGTGTTAGTTTTACTTAAATAATTGCAAAATGAATTCTTTTTTTCTTTTCCTTTTATTCCATTACCTTTCGTCACCTTCACTACCAGTGACACCATGATAATTATACTTCATATCAGAAATGATAATACATTTATTATTAATGAGTAAATATAAGAAATCTAAAAAGTTAATGAAAATCAAGCAAATTTTTTTATTCGTATTATGAAATAAGATCACCTTTTTCTTTTTCTATAGAATTCTATTTTTTGAAAGGTATATTTCGAGATTTCATTCCTAATTTCTGTAAACATTACTCTTACATCTTTTCTTAAATCCTATCCATTATATCAACTGGAATATTTGTTAAGAATTAATATTTAACTTAACAATTCTTTAAAACACACCAAACTGTGATTATAAAATTTTGATGCACACACTTCTACAAGGTAATTGATTTACATTCAATAATTTTGAGTAATGCAATCTGCTAATATTTGAAAACTGGGCTAATATTTATAAATGCTTTTTACAAAATATACAGTTTAAATAAAAAATTAAACACCCCGATCTTCAGACTTATTGATGAGATTTTTCAGAATGGTTGTGATATAAATAGTAAAATATATAATTATTAAACTGCAAACAGTTATATTGATACTGTTTGCAGTTAATAATGATAAATATTTTCAAATTCAAATACTTATCATTATATATTAATTTTCAGGGTTTATTTCTAGCATGCGTGCAGCAAGTACTGCTTCCTTTGTTACTATAATTTTTACAAATACTTACAAATCATTACATAACTTAGTTAGTTAGTTATATTAACTGCCTGTTTTTAAGCAACACTAGGGCTATTTTGGAATGGAGGTCGTAATTTTTAACCGTGCTCAGATGTCGAGGTCGACACCTGAGTTGGTTCTCCCCTCTCCACACCACACCAGCGGGAGGACATTTGTCGCGGACATTTAACATGCACCGGACGCGCTTACATGACGGTTATTCGGTGGAATTGGGTCACGAACCTGAAACCCTCCGGTTCCACAGCCGAAACCTTACCACCAGGCCACCACAGCCTGATTGCATAACATTTTCAGCTTAGAATGTCTGTCTGCTCTATGCAGTAAGGAATTTCCAAAGCGATCAGACAAAAAGGTGCCTATAACTCTTTGCACTCAAACCAGAAGAATCGTACGCTAAAAGATTTTAAAATCAACACAAATCTGGCACAAATTATCATTTATGCTGGAAGAGACTTTGTTTATTCGTCTTTTTACTTCATTTTATAGTTTTTACTTATTCTAAAATAAAAACTAAAGCCAAATAAAATGAATATATTTTAACATAAACTCATATTTCGTTCAACATTTTATTTTAGAAAGAATGAGATATAGCCGGTGTGCATCTATTTATAAATGTGTTATCATATACCGATATGTAATATCCAAATGAATAATATACTCAAAATTCTACTAAGCAATGATCATAAACATAAGTTCAAACCAGTTGCTTTATATTTCTTTTAGATGTTTGTGCGATACCACACCATATATTCAGATAATCTGGATTTCATAAGCATAACCATTTCCCGTTACACATAACAATTTGTCAGGAAAAGTGAGCATCTTGTGGGATCTTCAGAAGAGTTCAATAGATAAATACTAAACATTTTTCATGAAGGATTTCTAAAAGCTCTCAATAAATGCTTGAAGCTTACGTTATGTTCAGCATAAGGTATTCTTAGAACCGTCCAAACTTTTTTGCAAGCGTCTCAGCACAAATGGTTGTATTTTCACCAATTTTCTATTTTATTTCCACAACTGTTGGTTTACTATTTCTGGGTTGATTTTAGGTTTTAAGCATCCTTCCTTAGTATTTGAATCCTTTGCACTGCAGAAACTGATTATGTCGTCCTTCATTTATACAGTTTGTACGATCAGTTTTCCCTAACTTAAAAATATAATTTGAAATAACGTTTCAAAATGGATTAACTCAGTATTTTTCAAACCTATCATCTGATCTTAAAACGAAAGCAGCCTATAGTAGTGTAATTATAGATACTAACATGTATCATACGAGCTTTGAAATGTAAACATGCGAGGATTAAACATACTTCTGAAACATCTAAAATTATTTCTAAAGTGCACTTTTAAAAACAAATACTCATCTTTTAAACACTGTAATAATAAAATTAATAATAATAAGCTATAAGCATTAATAATAGATTCATAGCAGCAAAAGCTCTTATTTTATTTTTTTATTTTTTTGATTTCACTAACCATAATTCTCTCAATTCTAAAATTACATTTTTATCCAATTTAGACAAGATATAAAAGAAACACATTTTTCTAAACATAAATTCAAAGCTTTTCCATTAAAAGCTGTAAAAAATGTTTCTTTATTTCTACTCTTAGTATGCTTAAAATATGCATCTCAAAGTTACGATTTTAAAAAATTATCGATAATCTGAGAATGAAAATTATTTATTTTTTTTCTACTTAAAAATAAAGTTTAGTTTTTTTCAAAAAGAAAAATCAAATTATCGTCTGCCATTATTAAAAATTCGTTTCTTTCATTCTAAGATAAGCATCGTGTAATTTAAATATCTTTAATTCATATTATTCCAAGCGAAAAGAGATAAAAGATTTATTCCAATACATATTGAATTTAATTTATTATTTCTTCAAATTAAATTAAATCAAGAAATAAATTGAAATTATTAACAAAGTAATTGAAAACCTTTCAAGTAAAATAATTAATACCCTCATATGAGTATAAATTAAGATTTCTATTTAAATAAGAAATATTTCTCAAATCTTTAAAGGTTAAATGTCTTTTAAACAATGATTTGTAACATTGTTTGTTCTAGAGCAGTAATAAAGAGTCTTGAAGAAATTTGATCAAATATCATTTTCCCACTCATTAACAAATATTGACTCTTTCGAGAGAAGAAAGTTTTTTGAAAAGAGAATTTTTATTTCTTCTAATATTCAAACATTATTAATTAAGTATATTTTATTTTATACTTGAGTTAGAATAGAAATGAAAATAAAACTTACAAAAAAATAATTTTAAATGTGGGTTGTTATTTAATACGTGCATTAAATTTTTTTGCTACTGTTTCCTTGCTGAAATTTAATCTTATTATTTGTTTAAACAGTTGCTGCGTGATATTAATTGAATATTTACTTTTTCAATCTAATTTATAAATGATAAATTTAAAAAAAAAATCTCTTTTACGTAGGAATAGCTAAGAAATAGTAGATATTAAAGCATTTTTCTAGGATATTTTCACAGTAATATTCATTCTTTTTAAGGATAACTGTTTTTGGAATGAAAGTCATATGGTAAAAAATGTTTGAAATTTTTCTCTAATTGTTTAAATATTTTTAAGTTTTGAGGAAAAATATACTAGACATAATAAATGTTCAGTAGACATTAAATAAAGAGTAGTCATAGCAAAGTCATAGCATCACAAAATTTTCGAATCATTAAAAAGTTTGGAAACGTTCGATCTTTGAAAATTATTCAGTTGCCATATGCGAGTTTAATTTATACAATTTTTAAAACCATTTTCGTTGAAATTTCTAGACAAAAAATAATTTGTATATATTATTTATTAATTTTTTAAAGTATTCCAATTAATAGGAGCATATTGATATTTTTGAATATATCACAAAGAAGCGCCAAAATTCTTCATAATTTTTAATTGTTTAAAATTTAAAATCCACAAAATCATCTCCACAATGCTCATTTGTGGTCTCCAAAGAATGTAAGGATCAAGTTTGTCAGCTCTAAATCAAATGATTCTTGCAAGTATAGTACCAATACATAGACACACACACTTTCGCTTTATAATTAACGTATATAAACCTAATACTAAACTTCTAATACTAAACAGTATTAGAAAGGGCATAAATAAGCATCAACTCACAACATATTTCGAATGATTTTTTCCATTTTATCTGAGGCCACATAAAACAGTTCTTTTTTCTTAAAAATAACCTTTATTTTTTAAAAGCATAAAAGAAAATATTTTAATCATATTTGCATTGAAACTTCAAGTAGAAAGGGTGCAACTATAACACGAAATTGGTTCTTCTTGTATTAGGTGGAACATTTCTGTCTTTTTTAAAGGAACCAGGAGGATATTATATTATATATAAAAAAATGCCAAGAGTGAGATTGGGAAGTGAAAGAGAACTAAACAAAGCAGATCGAAATGATCGTAAAGCTCATTTCACGTGTTTTCGAGAGTAAAGATATGATCTAAGAAATCTTACCTATCCCCCCCCCTTTTTTTTCTTCCTACAGCAGCTAGCTCATTTTTGCCTTTTCTTTCTTTATAACAGCTGGATGTCACCGAAAATAAGAGGCTATTGTTGCTGTTGTTCCTTTGTTGCTTTTATTTATCTATTATAATTTTGTTTTGTTTTTTTCGATCAAAAGAATAAGATAAGCTGTCTTCTTTACAGTTGAATGCACAACCACCTTTACTTATTGGATGGGATATTGGATCCGAAATATGCTTTTGTTGCTGATGGCTTCCATTTTTCAGTTCTCGCATCTGCTTTCGAAGAAAAAAAATGAAATTTTACAACCCGAATAGTGAGAAAGATGTGGATATGCAAAGATTTCCTTTCTTTGACTTTTTGCAAATTTCAGCTTTGCAGTTGTTGCTATAGTGTCAAATAGTATTTAACAAGTTTTTGGCATTTTAATGACAAGGAGTAAAAAAAAAAAAATTAGTTTCAAAAATGGTTTTATAGAATTTGTAATAATGGAATTGTTTTTGATTGAATAGTTTTATAGAACTTGTGCAGAATGGAATAGTTCTGTAATGAATAATTTTAAAGAACATGGCATAGGGGAATGGTTTTATTTTAATTAATTTTATAGAACTTATGCATAATAATATATTTTTGTACTGAATAGTTTCACAGAACTTGTCTATAGTAAAATATCGGATGATTTTAAAATTAGAAGGAAAGATAGCATGATTTTTTATTAGGTACATTAAGGTTTCAAAAAAAATTAACAATGGAAAAAATGTATTCATATTACCAGAAGTAAATCGCACATGTTTGAAAGGAGGCTTAAATTACATTACACAACAGACAAAGAAACTAAAACAATTTATAAAGTTATATGAATAACGTCATTGTCATATTTTTGAACATTGACTCAATATTTAATATTCGTACCTTTAATAATTTCATAAGGCATTTTTAATAAGTAATAATGGCTGAATTCATTTCAGTAGAATTTAATGTTTTATTTAACGATCGAAGATTTACAGTGCTATCTAAAAGAGATGTAAAAGTCTGCCAAAACGATTTTCGAATTCTAGTATTAACAAACTGCTTAGTAAGTATTTTATTAAACAAAGAATTTGCTTTTTAAAACCAAAAAAAAGTGCATCAACTGTATTCTCAGATATTAAGAGAGAAACTTCTGAAAATAAAGGTTTCTGATTGAGATTGATTGAGGGACGGAAAGGAAAATAAAATATTTTATTAAACATATATTTAAATAAATGCGAAACATGGTAGTGTAATTACATTACAGAAATTTACTACCTGCATCTTTACTGTAGATTTCTTCTACTTAATATGGAAATTACAGCAGCATATTAGGTTTAAATTATGCAATTTATTTCTGGCAATTTAAACTTTTCATTATTCTTCAGAATTGATATTTTATGCATTTTCCAAATGTAGTACTTCAATTATTATTTTGTTCTGCATAAACATTATTACAATACCTTATAAATTATTTGTTGATAAGAAGTTTCTAATAAAATATTTAGATTTGCATTGAATTATTTTAAACCCAATATCACAAAAACTTCAAAAATTAAAATTCTTATTAATTAAAACAATTTTTTTCTCTAAAGTTTATTCTTCATTAATAGGCTTTTCTCATTTTATCTCGATATTCATGTATTATACTTAATAAGTTTCAATAAGATATTCAAACACATAACATAACAAATTTTAAAAGCATAAAATTTCCATCATTATACTGGCATCCACAGAAAAAAAAATCGTCTATTTTAAATATCTATATTTATTTTTGAGAAATGAAAGAAAATTTTTGAAAAATAAATATTTACATTCGAAGCTCTTGTGGAATGTTGAAACACTCAGTGGCTTCATTCTCAAGTGGATAAAATATGTCTATCTTATTTGAAGGAATTTCGAGAAGATTAGGTGGATATAAAAAGGGGGTCGAGTGAAATCGAAATGGAAAAGGCACCAATAGAAGTGGATCTAAATGATCATTTCACGGTTTCTTTTGAAAAAAAAAAAGATGTGATCTGAGAAATGCTACCTCTTTCGCTCTCTGCTGTAGACTCTTTTTTTTTCTTTGAAATATTTGACTTTATCGAACTAGAGCATCCTTTGTTGTTGTTTATTCTTCCATTTTGTTGTTATTATCTCTTTGTTTTCCAATTGCCTTTTCTCTTTCAAATGCACAAATATTTATTGCATGGAATATTTGTTCGGAAGTATATCTTCGCCATTGTTGAAGCATTTTTGCTTAGAAAATGGGTACATACAGGAGAATAAAAAGGACATGACGTTGAAAACTGGCTTGATTTTGTTATTCTTGCATTTCAGCCGGTATGGGGTTGTTTATTTTTTAGTATCAATCCATACGTCAGTATTTTTATAAATTGAAGTCACTCCGTTTTATGATTAAAACTGGAATGAATTTGTAAAATGTATAACATTTGACAGTTATTGAAGCCGAATATATTATTTTTTATTGGTTGTTTAGAAAGGAAGTTCGTTTGGATACATATTTGCTAAATATTTTTTCGATTTATGAAGCAAATTAAAAATCTTATCTGGTTTAAATAAAACTTAGAGATCATGGCATCAAACCTTGCATAACTTTTCCATTAAAATTCATTCACAAAAAACAGATGAAGGCACGTTTTAAGAAATTGCTCTATTACTATTGCTCTACTCTACACTACTATTAACCGACTCTATTACTCTCTAATCTGAAACGCTAAGAAATTGTTAAGTCAACAAAAATATGGTCAAACTCAACATTTATGTTGGGAGTTACATCGTTTATTAGTTTATTTAATTTTTTTATAGTTTTTTTGCTTATTCTTAAATTAAATATAATGATAAAAATAAACATATTTTTAATACAAATATATGTTATTAAACATTATATTATAAAGAACTTGATGCGCCTGGTATATGCTACTTATAAAAAAATTATCATATAGCGAAGCAATATCTAAATGAATAATATTATGCTCAAAATTCTACCAAGTATTAATCATAAACATGTTCAAACCACTATGCTTTATATTTATTTCAGCTATTTGATTAAGACCCAAACATATTTTTTGATAATCTGGATTTTATATGCATAATCATTTCGCATCACATGTAACTTATTTATCAGAAAAAGTGAACATTCAATGGGATCTCCAGAAGAGTTCAGTAAACTCATACTTAACTCTTTTCATGAAAGATTTCCTGAAGCTCCCGATAAATTTTTGAGTTTTACGTAATGCTCAACTTAAGATATTATCAGAAATGCTCAAGCTTTCTTGCAAGCTTCTTGACGCTAATGGTTGTATTTTCTCTCATATACTCTTTTAATTCCACAACTGTTGGTTTACCCTTTCTAGGATTTATTCCAATTTTTAAGTATTCTTCCTTAGCAGCTGAATCAGTTTTGAGCTTTTCGGAAATTAAGAAATCGTTATGTTCTTAAATTATACAATTTGTATGATCCGTTTCAGTAACTTTAAAGTATAATTTGAAATAGCTTCTTAAGATGAATTACGTCATTATTTTTCACACCCTCTACTATGATCCTAAAAGAAAGAAGTCTGAACGAATATAATTGTGGATACTAAAATGCATTATAAGACCTTTGAAATGTAAACATTCAAGCTTTGAAGACACTTCTGAAACATCTAACGCCATTTCTAAAATTTACTTCCAAAAACTAATTATCATTTTCTAAAAATTGTAATAATAACAAGTAAAAATAATAAAGTATAATGATAGGTAATAATAGATGCGTATTAATCACAATTTTTATTTATTTATTTTCGGTTTTAACCAACGATAATACTCTGAACTCAGAAATTGCATCTTTATCTATTTTTTATAAATAATAATAATAATAATAAAATAATAATAATAAAAAAAAATTCTAAACAGATATTTAAAGAATATACGCATCAAAAAATGCATAAATGCTACTTTATTTTTACTCTTAGCATGATTAAAATCTGCATCTCGAAGAGAAGATTCAAAAAAATAATCAATAATCTCAAGTTGAGAAATATTTTTTTTCTATTTAAACCTATAGATTTGTTCTTCAAAAAAATTAAATTATCGTTTTCGATTATTAAAAATTCGTTTCTCTCGTTTTCACATAGGCGTCGTATAATTTAAATATCTTTCATTCATAACACTCAAAGCGAAAAATAGATAAAAGATTTATTCCAATGCATATTGAATTTAAATTATTATTTCTTAAAATTAAATTAAACCAAAAAATAAATCGCAATTATTCAGATAGGAATTGAAAATCATTCAAGTAAAATAATTAATACTTGCATAAGAGTATAAATTAAGATTTCTGTTTTAATAAAAAGTACATTCTCAAGTCTTCAATGATTCGAAATATTTTTTTATCAGTGATTTATAATATTGTTTGTTCTATAACGTTAAAAATCGTTGAAAACTGTAATTAAATATCACTTTCACGCTCATGCTTAGATATTGACTCTGTAGAAGGAAAATTCTTTTTTTAAAAAAGATATTTTTTCAGCTATACAAGCATTATTAATTCAATATGTTTTATTTTGAACTTGAGCAGGAATAGAAATGAAAATCTGTTTCAAAAAAATTATATAAATGTGAGTTGCTAATTAATATTAGCAATAAATTATTCTATTTCTTTTCATTGCTGAATTTTAAATCTTATTAATAGCTTAATCTATTGTTGCATGGAATTAATCGAATATTTACTTTTTCAATCTAATTTATAAATGTTTAGTTTAAAAAATCTCTTTTATTTAGGAATGGGCTGGTAAATAGCAGACATCATAGGACTTTATCTAGGATATTTTTGCAGTAATATTTATTCTTTTATAAGGATATTTAAAATAGAGGTCATTCGAGTAGAAAATTCTGAAATGTTTTTCTTATTGTTTAATAATTTTTATTTTTTGAGGATAAATATTCATTATCTATAACATATTTCATTAGACTTCGGATAAAAATGCAAATAACATTTGGAAATTTTTGGATCATTAAAAATCTGACAACTTCTTGATCTATGAAGATTCTTCAGTTCCCATAAACCAACTTAATTTTCCAAAATTTAAGAAACTCATTAAAAATTAATTAATTTCAAACATTTAAAAATTAATTTTAAAAAATATTTTTAAAGCATTTAAAAACTAATTTTAAAAATCTAAAAATTTTATTATAATATTTTTAAACATCAAACAAAAGGATTGTGATATCCCGAAGAAGAAGGTTTTAAATAATCAACTAGAAAGAATATCTTTAAATAACAGACTTTCGAGTATGATTAAAAAAATTAAAAAAAAATCTTCTGAATCCTCAAAATTTAATATATATATATATATATATATATATATATATATATATATATATATATATATATATATATAATTATCAAGTATTTTATAATATAATTTTCAAAATCTAACAAAATAAGTATAAACAGTAAGGTCGAAAATCACTAAATAAATTCTTATAAATGAATAGCTCTGTCATTAATTTTCCTGTGGAAGAATGAACATGAGCGATGCACTAGTAAGGAATTTCGTTTTAAATCTTTTTATCATAACACGCTAAGAAAACATGATTTTGGTTAATCTTGAAGTTCCTTTCTATGAACTGTCAGTTAACGTTTGGATTTCGAGGCGTTAATAAAATTCTCTAAATCTGCTGTATTTCAGAAGTATGCACTACCATTGATGTAAATTTTTTTATCGTTTTATTTGTTGTTATAGAAAATTTGTTTAAAAATTAATGTAGCTACGATCAATTGCCATATTATTCCTTCGACAAATATAAGTCATCCATCTGACTCTCCGACCCGCCACAAAGGCACACGGATTCAAACCATAAAACTGAATGACCGGACCACCGCAACAGCAACATTGGCGGGAACTGTGATTGAGTCCTAAGGACCATCACCGGCCACGGCACAACCCTTCCCGAAGGAAGAACGTGCCATCATCGATGGGAGGAATGAGAACCACCACCTGCTTGTGTACCTTCCAGGGGGGTGAGATCCAACCACCCTTCCGGAATCATCTCATCCTCATTTCAAGGTGTCCCCCGGGGTTTTTCGACAAACTATAAAAAAAAAAAAACCTATTTAGGATCAAACATCTTCAATAACTGTCTAATGCTATTCTGAAAGAATATTACAGTCTTGAAACTCTACCTCTTTACAAACCGAGCAAAGACTTGAAGCGTTGAAAAGAAAATCAGAATAGGTTCTTAAAGAAGTGAACGCCATATTATCATATGAACAAAGACACAAACCTTCCAAAATATAGGCACTCTCAAACGCAGGGTTAACTTTGAGATTTGACAGAAATTTATATATTGGATCATTCTAGGGACATTTGAAATTACTACAAAGATGTAATAAAAATAATATGAAACAGGCTTCTTATTTTTTGTACCTGAATTTCAATGTTTTGTTGTCTTTCTATATCGTTTCTACATTTTTGAGCCATTAATGTGAATATTTCAATAAGAATACTTACATTTCTATTCAGTTAATTCTTTGGCCCAGTTTGTGTGTTGGCTATTTGCCATTTCATGTTTACATTCTTTCTTTTTTTTATTTTCAAAAGTAATTGTTTCAAATAATTTACTGATTAAGCTTTTTTAAAGCAGTTGTTTAAATTAATTACCTACTTAATCAATTCGAACATAATTTTTATAATTGATCTCGTAAAATTTTACATTTAATAATATCATATGAAGGAAATCCGTGCGACCTTTATGTTGTTACAAAGGATGTGTGCCAGTTGAAACATTAAAAGAAGTATGCAATGAATACAGGAATAATAATAAAATAAAAATAAAAGGATTCACCTATATCTTCACGCAAAATGTCACCCTAGTTTGTTTGTTTTTTAATTTTTAATTTCTGGCTAATATTAAATAACTTCTGTTAATAACGTTGTATGTCTTTTTTATATGGTGAAGCACATTCCGACATAGAGAGCAATTTCTTTTTTGTATACAAAGTAAGCAGTGTTTATTTTTTGTCTGTATATTAATTGAAACTTTTTGTTATGTTTACCTCTAATAATTCAATTCTTACATCTTAAACATCGTGATTAATTTTATTACATAACTTGCAGTTTTACCATTCTCTGTCAAAGGATAAACATCAGTACATTTGTCGGGCAAGCCTGTTTTGCCTATTTTAAAGATTAAATTGATGACCAAAACAAATAATGGAACATTCTTAAAGCATGCAAGCAGTATGTAAAGAGTTTACGGATGTGAACGAAGGGGACAAGTGATGAATTTTCATTAGTTTCCCTATTATTTTTTGAAATCTCAGAGCGTCACTCAAGTGATCGTTACTTTTATATACGGAAAATGTCTTGATATAACAAGAAAAACAAATTTAAAATAGAGTATTGTATTTTACTATCAGCTATATGCCCTGTGCCTCATTCAGCTGAAATGCCAGTGCCAGTTTTCGAAAAATTACTCTCATTGGAAATACAGAAATGCGAATCTGGTTTAGATGGATGCGACTCCAAAGAGCAATATTTTAGATCGAAGAGGATTCTGTTCGCAGGAGATTTGAGCAGCATAAGTAGAATGATTTAATACGAGATTTGGGACTATAAAAAAATGCTTCAGTGCAGATAACATCAAGATTGTGTCACCAAAATATTCTTTGAAAAAGTGCTAAGGTATCTCACTTTCGATCAAGAAGAAGTGTGTTTCTGCAATACTTTCAAAATGATGATGGATTTACGTATTGTCATAAAGTACATGGTGCAATGGAAGGATTGGGAATTTCAGTATATAATGCAATTGAATAGAAACAATCTCAAAACGGATCATGAACTGACCCTCCAACACAATGGAAATATAGTTGGCGCAATTCAAATAAAACATTCGGTTCGTTTACTTAAAGAATATGAAAGCACAAATATATTCAATTATTTCTTGCAATACCAATACCTTGCAATACAATTTTTCTTTGAATCACACGAATATACCAAGTACACCTTTTTTTACGTATGTGGGACAGCATTGGAACTATTTATTTGGTGAAGTTAAAATAAGCCACTGATACCATAACTCATAAGAAGCATTGGGTGCAGTTGAATTAGTCGCCAAGATCTGATCTGAAGTCTGGTGATTCCTCGAATAGGCCATTGATCGATTTAAATAAGAAAATTTATCGTTTCAAACTTTGGTAAATTTCCGTTATCTTTATTTAAAATCAAAGCATGCCAAAAATATTTCCCTAAATTAACACTAATAAGACCGATGGCATTAAAAATTTAAATATCATAAATGGTGTACATTTCTTCAGATGTACGTTTTTTTACTGCCATTTAATTAAATAAAATTCTTTATGCCATTTAATTAACATTTAATTTAAGTTATGCAATTTTAACTAACCTTTAAAAAACTTAACCATACGCCTTTTTATGAACCATATGTTTGCATATACCTTATGGTTGGCGATGAATAATCAGAAATGGTTTAAGCGCCAGTAAACTCCATGAAACTCCAAACTTTATGCCATTTAAGATTTTTTTTTCAATTGGGATTATATACATATCTTTAAAAATTCGGCCTAGAAATTCATTATTGAGCCCAGATAAGAGTGGACAGTTTCTGTCATTTAGCAAATTTGTAACTTTTATCGATAACTCGCACTGCCTAACTCCGTATCGATAGTTTTTATGTCTCATCATTATGAGTCTCAAATTTAAATTTTCAGACAAGTACAATGATAGATAACATTATAATCCAATTTTATATCGAATGAAATAAGAATTGGGTATTAATAACTTTTCTTTTTCTATCAGTTCTTATTTAGATTCTTTTCATTCTTTTGCCAAAAATTTGACTATGTCAATGAATCTATTCAAATACTAATTGGTGACTAATAACTTTAGTGTTTCGATCAATTACTATGCAGATTCTTTTCATTGTTTTTCCGAAAACTGAAATACGTCTAACGTAAATAAATGCATTTAAATAACGAACGTGTGAAAAATATTAATTATACTTATACGAATATAATTGCATAAAATAATAAAAAAAGTATAAAATTACGAACTTATAAGTTTGTAATTTTTGTTATACCGGACTTGTAATTTCATTCCAAATAATGCTCTAAAATAGGATTTCAAGACTTATGCAATCACAATATTCAAGAAATGTCTATTCCAATAGATAATCTATGAAATTAATAACAGAAGAAAAAAGTGATAACCATCATTTGTTCAAAATCTTTCTTAAAAAAATCAAACTGGATGTTAATTCATTGAGTTTTCAAAACTATTATCTCTTTCAGACGTTGAAAACAACAACAGAATATTTATTCACTTTCAATCGCTAAGCTTTTACTCTTACACAAATGCGTGGATAAAATGCTCTTATCATTCGAATAAAAATCGTTCTTTTAAAGAAAAAAGGAAAACAAAATCCCAAGAAAAATCGTTTTATTCAAACACTGAATGCACCATAAGAATTGAAATGGGAAGTGTCACCTTACTGAATTTGGGGGAAGTTCATCTTTTCTTTCCAGAGAAACTTCAGGAAGTTTAGATACTTTAAAAAAAATGTTGGAGTGGACAATAATTGAAGTGGATCCAAATGATGCCAAACTCATTTCACTGTCATTTGAAAGGAAATATATGATCTGAAAAAATATTTTATATAAATATATAAAAATAAACCGCTTTCCATTTTTTTCAATGCACTTGGTTTTATCAAAGGAAAATTGGTTTTTTAAAAATTTAGTTTCACTTTTTTGACTTGCATACTTTTTATGAATCCATTGTTTTGTATCGAAAGTTCAAGATTTTGTCATCTTATGCACTGCTACTTACTCTCGTAGAATCGAATATTGAATCTGTCTTGAAATCTTGCAATTGACATTCTTATTTGTGTGACTAAGCATTGTACAGAAGAAGAAAAAGAACTATTGCAATCTGGATATTGGAGTAAAAATACATATTGCCACTTGCTGTCTTTTGATTTTTTCAGGGTATTATTATAAATCCATTGTTTTCCAATTAAAGTCTAAATAGTTTGATTTTCATATAAAACAAAAGATTAAGGTTAATATAAAGATACAAATTGTAATTCAGAATGACACTTGATTTTTGTTATTGAAAATTTCACTGCAGCTGTTATGCTCTTTGATGTTGTATGTTCTGTTACACATTGTAATAAAATAAAAATTATATTATAAGTTTACTATATAACAAATTCTATGTTCAATTGTCATCAACGCTGAGTTGACTTTACGATAAATTAAATGTTTAAAAATATATTACAGTCCACAATTTAATTTTATGTGTTTTATCTGAAATAATCAATAAATCCTGATGCAATCCTGATACTCATTTTTATTTTTATTTTGATTTTTTTGAGCTGATAAAAAAATCCTCCAATTTTAAAAAAAAATGTCTTAACTTGTTTTTTATTGATTTACTAATTTGATTTGATAAAACAATCCTAAAAAATGAAAAAAATAATAAATAAAATTAGAAGAATTAAAATATGAACATTTAACTGCTTTTATAAATAAAATTTTCCTTTTGTAAAATTTTCATTCAATTTTTATTATAAATAGAAAATACGCCAAATTATATTTATGTTCTTTGTTTTTCAGAGCACTTTATTTCAACTTTCTTTAATGTTAAAATTTTAATTTTCATAAACAAAATTTAAGCCAATAACCTGAAACTTTATGACAATTCTAATAATAATTTTCATAATCATTTCATAATAATAATATTTTTAATATCTCAGAGATTTAAAAGATTTTGATAAATGATCAAGTAACGCTCTAATGAAATTAGAGAAAACCTTTTCTTGTCAAACATTTAGTTCTTTTATTTACCTGAAAAATTTATTAACTTGATATTTTTGATAAACTTTCAGCCCTACACAGCGAATTTGATTCATTTTTGAAGTAAATATTATGCAATTCTCAGCTAATATTCTACCCTATTGTAATCATAAGAAGGTTAAAAAAAAGAATGAGAATAAATAAAAAAGGGCTTTTGATGTTAAGCTAAAATTTTGCATGCTTTCTAGAAAAATACCCGTTTTCTTAAGCTTCAAACTATATCTTGCAGAGCATCTTAAATTCTTAGAACTAAAATAATACTCCAAGTAATTTAGAATTCCATCGGCTTGTTTATTGTTTCAACATAACAATATATATTCCAAACCATTGCCAGATTCCAGAAGGTTTACAATTGATTATCAGATATTATACAAAAAATAAGCGAAATAATATTAATAAAAATATGTTCAGCAAAGAAAAATTCATTTGCTTTTACTTTTTAATAATATTTTAACAAAATAAAAATGGTAGCAGTTATAAAATGTCTGAAAAGGAATCGTCTGCTAAATATCCATTAAAAGATTTAGATTATGATTTTTATCGAACACTAAAACGTATTAATATTCTGTCATATAAATAAATACATATATTGATGGAAAAAGTACAAAATATATTTAACTGTTTTTTTTGTTGTTTTTTTCAATAAATATGTATCAATAATATTAAAGAAGTAATAATCCAGATGTAGAAATAAACAGATATGAATATTGATATGAGTTTAAGAAAAAGAAAAAGTATCAAAATAATGGACGCTATATTCTATATATAAATATTTACAATGATATTTTGAGCCTTTAAAGGACCCGTTAATTATTGAATAAATAGTCCGATTCTCTTTATTTGACAAATCTATATTTAAGCACAGATATTTGAAGATTATATATGTATAGATTTGAAGAAAAGCCAAAAAATCAGTTCAAAATTAATCTGCACTTCATTATAGGGGCTACAAACAACTGATGTTCATAATTGTTTTTTCTCATGTAACTTTAGCTTGAATAGTTGTATCATTATATTGTTGCATTTATTTGTTGGTAAATCAATCAGAAAGTTTTCTATTCTTTATAATCTCCTTACATAAAAGATAAAACCACTCAGAGAAAGTGATCACTTCGAAAGCATGCTTTAAAATGTTGCCAAGGATCCGATTGGCTTATTAAAATTGTCTTTCTTTAAAGAAAATTACATTTTTGATATCTATCTAAACGTAAACTGAATTTGGATGGTATTATTTTGATTAATGTTTAAAAAACGCACTATTATGCTATATGTGTATATTTTTGTATGTTTCTAAATTTGGACAGCCATTTTTTAAACTTCTGGATTCTAAAGGTTTTGAGGAAAAATTCTGCACACTCCAAAATTGCAAGATGTGCAAACAGTAAAAACATAGATAATCATCTAGATTAACTGATATAAGGTTAAATGTAAAATAATTTTTATTTTCTTAGAGGCATTTACAAAATGTAAAGATAATGGAGTTTAATTTGGTTATTGTTGTTGGGCGAAATGTTAACATTTCTTGAAATTGGACAAAAAAAATAATGAAAAAAAATATATGCAAGAGCATTTTATGATTTTTTTAATATATAATTTTACTTTTGCTCCGGATCTAATATGATGAGAAGAAAAAAACTAAATGAAACATTCTTTATCAGATTACGTAATTGTTGAGTTAATATAATTAATATATCTACTATGCCACTCACGAAAAAAATCAGATTTAGATAAAACAATAAAAATCTGGAATTTTTTTGCAGTTAAATAATAAGCATCGATATAAAAATAAAAAAAAATATTTTAATAATCTCATACAGTATTTTTACCTATTATTTTTTCGATACAACAATAAGCACAATATTAATTATTTCAAAAAAAATATGATTCGTTAATTTAAATATTTCCATTTCATAGATTTATATTTTTCCCCTATACAACTTATTTTCTAAAGGCCTAATGAAAGATTTTCATTTGATAAAAGTATTATTATACTACTGCATTTAAAAACTTGATGATTTGGAAATAAGTAACATTTGACTAAAATTTTTATTTGTATCATGGCGACTGATTTTTTTTCTAAAATTAAATTGAATAACATTTTTAAACTTTTGTTGATGGCAGAATGGCCGGTTGAAAGAGACGTTTTTCCAAAATTCCATTTTTACATTTTTGACCAGAATGCGGAAGGATTTAAAATCGATCACTGCATTTCACTGTTGAAATTAAACTGTTTGCATAGTTGAAATTTTTTAGTGGAAATAATATCAGCCAAACTATACAAAAAAATCTCCTTATTTAGCTCTTCTTCTACAAAACAATCACAAAAGTTTCCAGCCGCTAGCTGAAATCCCTAGGTGACCAATCTGGTAAAATAACCTCTTTTCGTTTCAACCGATTAAAACCTGGAAATGCGCTATTTGATTTTTCGTAGACTGCAATTAGAAATAAATTTGATTCGTACGCATCATTAAATTAATGCTTACAGGAATGTTTTCAGCCAATTTAATTTTATATACTTTGCATGGATTTTCTGAATCAGCACTTTTTAAATTGTCCACGATTTTAAAATTCCAAATCTAAGTCTCCCCTAATGCTTGAATAAAAAGTGTAAACGATGAGAAAAATTATTAAAATTCGCAATGTTATCCAAAAAGTTTTTCTCTTATTTAATTTGTAATCATATTTATAAAAACAAGAATAAATACATTAAAAGTTTAAATATGATCTACAGATTATATGCAGTAATATCAAAATACTTATAGAAGCTAAATAAATATTATTGTCATCTTTATATAGGAAAAATATAGATTTTTTTAAAATTTATTTTAATAACTAAAGAAAATGAATAGTTATAGCATAAGTTTAATTTAATCCTCTTAGGCATAAAATTGATTAAAGCATTGTCTTTACATTGTTCGATAAAATTTCTGATGATACATAACAAAATCATAATTCACAATTTCAGAAGATTTATTTTTGAAATGAAGTTTCTTTTTTTATATAATATAGATACACCTTATTTCGCTTCTTTACGATGAGTATATTAACAAAATCATCATAAACTTACAAAAAAATTTCAGTTTTTAATATAAATTCTTTTAGATTTAATAAAAAACCATTTAAAAATGTTATAATCTTGAATTCAATAAACTAAAATTATGTATAAAACATTATTCATTCAGTTTGTAGGCAATCAGTCATATCATTAAATATAAATTTAATGATATTCCTTAATTTCCCATTAAATTTGATATGACATTCATATTTATCATTTTAATTGTTAATGATTTTTAACTGAAAATTTACACATTGAGGAAACATATCCATATGCTTTCAGAAATAATTTGATTTACAATAGTTTTGTGTAAATCCTTATATTAAATCTAGTCCTAAGATGAAGAAGCTTTAATTTATTAAATTAGTGTAAGACAGTCGTTTTCCATACAACTTTAAAAATATTTGCTAGTGAAGTATAAATATTATACTTTTTTTTTACATTACGTTAAAATTTCTTTTCAAAATTGTTGATAGTGCTTCTATTTTTACATCATCATTTAGAAACTAAAAATGTTTCTCAAATGTTTTCAATTTTTTAAAATACTTTTCTATGTAAGCAACGTACAAAAGTACATAATTGGTAATTGGGAAAATATTAAAATTTCCTCTTCCCATTTTAGAAATTTCTTGGTAATGTATCTAGAAAAATCAAGTAATGCATCAAGAAGATGTGTTGAAATTTCATCTTATATTTACTTTGGAATATACTATTTGTACTAGTTTATTCTTTTAAATTGATATTATGGCAAAATATAAATACTTATCAAAAGAATTTCGATAATATGTTCTTTGAAAATAATAGCTTCACCTTCGAGCAAAATGTAACATATTCATCTATAAAATGTGAACAAAAAAGAAGACGCGGCATTAAATTTGTTTACTGTTTGACAGAAGAATAAAATGCAGTACGCAATAATCTGAGACGGAAAAATTTTTAAAGAATTTTTAACAAATTGTTTTATTTCAAAAAGTTAATTTGGGGAGAAGTATATAAAAAAATGTTTGCATTAATCATTGTATATGTTTGAATATAAATTTAAATTGAGTTACTTTTTTTTAATTTTCACTATTTAATTATTGATCAAATAATTGAAATTTTTGCATATTGAAATGGATCTGCACTAAGCATTTCAATTAAACAATTGATGAAGTTTTAGACTATTAGTATTGCGGTTATAAGTGAAGGAACATGAAGCTTTTGTCATTGCAAACTTGTATTCAATTGTATCTTAAATACAATTAAAATAAATTAAAATACAATTAATAATGCCCTATTTTTATATATTGAAACCGAAAATGCAATTAATAATTTCTTAAGAGTCTATTATTAATATTCTCTGTAACTACATTACTTTTATTCCATACGCTTTCTTATAGTAGCCCCCCCCCTAAATTTATTTTTCCGTATTAGAAATATGCTCATGTTAAGAAAAAATTATACACCATGATATGTGAAATAAAAGATGAGATGAAATAATTCAAAATAAATAAATAATCTCGGAATAATTTATTTTTAATAAATCTCTCATAAACGTTTAGCAGACTACTATGTGCCTTCAGACGTCGAATCGGAACAGAAAGTCCCATTGAATGGTATTTTAAATCTTTGGAAAACACTATTTCTTAAACTAGTGCATCAAAATCGTTGCCGTTTTGCAGAATATAAGTAATTTGCATGATTCATAAGGTTGTGAGTTGTTATTTTTAATACTTCTGAATGACAAATTTTGATTATTTTTAAGCAGTTGCAGTGGCGGGGTACATACTGAACCTGATTATCCAGCAGAGTTATTTCAAGAGATACTAAAAAATAAATTAATTCAACTCTTTCAAACACTAAACCTGACAATGTGTTAATCTTAAAGGATAAACAAGTACTTTGGGTTTTCTCAAAAAATTCATTATTATATTAGTTTTACTCTTGGATTAATCAAAAGAAAAGAAGGATATCCCAACATGAATTTGAATCTAAAATTATCTGGCTCAGATCGGCCAAAATGATCTATGAGTTTTCAAGCTCTGGAAAGAATCTAGATATGTGGAATATGTATTTATATGAATACTAGATTTTATTTTCCGATGTGCGCAATGTTAATAAACAAGTGATATAATGTGATTAAAAACTGATAACTGTACCAGTGACTGGCATTTTTAAGGTTTTATAATAATCTAATAATGTCATTACCAGCTGATATTACATTTTTACCATTGATTTCATTGACAAATGAATAAAGTTTTTAATAAACTGTAGAAAGAGTTACACCACTTCCTTCTAACTGAAGGAGTTTTCACTTGAAAACTGTCATTGAATATAAATATTTTGAGCTACAAATCTACAAAAATAAGATTTTAATTTCAAAAACTACGCATGCTAAATTTTCACAGGAAAATGCATAATTTATACAAATACATTATATATCTCAGTCATTCATAGTTCATTGTAAAAATAATATACACACGCCAACCACAAAAATTATGGAATATTTCAAAATAAATATCGGCTATTAAAAAAGGTAGTAAAATTGTTCATTCCATTAGAACGCCATAGAAATAAATGATAAGTTAACTGTTCGATTATAAATTAGTAAATCTTCTGGTAAATCGCTGGATATTTCCCACAATGCAACTTGTTCAGAAATTTGTCCTTAAGTGAGACTGGCAGACTATAACATATAAATATGATATCTGATCCCCACCATATTCCTTTCAATGTCAATATTTTTGGAAGTCGTCAGTGACCTCACATCCCATTGGTCAGTAAAATTCATCGCCATCCTTTTATTTACCCAGCTAAAATTCCACTTTGAATTCAATTGCGATAAGTAAATTTCCATCTCGGTTACAAAAAGAATCTGCTTTCTTTATCCCTTACTTTATCATATTCTATATATAAAAAATAACGATTTTATTCGCACTATATTAATTCCTCAATTTTTGTGAATAGTACAGTTTAATGATTTATTTATTTATTGATTTGTTTCAATGGTCTATTATCATACATTTCCACAACAATCGGGAAAAGAAATAAAGTCATTAGCTATGTTTAGAAGGATATCAAAATTTCCAATTTCTCAAATATATTTTTTACCAAATGCTAAAAAATCATTTTATTTGATTTAGTTTTCACTTTTCCAAAAACATTCGTTTCTTAATTGACAATGTACTTGCTACTTTACATTCGAAAATGTGATACATTTCTTTTAAAAAAATGATGTCGTATAGAGGTCACTCAAATATGAAGAAATATGACGGCCATAAGAAATACAAATCAGACCAATATTTGAAATCTGGATATTCATTGAAAATTTTAATAACATATCATTTTAAACAACATCATTTTCTTTCCAATCTAAATTTTAAATTTCAGTCATCTTATTTTCAAGATTTTGAGTTGCTTTAACGTTTGAAAAAATCAGGATAAATTTAAAGATGAGAATAAAAAGAAAATGTTACATTTAAAAAATATTCTTATTGATATTTTGATATGATTGATGTATTGATATATTTCATGAACCGTTCGTAAAGTATGTCTATAAATAAGTTCGTTGTTTGTTGTAATAAGTTGCAATTTCTCAAATATAATTTTTACCATGTAATTATATTTTTTAATTTAGTTTTACTTTCTCCATAAATACTTGTTTTTAGATCACGAATGTACTTGCCACTTTCCATTCGAGCATGTGATACCCTTTTCTTTAAAGAAAAGGAAATAAAATGATGTCATATAGAGGTCACTCAAAAAATATGGTAGGCATTCGAAATAGACCAAGATTTGAAATCGAGACATTCTTTGAAAATTTTAATTGCAAAATACTTTAAACATCATTGTCTTGCCAAACTAAATTTTGGATTTCTTCATCTCCTTTTCAAGATTTTGATTGGGTTTTACATTTAATAAATTAGGGCAAAGTTCAGTATGATAATTAAAAAAAAATATTACATGAGGAAATATTTCAATCGACACTTCGATATGATTGATATATTTGACGATTGACATATTTAATGAATCTTCAATTTAGTGTTAGTAAATGGGTTTGCTGTTTGCATAAGTATTTGTGCTTTAAGGAGTAATGCATGAAAACTTATCAAATGACTTTACAGTAATTCACTCTCTTCTTCAATTCAAATACATTGAAGAGATTACAATTTTTGAATTTAATTTGTTTGCTAAAAGTTATTAAAGAGTTAATAATAAAAAAAATTAAGCAAAAATTGAAGTAATATAATTTCTTAATTCAACTTTTAAGCCTTTAAAATAATTTAAATATACTTGTGCAATCTCAGATTATTTTATTAATTAGCATTTCACTACCAAAAGTTGAGTAATTAATGAAAATATTTGCATTTTTTATTTAGTTCGATTTTATAAATTAGTAGATTTAGTAGTCTTAGCTTTTTTAGCCATACTTTTTATCCCATACAATGCAAAATTTGTTTTCATCTCTATTTTCTTCTATTTTTTAGAAATGTTATTTGTTTTTATTAATATTTTGAGATAAATAATTGATAAATCCACGTTTTATTCATTATCTTAATGCAATGGACGCTCATATCAGTACTAATAAAAAAAATATGTTTGCAAAAATGTACTTTTAAGAAATTTCAGTGATTATGACTCTGATAACACAAACACGCTAGATATATAATTATTCTATCGAATACTCTCGTTCGTAACTTTTTTTTTCCTGAAATAAAAGCAGAAAATAAAAAAAAAATAAAAAAATAGTTGAAACACAACACATCCATCTTTATGTCAAAATGTGCATAGAGCTGCACTTTTTTAAATGGATGCATTACTTTTTAAAGAAGAAAACCTTCAAAGAACAAATCACTTCATTCGAAATTGGAGTAGAAATTCAGCAACTGAAAAGCGCTGCGGCTTTTTCCTCTTGTTCAGTGAAACGTGCCTCGATTTTCTAAAGTAACAGCAAGATTGGGTGCATTTTTCGAAGAAAAAAAAAGAAGGAAAAAGTGAGGTGAGATTGAAAAAGGAACGAAACCGATCGAAGCAGTTCTAAATCATCCTTAAGCTCGTTTCACAGTTCTTCGAGAGTGAAAGATATGATCTGAGTAATTTTACAAGTTTTTCTTCTTTTTGCAGCTCTACACTATTTGATTCTACCTCCCAAAATTATTGAATGATAGTAGATGGTATTTTATCCTTTGTCTTTAATGTTGTATTGCACCTGTATTAGAATTCCGTCATTTTCCTTCAAAGGAGAAGAAAGATAAGATACTAAGAAAGATGAGATAATGGTTATAATACTGAATACATAGCAACTTAAGTGTTTGGATTTAATATTAGATTTGATCTTGATGATGATGGCTCGTATTTGTTAATTACTGCATTTGATATGAGGTGAAAAGAATTGGACTAAAATTGAATGTAGGCAATATAATAATTCGAGGAAATAGTTGAAGTTAAAAAAATAGTTAATCTTACAAAAGAATCAGAAACAATATAGTTGCGAAACATGAAACATCACACTGAAATCTCGAATTTTTTAATAAAGTATTAAGACTGAAAAATAAAGTTGATTTTAATGAAAAAATAAAGAAATATTTTCTTTACTTAAATATTAAAAAAACTTTTTTAAGTTTTCAATAGTCAACAGAGAAAGCTTTTATATCGATTCTAAATACAAGGATCTTTATTAACATTTCAGGAGTCATTATAGCTGCTCTGAAATGTTATAAGTAGAACCACATTCACTGCAGTTTTGACCAGGTGAACGATATTGAACAGAACTGCACAATAAAAACGAATAATAAATTAAAACTAATGACGAATATAAATGATTGAATTTATATGAAGAAGTTACACTGAAACAGCCGAATTTTATGCCCAATCTTTACAAAATCCCTGCAGATGCTAAAAAGCATTTTTCTAATAATATCTTAAAAAATTAAATTACCAAACATTTGGGAATATTTACCGAATACTCAAGGTTTCTAATCAGTATCCGAAAATATTTATTAACTAGATTTGCCATGTTTTTCTTTTCTTTTTCAACTGATTTGTGAATAAACAATGCATAAAAATCTTTAAAATCATCATAAGTAATCAGTCTTGAATTCTAGTTTTATATTCTTTAGAGCATGAAAATTTACATAAACATTTATATTCTAAAAAAAAACACGTCTATAAATACAGCGTTGGCAAAGTCCTGAAAAATGGGGTACTTAAAGATTGTTTAACAATTAAATTATCTTACAGTCAATGATAACTGCTTATGGTAAAGAAAAATATGAAAAATATTCGAATCATAATTTAGAATAAAAAATGAAATAAAAATTTAAAATTAAAAAAAAAAGTATATTTTTACAATTAAAAAGAAAAGAGAAATTACCCTTTCATTCCATTGTGATAAGGATCCATTGTGTATACTTTATCTAGAACGTGGAGTGAAACTTTATCAAGAACATTTGCCAAATATAATGGTTTCATATAGTCATTCTTATAAAAGTACTAGCAGCTTTTGGCGACCAGCCGGTTCGCCAATCTTAATGTTTGTTAAAATTTTAATAATTAAATATTTTATGTAACTCCTATTTTAATAGCTTCTTCATCAAAATATTTTAAAGCTTCAAATTTTGATAGTCTTATAATTCATTCAAAATATTATAAAGGCCTTCATCCATAACGCAATCTGTATCTCTCTAATTTTATGTTAGCTCCCGTAGAATTTATGTTTTAAATTAAAGTGGAAATTGTTAAATTGCAATTAATAAAAGAACATTTTTTACTGAAATGAAGCATTTTTTTTTTAAATATGAGTACTGAAAACAGAGTCGCTGAGTATTTAAACCTTATGGGCACAAAAGAGTATCTTTCATAATTTATGTAATATCTCAAGAAGTTTTCTACAAAATTTTTTCAGATTCACCCAGATACGCCCTGATCGGTCTGGAAGATTCCAGCACCGTCTCCCGGAACCATAAAGGCCGGCACACTTAAGCTGCGGTGAAGTCGTGTGAGTGAATAGTCGGAGTCACAAACAAGTAAGGAGTCTTCGAGAGGATAGCCAAGCAACGGCGAATTATCAACGATGTGTGGAGCGAGTACTGTACTGCTGTGTGCCGAATCTTGTCGTCGTATGCTGTGTAGCAGTTGTAAGAAGTAGTGGGTGGGCAGCTAAAGCGAGAGAAGACAGCGAAAAGTTCAACTGTTGGAGAGACCGTAGAGCGAAGCTCCGAGGACCCCCTGTCCTCCTGGATTCTGTTTAGACGCTTCGTGTGCTGTGAACGATAACTACTTGTGTGCTGCTGTCTACTGAAGTGTGCAACTGTGTGCTGTCCTGTGTTCGTCTCTACTGTAAATATTTGTCGTCTGTGTATTCGTCTTCTTTGTAGTCGTCTCTTCGTGTAAATAAACGTCGTTGTTTTCCTACCGAGGCCTACTGATTGTGAGTTCTCTTCACCATTCACCCACTATCTAAACGAACCCGGAAATCCGTAACAGTATGAAATGGTCTTCGAAACAGGAAGGCTGTAGAATTGTATTCGCAGCAATGGCAAAACTGACGCACGCTGTATTTGCAGGACCCAAATCAACTGCAACCGCGTCATATCCGACTTTGCAAAACTATCAAAACGGCAAAGTCTATCTCAAATAAGCTTTTTTTTTCAAAAGTGCTTTCTTTCTAAAACTATCCTCGTAATTTATGCCAATGTTTATCTATTTTAAAAAAGAAATTCTGAAAAATATGCATATAGAAATGTATATGAAATTTCTAATTATTTTTATTTCTTGGTTACTGATACTTTTAATCAGGTATCTAAGCAATTTGATTTCAAGTCTTTGAAATAATCGTTTTTCATTTCACTTTTTAAAATCGTCATTTTCTTTGCTTATTTCGAATAAAAGCTTTTCTGCATTACACTACATTCTTAGGAATATAATTTTTAGACTACATTTATGTAATTTTCAAGCTTATAAATTGATTAATTGATTCAATAATCAATTTATTGATTCAATTGATAATGATTGCAAGCTAACAAATTGATTCTGAATTCATCGAATCGATATTAAAGTTAATAAATAATTTAAATTGAACAAGAAATTATTTAAGAATTCAATTTCCGAAGCTTTGAAACAATTTCAAATATTATGAGAAACATCCTTTCAACAAGTTTTTACTTAATGACTAAGTTAGTGTCATATACAATTAAAGGAACTTTATATTTGTACATACTGTTACTCTTTTCTCTTTCACTAAAGTTTTTTTTTTTAAACAACTATCGTAATTTATGCAAATATTTTTCTATTTAAAAAAATAAATTTTAGAAAGAATTCATATAGAATTTTATACAGCATTTCTAATCATTTTTATCTTTTTTACCTTTACAAAATTTAATTATTTTTTATCAGATTATTATAAATGAAAATAAAAATCAATAGTCACTCTCTTTATTGAAGTTAAACTCTTATCAGTATCGTAATCATATTATCAACTCATCAAGAGTACTAACATTAAATCAAAAATATTTCTTTCATATATTATTTTCTTGAGTGTTATTGTGCATCAACATATACTACAAATGCCTAAAAGAGATACTAACATTTTTTTTCATATTTTCTTTTCAATTTTCATTTTTTAATAGCAAGTTTAGACTAATAACAAGTCACCTCTCTTTTTTTGAATTTTGGAAATATATCCAGTTTCCCAGCCACACGCATTCCAGTTTCTATATAATAATTTCACAAAAAAACCAAAACCTTGACATTTTAAATTATATATTTGAACCAATGCTTTCAGAAGACTGCTCACTTTAAAATAGAAACATTTTTTTAAAGTACAAAACACAAATAAACACAAAACAAATCACTTCTTTCGAACGTGAGTAGAAAGGTAACAAGTGTAAACCGCAGTTTGCTTTCTCTGTCAGGAGAAACATGTCTCGATTTTCGGGAGCAAATACATGATTGGATGCATTGAAAAAAAGGGAGAGCGAGATTGAAAAGGGAGCAAAAATGATCTTCAAGGTCGTTCATGGTTTTCTCAGAGGAAAAGATATGCTGAACCAAATCTTACTTATTCCTTGTGCAATCTTACAATGTTTTTTTTTTTTTGTTTTTTTTTCAACTTTCTTTCTGGCTTTATCGATATTGAGTTGATGGTGTTTTTTTTATCTTTGCTGTTCCAGTAGTTTTTCACATCTATAATAACTCCATTGTTTTTCATGAAAAAGGAAGAAAGATATGCCGAATTTTTATCACAGAATGCACAGCTATTTTAGTTGTAAAATGGAATATTGGATTTGAAGAGTGCTTTAGTGGATGGTGGGCCATATTTGTCCTTTTATGAGTTGAAACTCAGATAAAAGGATTTCGAAAGGATTCACCTGATATTGGAAGAATAGAAATATTTGCATTTGGATTTGCCTTTTTGGGGCTCTTTATTTCACATTTTCAAAGAATACTTAGAGATGTTTATGCTCAACTGTTCAATTCAAATCGATGCATTCGGTTGTATAAAGACTAAAAATTTTCAAATCAAGAATTTCTTTCTTTGAAAACAATATTCTTTGAAATTTGCATATGGTATAAAGTTTTCAGATAAATGTTTAGAGTGAAATTATTATTTGAGTTTAAAAAAAAATATTTGGAATATTTTTTTCTGCATTTTTTATATCCGAAGTATGCAACAATAGAATTTTAAACTTATCGATGAATTAAATGAAAGGATTAAATTGTCTTGAAAAGTGACATTTTATTATATAAATATCTCTTTCAGCGTAAATTAAATTGAAATATAAACTTAAAATTATGTTAAGAAACAATATATTTTTGTTAGTATATCTGATCTGAAATTATTAAAAAATATTTAATAAAATAATTTTACTTATTTAATAATCATGTGTACAATAAATTAAAAGGAATAAATATTAAATATAAATATTTATTATTTTTCTAATGAAAAGACTAAATAATTTACCGGCAGAATTTTTCCTTTTTTTTTAAACTAGGGAGTAGAAGCTCTTCGCTCCATAATCTAAATTCTGTCTATACTCAAATAATCAAAAGGAGATTTTCCCCCCGCCTGTTCTAATGAAGAATTTAAGATGTATCACATTTTCTTTGTAATTATAAAATATAATAGTAAACTCACTGAAAATTATAAGACAAAAAAGCTTCTATATATTTGAAAGAAGTATTATTTCATCCATTAAAGAATTGCTAGATAGATTTCATTTTAAAGATTGATTGTAAAGTGGAATTCCACTTTTTTTAGTTCCGTTTTCTATCTAAAAATTTATTAATAAAATCCGATAGAGTCACCTAAAAATTATAGATATAACTGGAGATCTTCAACTTAAGATACATTTAGATATATTGAGATACAACTACTTTTACAATTTGGTGACCAGCTATTTTAAGGAAAATATATTTCTTGAAAGTAACAAATTTATTTTGTAGTGAATAACAATTATAAATTCCAGAAGGCGCTTTATTCTTCGTTCGGAGTCCAAAAAACATCTACAAAAAAGAATTTGGTTTATATCGATATTATGAGAATACAAGACCTTGATAATTCATACAGATAATATTAACCAATTACAGTAGCTTCTTCAATGTAATAATAAATGAGTGATATAAAGTAGCAAATGAAGAGGTTGAACAATTATACTTTTATTTCTCCCTTATATCCAAATGCAGAAAGTCATTTCAGTAATGATTGTATTTCTCACGTATTTCTTGAAAACACATGTCTTTTAAAGTTAAGGAGTAAATAATTTTTCATTAACTAATATCCATTTCGGAAAAAAATCATCTTTACAGAGGAAAAAATTTCTGAATTTCCTTTAAAATTTCGGTGAAATGATACCTATGCCACAAACATGCCATTCTAAATTAATAGTTCATCATATTTTAATTGAATGTCCAACTTTTGAACGCCCTTCGCCACTATTTTTTTATTCGCCATATGTAACTCTCCCAGAATTGTTGGGAAAGAATTCTATCCAAACATTTTTACATTTTTTACTATTTTAATTTTTAAATTTAAAAATTAATCTTTTTTACCATATATTTAACTTCAACTATTTCCATTTTTTAAAATTGTTCTTTTAAAACAAAGATATAATATTTCGTTTACATTTATATATTGGTTATAATATATTGTTTTTTCATAAACCTACTTGATCTTATGCAAAGTTTTAAACATTAACAAGGTTTCTGCTTTAACATATAAATGGCGCAGTTTGGCCAAAAATAGCCTTTGCGCGAATACCCAAATAAATCAGTTAGACTTCCTGTAAATCTATAAATAATTACCTAAGCACTTTTGCATCATATATATCAGCTTTTTTTTTACAAATTCCATAAAATGTATTACTGATTTATACTTTCTGGATTTCTGGAAGAAATGATTTTTTACTTGACCTTTAAAATTTGAAAAAGTGGGGATGATATATTATCAAAATCAGTAATTCAGTTATATTTCAATATCCTTTTTTCTTATTTCAATGTCTAAAATAATAAAAAAATAAAAAAAAGTTCTTTCTTTTCTGTCTTTTCATGTTTTTTTCCGACAAAGGAAACAAAGCTGAAAAAAAAAAATACCTAAAGGGTATTAATTTGATATAAGTGTTCTTTGGAACAAATTATTTTTATTTTTGAAGATTACGACCAGGAAATTCACCATTTGGCTTTCTCAAGAGTCCAATCCAAAAGTAAATCCGATTTATAAGGTGTTAAGTTATTTAACGTTTACACGAAGACCACTGCTCCTTGGTTGGTTTTATTTTTTTATTAATTCCTCTTATTTTTTTTTTATTCTTCTGTAAAGATGATGTTGGATTATATTCCTGGAAACAATAATCCTATTGAAGGTTGGTAAACACAGCGACAGTTAAAAGAGGATCCAGATTAATTTAAAGCAAAGATAAAATTATACTTTTGTTGAGAAAAATGGCCTGCAAGAAAATTAGGAATATTTAGAATGGAATAAAAATACATCTACATACACTGATGCCACGTTGAAGAAATTTCGTGAAATAATAAATAGAAAAATTTGATAAATTAAGTTATATTCATATATAATTTATTATTTTTAAAACTATAATAAAAATAGAAATAAAAAATATGTAAAAATTCAGAATGATTAGATTGCATATAAAAGTTTGCGGTTGGACTTTTCTATATAACATTCTTTACACTGGGATACGTAATCAATTAATTCGTCGGATTCATTTGAATTAAGGAATTTGTTGACTGTTTTGCTGAAGGCAAATCACATTTCGAAAGTAAGATGATAATGTCGGTATTTTATTTTGCAAAGAATAATGTTTATGCATATAACAAATTATATATATTGGACATTTTGAAGATATAAAAAAATTCTTTATTTTTATGATATTTGATTGATAAAAAATAACTGTTTACTTAATTGTGATGAAGCATTAGCTCCCAAATTCCCTGTTTTGTAAAAATTCGTTTCAAAATGGTTTTATTTTTTATCTGGGATAAATCAAAATAATAGTAATTTAAATAATTGTTGATTTTTGAAGTATTGTTTAAGACAAAGAAATGGCCTTTTGCCAATGCCCTAATTGCCAAAATTGGATTTTATTTGAGAAAAATTTGTGAAGAATGATAATTACAAACATTAAAATATCCTCTCATTTAGCTGGAAGGCAAAGGTGGATTCCTTTATATCTTACTAACTATTCGCAAATTCCTTTCATATACCTTATAATTAATTCACACACACATACACACACCTTTCGTATGAAATTGTGTACCTTGGATAAGGCCGCGAATACCTTGAATGGCAGGCACTAACGCCATGAAGAGCAATTACAAAGCACAGATCTGGTGATAATTACAAAGTACAGATCTGATGGTAATTACAAAGTACAGATTTGATGATAATTACAAAGTACATATCTGATGATAATTACAAAATACAGATCTGATGATTATTACAAAGTACAGATCTGATGATAATTACAAAGTACAGATCTGATGGCAATTACAAAGGACAGACCTGATGATAATTAAAAAGTACTGATCTTTGGCGTTAATCTATCCTTTTTACGGAATCTATTATGTTGATAGATGTTTTGGATGTCTTTTTACAGACTGATTCAAACAAAAATTTAACAACAATTATTGTCATAAGACAATAAAGCGGACTTCAAGTCATTGCGTTGTGATAGCACTGACCAGATGGTCAGTCGCTGCAAAGAATTGTTTCAAAAGTTGACACAAATATCCATTTCGGATTCTAACCTTGTATATCAAATTTTATTCATATACCACTTTGCCTTCTGTAATTATTGAGTTCATTTGTTTCCAAACAGCCGGGTAGACAGAAGACAGACTCCCTATGAATAGTTTTTGCTCAACATTTGATAGAAATACCAAACACCTCAAAGCATTTATGAGTTTACTAACAGACAGACAACGATAATGCCATAAATATGTTTTTCAGACTCAAAGAGGTCCAAAACCAAGAGTTTCATCAAAAACTCGAGTTTGAATTTTTTTTTTTTTTTACGATTACAGTACCTTCTCTAAACTTCATATATACGATGGAGTAAAAATGGAATATTACATAATTAAGCAACCACAGGTAATGTTTATATTTTAGCAAGTGCCAAAAGTTTGTAACAGTCGGCATGAACTGAAAGTTTATCTTCGCTTTTTAAACATAGTTGAATGTATTAACTATCGTTTGCAAATATTTTTTCTCTCAACTGAATGCAAATATTTTAAATATGAAATCTTTTGATTTTTCATTTATATTGAAGAATAAAAATGGTCTGTTTTGTAATTAATATTGTTATTGGGTTCTTATCTGTCGTGCATTTAAATATTTCAATTACAACTATTATTTTGAGTAAAAGGAAATTTACGATAATTTTTTTTAATATTATTCAACATTATTGTATTTATTGTTAACTGCATGCCATTTTGAAATTTTAGGCTTAACCACATATTATTGTCATGCCTAGTCAATAGACCAAAATACTATCTTTGCCGATATTTTGGCGATAAATTTCTATTAGCAAATTAATAAATGAACCCATACTTGTGTTAAAGGCAAAATAATTGTCTTTTTATTACTATATTTTTATGCAATATGTGGTAGTTATCAAATGAATGTACCATCAAATTAATAATAGCTCCTGAATAACGAAGTCCATTTTAACAATATAAAGAACTAAAAAACACGCAACCTCTGGAAATTCTTAAGCTCATCGTTTGTACGTAATGTTACCATTAAATCTTTTTATTCCTAATTTTTCTAATTAATTTTATTCAAGCTTTTAATCTTTACTCTACGCCTAATTAAACAAATTCTACTTACTCATCGGAGGTTTTCACACTTCTTACAGCATAATTCCAGCCGGTTAAAATCCAAACAAAATTGTGCATGGCAAAATCTTAAATGCATATAATACATCGGCAAAGTGCTATACGCATGTGTGTATGTACGTCTGCATGTGCGTGCGTGTTTGTGTATTTCATCTGAAAAGCAATAAACGTTGTCGCAAATTAATTCATTCCATCATCTTTAAATAATATTAAGAATACAGATATTTCTAAAAGATTAAAAATCATTATTATTAAAATATGGAAAATAATATCTAAGTACTTTATACAAAAAATATAAATAAGTAGATAACTAAAATTATTGCACTGCTACATTTTCTGTATCCTCGTAAAAATGTAAACATAAATATAAACATTTAAATCTAGTGAAATTAAATGTCGCGCTTTTTGCAGAGAGGGAGTTTATTTTTTTATAAACTTTTCGGACAACAAAGTAAATCTTAAGATAAAAATTCATTATTTATTGAAAATATAAGTAATTCAAAAGAAAACGATTCATTCATACTGGATGTTAAAAAGAATAATATTTTAATTGATTAAAAAATGTTACATTACCTTTAAAGTTAACAAACTAATGAATAAAATATTATTTTCCCTTCTTTTAGTAAGTTTAAAAATTAGAAAAAAATAATTTTCTCATTCACATAATTATACTAGAAAAAAATATCAGAACCTTTTTCACCAATTCTAACTTCTGGAATGTCTAATGTGGTAGTAATAAGATAATTTATAAATAGTAGAATTCAGTATTATAATACTGCCATCAAATTCATCCCTTTTCGAAATATACCTGCTTAATGATTTCAAGAACCACCTCAGAGAATGTCACTGTTTTCAAAATTATAAATTACAAAATTTTGCCTCAAATTTTCTTATTTAAATAATGATACGGTTTCTCGGTCGTTTCCTTTAAAATTGTTTATGAATCTTTATTAACTTTCACAGAGAACATTTTTCTTCAAGTTTCGAAAATATTATATCAAGCGCAGCCTTCAACCTTTTTACTTTTCAAAATATTTATCTCATATACGGACCAGAGCGATTTACTTGTAATAAAAAAATTTCCATTGCATACAAATTAAAACACAATATCTTCCTGATTGCCAAGTTATGCTGAGTTTTGGCCAAAAATTCAATTCTATTGAATCATATTTACAAAATATTAGCCTTCGCTCCATAAAAAAAACTGCTTTTATACTGCAATTTTAAGTATTTAAGAACTAAATTCTGATAAGTAAAATATCGATGTTATGACTCTAAAGCAAATTATATGCAATGTTAAGAAATCCATGTTGTTGTTATTATGCCATAAAATGAAACATGAAAGCCTGGAACTAAGATGCCATTTATTTGAGAAAATTAATTTAAAGAGACATTTCTGGTGAATCTTAAAAAAAAAAAAAAAAAAAAAAAATGTTGAACCACGTACCTTTTACGATTAAGAAATAAAATAAAAGGTACATAAAAAGAAATTGCGCACATCAAGCATTTTTCTGTCCTTGGATTTTTTTGTCATTGATAATGTTTCAAAATGGAGAAAATAGTTCGTTAATATTTGAAAAATTTTATCGTTTGCTTAAATAATATATCGGAGAATTTGAACAATATCTAAACCAATGAGATGCCAGAAATTTCATATTACTATACAGCAACTTGATATTACAAGGACATAATGAGCATCAACCCACAAGAGTACAACAAATTTCGGAAGATTTCTACCTTATCGGAGTCCATATAAAATGTTTTTTTTTTATTACGAATAACATTTATTTTTAAAGCATGAAAGAAAAATTTTGAAACATATATTTTCATTAAAACGTCAAGTAGAAAGAAAGCAACTAAAACATGGAAAAACTTCTTCCCTTGTTAGGTGGAATTTTTCAGTCTTTTCTAAAAGAATCTTATGGGGAATGAATGTATAAATCATAGGGAGAGGTCACCACAAAACCTTCTCGCATACCCTCTAATAAACGTGTCTTAACAGAGAGAGCCTTGCATGACACTCGCACAATAGTTACGAGTTATTGAAATTTGGCTTGAATTTAGCATTTTTACTGAATATATCGTGTGATCCTTGGCGATTTATTTGGCGATGAATCCCTGGAATGTGGTTAATCGCATCCAAAAATCAAATGTATGCTTTAGATACGTTTTCCTTAACCGATTAAAAGAAAAAAAAATGACACAAAGCCACACTCGTAATCACAAAATCCCAAATTCGACATATTTAAGTCAATAAGTTTTGGGGCAAAAGCTCAAAAACTCATGTGCCAACCTATCTGCACGAAATGTTTCTGAAAGTGCAGATGGACAGACGGTCCATCTCTTATTATATTTCGCTCAAAATTCGACAGGTGTCTACACTATAGACGTTAAATATGTATACCGAATCTTATCTATCTAGCTCACTTCGTTTTATAGTTATCATATTAACTTATATTCGAACGAGAGGAAAAAAGGAGCTCCTCTGAAGAGATTTTACTCAACATTTTATAGAAATCTGCGAATTTGGTTCAAAATTCATATAAGTTTCTACCGTCTAGATCAAAGGGGTTCTCAGTTATCTTTGTCAACGACAGACAGACGAACGGACATTTGTACAATTTGTTTTTCGAACTCAGAAAGGTCTAAAACGTGGAGATCCGTCAAAATCTCGAGTTCAAATTTTTCGACGATTACAATACTTTCTCTATACTATGCATACGAGAAAGTAGAAAAAAAAGTTGGCTAGTATAAGATTGAAAAAGGCGAGAGGACGAAACCGAGCAGATCGGAATGATCGTAAAGCTCGTTTCACGGGTTATTGAGAGAAAAGTTATGATCTAAGAAAACATACCCTTTTTCTTCTGCATCGGCTAGCTTTTTCCCCCTTCTCGCTCTATACCTAGGCTAGACGTTACTGAAAGAAAGGCTATTGTTGTTTCCCATTTGTTGCTTTTATATATTTATAACAATTCCTTAGTTTTCTATCAAAAGAAGTAAGGTAAGTTGTCTTTTTACAGTTGAATGCACAACCACTTTTACTTATTGGATGGGATATTCTATCGGAAGTATACGTTTGTTGATGATGGCTTCCATTATTCAATTCTTGCATCTGCGTTCGAAATAAATTAAATTTTTAAAACGTGGGTATTGAAAAGAATGAATTGGCTATGCGAAAATTTCTTTTCTTTGTATTATTCGTAAATTTCAGCTTCAATTCAATTTTTCGGGCTATGGTTTCAAGTTATATTTAAGAAGTTTTTGGCATTTTTAATGGAAAAGAATTTTAAAAAAATGAATAATTACAAAGAACTTTACTGACATTCTACATAGTGAAAAATCGGAAGGCTTTTAAATTTGAAATAAAAGTAACATGATTTTTGTTCAATTTAGTTTGTTCAATTAAACTATCACAAAAGTTTTTTTTTTAACATTATGCGAAGAAAAAGTATATTCATAATACCACATGTTTGAAAAAAGATTTAAACCACAATGTACAGTGGAAAATAAGGCCAAAATAATTACAAAATTATATGAGCAACATACAGCCATGTTTTTGAAAATTAGCTCATTAATTAATTTTCTTACCTTTAATTATTTCATAACACAATTTTATTAATAATGACTGAATTATTTCAGTAGAATGTCATTTTTTGATTACCGATCGAAAATATTCACAATGTTATCTATAACAAAATAAATAAATCAGCCAAATCAATTTCAGAATTCCAGCAATATAACACCATTTAATAAGCATTTTAAAACCAAAAACTCGTTTTATAGCCAAAAAATGCATCAGCTATATTCTTAAATAATGCAAGAAAAATCACTTAAAATAAAATGTTGTTGATTCTGATTTCTCAATACATTGAAAGGGAAATAAAATAATATTTCATTAAACAGTTATTCAAATAAAAGAAAAACATTTTTTCAACTTAAAAATGGAAATTGAAGCAGCATATTATGTTGAAGCTAAAATCTATATATCTGATGATTTAAATATTTCCTAATTTTGAAGAAATATTATTATTTTCACATTTTTTACAAAAATAATACTTTTGTTTCCATATTGTTCATCAAACATATTATAGCACTACCTTCTAAATTGTTTGCAAATAAGAAATTTGATTTAGATTTCTATTGACTTACTGAGAATACAATATCATAAAAACTGAAAAAAATTTATTATTTCGAACATTTTTTTTTCTTTCTTAAGTTTATTCTTTTCATAATAGGCCTTACATATTTTTCTAGATATTCGTGTTCTTCAATACATGTTAAGTTTTAACCAAAAAAAAAAGCATTAAATTCCCGTTATTGTATTGATATCAACATCAAGAAATAAAAACTGCTCTATTTCAAGTAGTTATATTTATTTTGAAGAAAAGAAAGAAAAATTTTGAAAAATAAATTCGGAACTCTTGTGGAATGTTGAAACACTCAATGGCTTCTTTCTCAATTGGATGAGCCATGTGTCTCTTTTTTTAAGGAATTTCGAGAAGATCAGTTGGATATAAAAAAGGGGGTCGAGTGAGATTGAAATGGAAAAGGCATCAATAGAAGTGGATCTAAATGATCATTTCACGGTTTGTTTTGAAAAGAAGAAAGATATGATCTGAAAAATGCTACTTTTTTCGCTCTCACTATAGGCTCTCATCTATTTCTCAGAAATATTTGACTTTATCGAGTGGGAGTATCCTTTGCCATTGTTTCTTCTTCACTTCTATTGTTATTATCTCTTTGTTTTTCAAAGCGAAAGCTGCATTTTTTCTTCCAAATGCAAGAACGCTTATTGTATGTAATATAATAAGTGTTATGCATGGAATTTGGAAGTACTATATCTTTTGTTCATAGCAACCACAATTCAAGCAATTTTACTTGGAAAATGGGTACATTGAAGGGAATAAAAAATATATGATAGTGAAATCTCGTGGGATTTCGTTACTCCTGCATTTTAGTCTGTTTGGAGTTATTAGTTTTAAGCAGAAACGGTGCACTAAAACTCGAAAATACTCTTTCCTGTAACAGGCGGGTCGTTTCTGTCTTTTCTAATGGAATCTCTAGGAGATTGGATGTATGAATAAAAGGCTAGAATGAGATTGAAAAATGTGAGGGGACCAATCAGAGCAGATCGAAATGATCGTAAAACTGGTTTCATGGATTTTTAAGAGAAAAGATATGATGTGGAAAATCTTACCTCTTCCACACATACCTTTTTTTCTGTCGTTGTTGCAGCCTCTCACTCTTTTTTTCGCCTGAAAGTTACAGAGAATAAGAGGCTATTTTTGTTGTTATTCATTTGTTGCTTTTGTATTCTATTATAATTATGTTATAACCGACTAAAAGCTGTCCTTCTTACAGTAGAATGCAGAACCGCTTTTACTTATCGGATGGGAAACCGGATCGGAAGTGTACTTTTGTTGATGATGGGTTCCATTATTCAATTCTTGCATCTGCGATTGAAAGAGTAAAAAAAAAAGAAAAAAAGAACGAATTTTTTCTAAAACTTGTTTATTGACGAGAATGAAGTAAGTGAATGTGGAAAGATTTCTTCTCTTTATCTATTTCCCAAATTTCAGCTCCGATTGTAGTTGTTGGCATTTTAATGGCCTGGAGTAAATAAAATGAATATTTTTAAAAAATAGATTTATTGAACTTGTGTATAGTGGAATAGTTTTAAACTGAATAGATTTAAAGAAATTTTGCGTTGCACAATAGTTTTATATTGAATATTTTATAAAACTTATGCATTGAGGAATTTGGGATGGCTTTCAAATTTGAAGAAAAAGAAACATGATTGTTGTTCAATTATATTAAAATTTTACAAAGAAATTTTTTATATCAGACGAAAAAATACATTGATAATAACAGGAGCAAATCGTAAATATTTGACAAAAGGTTTAAACCACAATATTTAGAGGCAAAGAAAACGAAAAATTTTGCAAATTTATATAAAGAACTTCAGTATCATGCTTTTAAAAATCAGCTAATTATTTAGTTTTTATGTCTTTAAAGATTTGATGAAACTATTTTAATAAGTAATAGTGACTGAATAGAGTTTCAATTTTTAATTAACGAACCAAGATGTATAATGTTATCTTACACATTGTAAACATCTGCCTAAAATAATTTTAAAATTCCAGTAATATAACACTATTTAATAAATATTTTAAAACCTTAAAAATTGTCTTTAAAAACAAAAATATATATATGACAACTATATTCTCAGATGTTACAAGATAAATATCTGGAAATAAAATGCTGCTGATTAAGTTGAGTGAAAGTTGAATTGAGTCATTAGTTAATCAGTTAAGTTGAGTTGAGTCATTGGATTCTCAATATATGGAATAGAAAATAAAATATAAATATTTCATCAAACATTTATCTAAATGCATGCGAAACATTGTAGAATACTTTCATTATTGAAATTCACTATCTATATATAACATTACTCTAGATATCTTTTATTTAAAATCAGTAATTGCAGCAGCTTATTTTACTGAAGTTATGAAATTTATTTCTCATAATTTAAACTTTTCATTATTTTTCAAAACTAATATTTTAGGTATTTTTCCAAAGATAGTACTTTAGCTATTATTATTATTTAGCTATTGTTCTGTATAAACATTGTTAAATTACATTGAAAATCGTTTGCTGATAAGAAATTTTTGATACAATGTTTAGATTTCCAATGACTTATTGCGACCCCAATATCATAAAAACTTCAAAATTGAGCATTTTTATTAGCTCGAACACTTTATATTCTAAAATTTATTCTTTTCATCATAGGCCTTGCATATCTTTTCTATATATTTACTTTTTTTCTTGAATTTGCTAACTTACTTCAACACCCACAAAGTTTCATAAAAAAACACAAAAACATTACATTAAAAAATTTAGAGGCATAAACTCCTTATCATTATACTGACATTGACTAAAGAACTGTTTTATTTCAAGAAGTTATATTTATTTTTTTAAAATGACGGAAAAACTTTACGAAAAAACTCCATACATTCCGAACTCTTGTGAAAAGGTTGCAACATTCAGTGGTTTTTCTCTCAATTGGATGAACCATGTCTCTCTTTTTTGAAGGAATTTCGAGAAGGTCTGAAGGATATAAAAAGTAGGTCGAGTGAGATTGAAATGGAAAAGGCACAAATCGCAGTGGATCTAAATGATCATTTCACGGTTTCTTTTGAAAAAAAAATATATGATCTGGGATCACTCTCTGCTGTAGTCTCTACTCTTTTTTTCTTAGATATATTTCACTCTGTCAAAGGAAAGCAACTTTTGTCATTGTTTCTTCTTCACTTCTATTGCACTTTTCTCTTTGTTTCTCTAAACGAAAGATGTCTTTTTTCTTCCAAATACACAAACGCTTATTTTATGGAATATTTGTTGAGAAATATATCGTTGATCATAATAGCCACTATTTAAGCCTTTTTACTTGGAAAATGGGTGCATTGAAGGGAATAAAAAGAATATGATTTTAAGATTTTGCTTAATTTTGTTCCGTTGTGTTTGTTAGTTTTCAGTATCAACTCATGTCGCCATGGCTTTTTAGATCATTCCATTAAATCATCATCATGTTGGAGTGTTTTAAAATCATTCCATTTTGTTATTAATACTGAAATGAATTTGTGAAATGTATAAAGTCTGGCAACGATTTTTTTCAAATATATGATTTTTATTGGTTATTTAAGAAGGAAATTCTTGTGTATACATATTCGTTAAATATTTTTCTATTCATGGGAAATTGTCTATAAAACCAAATAATATTATCAGTTTTAAATAAAAATTTAGAGCTCATGCTTCATCAAGTAAAAAAAATCACTTCAAAATGCATGCCTTTGCCGTAAAAGTTTATTCATAAATGAAAAGATAATCACATAGTTTAAGAAAATACTCTGCTTTCATTCCAAATAAAATCGTGCTCGATGATTTCTATTGTTAGAATAACAGTTTTATTTCAAATTTTAAATTCTGTTGTGTTTCTCAGTAATTTTTAATTCCTCATTGTTGAGTGGTTCTTCGTTTTATATTTAGTAATCATGGGTTTGAATAACTATTATTGTGGAAATACAGAAAGAGCTGAATTTCTTTAGGAAATTGTAATCAAATATTTTAAATGTAATGCATGAAACCATTTCTAAATACAACGAAAATTTGCTTTCAGTTTACTAGAAGACAGGTTCTTAAGACACTTCTTAAAATATGGAATTCCGTCAAGCAATTAACTATTAGTTTGTTTTTAAATGATTGCAACATGAAAATAGTCCTTCTTTTCTGTTCCTATTATTTCATCTTCTTCATTAGCAATGAAAGAATGGTAATCATACAATTAAACAAGCAATCAGAAATGATAATGAAAATTAATATTGATGAATAAATGTTAAAAAAAATATCAAATCGGATAGATTGTTTTTCATTTGGTATTTTGAAATAAAAAACCTTTTTTTTTCTATTTCTATAGAAATCATTGCTTGAAAAATATATTTTGAGATTTCATTTCTAATTTTTGTTAAAATTGATGTGGCAACTTTCTTTAAATTCCATTCATTATATACAGTAGAAATATCTGTTAAGAATTTGTATTTAATATAAGCCTCTCAGAAATACTAAACTATGATTATAAAATGTTGGTGCACGAAATCTTACAAAGTAATTGGTTTATATTTAAATATTTTGAACTCAATTTTCAAATAAAGAAAATTTAGTTAAATCTAACTTTTTCAAAGTCAAATAAACACGGGATCTCCATCAATAATTTTTTAATAAAGGAATCTGTCTGCTCTCTGTGGGAAACCATCTCCGAATTAATTAGAGAAAAAGATCCGTATACTTCTTTGTATCTAAGAAATCGGGATGCCAACAAAATGATTTCAAAAAGCCTAATTTATATTGGAAGGTACTTTGCTTATTAGGGTTTTCTTGCTTATTTTTAAGAGTTTTTATTTAATCTTAAAAAAATTCTAATGGCAAAAAATAAGCATGTTTTTTATACAAACTTATATTTTATCCAACATTTTATTCTAGAAAAAATTGGATGCATCTGGTATTCGCTACTTATAAAGAAGTTATCATATAGCAAAGCAATATCTAAATGAATAATATGCTCAAAATTCTACTAAACAGTAATTATAAGCTCAATCCGCTTATGATTATTGTAATCATAATCTCAAACCACAATAATCATATGCTAAACAATAATCATAATGCTAAATAATAATCAAAATGCTAAATGATAATCATAATGCTAAATGATAATCATAATGCTAAACAATAATCATATGCTCAAACCGCATACATAATAATAACCATATGCTCAAACCGCTGTTACTGTATTCTTATTTCAGTTATTTGATCAACACTAAACCATATCTTCCGATATTATGGATTTCATATACATAATCATTTCCTATCACGTGTTACTTATTTGTCAGAACATCTTGTGGGATTTCCAAAAGAGTTCAGTAAACTTTTACTAGACGCTTTTCATAAAGTATTTCTTTAAGATTCCAATACATAAGGCTTAAAATAAGGTATTTTCAGAACTTTCCTTGCAATTTCCTAATCACTAATGGTTTTATTTTCTCCCATATCCCCTTTTATTTCTACAATTGGGGATTTGCCCTTTATAAGGTTGATTTCGTGGTTTTTATCTTCTTTTTTAGTTTCTGAATTAGTTTTGAGCTCACAGGAAATTATTTCTGACATGTCCTTCCATTATATAGTTTGTATGATCAGTTTCAATGACTTTAAAGTGTAATTTGAAATAATGTCTCAAGATAGATTAATTCAATTTGTCTCCCATCTGATATAATCTTAAAAGAACGCAGTCTATATGAGTATGATTATAGACGCGAGCATGTATTTTACGAACTTAAAAATGTAAACATGCGAGGATTAAAGATATTTCTGAAACACCTAATGTCATATCTAAAATACATTTTCAAAAACAATTAATAATGATCAGTATAATAATAACAGGTAATAATAATAAGCAAGAATAACCAATATTAATAGGTATGTAATTAATTATTACTACATTTTTATTTATTACGTAAGTTATTACGCCTTTTTATTTAATTTCTGCTTTCACCAACCATACTTCTTTAAAATTCTAATATTGCAACTTTATATAATTTAGATATGCTATAATAATATTTTTTCCAAATATATATTCAAAGTACACATCCATTCAAAAATGCCTAATTGCTTCTTTATTTTTACTCTTAGCTTGATGGAAAATATGCATCTGAAAGTTAAGAATTAAAAAAAAAATTGATAATCTGAGATTGGAGAATATTTTTTTTTGTTTAAAAATATAGTTTTGTCTTTCAAAAGAAATTAAATTATCGTTTTCGATTATTAAAAACTCATTTTTTTCCTTCCCACAGAAGCATCATGTAATTTAAGTATCTTTAATTCATATCAATCAAAGCGAAAAAAGAAAAAAATAAAGATTTATTCCAATGCATTATGAATTCAAATTATTTCTTCAAATCAAATTAAACCAAAAAATAAATTGAACTCATTCAATTAGTAATTGAAAATCATTCAAGTAAAATAATACCCTCATGCAAGTATAAATTAAGATTTCTGTTTGAATAAAAAGTACGTTCTGATGTCTTAAAGGATAAAATATTTTTAATCAGTAATTGATAATATTGTTTACTCTACAACGTTAAAAATCATTGAAAACTGTAATTAAATATCCCTTTCCCACACATGAACAAATATTGACTTTTTAGAAAGATACCACTTATTTTAAAAAGCTGCTTTTTTTCCCCTATTCAAACAGTATTACTTAAATAAGTTTTGTTTTGAACGTGAGCTGGAATAGAAGTGAAAATCAAACTTCAAGTTATAAAAATGTGTGTTGTTAATTAATTAATACGTGCATTAAATTTTTATACGTTTTCATTGCTGAAATTTAAATCTTATTAATATTTTAATCTGTTGTTGCGTGAAATGAATTGCAAATTTACTTTGGCAATCCAATTTATAAATGTTTGGTTTAAAAAAAAAATCTTTTATTTAGAAATGAAAGAGGAATAGAAAGTATTAAAGCACTTTACCAGGATATTTTCGCAGTAATATTTATTCTTCCATAAGGATAATTTGTTTGAAATAGAGATAATTTGTGTAGAATTTTTTGATTTTTTTTTCTTATCGTTTAATATATTTCTTTTTTAAAGTTTGATGAAAAATATCTATTATTTATAACATATTCCATCGTGCTGTGAATAAATAGACAAATAGCATCACAAAATGTTTAGATTATAAGAAATTTTATGACTTGTTGATTTGCAAACATCCTACACTTGCCATAAAAAAATGTGATTTAGAAAATTTGTAAAACTGTTTCCGTTAGAAATTTCTGTACACACACACACGCACACACACACACACACACACACACAACAAATCTGCATATGTAATTAATGATTATTTTAAAATATTATCCTATTAATAGGAGTATTTTGATATTCCGTAAAAACCGTTTATCTAATATAAACAGCGAAAAAAGAATATATTTAAATAACAGTCTTTAGAGCATGATTTCTAAAAGCAATTTCCTTTAAATATCTTTTTAAGTTTTCAAATTTTAATAAAGATATAGTTATCAGGTACTTTATAATATCAGTTTTTTTTAAATTACAAAATAAGATAGAAACGATAATATCCAAGGTCATTAAATAAATTCTCATAATTGCATAGCAATATCATTAATCTACTAGCAGGCGCCTGTACTTAAGAGATGTATTAGAAAAGGATTTCGTTTTAAATCTTTTTAATGCAACAAGCTACGAAAGCATGACTTTGGCTAATCTTGAAGTTCCTTTCAAAGAACTGTCAGTCAACTTACGGAATTCCAGTCGTTAAGTACTTTCCTAGTCAGCTAATTGTATTTCAGAGAAATGAGCCATGGTTGATATAAATTTTTGCTTTATCTTTTTTTGTTTGTTGTTTCAGAAAAAAATGTCACTGCGATTAATTGTTACATTATTCCTTCGACAAACAATAAGGAAAAACTTTTTGAAATCAAATGCTTAATCAAAAGCTATTATGATAGAATACTCAAAACAAAGAAGTTATACCCCTGCAAAGCGAACTAAAAGTCAGTATCAGAACTGGGTCTTAAAAGAAGTGAACCTTCCACAATAAAAGGCTCTGTTATACAAGATAGCTCTTCACAAGATATAGCTCCCAGATTTGTCAGAAATTTATATATTGGCGTATCTTCAGTGCATTGAGCATCTTGTAATGATGTAATGAAATGAATTTGAAACCGACTTCAAGAAGCAAGGATTTATTTCAAAATATATTTTCAAGGCAATCCTAAGTAAATAAGCGATCTTAAATAAGTTTCATAGAATTTTCAACATATTATCTGATGAATTCGATTAATTGCATATGTATATAGATGTTTTTCAATTGAATTCTTCTGAACTTTCAACTTCATGAAGTTGCATTTGCATCCTTAATTTATTTCTGTGTTATTAAGAAGGCTGTACAGAGTTTTTAAAATCCTTACATGCTTTTTGGTGTTTCTGTGACTCTGGGTGTTCAAATTTTTATAAAATTATCTATTCATTTATGATTTTTTTAGATTATTTTTCGGAAATTTTATAATCACACCAATTTGTTTATATAACTACTTCATATAGTTTTGTTTTTTATATAAGTTTTTATTATCAATCAGATTCAGTTATTATAATGTTTGCCCTTTCTGCATTTGATGTTCATTTATTTCTGCGCTCTATTTACTGAATTCTTTTCAACAATGCTGCTTTTTTTGAAATAAATAAAATAAAGATAGACAAAAAAAATAAGGAAATACATAGGAGATTAAAATCGAATGAATTACATGTCTAACAAAATGAAAAATTTATTATTTTTCGCTGAAGTAATCATTAACGATCCTGCACATAACTTTAACTGACATTTTTAACAAATATTAATCCTGAAGAACGTACTGACTGCAAAAAGTGACTAGTAATGTAATAAAAATTTTATAATATTCTAAATAATCTAATGTCATCTATTATTAGATGACATTAGATTATTTAGAATATTATAAAATTTTTACTACTATACTGTAATAAAGCAAATTTCAAGTAATCTTATAAAGTTTTATAATAAAGCAAATTTAAAAATAATCTAATGAAAAGTAACTAAATGTCAATGATGTAACATTACAAATACTACATTTTGTTTTTACGTACTTTTTCCTTGTTAGTTATGATTTTAAAAAATCTTAACTTACTATCATTTTAACAACACAAATTTTGCATTTCTTTGACCGAAACTCACTCTATTATTAGACAATGGTCTCCTTGAGAAAAATTATAAAATAAATTAACTTTCCTCTACAGGCAGTTGATCGATCTGAATAAGAGAATTCAAATCTTCAAGCTTCAGTTAGGTTAGTTAGTTTTAGTTTAGGTTATTTAGATTCAGTTTAGATTAGTTTTCATCTTTATTTAAAATATAATCTTGACATGAAAAATTTATTATTTTTCGCTGAAGTAATCATTAACGATCCTGCACATAACTTTAACTGACATTTTTAACAAATATTAATCCTGAAGAACGTACTGACTGCAAAAAGTGACTAGTAATGTAATAAAAATTTTATAATATTCTAAATAATCTAATGTCATCTATTATTAGATGACATTAGATTATTTAGAATATTATAAAATTTTTACTACTATACTGTAATAAAGCAAATTTCAAGTAATCTTATAAAGTTTTATAATAAAGCAAATTTAAAAATAATCTAATGAAAAGTAACTAAATGTCAATGATGTAACATTACAAATACTACATTTTGTTTTTACGTACTTTTTCCTTGTTAGTTATGATTTTAAAAAATCTTAACTTACTATCATTTTAACAACACAAATTTTGCATTTCTTTGACCGAAACTCACTCTATTATTAGACAATGGTCTCCTTGAGAAAAATTATAAAATAAATTAACTTTCCTCTACAGGCAGTTGATCGATCTGAATAAGAGAATTCAAATCTTCAAGCTTCAGTTAGGTTAGTTAGTTTTAGTTTAGGTTATTTAGATTCAGTTTAGATTAGTTTTCATCTTTATTTAAAATATAATCTTGACAAAAAGGATTTCACTCAATTTAACATTAAAGGTACCTATGACAATATAAAAATTTAGAACTCGTAATTCCTTCAGCTGTACAATTATTTATTGCCATCATATTAATAAAATTCTTTGTGTCATTTAAGTCTATTTTTTTGGAATTGGGAGTATATAGATATTCTTCACGATTTAAAAATCAGCTATTAGGCTACGATAAGAGTGGACCATTTTTTTAATTTAGCAAAGAAAATTATGTTATTTTTATATATAATTACATTTAGATGGTTTTGATATCTCAACATGATCAGACTGAGTTTTAAATTTTTAGACACGATTAATCATAGGTAACATCGTAATTAAATTTTATATCGATTCAAATACAAAATGGAGATTGACAACCTTGGGTTTTTTTAATCAATACTTATTTAGATTATTTCAATTTTTTTGCCGAAGACTGAAATATGTTTACCATAAATAAATAAGTATGAATAAAGAGCTTGTATAAAATACAAATAATACTTTTATAAATACACTTGCATAAAATAATATAAATAATTATAAAAATACAAAGTTGTAACTTTCTAATTTTTTTTTATCTCGCAATGGGAGACAGGAATTCCCTCTCGCGGCCAGGGTCTTGGGAGTCAAAAAAACTCAGTTGTTATTTTTCTTTTTGTGTCTTTTGTAAACCGAATTGGGATTTACTTTGGAGACATTAGTCTGAAAAATCATGTAATTATCGAAAAAATTAAAAAAAAAATTAATATTAAAAATGTTAAATTTATTATGTTAAATGCTGAAAAGATGTTATAAGAAAACCCTAAACAATCTTTTATTGAGTATTTACTTGGTTTATGAATATTATGATGACATTAACAAATGATTCGATATGAACTGACACTGAAGCAGAAAAAAAAGGAAACAAATCTGAAATAACAGGAAAAAATCAAGGGGTGACAAAGCAATGCATATTTTTTCCCCCGGTATCTAGATTGCAATAATTTTTTTTCCTTCTTTAGAAAGCGCAGTTACACAAATAAGAATGGCATTGAAAAGATTTCAAAGCATATCCAATATTCGATTCTACGAGCGTAAGTAGCCATGTATGAGATGATAAAACCTTGAACAATCCAGCACCTTTTATAGAAAACAATGGATTTATAAAAGGTGTGCAAGTCAAAAAAGAGAAGCATAATAACAAAAGCAATTTTCTTTTCAAAAAAACCAAGTGCACTGAAAATAAAAAGGCAAGCAGTACGCTTTTATATATTTATATAAAAGATTTTTCAGATCATATCTCTTCTTTCAAATAACCGTGAAATGAGTTTGGGATTATTTGGATCCGCTCCGATTATTGTCTTTCTTTTTTCAATCTCACTCCAAAATGTTTTTAAAGGTATCTAAACTTCCTGAAGTTTTTCTGAAAAGAAAGATGCGCTTCCCCCAAATGCATTAAATTGCCACTGCTGCCATTTCAATTGTTATGACTGCATTCAATGTTTGAATGGAATTATTTTCCTCGGGATTTGTTTTCTTTATTTTAAAGAAAATTTTTAATTTTAATTAGAGCAACGTTTTATACACGAGTTTATATAAGAATAAAGACTTAGTGAAAATATCAGTAGATATTTTGTTGCTGTTCTTGATTTTTATCGTTTGATTCTGAAAATAATTTTGAAAACCAAATATATATATATATATATATATATATATATATATATATATATATATATATATATATATATATATATATATATATATATATATATATTATATATATATCTAATATATATATATATATATATATATATATATATATATATATATATATATATATATATATATATATATATATATATATATATATATATATATATATATATATATATATATATATATTAATTTTGATTGTTAAGAAAAGACTTTGAACAAATGATGATAATGACTTTTTGTTTATTTTAATAATTTTACAGGTTATCCATTGAAATGCACATTGCTTCAATAGTCTTATTGTTTATCCTCAAATTAGCTTATAGAGTGAACGGAATTACAAGTCCTAGTTAACCGTACCTGGAGACGGGAGTCAAAATGACTCCGCATTGCTAATTCGTTTATTACGTGGTTGCGTGTTTCCTTGAATATAGTCATCTACTCAGAACCTTGAAGTGTTTCTTTTAGCAGCATGTTGGCAAAAGTTTAAGTATGAACAAGTGCGTATAACCGAGTTATTCTTTTTCAAAGATTTTATAGATATTTATGGATTTATTGACTCCCCGTCTCTGAAACTGTGATTGAAAAAATATGTAACGAACTATTTAATTTTCGCATTTTGCATTCCAATTCGCTCCCTTAGTCTAAAGTAACATATTGTTGTTTAAAAAGAAACGAATAATACTCAACCAGAACATCACAGCCGGCATCCTGGCACAGGAGTAGCGCGTTTTTCCGTGATCTAGGAGCCACGGGTACGAGTCCCGGTTCGAGCATGGTTGTTCTTCTGTATTCTGTCTGTGAGGCGTGTATGAATGAGGGATATGCAAGCGGATGTGATGCATGAAGTAGCTAAGTCGTATTCTTTGCCCTAGTTTGCGCTACTGTAAGTAACAAATGTGGCCATAAGTAACAACAAAAGGCCCACACAGGAAAAAAATCAGCCATGTGATCCACATTTTGATGAAACTGTAATGAAAGGGTTTGAAGAATGTGACATGTCGGACAGATATTCTTGATATTAGCGATGCGGAAGCGATTATAAGCGATCATGAATTAGAAAATGAAAAAAAAAATGGCTTCGATTCAGAAGAAATAGAAGACTACATGGTTGACAGGGAAAATTATTTCTATGGATAAGGAAAAAATAGAGTCAAGTGGTCAAAGAAGCAGGTTAGTGAGTTCACATTCCAGCACAATATTGTTTTGAAGCTGCTCAGAATTCATTCTAATTTTCATCGACAATATCTGACTGAAAAGGGTGCCTGGGCCTAAATGTTTTCCACCGATATGTTGCTTATGATTGTAAAATATATAAATTTTAAATTTGTTGCAATTAGTTAAACATATAGAAATCCACAGAAGTCAGATTTTCGCGCTTTGGATATAGGGGAATTAGGCTTCTTTATGGGTCTAATGTTTTACTTTGCTGTTTTTAAAGTTGAATAATGCAAAAATAATAAAGAAACATTCTTAAAATAAAATTTTAAAATATTGTATTCTCAATTTTTGTTTGTTAAATTCTAACAGTTATTAACATTGTGTAATTCTGTAACATTTAACATCATAACATTCATCGTAACATTGTTAATACCATCATAACATTCATAACAACATTACATTCATAACATCATAACATTCCTCGTAACATTGTTAATACCGTCATCACATTCATAACAACATAACATTCATCGTAACATTGTTAAGCCCATCATAACATTCATCGTAACATTGTTAATACCATCATCACATTCATAACAACATAACATTCATCGTAACATTGTTAAGCCCATCATAACATTCATCGTAACATTGTTAATACCATCATCACATTCATAACAACATAACATTCATCGTAACATTGTTAAGCCCATCATAACATTCATCGTAACATTGTTAAGCCCATCATAACATTCATCGTAACATTGTTAATACCATCATAACATTCATCGTAACATTGTTAATACCATCATAACATTCATCGTAACATTGTTAAGCCCATCATAACATTCATCGTAACATTGTTAATACCATCATAACATTCATCGTAACATTGTTAATACCATCATAACATTCATCGTAACATTGTTAATACCATCAAACATTCATAACACCATAGCATTCATCCTAACATTGTTAATACCATCATAACACTTACTATGATTCCATTATTTTCCAGTCAAAGATTAAATAGGTTGATATTCAGATATATTATAAAAGTTACGTTTATTATAAAAATTTAAATTATAATTCAGGATATCACTTGATTTTTGTTATTAAAAAAGTCCACTAAAAATATTAAATATTGATGATGAATGTAATGTCAAGCTATGGAGTAAAATAAAAATTATATTATAAATTATGCGTTTATCAATCAATGATGTCAACATGTATCAGTGTTAAGATCACAGTAAATTTCATACTGAATGGCGCCAATAAATACAAAAATTATAATATTGTTTTCATTGTATTGTACAGTATTGTATGCTGTCATTTGTTAAAAAGAAGAGTACTTTTATTTTAAGACTATTACCTTCACTTGAATCTGAAAAGTTTACACTTATTATTGTTAAAAACTTTATTGGATTTGAGTTTCAATTCTGAAAAATATTATAAATAGGAAAGGTATCTCATAGCATCGAAGGTAGAGTAAAAAATAATCCTTGTTTCAAATCATATGATTTATTTTATTATTTAGTAAGGAAATTATTAAATCGTTTCAATTTTTTTTCGTTTATGTAGACTGTAAAAGAAAAGGATGAGTAATAAAATTATACTGAGATAGTTTACATTTTTAATTTATGTTGAATTTCTTTATTTATAAATTAAATATAGCTTGGAAAAAGTAAATGGTTCCGAAAAATAAGTAACTTATATTTAAAAGCAATTATTTCTGCATCTACTTCCTTCATTAAAATAGCAATATTGGTTATGAATGAATCTTTTTTTCTCTTTTGATAAATTTCAAATTATTAAAATTAAACATTGATAAAAAAAAGGATTATTCAAAATCGGATTTAATAATTGTAAACTGCTTCACATGGAAATACTAAACATGCCCAACTACTTTTTGTAATTTTTTTCAGCAAATATGCATCACTAATATCACTGAAGAAATAATCTAAATATAGAAATGCACGCATATGAATAATATATACATGCTCTTAAAAATAAGAGAATGTATCAAGCGAAGGGCGAAATTATATCTGAGTAAATATTAACTACATTATTCGGTGCTTTTATTAATGAGGATAGGCTTAATTATTGATCCTTTATTTAATTAATACATATTTAAGCATTGATAATTCTAAAAAGATAAAAATGGTAGGTGGATTTTTTGTTTAAATTTGAATAAACGCCAAAAAAATCAGCCAAAGATCATTTTCATTATAGTAACTATGAACAATTTTATTCAAGTGCTCTTCCGCATGTAGTTTACTTTAGCTTTAATAGTCATAGCACATTTATTTGTTGGTGAGTTGAAACTTACTTCAAGGACCAACCAAGTTAACAGAAAGTCGTTCTCTCTTCAATACTCTCTCTTTACATAGAAGATCCAACTCCCAGATAAAGCGATCATTTCGAGAGAATGTTTCAAGATGTTGTCTAGTATACTGATCGGGATATAAAAATTGCATTTTTTAAAAATAACAATACATCTTGAATATCTATCTAAAAGTAAATTGATTTTGGTTGGAGTTACTTTATTTAATGCTTACGAAAGAAGTATTGCTATGTTGTATGTATCTATGTTTTTCTGTTAATAAAGTTGGGGAACCAATTTTTCAAGTTTCCGAAGTATTAAGTTCTCGAAGGAAAACTCCGCATCCTACAAAATTGCAAGATGTGCAAACAGAAAAAGCATGACTGACCGTTTAGATTAATTGATATAAAGTGAAATTTAAAAGAAACTTTTCATTTCATTTTTGTTCGTTTTTGGTTTTAGGGGTATTTACATAACGTTTTAAAGGAATCATCTTCGAAAAATAATGGTAAAAGTAATTTTCATTTGATTACTGTTGTTGGCCAAGGTATTTGGATTTCTTGAAATTGGTCTAAAAGATTAATAAGAAAAATATATGCGTAGATATGTTTTCTTGTTTTTTTTTTTTTTTTTTTACTTTAAATGTGTATTTTTACGCCAGGTTTAAAATGCTCAGCAAAAAAATAAATGAAACATTTTTTATCAGAGTGCATGGCTGTTCAGTTTATAGAATTAATCTGTATCATGCTTCTTTCAAACGAATTTAGATTTTTTTGAAGCTGATTAAGCAGCTATAAACATTGATATAAAAACAAAAGAAATTCTTATATTAATAATCACTTATATCTATATGTATACCTATCAATTTTCTGATACAACACTAAATACAATAAAATTTACTTTAAAAAATGTATGATTCATTTATTTAAGTATTTCCATCTCATAGATTTATATTTTTCCTCACATAATGCTTATTGACTAAAAGTTTAATGAAAGATCTCATTCAATAGAACTAATAATATACCAATGTGATTTGAAAATTTGAAGATTTTAAAATAAGCAATACCAGGCAAAGATTTTTATTTGCACCATGGATACTACATCTTTTCCTAATATAAAATTAAATTAAATGTTTAAGCATTTGCAGCTGCGTTTTAAAGAGATATTTTTAAAAATTTCATTTTTGCATTTTAGACCATATTGTCGATGGTTTCAAAATCGATGCGTTGAACTGTTGGAATTAATTTACTCGCATAATTATTTCGAGAAAAGATATCAGAGAAATTATACAAAAAACACCTTTTTTTTCTTCAAATTTTCATTTACAAAGCAATCACAACCGAAAAAAAAAATCAATCCCCAGGAGACATCGTTTTATTTAAGTATAGGCACTCAAGAAAGCCAATATAGTAAGAAACCTTTTTTTTTTCAACCTATTAAGACCTGGAAGTGCGCCATTTGACTTTTCACTGATTCAAATTAGAAGTAAATTTGATTAGTACGCGTCATAAAATTATTTAATGTTTTTGGAAGGTCTCCAGTCAATTCATTTATATTTGCTTTGCTTGGATATTCTGAATCTGAGCTTTTTAAACTGATTAGAATTTTAAAATTCCAGAATAGCCTTCCTCTTACCATGGCCGCTTGAATGAATGATATAAAAGATGAGAAAAACTAATAGAATTTATAATATGATCAACAAAAATTTTGTATCTAATCTGTAACTCTACTTATGAGAAAAAGAATAAATATGTAAAAGTGTTATTCTTCTATTTTCAAAATTTAAATGTATTCTCCAAATTCAATGCAGGAATATCAAAATGCTTATAGAAAACTAAATAAATATTATTATCATCTTCATATATGAAAAATGTAAACTTATTTTTAATTAACTTTGATGGTCAAATGAAGTGAATAATTGTTGAATATGTTTGATATAATTATATTAATGAATAGAATTGATTAACACGTTGTCTTTACAATGCTTAAGTAAAATGATGAGACTTTTCAGATGAAACTTGCAAAATAATAATTCAAAATTTCCGGAGATTTATTTTTGAATTAAAATGTTTCTTTTTTATATAATACAGTTTTTAATAAATCCTCTAATTAAAATTAACAGCTTGCTATATGTTTATAGACGTCAAATTGGAATAGAAAGTCCCATTGTCTGGACTTTCAAATCTTTGAACAGTGTGTTTGATTTATAACTTCATTAAAATTGTTACCTTTCAGCAAAATATAAATAATCTTCATGTTTCAAAGGATTATAAGTTGTTATTTTGAATGCTTCTAAATGACAAATGTCGATTATTTTGAAGCATCTGCAGCAATGGTGCGTAGATTGAATCTGATTTTCCAGCAGAGTAATTTCAAAAATTACTATAAAACAACTCAATTCAACTCTTTTAAAAATTGAAATTCAAAATATGTTATTTTCATGAAATAATCAATTATATTTTATTATTATTTAATTTCATTTTTAGATGAATCAAAAGAAAAAGAAAGGCATAGCTAAACAAATTTGAATCTAAAATTATCTGGCTCAGTTCGGCCAAAATGATCTATGAGTCTGGAAAGAATCTTGATATGGGAAATATGTGTTTATGCGGATGCCAGAATTTATTTTTCATTATGACCAACATTAGTACACGAGCGATATAATGTGATTAAAAACCAATACCTGATTAGTTTATCAATACCTGACATTATTAAATGATTCTAATAATCTTCTAATGATGCCAGTATCTAGCATTATTAGAAGAATTATAATAATTTTACTTCATTTGTATTTACGAAACTTAATTCACTGACAATAAGGAAAAAATCACTGAATTGATAAATGATTGAATAGAGTTTTAAATGAACTGCACATAGTGTTACACCTCATCCTTCTAATTGGATTTCAATTATATTTATGCCGTATTTTAAAGCAACAGTAGGGCTATTTTGGGACGGATCACTTCATCTTGAATCGCCATCAGATGACGCGGACGACACTTGAGCTAGCAAGCCCCTCTCCAAACATCAGTATTAAACCAGCCGAAAGACGTTTGGTTGATGGATTTAACGTGCACCAATTCCGTTCATATGACAGCTCTTTGGTGGAATCGGGTCTCGAGCATGAAACCATTCGATTCCATAGCCGAGATAAAATCTTATCACTTCATAAGTAAACGAGATATCATGAGAAACTGGCAGTAAATATCAATAGTTTGGCCTTCCGACCTATAATAAACTTTATTGTTAAAACTAAGCATGTAAAACTACACCATAAAATGCATAAATTAAATGAATAATGCATAATTTAATAAATATTAAGGTATTTTAAAGAAATCAGTATTTTTTTTATTCATTTACACACACACAAGCAAACGTTAAATCAGCTGTGCGATTCTGAATTAGGAAGTCTGGTAAACCGCCGCACTCTTCCTACAATGCATCCTAAACAGAAATTTGTATAGGAGTAAGACTGGGAGAATATAACAAATAAATTGCTAAGATGTCTCATCCGGCCCATATTCCATAAATGTCAGTATTTTTATTAGACTTCAGTGGCCTCACAGTAATATTCGTCGGCATCCTTTTACTCACCCCACTGACATGCCGGTTTAAATCCAATCTAGGTAAGTAAATTTCCGATTCGGGTACATAAAGATTCTTCCTTTTTTATCTCTTACTTTTATCATGTTCTTGGTTAATAAAAAATAACGCTTTTACACGTACCCTATTAATTCCACAAATTTTATGAAAAGTATAAGCTGATGATTTATTATTTTATCAATTTGTTTGAAATGTTTATTATCATAAATTTCCACAATAATTGCGAAGAGAAATAAAGCCAACAGCTGTGTTTAACTGGATATTGAAATTTACACTTTCTCAAACATAATTTTACCATGTGCAAGAAATAATTTTTATATTTAGTTTTCACTTTTCTATAAAGTGTCGTTTTTGGTTTGCGAATGTACTTGCTACTTTCCATGTGATATCATTTTAAAGAAAACTGACAAATTATGTGTTATCTATTCAAAAAAAATATAGCAGCTATTATTAATACAAGCTGGGTGAAGATTTGAAATAAAGGCATTCATTAAAAATTTTAATTATGAAGCATTTTTTAACAACATTTTCTTCACTATCTAAATTTTAGATTCCATTCTTCTTATTTTCAATCTTTTACGATTGAATAAATCAGGATAAATTAAGTGTGTTAGTAAAAAAAATGTCATATGATAAAATATTCTATTCGATATTTCATTTTGATAGATATATTTGACGATTGATATATTTAATTAACATTTCGTAAATCGTCTATAAATAAGTTTGCTGTTTACCCCCGCATCTGTGCTTTAAAGAATAACGCAACAAAGTTTTTCAAATGAACATGTAGTAATTCACTTAAGTATTCTACCTTATTTCAACTGAAATATATATGGAAAAAATTGCAAATTTTGAATTTAATCTGTTGACCAAAAGTCAATTAAAAAAAGATTTTAAGCACTAATTTGGAGTAATATAGTTTCATAATTATGTAGTTAAACCTTTAAAATAATTTAAATAAACTTGTGTAATCTCAGATTATTTTATGAATCAGTATTTTACTACTAAAAATTTAATAATTGATGAAAGTATTCATATATTTATTTCTATTCTATTTTCTAAATTACTAGATTTATTAGCTTTTAGCTTTTTTAGCAGCAATTTTTACTCAATTCATTGCAAAATTTTTATTACTTCCTATTGTGTTATGTTTTATAGAAATGTTATTTGTTTTTAATTATCTTCAGAAATTCATCAATGAATTCCTATTTTATTTATTATTTTACTGCAATTAAAGTTTATATCAGTACTAAAAATAAAATATATTTGTAAAAAAAAGTATTTTTAAACAAATTAATTTCCATAATCGTTTTTAAACCACAGATACGTTAAATGTATAAAATTATTCCGTCAAATATTTCTTTTTTGGCCTGAAATTAAAGCAGGGAAAAAAATTAGTTGAGACACAATACAACCACCTTTACATCAAAATGTGCAAAGATCTGCACTTTTTAAATGGATATATTACTTTTTAGGGCATAAAATCTTCAAGGAACAAATCCCTTCGTTCGAACTTGGAGTAGAAAATCAGCAACTGAAAAGCGCTGCGGATGTATTTTTCAAAAAAAAAAAAAAAAAAAAAAGTAAACGAAAACGTGAGGTGAGATTGAAAAAGGAACGGACCCGATAGAAGAGGGTTTAAAAGATCCTTAAGCTCGTTTCACAGTTTTTCGAAAGTGAAAGATATGATCTGAGAAATTTTACAACTTTTCATCCTTTAGCAGCTCTACACTGTTTGATTCGACCTCCCAGAATTATTGGATGCGAGTATATGGTGTTATTTTATCCTTTGTAGTCGTTGTTGTGTTGTACGTTTATTATAATACCGTCATCTTCTTTCAAAAGAGAACAAATATAAGATGTTTATATTGTAATACATAAATAAATTACCTTTTAGATTTATTATTGGATTGGACCTTGCTAATGGTGGCCCTTATTTGTTAGTTGCTGCATTATAAATCAGATAAAAAGTATTGAACTAAAACTGAACACATACAGCATAATGTGTCATTCTTTTGGTACTCCTGTCCTTTTTTGTTTGTTTTCGAAGAATGTTTGATGTTAAAAATGTTAAATACTAAAAAGGAATCCGAAGAGTACAATTGGAAATATACTGGAGATTCAAATTTACTGGAGAAAGTATTTACTGGAGATTCAAATTTGTTAACATGCACTGCAAATTTAAGAGTAATAAAATTGGTATTCAATAATAAAATAATCACATATCCTTTTTATTTAAAAATTTTGAAAACGATTTTAACTTGTTAACCTAATATTTTTATATAAGAGGAAACTTTTTCATTGATAATAAATTTTAGAATCGCTACTATCAGTATGGTTTCCCTGAAATTTTAAGAATATGGCCACATTCAGTGCAGTTTTAACCCTGTAAATTTTATCGGAAAGGATTGCAGAATAAAAAGAGTAGTAAACTAAAAGTAAATATGAACATAAATGGATGAATATTTAATTTGATGCAGAAACGTTAAATAGTTCCTCTGGATACTCAAAAACATTTCTCTAATGACATCCCAATATTAAATTACCAAAACATTATACCTATCGAATTTGAAGGTTTCTAATCAGAATCTTTGAAATAATTTCAAATATTACCAGAAATATCATTATTTTTTTTCGTTTGTGAATTATTTAGTACCATATATAATTAAGCCAGCATTACACATATTACCACTCTTTTTCTTTTTCTGAAGTTCTATTTTTCTTTTTGAAAGTACTCTAGTAATTTATGATTTTTTTTCGATTTTAAAAAAAGAAAATTTAGAAAGAATTCATACAGAAATGTATATACAATTTTTTAATTATTTTTATTTCTAGCACCTTTAGAAAATTGAAATTGTTTTTATTCGATTAATGTTATTGAAAATGTCGATCATTAGTGGAGTTTCGATTTATCTTATTGAAGCTAAACTCCTATCGGTACAGTAATCATGTCAGTACTAACATTATATAAAGAAACATTTTTTAAATATATTACTTTCTTGTCGTTTTATTTTACTGTGTTTATAAAACAGATGCTAAAAAGTAAGTACTGTCATTTCTTCTAGTATTTTCTTTTTAATTTGTATTTTAATTTTTATTTTAGAGCAACATATGTAGTCAAATGACTTGTGTCCATGCTTATTTGCCTTTTGGAAATCAACTCAGTTTCATCGTCCATGAGTTACAGCAATAACATTACAAAAAAAAAAAACTTAAAGCTTTAAGATTTATCTTTGAACCAATACCTTCAAAAGAATTCTTGCTTTAAAATAAAAATTATTTTTAAAGAACGAAATACAAATAAATACACAACAAATCTTTTCATTCGAACGTGAGTAGAAAAGCAGCAAGTGCAAAGCGCAGTTGCTGTTTTCTCTGTCAGGTGAAACGTGTCTCGATTTTCGGGAGCAAATACATGACTGGATGCATGGAAATAGAGGGCAGAATGGGATTGAAAAGGGAACAAAACCGATCGAAGCAGATCTAAATGATCTCCAAGATACTTCATGGTTTTCTCAGAGGAAAAGATATGCTGAATCAAATCTTACTTCCTTCTTGTGCAATCTTACAATTTTTATTTTTTCAGCTTTTCAGGTTTTGGATTTATTGAAAGCGAGTTGAAGGTTACTGTATTTTTTCTTTGCTGTTCCTATAGTATTTCACATCTATAACTCCGTTGTTTTTCCTAAAAAGCAAAGTAAACTGAGCTGAATTTTTACCTCCGAATGCACAGTTATTTTACTTGTAAAATGGGATATTAAATCTGAACTGTACTTTAGTGGATGGTCTGCCTTATTTGTCAGTTCATGAGTTGAAACTCGGATAGAAAGATTTGGTACAATTCTGATATTGGAGGAATAAAAATATTTGTATCAGGATTTGCTTGCTTTGGATTTTTATTTCATGTTTTTGAAGAATATTTTGAGATGTTTATGCTCAACTGTTCTATTCAAATCGATGCACTTGGTTGTATTAAAGTCTCCCTGTTTTCCAGTGAAGTTTCTCTGCCGTAGAAAAGAGAACCCAAAAAATTTATGAATGGTATAAAATTCTCAAATACATATTTCGAGAGAAATTATTTTTCTAGTTTAAAAACAAATATCTGGAACACATTTTTTTTCTCTTTTACATCCAAAATATACAATAATAGAGTTTTAAATTTATCAATGGAATAACTGAAAGGATTAAATTTGCTTGAATATTGATATTAATTTTAAAAATAATTTTTTAATATATAAAAATCTACATTTGTGTTAATTAGATTGAAATATAAAACTTAAAATTTCTTTGAGAAACTGTATATTTTTTGTTAGCGTTTGTTGAAGTGATATTATCAAAAGAGTATTTAATATATTAATTTTAATTATTTTGTAAGCATGTTTATAATAAATTTTAAAAAATAATATTGAAAAATCTTTATTATTTTTTTTTTTTTTTGAAAAGAATAAATGATAAGCCATTGGCTTTTTTTTTATTTGGGCTTGGAAAATTGGGAAAATTGGGGCTTAAAAATTCTACTCTCTCCACTGTAAAATCAAGCCGTACTATAATAATCAAGAGAGTGTTTTTTCTACCTCTCTTAACGAAGAATTTAACATGTACCATATTTGCTTTTTAATTAGAAAATAGAGAAGAATAAACTCAATGAAAATCAAAAGGAAAAAAACCTTATATACATTTGAAAGAATTACTTCATCCAGTAAAGCATTTTTTATGAATTTCATTTCAACATTCATTTTGAATATTGGATCTCTCCTAAAGCAGGTTCTCGTTTATTCTAGTCCCGATTTCTATATAAAATGTGATTAATAAAATTCGTCAGAGTCATCTAAAAATTCAACTTGAGTGAAATATATCACACATCGAGATGCAGTCTTTTTAGAATTCCGTGATAAGCCATTTTTAAAAAGAATGTTCATGCCATTTAGAGTTACAGAAAATCTAATTCTTAAGAGCGAAAATTAACTTTATAGTGAAAGGCTAATATGAATTCCAGATGGCTCCTTACTTCTCATCCAAAATCCAGGAAAAATCTCTAAAACGAAGAAATATCTTCCTATTAATATTAAGATAATACAAGAACTTGAATGTTTGTGCAAAAAATATTATTATCTTACAAGGGTTTCTTCAAAGTAATAATAAATTAGTAATACGCAATTGCAACGGAATGAAGAGGTTGAGCAAGTATTCTCACTTTCTTGTATATAAATCTAGCAAGGTATTTCAGTAACATTTTTTTTTCTCATGGATTTCATGAAAGAACATGTACTTTGAAGTTAAAGATAATATAACATTTCATTATTTAAAATTCAATTTAGAAACCAGTCATCTTCATAAAAGAAAAATAATTCCTGGACTCCATGCGTATTGGATATACTCGAATTACCAATAAGTACCATTGATCAGTGAAAGGGCACTTATAGGCTGCACATGCAACACATAATTAACAGTTCATCACATTTTCATTGAATGGCAACTTTTAAAGCCCATTGCCACATTTTTTTTTTTTATTCATAGTATGTAACTCTCCCAGAATTGCTATAAAAGATTTAACATCAAACATTTTCTTTTTAAATTTTTAAATATTAAAAATAAAAACATTTTATCCTATATTTAACTTCACCGATTTCCATTTTTTTTGTTGTTTTTTAAAACAAAGGTATCATCCTTAGTTTACATTTTTATCCTGGCTATTTTATATTAGTTTATAGGTAAAAATACTTGATCTTATACAAAGTTTTAAACATTAACAAGACTCTGCAGTACGACCAAAAATGGCCATTGCGCCAAAAACCCAAAATCAATCAATTACCTGGACTTCCTGCAGGATCATAAATAATTAAGTAGGCACTTTTACATCATATATAACAGACTATTTTACAAATTATAGAATATATATAAATGATTTATGCTTTCAGGAAATATTATGGAAGAAATTATTTTTTAGTTGTGCTTTAAAATTAGAAAAAGTAGGGGGAAATATATTTTTAAATTGATGGATTCAGTTATATTTCAGTATCCTATTTTCTTATTCCAATATCTGAATAAGAAAAAAAAAATAAAAAAATAAACAAGTATTTTCAGCCTTCTTTTCATGTTTTTTCTGACAAAGAAAACACAGCGGAGAACGGAACAAACAAGTTCACCTACAGAGTATTATTTTTATTTAAGTGTTCTTTGGAACAAAGTCTTCTTATTTTTGAAGATTACGACCAGGAAATTCGCCTATTTGGCTTTCTCAAGAGTCCAATCCAAAAGGAAATCCGATTTATAAGGCATTAAGTTATTTAACGGTTACAGAAAGACCGCTGCTCCTTGGTTGCTTTTATTTATTTATTTGTTTTTATTGTTTTGTTTCTTTTCTTTAGACGATGTAGGATTATATTCCTAGAAACAATAATCCTACTGAAGGTTGGTAAACACAGAAAAGATGAAAGATGATCCAGATTAGCGAAATTTTATGTAGCAGATAAAAAATTTCAATTTTTGTTGATTAGAAAATTGTCTGCAGAAAAATATTATGGATTTAGAATGGAAAAAAATATATCTGTATATACAGAAATTGAATAAAAGAAATTTGATAAAATAACAATTACATAGAAATTTGATAAATTAAGATATATATATATATATATATATATATATATATATATATATATATATATATAATTAAGCTGAAATAAAAGTAGAAATAATGAATATGAAGAAGTTTGAGAATGCATAAATTGCATATAAAGGGTTACGTAGAAGTCTTCTATGCGTGAATTCCTTACACTAGGAAAAATACTAAGAATCATCGTATTAAACAGAATTAAAGATTTTGTCGACCTGTTTATCTAAAGTTAAATCAGATTTCGGGAGAAAGATGACAATATCGGAATTTTATTTTGTAGAAAGTAATATTTACGCGCATTATAAAAAAATGTATTTTTAATTTTAAAGATATAATATTTTCAGGTATTTTATTGATAAAAAATTAAATATTTACTTAATTATTATGAAACATTGATTTTCAAATGCAAGATTTTATAAGTATTATTCTAAAAATTTTGATATTCATTTTTTGGATAAACTTAAGAATACTGATTTAAAATAACCATTGTTTGTTTTAAGTATAGTTTAGGCCATCAAAGAAATAACTTATTGTCAAATACCAACATTGAAATTAGTTGATAAAAATTTGCGAACAATGATAATTATAAATTTACAAACCTTTCCTTTAAAGAACAGATTGTGAAATCAAATTACAAAATAAAATATAGTGTTCATAATCGTGCATTCAAAAAATCCAGAATAATTCAAAATAAAATGATTGCCTTTTTTATTTGTAGTATTTTGTAGATTTTATTTTATTTGTTGTAAAACAGTTAAAGTAACAAAGTCATTTTTACGACATGTTCATTTTAATTTTCAAAATATTTCTGCTTTGAAAAGAGTTGGAAATTCCTGAGGAATATTTTGAACTAGCCTCCTTTTGGCGATGAGGACGTTCGCCAGGTAATTAAAGCTCACTGAAATTTTCAATTTAGTATATTATGTAACTTGTCCCTTAATAGCTTCTTTAGCGAAAGATTTTAAGCTTGAAATTTTGATAGTTATCTAACTCATTCATATTATTATGGAAACCTTACGCCGTTCTATTCATTATATACTATATATCTCAATAATTTTCTGTCAGCTCCCCAAAAATTTTAACTGTAAATTAAAATGGAAATAATTAAACTACAATTAATATAAAAATACTTTACTACCGAAACGAAGCATTCTTTTTAATTATGATAACTGAAAAGAGTCGTTCGGCATTAATATCTTATGAGCACTACAGAGTAATTATTAAAATTTATGCATTGTTTAAAAAATATTCAATTAAAAGTTATCAGATTCATTATAAAATTCAGTTTTTAATTTTACTTCCAAAAGTATTTAATTGGTATAATAATAAAATTTTATTCTGTTTCGGTCTATAAATATAGTTTACAAAATTATGAAATCAACAATTCTTTTGTACTAACGGATCATATTCTCGGAAATACTCTTGCGTCTTGACACTCCAGATTTTAATTGAATAAATAAACGTTTCTCTCCTCTGCAATCAAATTTGACCAACGTTATGAAGTTTTAATAATGCAATTTTAGAACAATCGGCATTTTCTTAATCTCAAGCCAATCGGTCTTGAGAAACCCTGAGCGATGAATGATCATTGAGAAGGTCAATCAAGTGGTCTAAAATAACCGATTTTAATAAATAGTGATATTCAAATTTTTATAATTCGGTCAGTTTTAATGACTGATTTAATTAATTGGAGTGCAAATCTTTTTATTTAAGACATTAACGTCTCAAGAATATTTTGTTAAATATGATTCATATGGATCTAGATAAAAGCTAAATATTCATAATTTATTAGAGCATTTATTGACTCAAGTTACATAAAATATAATTATCTACCCCATTTAGACCATTTTAATATTTGTATTTATATTATTAAAGATTTACAAATGAGCCATTGGGTCTTGAATGAAAAGAATGTATACATATTAAACTGTGTTTGCCTTAAATGAAACTGATTTATTGAATTAATAATGTAGATATTGTAAAAGATCGCAGAAACTTTTGTTCGCATTAATTTTTTAGAAAATATTATATTTTATATTTATATCATTTCATACAGACACGTGCTGAAAGTTTCACTTTTTTAAGTATACAGTAATATTTAAATTATTTTTTAATTTCAGTTTTTATCAATGTGATGGCAACTCATTGATTAGCAAAATTAATTTTTTTTCACGCACGCATAATGAGCACTTGCAAGTTAAATTTAATTTTTTTTAAATGAATTGTTGAAAAATATGCTTATAATATATTGTTTTTTTAATTTACTAAATAAGGGAAACTGATTTATGACTTAAAACATTGGTATCATTAAAAAGATAATTTTTTGAATAACTAGATTCAAAAAATAAATGTTTGTATGATAATATTATCAAGAGTTATTGCGAAAAAACACCAAAATGTCACTTAATTTTTAATTAATTTAAATTACATTTAAAAAATTTTAAAAACAATTGTTCCAAAATACACATTTCTCGTCTACAAGGTATACACGTACCACATTTGGTAGCTGTAGGTCAAACGGTCTGACTTGAAGAGTGCCAACACACACACATTCAACGTTATTATAAGTATAGATAGATAGATAGATATAGATTAAGAATAGTGTTTCTAGTTTTAATATATTGCTGAGATAAAAACAATAGTTTCAAACACTTGCGCAACATCTTTAGTTATTTAACCTTTCTGAAAACTTATTGTAGGTTAAAATTCATGAGAATTTTATTACAGAAACTGATTTTTTTTAAACAATGAAAAATAAAATTGTACATTTATATTAAAGAAAAATTAAGATTTTAAATGAATCCATTTTTCCCTCTAATATAACCTTATTTTCCCTTTTAAATCTTGATTCCGCTTCTTTATTCAGTTTGAGACTTTCTAGACTTATTAGTCTAGAAAGCTCAGTTATTGAGTCTATTTCTTTTTATTAGTCTGCGATTTTTTCTTGATATAATACTCTCTGAGAATCAGTAAAGTCTGAGTTAGGAGGTTGAAGAAAGCAATGTCACGACTAACTTCAATAAAGTGGATTAGATGTTCCTTTTTCTTCGGACACAGGAGATTCGGGAGTAAAATATTTGTTTTGCTATTAAGCACCCGCTTGCACAAATATCGGCATTATCTGGCTCTGGACCATACATTAAAATGTATTTTTATAATTTATAAAGTATAATTGTTCGCCAATGCTATATGCATAATTGTTTCATTATATACTATCCGCCTTTGTCGACCAGTTGGTTCGGCAGGAGAAATATCCTCTAAAACTTTCAATTAAATATTTATGTACCTGGGTCTCTTAACTGCTTCTTTAGCAAAATATGACAAAGCTTCAAATTTCGATAGTCACATAGCTCATATTATTGTAGAAGCCTTTAGATATTTGTTCATTGTATACTATGTATCTAATTTGTGGCCAGGTGCCGTTTGAATTTGAAATTGGAAGGGATAAAACTTCTACAAATATGAACACTTTTTTGCTATAACCAAGCATATATTTTTTTTAAATGACTATATATGTGTACCACAGAATTAAAAAAAATAATTTATGAAATATATAAAAAAAGTTATTTTATAAAAACTTCTCTTATTCATCATAGAATTCTGTTTTATCTTCAAAAAGATTTAAATGCAGTAAATAATATTTTATTTTATTTCAATTTATAAATGTACTTCTGAAACCCTTGTGAAGTCTAAATCTTATACAGTCCTTTGATCCTATAAATCATTTTCAGTAAAATTATTTTGACGATCTAAAGTTTAAATCGCTTGCAATCAAGATTGAAAGAGCTATAAAGCTTTGAATATTATTAAATTAGGGCAATCATCATTTTCTTAATTTTAGAGAGTTAGTCTCGGAGAAGGTTATTTTATTCAAGATGATTGATGGAGAGGTTTAAAATCGCGCGTTTTTATAGAAAAAGAATAGAGGAATTCAAATTTTCATAACTCAATCCACTTTAATTGCAAAAGGGTGGAAAATCTTTATTTGAAATATTTGTTTCTCAAGAATATTTTATTAAATATGTTTCATAGAATAGAATATTTGTATAAAAATTTAAAAATCGTAATTCACCAGAACATTTATTGATTCAAACTGCATAAAATGTGATTATTTCTTTCATTTAGATAGTTTTTTATAAGAAATATGTGCCAATTAAAAAAGTTTTAGAAACTTTATTGTTGAGCTCTGATTAGAGAGGATATCATGTATATATTAAACCATAATGTATGTCTTAAATAAAGCTGAATTATTGAATCAATAATATAGCGCTATTTTAAACGTCACATAAATTTTTTTCTCGCATTCATGTTTTTAGAAAATATTACATTTGATATTTGTTCCATTTCATGCGGACATGTACTAAATATTACACTTTTGTAGATTTAATTTGCAGTAAATGTTAACTTATTTTTTTTAAATTTGAGCTTTTGTCAATATGATGACAACATGTTATTAAAAGCTAATTTTTTCCCTTGTACAAATAACTTGCTCGTTCAGGTTAAATTTTAATTTTATTTTGTGTGAAATAAATTGTTCAAAAATATAAATAAAATATTTTTTTTAAAAATTCATTTAAAGTAGAAACTTATAAGATAATAAGCAGTAATTTATATATAAATTACTACTATATAATTACTATATATAATTTATATATAAATTACTACTATATAATTACTATATATAATTTATATATAAATTACTACTATATAATTACTATATATAAATTACTACTATATAATTACTATATATAATTTATATATAAATTATAAGAATATAAGTACTAATTTATAAGATAAAATATTTAGTGTCATTAAACATAATTTTTGATCTTTAATTTTATGTAAAAATCATATTGATGAGATAGTATTTTCGCAGGATATCGCAAAGAAAATGCCATGAAACGGCATGAAACATAATAAATCTTCAAGGTTTAAACATAATATGTTTTCAAGGTTGAAATCAAATATGACTATTAATTTAATAATATCTGATAACTATTATTTGAATAATAAGTGATAAACCTAATATACGATAAAGACAGATTTTTCTAATCCTTTAAAATGATTCTAAACATCAATAGAAACATGAGTTATTTTCATTCGTAATTATTTAAAGATCAAAATTGTACTTTAAAGTAAATTATGTACTTGTTTACAATAAACGCATTCCTATTATCTTTATATAGTGCATTTACATTAAAAATCATAATATAATGCTCTTTACATTTTCGTGGATATTTCTCAATTTTTAAAAATTATTGTATTTACACTTTATATTTAAGTGAACATTACAATATGATCAAACGATTATATTTATCTTAGAAACTAATTATTTCATTTTAATTTTTGAAAATAAATGGAATTAATAGTTTCAAAATCAAGTTTCAGTTTCTCCCCAAAAACGGTTTTAGCATTTTTTAGAACCCATATTTAAAAAGATAAATTTATAAATAAAGATCTCCCACCTAAGTTTTAATACATTGGAATGAAATTCCAAAGAAAAAAGCAATTTTTCATATATTATCTTAAATAAATTACTTTTAGGAAAATCCCCTCATCTACTTACTTGAGATCCATATAATTCAATGCTAAATAGAATTAAATGAACAATCATTACAAACTTAAGAACATAAATTTCCATCTTTAAAACTGACATGTATAAAAACTTGTTCATCATCATTTGTTCATTCACCAAGCATCAGTAATTCATTGGTAATATGAAAAAAGAAAAGAAAACTCTCTATATCTTTTCTCTATTTACTGGAACGTGTTTCTTTTTTCTGGTATAACTTCGAGAAGATTGGGTGCATATAAAAAAAAGAGTGATAGAGAGAGAAAGGAATGAAATTGAAAAGGCAAAGGCAGCAATCGAAGCGAATCTAAATGATCCTAAAACTCGTTTCACTGTTTTTGAGAGGAAAAATGTACGATCTGAGAAATCTTTCACGCTTCACTTTCACTCTTGTGCTTCACTTTTTCTATTGCATGCATTCGTTTTTACGAAAGCACATTTTTGTTGTTGTGGCTTTCTTTTATTTGTTCTTCTTGTTGTAATGCAGATCTATTTCAGTATTTTTCAGCAAAAAATTCAGATATTTTGCAGTTTAATCATGTAGTGCATAGCCGTTTATCTTTATTAGGTGGAATATTGGTGTTCAAAATCTTTTTATCAGTGATAGATCTGTTTTATAGTTCATGTGTATGTCCTCAAAAGACAGATAATTATATATATATATATATATATATATATATATATATATCTGTGTGTGTGTGTAACATATTTTGATTGAAGTAGAATGCAGGTTCGAACTTTGAGTTTTAATTTCTTTGAGTAGACATTGTAGTTCTCATTTCGTTTTATTCTATTCTGAGTGGCAGGCATGATTATATACAAGAAATTATATACAAGAAAACGCTGCGCGGCACACACACAAGTAAGAAAAGGGAAAAAAGGGGATGAACAGATGATGACTTGCTTTATATAACAGGATTTCCGGCCACACGCCGAGGGAATGACCTTTGACAAATGTTCAAGGGTACCGAAGTATCACTCTCATTTGAAAAGTAGTACTGATGGCTAATTAATTTTACAAAGGGATTAATTAACCCGAAAGTGGAATTGGATCACGAAATAAGAGAATATTTTAGAATGAAGTTACTATGGGCTAAATTAAGATAAAATCTTGGCAATTAATTAAATTAAAATTAAAATATCATTACATATATATATATATATATATGCCGCAGAAAAAGAAATATTTGTATCATGATTTTATTATCTTATGATGACATTAATTTAAATTTATTTTCAATTCATCCATTCCGTTCATAATGCACTTCTAAGAAAGAAAAAGTTCCATTTGTCAAACCGACTTTGGAGTACTTACTTAGTTACCACAAGATCGATATAAATCTTAAACAGCTCCATAGGCATAACTTACTTAATCTATCTAAATTTGCCCCAGTTTATGTGAAAGGAGGAGACGCAGATTATACCCAAAAAGGAATTTTAGGAATGTTAAATAAGATTATGTTTTCATCAAATGAAAATTAAGTCTTGAACATAGTTTTATTGCAGAAAAAATTCTGAAGTTAAATTGCATTTTGTTTCCAGATGTAAAAAAGAACATACTCAGTGCTCTAATTTTCTATTATTTTCTTAATTCAATTCATGTGTTCAGCCATGTTATTATAAAACTTCATTTACTAAGTTACTAGAGAGTACATTAAACAAAAGTTGGACGAAACTGAAGATTAATGTAAAGGGCTTTATTCTTCGCCTTGTATCGTTTTCAAAAGACACCAATGCATCAATTTAAGCAATAATGCATTTTCCTTCTACGAATAGTTATGAAAGCTCTACTATTATCCATGAGTCAATATGAATGCTCTACCGGTGTTTTGTGAGTCGATATGAATGCTCTACCAATATCTTGTGAGTCGATATGAATGCTGTACCAATATCTTGGGAGTCTATATGAATGGCTGCAGCAATATCCTGTGAATCGATATGAATGTATTAATATCCTGTGAATCGATATGAATGCTATACCAATATCCTGTGAGTATTTATATAAATGCTGTACAATCTTGAAAATCAGTATGAATGTTCTACGAGTATCCTAGTAGTCGATATGAGTACTCTGCTAGTAAACTATTAAAATTTCCTCCCCTGGCGTTACTTGCATTACGTTGGTATCTGTTCTATTCATCTATACCGTTTTACTTTCCAGTCTTGCCAAATGTTCCAAACTTCCCGAGACACAAGAAAGAGAATAACAAGAACAATCAAAAAAGACTGCAAAATTTTCATCTTTTTTTTTTTTTTTTTTTTTTTTTGAAAAATTTTCAAGTTTGGCAATATTTTCCTGCATTTTTATCCTTCCATAATCTAAACTCTATTACAGTAAGTGAATTCTACTTATTCTCTTATTGTAGAATAAGTGAATAAGAATTCACTTATTCTATAATAAGTGAATTCTATAATATAATTCTACAATAAAAAATAAAATATCACAAAAGATGATTTATACTGATATTTTATGCAAAAAAATAAAATATAAGTATTAGAAATTGATTGCTTAATCTACTGAAATTTAGTAAATAACAGTAATTTAAAAGTGAGAAAAAAATTGAGAAATTTGTGTGTCTTGTGTACTTTTAAATGATCACCATCTTCTAAATTCGAGTAGGAATACAACGTCATTTCAAAACGCAAGAAAGCATAAAAATACACATTTGGTAATTGTATAAGAAAAACAATTTCTTTAAATCTAATATTCAATAATATATTAATAAAAAATATATATAATAAAATAGTACCTATAAAGTTTAAATAATAATTTTAAAATTTATAAAGAGATATAAAGTTCAAGAGAAAACATTGGGAACTAAGGAGTTATATATATTTTATACATCATATGCTTATGCCTGAGAAAAAAAATATTATTTATTATTAACTATTATAGTTATAATACGAACATAAAATAATATCTTGCAATGTATCACTTATATCGTTCCTTTTTTATATTACATTACATAACATGATCTGGAACGTCATTTTAATCATTTTTACGTCGTAGCTAATCATTTAATTTTTACATTAAGATAACCACGTCGCATTACTTGAAACCAAATAATGCAATATAAAATTTATTATCTTAAAATCATACTGTAACAGTAAGTTTATTAGTTTTAGACTAGCAGATATAATTATACCTCCTTAATAAAGAAATACCTTAGAAATCAGAAAGCAGTTTCGGGCTTTAATGGTCCATACTTTCTCTTACTAAAAAGGCACAGCTACTCACAAAAAATGGACAGATCGTCTCGATGATTTTTTATTTTATTTATATGAGAATTCTCAATGTCATTTAAAAAAAAAAACACTCGAATGGTCCATCCCTTCTCTCACAAGCGACCATTGTAGTTTGGTGGCAAGGTCTCGACTTTGGAGTTTTCAGGTTCGAGCCCCGACTCCATAGAAGAGCAGTCGTATCTCTGGTGCATGTTAAACAGGTCGAGGTCAAATATATAATCCCTTTTTTTACTTATAAAGTATGGAGAATGTCTATTAATTGTCAAAAAATCATAACATCGATAAGTTTATATGCTTCAATCCTACAAAAGTCCCAGTATATTTTATCACATCTTTTCAGCGTTTATCAATCCATGTGTACCAGAACATAATAGTATTTTGGGAAGCTGGTGGGAGGTTCTGTAGATTTATGTGTTTCGTGAAGATAATTTAGAAACCCAAACAACTAGATAATTAAGATTCGTTATGTAATGTTTGCAATGAAGTTTGAAAACATTTTTTTCTAATTCAACAACAATGGGCTTTTCTAAGTTAAATTTTTTCAACCATTTTAAATTTCGCCTCTGCTCTTTCAGAGTAAAAAAATGGAAAGTGAAATATATGGGAAGATAAATTTTAATTTATTAAAATTAATAAAAAAATACCCTATAAAAATTTAGCATTTTTAAATGACCGAATATCACATATTTTTTTAAAACTATAATCAATTTCATAAATTTAACCTTGGTAGGGGGAAAATCGTATTTTTTCCATTCAAAAATTTTATGAAAATAAAAATCATTTAGTAATTTTTTTGGAATATTATGTAATTGAATTTTTTTAAAGCAGAGTCTTCTCTGTGCTTAAAAAACACATATCCTAACTAATTTATGCTTTAATGTATTTACTTTATAAAAGAAGAATTGCATTTCACTTTCCTAAAGCATTATATGAGACAAATAATGCTTCATAACTTTACGTCTTGCTGATTTTCTTGCCAGTATCCCTCTGTTATTACATTGTTAAGAAACTGATATCCAGAAGTTTAAAATAAACAAATTAACTGCCATAATAAACTCCATTTTTCACTTTTATAGTTTACGGCAGAAACTAAAAGCTTATTAAGGGAATGAATCTTGAAATGTCCGAAAATATTTAAGTGGCTTTAATGTAGAATATAAAATTAAATGGGAATTGTTATGACGGTTTTTTAAAAAAAATAGAAAAGTATTGGTGCCTTTCCTTCCGAAAATCAGATTACGGATCTCTTATATGAAGGCAATTTCAAGTTAATGGTTTTCTTTACGTGCTTAGCAAATTTGCTATGAAAATAAATGTTTATTTTCTAAATATTTCCCATATTTTAATGAAATTATTTACAATATTCTCAATATTTATTCATTGGTTTAGTTAAAATTTTAAATCTTGCATTATGGGTAATAATTTTTTCAATTTAATCAATATTCTTAACTTATTAAGATATTTAAGATTTATTGTTTTGTATCCGATATTTAAAACTGTTTTTGAGTATTAGTAAAAAGCCGAAGTATGACACATTGCACACTCAATTAACGTCATACATTGTGTTTTATTAATCAGATATCCTGTTTTACGAATAATGTATTTTTTCCAGTGCGATATAATACATCTCATTGAAATATGATTTTTTAAATAAATAAATGTGTTGAAAGTAGATAATACACCGTAATATTATATGCATTTTATAATTTCTACAATTTCAGGATTATAAAATGTCAATTTATGGCGTATATTTTTATATCAAAAATTAAATATATATATATATATATATATATATATAAAACAAATAAACAATACTAGTTTCTAATTACTTATTTGTTTCCAGCAGTATTGGATAAATGTTGTTGCCTATCCCCAAGATCAGCAGGGTATCCCTAGATCAAGTCCATGATATTATGCACCCTAAAAAACTCCAAAAGCATCAGTGGACTGTTTGTCATATCCTGTCTAGTAAGCCCCAGGCAGGCAAGGATGTGTTCATGTGAAGCCTGCACCTTAGAGCAAATGGTGCAAACTTAAAAGCACTTGGAGCCACAAGAATATTTAATGATCCAAGATGACCACTGAGGAAGCGAGTAAGGATGGTTTGATCTTGTCGGCTGCAAACAAGAGCCAGAGAGCCACCCGGATGATCACTTCGATACCAGTGGTGCACTGGTGGGACACGCCAAGAAATTTTATTCCTTTTAGCGATGGAAAAAAGCTACATAAAGGTGAGAGGTGCAGAAGATATCAAAGGCTCTTCAGCATCGGACTTGGCCAGGAAATCGGCAATCTCATTGCCCCTGATATCAACATGGGGGAGAATTCATTGCAGGTGTATCTAATGAGTCGAGGAAAGGTGCTCAGTTTTTTAATAATATTTACTCCAGTGCGTCTTGGATAAATAATGATAGTTGTCTGGAAGTTACAGAAAAAACTGAAAATAATTTTAACCCTTAAATCCCATGTCATGTCTTTAAATCCTTAAATTTCCTCTAAAATATTAGAATAAATTTGAATCTCTAATAATTAATTCTGCTCATAGGATACACACTAAAAACGTTATGAAGTAATTTTACAGCATATATATATACCATTGCGGAAGGAAAAACAAAAAAGAAAAAAGAAAAATTGAAATCTGCTATCCCAAATTTCAAGTTATCATGTCAGAACATTACCGTTTTAAGTCACGTTTTATCAATCCGATAGAAAAACCTCATGTTCTCATATGACTCATATTTGCAATCCCCAACATTTAGAAAAGCGATGATTTTTAATCATCTCAAAATCAATCGAGTTCTAAAATTTTTTTTCTCGAAGTACATAGGCATTGCTGCCAAGTTGTAACATTTTGTTGGCAATAAGTTGCCAAAACGTGACAACCTTCTTTATTATTTTCTAATAATTCTAAAAGCAGAAAATTGATGCCTCAAAAGCAATAAATCGCCAATTTTCTGCTGTACATTTTGAAACTTCAAAAACCAGATCAAAACAACATCATGTTCTCACATGATAAAAACAAATTACAAAATTGTTGCCTCCAAAACGTTAAATCGCCAATTTGTTGTCTTCGTATTTTGAGGCTTCAACAATTTATCGAATACAGATTTGGAGGCTTCAAAAACCTGAAACCAAATCATGAAACATCATTTTTTGTTTCATATGATGAAAAATAAATTGATGTTTTTCTTTTAGCTACATGTCCATTTTTGCTTTATTTGCAGATTTAGAATTTCCTACTCAATTGTTTGATATAAAATTTAAAGTTGCTATTTGAAATGTAAGGTATTTAAGTCTATATTTATCATTATTTACAATTTTGTTTTTACTTAACAATAGCCGAGCGTTGCAGATTAGCAAGAAGCTGTTTATGTACACCAAACAGTTTACTTAGCCAAACTTTCAATAAAATAACTTGGGTTTCTTAACGCACTCTCCTCTATGTATTATTTATGACATGAAAGTGAAAAAAATGTTTAAAAATCAGCTTTTTAAATAAATAAGACATGTAAGATGATGAACACAATTTTCTCAAGAACATTATTCCAGTAAAAGTACTGAAAGATCAAAAGAGAATATCGTTACCTTTTCAAACATTCGAACGTTGTTTTCAAGTTTTCCTCGTCACAAGAAAAGTTGTTCTGTCAGTTTGTTCCAACGAATCCATTCGCTAAAACTCTTTTCAGGCACCATAAAATGCACCTGAAATTTCGAAATATAATGTTTCCAATCCTTATACCGAAATATACTTAAAACTGTTTCTTTTCAAATAGAAATATTTCTTTTTCATGAAAAATAATATGAAACAAATCACTTAGAAATCTTGAATAGTAAAACAGGAACAAAATTCTAAAAATATTTTTGTTAGGAGAAGATGCCTTTAGTTTAACAAACAAAAAAATAACTTCATGAACCCCGGATGAATAAAATAAATAAATGCGTGGACTGAAAGTATAAAGATAAAAGCATGAATTGAAGTGGTTTTAAATGATCCTCAAGTTAGTTTTAGGGTTTTTTCGAGTATATGTATGATCTGGGATATATAACTTTTTTTTTCTTTTTTTGAGCTGTGTTTAGCTGATATTTTTATTTTTGACTTTTTTCAAAGTGAATTGCTATTCCTGCTGGGTTTTTTTTTATTTTTTTTATTTTGAATGCATTTTAATGGTGGTTTCTTTTTCATCAAAAAAGTAGGATAAAACGTGCATTTGCCTCGAGAGAAAGAAAACGTTCTTATCCAGTTATTGTAGAAAAATAGAGGAAGACTATATTCAAAAATTTCCTGCATCACAATGATTTTTATCAGTAAAAAACTACTACATTCTACGGATGAAAAAAAAATGACCTTTTTTAATTTTTAAGTAAAATATAAACGAGAAGAGTGCACATTTTTGAGGATATTGGAAGCTATCTCACAAAATTTCTTTGAAAGATCAAGAATGTTTTTCTTCTAAACAGCGTAAAAGTATATATTACTAGAACATAAAAATAATTGTAATTTCTTGAAGTGTTAAAAATAAAATTCAAATAATTTTATAAGGATAATAGTTCAAAATTTAAGAATATTGTATAATAAAATATTTGATAGTTTCGGCAAAATGTGATTTTTTTTATTCAACTTTAAACTATCGTAAGTATCCTGTAAGACAGTTGTTTTGTACATTTAGAATCAAATGGTTGAAATCTTAAAATACCTTTTCATTTTTCCTATTTTTCCTACCAAAAATAAATCAAAATTATCTTTCACCAAGGCATTTAATACTTGCGATAAAAGTGGTACTTCTCTTTTATCGCAATGATCTTTATATTTTTATTTGCTTCAGTCGTTTTCCATTCTTTTTTTTTCAAATGGTGTAGGATTTAAAGGTTTTAGAACAAACAAGCACTCTTCCAGGCTCTGGATGTTGGACAAACATATTAAAGCACCGGATTAATAAAAAGAGCGTCGTAAGCAGATAACACTTTCATTTGTATGTGTGCTTTGCCCTTTCTGGGATTTCAGAAACAATTGATAGAAATATTTGACGAGGATTTAGTGTAGTATAAAGATAAATGTAAGTTTTTATAAGTGTCATTTCTCAATCGAACTGGGAGCAATAATAATTAAACAGAAACTTATTTTAGATTAAAATTTTTTATTTTTGTGTTTCGTATAACTGAAAATTCGAGAATGTACTTTCTTGGTTTTCTCTCATATTTCCAAATTTCATTTTGTGACCATAGTAATCTAGTGGTTAGGTCTAGTTTCTCAAATCAAAAGGTTCCAAGTTCGAAATTCGCAATAAAGATTCATCCTATGCGCTTAAAATGCGCTAGTGCCAGATTTCTGTTTGTGTGGTATAGATATTTGGAGGGGAGGAACCAACTTAGATGCCATAAAATTCAGTTGAAATTATGAAACTTATTTCAAAATACTTCTAGTGTTGAGGCCATACATTTAAGGCGTATGTACACACTTGAAACTTCGAAAACCGTTCAAAATATCTATTTTTTTTTATTGGTTAATAATGTTCTCTGATCCTTTAGCTTTCAGGCGATACCAATATGTTGTCAATATTCGAAATATTTCTCGAGTTATAATTATTTTTCTTGAGGTGCTTTCATTAAAAACTCTAGTTACGGTTTTTTTTAAAACACATTTTATGAAGAATGATATTTTTCTACTATGCTGCTTCATTCAAACAATCATAACTCAATAAGAAATGAACCAAATACAATTATTTATATATCAAAATAATCTGTATGAAATAGCGGATGTTCTGTGCCTCAATCAAAGTTATATTTATAGAAATAAATTTTTAATAGCTATTTAAAAGTTAAAATGACAGAAAAAATCTCCCTTTTTCTATTCATCGTTGATGAAAAAATTAAAAAAAAAAAAAACTATATATTTTTATGAGGCAGACAACATGAAGACTAATATTAGGCATAATTTCCAACTAGAATTGTGTGTCTGTATAAATTAGAATTTAAGATATCATGTTTCAAACAATATGCTAATTAGCTCATTAAATATTATTTAATTAATTAATAATTAGTGTAATATGGTTTTTTCTCACTGAAATGAGTTTAAAAATATATTAATGACCTACTGTGAAAAAACTGGATTTTTAAAGTTAAAATTTAAAAAACAATCTTCTAGTGTGTACGTACTCCTTAAATAACGAAAAAACTAGAAATTCGAAGTATCGTTCATGTAAAACTTTCAACTGGTCGTTTAAAGGAGTATTTTTATATACGAATGGCATTTCTATATTTCGATTTCTGATTATATTTCATAATGAAGGAAGAATTTTGCATACGATTAAATACTTATATCCTTGCAAGAACGGAAAAGCGAAACTATCCATTTATTTCTTTGCTATAATGTTGAAGAAAAATTGCCCAATATCGTTTAATCATTTCGCCTATTTACTTTTTTTTGTTTATATGTAATAGAGTAAGAATTGTTTGGAAAAATTACACTAAATCATTTGGCGCTTTTACCTCGCTTTAGTGAAGGGAATTTAAGAATAACTTTTTATCAGCAAAATGTTTTTCATGATTTTAAAATAACTTGGCATTTAGTTCTGGATATGAAAAGAATAAGAGATTAACAATTATATATATATATATATATATATATATATATATATATATATATATATATATATATATATATATATATATATATATATATATATATATATATATATATATATATTATATATATATATATATATATTTTCTTCTTTCCAGTTTAAACAGATGGAACTGTTGTAAATGATTGATATCATATGTAAATTAGGTGTAGTAATATTTAAATATATTTTCTTAAAGCACTCTCCTCCATGTGTTATTTATGACATGAAAGTGAAAAAATGTTTTAAAATCAACTTTTTAAATAAATAAGACATGTAAGATGATTGACACAATTTTCTCAAGAACATTATTTCAGTAAAAGTACTGAAAGATCAAAAGAGAATATCCTTACCTTTTCGAACATTCGAACGTTGTTTTCAAGTTTTCCTCGTGACAAGAAAAGTTGTTCTGTCAGTTTGTTCCAACGAATCCATTCGCTAAAACTCTTTTCAGGCACCATAACATGCATCTGAAATTTCTATATATAAGGTTTCCAATCATTATACCGAGACATACTTAAAACTGTTTCTTTTCAAATGGAAATATTTCTTTTTCATGAAAAAAAAATAATATGAAACAAATCACTTACAAATCTTGAATAGTAAAACAGGAACAAAATTCTAAAAATATTTTTCTCTCTTTTTGAGCTGCGTTTAGCTGATGTTTTTATTTTTTACTTTTTTCAAAGTTAGTTGTTATTGCTGCTGGTTTTTTTTTTTATTTGATTTTATTTTGAATGCATTTTCATGGTGCTTTTTTTTCATCAAAAAAGTAGGAAAAGTTGCGTTTACCAATTAGAATGCATATCCGTTTAGGCTGATAGGATGGGAAATATGATCTGAAGTATATTTTTTTTTTGAAGATAGCTCCCATTTGTGAATTCTTGCATTTGCCTCAAAAGAAAGAAAATATTATTATCCAGTTATTGTAGAAAAATAGAGGAAGACTTTAATATTTGACTTTTTATCTTGTATTTTAGTATTATTCTTCTGATTTGCTTAATCTTTATAGTTATTTCATATTCAAAACTTTCCCTACGTCACAATGATTTTTATCAGTAAAAAACATTCTACGGATGAAAAAAAATCCTTTGTCAATTTTTACTTAATATATAAACGAATAGAATGTATTTACATTTTTGAGGATACTGGAAGCTATTTCACAAACTTTCTTTGAAATATCAAGATTTTTTTTTTCTGAACAATGTAAAAGTATGTATTACTAGAACACAAAAATAATTGTAATTTCTTGAAGTTCAACATGAAAATAAAATTCAAATGATTTTATAAGGAAAATGGTTCAAAATTTAAGAAATTTGGATGAAAAAATATTTGATAGTTTCGGCAAAAAGCGATTTTTTATTCAACTTTAAACTACCGTAAGTATCCTGCAAGAAAATGTTTTTGTGCCTTTAGAATCAAATGGTTACAATCTTAAAATACCATTTCATTTTTCCTACCAAAAACAAATCAAAATTGTCCTTCACCAAGGCATTTAGTACTTGAGATAAAAGTGCTACTTCTCTTTTATCGCAATAAACTTTTATATTTTTATTTGCTTCAGTCGTTTCCCATTCTTTTTTTTTTCTCAAATGGTGTAGGATTTAATGTCTCTAGGACAAACAAGTACTCTGCGAAGCTCTGGATGTTGGGCAAACATATTAAAGCTCCGGATTAGTAAAAAGAGCGTTGTAAGCAGATAAAACTTTCATTTGTATATGTGCTTTGCCCTTTTGGGTATTTGAGAAACAATTTAAAGAGATTTAAATAGGTTATAAAGTGGTATAAAGATAAATGCGAGGTTTTGTAAGAGGCATTTCTCAATGAAACTTAAAGCAATAAAAATTAAACGGAAACATATTTTAGATGAAAATTTTTTATTTTTGTGTTTCGCATAACTCAAAATTCGAGAACGTACTTTCTTGGTTTTCTCTCATATTTCCAAAATTCGGTTTGTGACCATAGTGGTCTAGTGGTGAAGTCTCGTTTCTCAAATCAAAGGATTCCAAGCTCGAAATCCACAATAAAGATTCATCGTATGCTTTTAAAATTTATTGTCACTTGTGCCGAATTTCTGTTTGTGTGGTATAGATATTTGGAGGGGATAAACCACCTCAGGTGTCATCAAATTGAGTTCAAAATTATGATAATTATTCCAAAGTACTTCCCAAAATACTTCTAGATTCAAATTTAGATTTAAAATTTTATACATTTAAATAACTAAAAAACGAGAAATTAGAAGTCTGGTTCATGTGAAATTTTGACTTGGGCGTTTAAAGGAGCATTTTTGCATTCGAATGACATTACTATATTTCAAATTCTCATTTTTATTTCATAATGAAGGAAGAATTTTGGATTCGATTAAATACTTATATCCTTTCAAGAATGGAAACGCGAAACCATCCATTTATTTATTTGCTATAATGTTGATGAAAAAAAAATGTTCAGTATCGTTTAAACATTTCACCTACTTCACTTTTATTTGTTTATATGGAACAGAGTAAGAATCGTTTGGAAAAATTACACTTCATCATTTGGCGCTTTTGCCTCACTTGAGTGAAGAAAATTTAAGAATAACTTTTTTATTTTCAAAAAGTTTTTTATGATTTTAGAATAGTTTGGCATTTAGTTCTGGATATGAAAAGAAAAAGAGACAAACAATTTTCACCAGAAAAGGGGAATTACTAATTATTTTATACAAATATATATATATACTAGCCGCCTTTGGCAACCAGCCGGTTCGCCAATCTTAATGTTCGTTAAAATTTTAATAATTAAATATTTTATGCAATTTATACTTTAATAGCTTCTTCATCAAAATATTTTAAAACTTCAAATTTTGATTATCATATAATTCATTCATAATATTATAAAGGCTTTCAGTCATAACGTAATATGTATCTCTCTCATTTTCTGTTAGCACCCGTAGAATTTATGCTTTAAATTAAAGTGGAAAGAATATATCTTCAATTAATATAATAATATTTTTTACTGAAACAAAGCATTTTTTTATAATCTGATTACTGAAAATAGAGTCACTCAGCGTTTAAACTTTATGGGCACTAAAGAATATCTTTTTAAATTTATGTAATATCTCAAGAGTTGGTCAACAAAATTTTCTTAGAGCAGATCGATTTATTAACAATGTTTAAATTTAAATGCATCAAACACTAAGAAAATAAAACGAATCGTTTAAAATAAACGGTTGAAAACGGTAGAATTTATGCTTTAAATTAAAGTGGAAAGAATTTATCTTCAATTAATATAATAATATTTTTTACTGAAACAAAGCATTTTTTTATAATCTGATTACTGAAAATAGAGTCACTCAGCGTTTAAACTTTATGGGCACTAAAGAATATCTTTTTTAATTTATGCAATATCTCAAGAGTTGGCCAACAAAATTTTCTTAGATTCATTATGAGCAGATCGATTCATTAAGAATGTTTAAATTTAAATGCATCAAACAGTAAGAAAATAAAACGAATCGTTTAAAATAAACGGTTGAAAACAGGTTTTAAAAAAACTACTTAAAAAACGATGTACTTAAAACTATAAGCATATACAAAAAATATATAATATAAATACAATTTACTTACAAAAGCATGCAACTAACCCAAAAATAATTTAAATCATCCATTGATAACGTTGTCATGGCAACAATCAGAACAGAATGCGCATGCGTGAATTTTCTTCGCCGGTTACGTAACGCAAATACGTGATTTTTTCTACGCCAGTTGGGGTAATGCTATGCGGATTAGAAATTTTTAATTTCCTTTATTCTGTTTTATTTTATTTCAAAAGTACTTCAGAATGAATCTGAAAGATTGATTCATTAACAATGTTTAATTTTAAATGCATCAAACATTAAGAAAATAAACAGAACCGATTGAAATAATCCGCCGAAAAATTTTAACCCTAGCCTCATTACTGTTGGGAGAAAAAAAAAACTGAAGCCTTTCTCGTTTGGCGCTGGGGTTAATGGAAGATTTTTTTGGCGGAAATGTTGGCGGTGGGGAAAATGGAATATTTTTTTGGCGGGAAAGTTAGTTTTTAATTAATAATTAAAATTCTAATTAAAAATTCGAAAAAAGAAACCCCAGGTGCACATTCCCAACCTCCAAGGTATACATGTACCAAATTTGGTAGCTGTATGTCAAACGGTCTGGCCTGTAGAGCGCCAACACACACACACACACACACACACACACACACACACATTGAGCTTTATTATAAGTATAGATATATATATTCCAGTTTAATCATGGAACTGTTTTTAATGATTGACATCATGTGTAAATTTGGTGTAGTAATCTTTTTATATATTTAAAATAAATATGCGAAATAAATTTAACATCCAATCTTTATTGTTTGTGTAGCTATTTTTATAGTTAAAACATTTCATAAAATTTTGAAAAAAAATGGTGAAATTAGTGTCAATATGATTAAAACTTTATACTTTAAAAAAATTTAAAAATTAAAAGATATTTATTCATGTAAAATTTATTTAAAACCTGATGATTGCATGACATTACTGTATTTCTTCTAAGATTTAAGATGAACAACAATTGACTTTTCCAATTATTTGAAGTCATACCTACATTTTTTTTCATATAAAATTGCAATTATATTGCTGAACTAATGGTTGTTATAAATATTTAAATCTGAAGTCTTTAGCTGTTATTATTTTTAACGAATTTAAGCATGAACATACACGTAATTAAAAATATTAATAAATATTAAAATTGTAATAGTGTTAAAAAATTGTATAGTTGCAAATTAAAGAATTAAAACTGGTTTAAATAGATTTTTTAAAAATGTAAACATAATTGCTTCTATTTCTCAAGAGTTGTATGATTTATAAAACTTATAAAATATAGAATTATTTTTCAGAAAGTCACAACTTTATGTGTAAATGATATTCAAAAAATTGTCAAAGAACACATTGAAATGGTGCTCTGCATTTAATTTTTTTTTCAAAAATATTTCCAATACACAAAGAATTACAATTTCTTTTCGACACAATATGTGAATATTATATAAATAGAAATTATATCTTCAAATATTATTCAAAACTCTTATCCTATTTTATGCATTTTCATTTTGATTCCTAGTTTGTAATAGGGAAAAGAGACTTTAATTGGAACTTATTATTAAATTTATGTCAATTCTATAATTAATAATACGAAAGGTTGAATTTATTAGAAATTGATTTTCTATCTTTTCAAAAAATATTTCGCAAAAAAAAATTCTTATTCCACTTTTCAAGGGAATAAGAATATTTTCAGCAAAAATTCCTAAATGTAAAAATTATTCTTATGATGATACATATCTGAAATATTCTAAAACTTTTCATAGAAAATTTTACTTACTGATAGTACTTTGTCGTGATACTCTCTATATGTCATTGAAAATATTTTATGTAATAATTTTCCAGGGGAAAGTTTATATTAAAATATATATTTTAATCATTAAAAATACAAAAATATAAGACATATTACAAGTTTCAGTTTAAAATTATAAATTACTCAGCCTGAGATACATTTTACTTTGAATCAAATATTTACATTAAAGAAAAAGCAGATATCACTGTCTGCTTGTGCAGATTTGTGATTATATTTCCAGGAAGAAGTTCGCTTAAACCAAAAAATTGAAAAATCCAGTTTATTCTTACCTTTACTTTTGCCATCGGTATGCATTTTAATTTATTGTCTTCTACATTTTGATAGGTATATTTAATGACTGGCATTCTGAGCTTCTTGATTGGAATTCAATTCTGTTTATTAATGAAATATAAAGCTTTTCGATAATTCTTAATACAAATGAAAGAAAGAAACAAAAGAAATTATCCTTTCATTGAAATTATTCGATTACATATATGTTCTTATTTTTTCGATTAATCAATATTGGAAAAATTAATGAATTTTTCGTATTTATTTTTATGTAAATTTTCATTATTTTCAAGCGTCTAAAGTTGCATATTAATACTTATGATTTGAAGTAACAAAGTCAAAGATATAGTGCCTTTTTTATTAGAATAAAACTACCACTATTTGGCTGCTCTTATAGCTTAATATTCTATTTTTAATGAGATATACTCTACTTTGATTAATATTCCATTTTTATTTTTTATGTTTCGCCCTGGGAAAAAAGTATGGTTGGCTGAAAGTGTTATGTTTTGCTTTCTAAAAATATCTAGAAATTTCTTAATCTATCCTAATCTAGATCCTGTTGTTTCAAAACTCCATAAAACTAATCCTTTATTCTTTCCTTTTTTTCTCTTTTCTTGATATAGTCTCACCTGAAAAAAATGTTTTGAAAAATTTCAAAACGAGGATCTTAATGGTCAAAGATAATATTTGTGTCATGCTAGATTATTTATCGTGTGAAAGAATAAAGCGTTAACATACATATCAACTAAACTAAACATTCATTCATTCTTTCAAGGGACAGGATGGTTATCCTTTTAAACCATTCCTTTTAAAGAGTGTCCTGTTTTAAAAGGAATGGTTTCTTTCTCTTTTCTTGGTATAGTCTCCCCTGAAAAAAAATGTCTTGAAAAATTAAACCATGGTGATCTTAATGGTCAAAGATAATATTTGTGTCATGTTAGATTATTTATCGTGTGAAAGAATAATAGCGTTAACATACATATCAACTAAACTAAACATTTATTCATTCTTTCAAGAGACAGGATGGTTATCCTTAAAAAGATTGTCCTTTTTTAAAAGAAATTGTTTGTTTTTTTCTTTTCCTGGTATAGTCTCAGCAGAAAAAACATGTCTTGAAAAATTAAGCCATGATAATCTTAATGGTCAATGATAATATTTGTGTCATGCTAGATTATTTATCGTGTGAAAGAATAAAGCGTTAACATACATATCAACTAAACTAAACATTCATTCATTCTTTCAAGGGACAGGATGGTTATCCTTTTAAACCATTCCTTTTAAACAGTGTCCTGTTTTAAAAGGAATGGTTTCTTTCTCTTTTCTTGGTATAGTCTCCCCTGAAAATAAATGTCTTGAAAAATTAAACCATGGTGATCTTAATGGTCAAAGATAATATTTGTGTCATGTTAGATTATTTATCGTGTGAAAGAATAATAGCGTTAACATACATATCAACTAAACTAAACATTTATTCATTCTTTCAAGGGACAGGATGGTTCTCCTTAAAAAGATTGTCCTTTTTTAAAAGAAATTGTTTTTTTTTTCTTTTCCTGGTATAGTCTCAACAGAAAAAACATGTCTTGAAAAATTAAGCCATGATAATCTTAATGGTCAATGATAATATTTGTGTCATGCTAGATTATTTATCGTGTGAAAGAATAAAGCGTTAACATACATATCAACTAAACTAAACATTCATTCATTCTTTCAAGGGACAGGATGGTTATCCTTAAAAAGATTGTCCTTTTTTAAAAGAAATTGTTTTTTTTTTCTTTTCCTGGTATAGTCTCAACAGAAAAAACATGTCTTGAAAAATTAAGCCATGATAATCTTAATGGTCAATGATAATATTTGTGTCATGCTAGATTATTTATCGTGTGAAAGAATAATAGCGTTATCATACATATTAACTAAACTAAACATTTATTCATTCTTTCAAGGGACAGGATGGTTATCCTTTTAAACCATTCCTTTTAAAGAGTGTCCTGTTTTAAAAGGAATTGTTTCTTTCTCTTTTCTTGGTATAGTCTCCCCTGAAAAAAAATGTCTTGAAAAATTAAACCATGGTGATCTTAATGGTCAAAGATAATATTTGTGTCATGTTAGATTATTTATCGTGTGAAAGAATAATAGCGTTAACATACATATCAACTAAACTAAACATTTATTCATTCTTTCAAGTGACAGGATGGTTATCCTTAAAAAGATTGTCCTTTTTTAAAAGAAATTGTTTTTTTTTCTTTTCCTGGTATAGTCTCAACAGAAAAAACATGTCTTGAAAAATTAAGCCATGATAATCTTAATGGTCAATGATAATATTTGTGTCATGCTAGATTATTTATCGTGTGAAAGAATAATAGCGTTATCATACATATCAACTAAACTAAACATTTATTCATTCTTTCAAGGGACAGGATGGTTATCCTTAAAAAGATTGTCCTTTTTTAAAAGAAATTGTTTGTTTTTTTCTTTTCCTGGTATAGTCTCAACAGAAAAAACATGTCTTGAAAAATTAAGCCATGATAATCTTAATGGTCAATGATAATATTTGTGTCATGCTAGATTATTTATCGTGTGAAAGAATAAAGCGTTAACATACATATCAACTAAACTAAACATTCATTCATTCTTTCAAGGGACAGGATGGTTATCCTTTTAAACCATTCCTTTTAAACAGTGTCCTGTTTTAAAAGGAATGGTTTCTTTCTCTTTTCTTGGTATAGTCTCCCCTGAAAAAAAATGTCTTGAAAAATTAAACCATGGTGATCTTAATGGTCAAAGATAATATTTGTGTCATGTTAGATTATTTATCGTGTGAAAGAATAATAGCGTTAACATACATATCAACTAAACTAAACATTTATTCATTCTTTCAAGGGACAGGATGGTTATCCTTAAAAAGTTTGTCCTTTTTTAAAAGAAATTGTTTTTTTTTTCTTTTCCTGGTATAGTCTCAACAGAAAAAACATGTCTTGAAAAATTAAGCCATGATAATCTTAATGGTCAATGATAATATTTGTGTCATGCTAGATTATTTATCGTGTGAAAGAATAAAGCGTTAACATACATATCAACTAAACTAAACATTCATTCATTCTTTCAAGGGACAGGATGGTTATCCTTAAAAAGATTGTCCTTTTTTAAAAGAAATTGTTTTTTTTTTCTTTTCCTGGTATAGTCTCAACAGAAAAAACATGTCTTGAAAAATTAAGCCATGATAATCTTAATGGTCAATGATAATATTTGTGTCATGCTGGATTATTTATCGTGTGAAAGAATAAAGCGTTAACATACATATCAACTAAACTAAACATTCATTCATTCTTTCAAGGGACAGGATGGTTATCCTTTTAAACCATTCCTTTTAAAGAGTGTCCTGTTTTAAAAGGAATGGTTTCTTTCTCTTTTCTTGGTATAGTCTCCCCTGAAAATAAATGTCTTGAAAAATTAAACCATATTGATCTTAATGGTCAAAGATAATATTTGTGTCATGTTTGATTATTTATCGTGTGAAAGAATAATAGCGTTAACATACATATCAACTAAACTAAACATTTATTCATTCTTTCAAGGGACAGGATGGTTATCCTTAAAAAGATTGTCCTTTTTTAAAAGAAATTGTTGTTTTTTTCTTTTCCTGGTATAGTCTCAACAGAAAAAACATGTCTTGAAAAATTAAGCCATGATAATCTTAATGGTCAATGATAATATTTATGTCATGCTAGATTATTTATCGTGTGAAAGAATAATAGCGTTATCATATATACCAACTAAACTAAACCTTTCTTTCAAGGGAGAAGATGGTTTTCCTTAAAAAGAGTGTCCTTCTTTAATTGGAATTGTTTTTTATCTTTTCTTGGTATAGTGTCACCTGAAAATTTACTTGAAAAGTTAAACCGTGATAACCTTAATGGTTTATTATAATACTTGGTTCCATGTTAGATTACTTATCATGGGAAAGAAAAATTCCTGCAACGTTATATAAAAGCATTAAAACAATAACTAAAAGGAAATGATCTGAAGGGCACTACTAATTAAACATATTAAATTCAGAATATTCACTTTTGAAGTTTGAAGCGGTAATGGTCTTATATACTGATTTAAATTCCTGATAAAAATATATCAGGAAATATTCAAGTGCGGCAAGCGTATAATTTCGCATTCCTAATACTCCAGAAATTGGAATAATAATGGAATTATTCACCTAAGAAGGAAGAAAGGTTTACATATAGCTTTAAAGTATGTTATATAGATACCGATCAGTGAATTTACGCTTTCATGACCATTTGGCGAGGTAGCAAAGAATTTGGAGAAAAATGATACAAATGTTCCAAAATCTTGGCGATATCTCTTTTGGGGCACGAGTTCCGCCGCTTGTTCTAGAATATTTGATGCCCGGGGATGACTGAAAATGTCCAGATAAAAGATAAGTTACTAGTCTTATTAGTCCATTTGAGAAAAAAAACAGTAGTTCAGTTGAGTTCCAATCAGTAATAAAGCGAAATATCTCTTTGATCTCCAGCTTATTCTTCTTGGCAGTTTCAGGCTTATTACCTTTTTGATACCTGAGTGCTGCTTTTTGCTTAAGTTCTATTCTTGTGTCCTCTTCGGCTTGATTTTACTGCTCTGAATTTATGTTTACGTGCAGAATAATGCCCCTTTATCATGTATTAAACCGGTTGAACTCTTCACTGAACCCCTACCAGATGGATTGTTTTCTTATTGATATTTTTTACATTTTATATGGTTGGATTAGCATTTATCGGACTGTTCATACAAAAGAAATAATTTAAATTAACCTCTTTAATTTTTCAAGTTTCCATCGAATTGCAAAAAACCATACTATTTCCATTTTATGTTACGTTTTACAACAGTTCATGTCACTTTCAAAACAAATAAATGAAAAAGAAACATGAAAGCAGTTGTCAGTTTCAAAATATAAGCTTTAAGGATTAATTTTCTGTTGAAGGAGAAGCAGATAAGCATAAAGAAATAGCCTGTTACGCTTCCACCTTAAATATTTGTTGATATTTTTATAAACTTATTAAAAAGCATGTAGATAATCGGTATAATAATTCATTAAAATTAATTGATTGCTTTTCAAAGAAACGAAAATCTTTTAATGTTTAAAATCACCGAGATATTTTCTATCATCGATAAAAAAAAATCACTAAACATCTGTTTGCGCTTAAACATCAAGCTAAATTTATGTAGTTTGTATAAGTAAGTTCTTTCCGCAGTAATTCCAAATGATTAAGGAAAAGCTTATTAATTGGAGCACCAGCTGCTGTGTCTCTCATTATTCAAACGTGAAAAGTTTTCTTTTAAAGACAGATTTCTCGAAACTACAATCCATAAGCCTTATTTCATATAGAAACATCGAAGAATTTTATTTGGAGAATTTATTTGGTAGGTAATACATGAAAATAAATCTTGTGTATATTTTTCAATAATACTTTAATGGATCGTTTTATTTAAATAAATACATTTTCTTTCAAAAAATGTATGCTTAATTTTGATGAGATTGGAAAAAAAATACCAAATTGCTTCTTAATTTACACAAGAGATTACACCTAAAAGAGCTGTTGACCTTAAGTCAACATTTTCAGATTTGTATTGAAAATAGTAAGATTGATAATGATGTGAAATTTTTCATCGAATATATATTTAGTTTCTAAAAGTAGTCCCGAAATAAAAGCAATATTTGAATTTGCCACCATTCGTACAGTAAAATGTTGAAAAATCTATTATAAAAACCATTTGACAGCTAATAATTCAGGGTTAGTGAAAATGGAACGTTACACGATAGAAAACACATTAACACAAGATATGAATTAAATAAAAATCACAGTTTTTTTTCTTTAAATTGTTATATTTTTATTAAATTGTGAAGTACACAGGATAGGATTATGTCTGGAATAACACATAGGGCAAATACCCTCCACGGCTTTGCTGGCACTTACGCTCTCTTTGTCCAAATTTTCCATGACCATTTTGCCTAAATGTTGCTGAATTTCGTTGACGTAGCGTTGAATCTCCTCTTTCAATGCATGGGTGGTTGTGGGCTTGTTGATATAGACTTTGATCACCTTTGATTTCAAATAACCCCATAAAAATAAATTCAATGGTTTTAAATCACACGATCTAGACGGCCAATTCTCATATTTTCGAACTGTGAATTTTCGATTCTGAAATACTGTTCAACAATGAAAACACCTTGTCCTATCGTGCAACGCTTTATTTTCACTAACTATAAACTATCACCTGCCAAATGATTTTTTTAAAATAATACCAACACTTTACTACACGAATGGTGGCAAATTCAAATCTTGAATGAATTTTGGGACACCCTTTAGTATGCAAGATAAACAAAGTAAAAGTATTGCTCTAATCAAAACATTTAAAAGCAAGCTTTTGATGAAGCTCCACTTTTCAGATCTTCAAAACACCTTTTTGCAGTCTGCAATTATATATATCTGATTGTGAACACAATAGATCACGTTTGCTTTGAACTAGGTTTATGAAATTTGGCATTCGGTCTTTCCCCCAGAATAGAAAATTGCTTTCAAATTACGAAGATAATCTATTTAGAAGAAGTTTGCGTTTACGGCTAAGTGAATACAAATAAGCACAATAACTATAAAATGATAAGAACTAGGTGATAAAATTTCTTACGCGTGTTTAGCTTCTAAGTTAGAAATCCGTATCTGATGCATTATTTTGTATTCGATTTGATTCAAGTAGACAGTGAGTACTGTTGAATTTTATACGACTAGTAAAATTTTACCATATGAGTATCAAATATTCAGATTGTATTTCTTTACTTGCACTTGATTTAAATCATATTCTACAGTTATAATTGTCTCTTGAATATGAATTTGCCAAACAGTAACAACCTTACAAATATATGGTTTCCAACGTAATTGTACCCTATAATAAATTTTTAAATTATCAGCATAAACTATTGCTTGAAAAAGTATTCTAAGTATTAAAAGGAATTAAATTTTATATTAATTTAATCAATAAATATATTGTTGAAAATTTATCATTTTAAATTTTAATCAATTCTTGGGTTCTATTAATATTTTTTATTAAAATAGTACTGACACTCTAATACTTTATCAAAACAAGATCCATGTTCTAGCGACAAACACTAAAAGAGTAAGGAAAATTGGCTTTTTACTATTTTAAGTTAATGAATGGCTGTTTTGTGGAGAGGCCAGAGCGTTCTTCAGGTGGCTGTTCAAATGGCATTAAATCTTCTAAAATAGTAATAATAAAGGCTTTCTAATTCAATCTATATTTGCTTTTAATATTATTATGTATAGAAAAAATTACTTAATAAACTAGTAGGATCAAATCAATAAGCATAGTCAAAGGAAGTTTTAGCTCTGCGTATATTAAATTAAATAGGATTTTTTAAGTTATCTTCATACAAAATTACTGAGAATTCACCTTTAATAAATTGAAAGATTCCTTCTATATTATGTATAGAAAAAATTACTTAATAAACTAGTAGGATCAAATCAATAAGCATAGTCAAAGGAAGTTTTAGCTCTGCGTATATTAAATTAAATAGGATTTTTTAAGTTATCTTCATACAAAATTACTGAGAATTCACCTTTAATAAATTGAAAGATTCCTTCTATATTATGTATAGAAAAAATTACTTAATAAACTAGTAGGATCAAATCAATAAGCATAGTCAAAGGAAGTTTTAGCTCTGCGTATATTAAATTAAATAGGATTTTTTAAGTTATCTTCATACAAAATTACTGAGAATTCACCTTTAATAAATTGAAAGATTCCTTCTATATTATGTATAGAAAAAATTACTTAATAAACTAGTAGGATCAAATCAATAAGCATAGTCAAAGGAAGTTTTAGCTCTGCGTATATTAAATTAAATAGGATTTTTTAAGTTATCTTCATACAAAATTACTGAGAATTCACCTTTAATAAATTGAAAGATTCCTTCTATATTATGTATAGAAAAAATTACTTAATAAACTAGTAGGATCAAATCAATAAGCATAGTCAAAGGAAGTTTTAGCTCTGCGTATATTAAATTAAATAGGATTTTTTAAGTTATCTTCATACAAAATTACTGAGAATTCACCTTTAATAAATTGAAAGATTCCTTCTATATTATGTATAGAAAAAATTACTTAATAAACTAGTAGGATCAAATCAATAAGCATAGTCAAAGGAAGTTTTAGCTCTGCGTATATTAAATTAAATAGGATTTTTTAAGTTATCTTCATACAAAATTACTGAGAATTCACCTTTAATAAATTGAAAGATTCCTTCTATATTATGTATAGAAAAAATTACTTAATAAACTAGTAGGATCAAATCAATAAGCATAGTCAAAGGAAGTTTTAGCTCTGCGTATATTAAATTAAATAGGATTTTTTAAGTTATCTTCATACAAAATTACTGAGAATTCACCTTTAATAAATTGAAAGATTCCTTCTCATTTTAACTTATTTACAATTTCCTATTGATTCTCCTCGATTAATTTATTAACTATCCTTCATATTAATTTTTCTACAATCTCCCATTGGTTGGAAAACTGGGCTGAAATTTTAGATTTTATTTTTCCAAATTTCTTCATTGCCACCTCACTGATTTATGTAGAAATTAATCAGAAATTTATTTACTTTTTTATTTATTTATTTATTGTAAAAATTATCGAACAATTTTTCACTTAATATTATTAATTTCTAAACAGTTTCCTTTAAGATACCGATCGAATTTCCCTTCTACTTTTATTTCTTGGAAAGTTATATTCACTTTTATATCTGCGTAATTTACAATTTTAATTCTACTTTACATCATTAGATGCTTCATTAGATACTTTACATCATTAGATGATTTTAATTTTTGGTAAATATTTTGCATAAAAACCCTAAAAAATCATGCTCTTTTGCATATTTCCGGCATGCATTTGTTATGAAATAAATTCTCAATGTATTTCACAATTCCTGAGCTACAAATAAACAATCTACAGTATAATCTGCAGTAAACAATAAAAAAATTACAGTTTCAATTTTTCTTAATGTGAAACAAAATTAACAATTTCATAATATTTACCAATTGAATAAATATTCGATAGAAATAAAGCTTATTTCTTAGTAAGTCAGATTAAATAAAATATTTTTAAGTTATTCTCAAAATTTTTAACAAATCATTTCATGAAGATCCAAGTTGAAAGCTTTTTGCTTTGTACCTCTTTTTAATTAAAAATTCCCACCTTTAAGCATATTTTCAAGTTAATTTTGTCTTTTAATTGATATATGTTTCAAAGGAATTTTTCTAATTAATTTTATTCGCAAATAAAATTATTTTATAAATTTTTCAAAACAATTTCTACATAACAAAAATAACATTTCCACTTTTCTCCAGGCCAGTGCAAACCATATTTAAAAAAATTAAATTTCAAACTAAATATGTATTTCTATAGAAACACGTTTCCTTCTAAGAAACCAGTTACTATATCTTTCTCCTTGTCAAATCATAAGCTTCAATATGCAACGTCAGATTTTTACTCACCGATTCGCATGAAAATAATCCAATTTTATTTAAGAATAAATACAAAACTCATTAATTTTTCCGATATTGATTATTTGTAAAAATTAGAGCATGTGTTTAATTAAATAATTTCAATGAACTCGTTATTTCATTTTTTTCTGATTTTCTTTCATTCGTACAAAGAATTATTGAAAAGGATATATTTCAATCACAAACACAAGTATATTCCAAACTCCACATATCCGTGATTAAATCTACATATCAAAATGCAGAAGACAAGAAATTAAAATAGATGCCGATGGCAGCAGTGAAGGAAAAAATTAATTGGATTTTTTACTTTTTAGGTTTAAGTGAACTGCTTCCTAGAAATATTTCGCAGAATTCTGCACAAGCAGACAATGATTTTATCATCTTCTTTAATGTAAATATTTGATGCACAGTAAAATTTATCTGACGTTGAATAATTTATAAAGTCGTGTTTTATTTTTTGTGTATATTTAATGATTAAAGGATATATTTTCACGAAAACTTTCTCCTGTGAAATGATTACTTAAAATATTATCAATGAAATATAGAGATGACAAAAGTAATATTCTCTACAAAGAGCTTCTATTAAAATTTTAATAGTAGCTCATGCATGAAAAATATATCATTAATTATGTATTATTTTTATATTCAGATGCTTTTGTTGGAAAATATTCTATTTCGCTTAAAAAGTGGAATATATATATATATATATATATATATATATATATATATATATATATATATATATATATATATATATATATATATATATATATATATATATATATATATATATATATATATATATATATATTTGCGAAATATTCCTTGAAAAAACAGAAAAATCAATTTCTATTAAATTTAAACTGGCATATTATTAATTAAATAATAGAACATAAATTTAATAATAAGTCCCAATTTAAGTCTATGTTTCCTATTTAAAATTAAGAATGAAAATAACAATACACAAAATATGATAGGAGTTTTAAATAATATGAGAAGATAGAATTTTTTTGGATAATATTTAATAATTTATCATTAATAATTATCATGATATTATTTGATAATTTATTATTGCACCGAAAAGAAATTGTAATTCTTTGGATATTGGAAATATTTTTTTAAAAAAATTTTAATGCAGAGAACCATTTTAATGTGTTCTTTGATTTCTTTTTTTAAATAGCAATTTCCTCTAAGGATGTGATTTTTTGAAAAATAATTCTATATTCGATAGGTTTTATAAATCATATAACTCCTGAGAAATAGAAGCAATTATGTTTACACTTTTAAAAAAATCTATTTAAACCCGTTTTAATTCTTCAAATTACAATCATGCAATTTTTAACACTATTGTGGTTTTAATATATATTAAATTTTTTTAATTATGTTGGTGTTATGTTAAAATTCTCTAAAAAATAATTTTAACTACATACTTCAGATTTAAATATTTATTACAATCATTAATTTCAGCAATAAGAGTGCAAGTTTATATGAAAAAAATGTAGATATGACTTCAAATAATCGGAAAAGTCAAAAGCCTAATTCTTAGAAGAAATGCGCTAATTTCATGCAATCATCCTGTATTAAATAAATTTTAGATAAATAAATATCTTTTAATTTTTTTAAATTTGAATTTGTTATAATAATAAATCATATTGGCAATAAGTTCGCCAAATTTTTTTTGAAAATTTTATGACATTTTTTTAATTATATAAATAGCTGCAGAAACAATAATGGTTGGATGTTAAATTTATTTCTCACATTCACTTTGAATATATAAAAAGATTACTACATCAAATTTACACATAATGTCAATCATTGACAAGAACTGCATCTGGTTAAACTGGAAAGAAGAGACACGTTGTCTTTGTTTATAATAAGTAACAATTCTCATTTTCTGGCTAAAATTGTTTATATCTTTATAAAACTCTCTTTATCTCTCTTAAGAAAAAAATTATCCTTGAATTTTCTGCATTCAAGCCTGGTAAAAGCGCCGAACGATATCGTATGATTTTTCCAAACGATTCTTACACTATTCCATATAAACAAATAAAAGTGAGCAGATTAAATGATTAAGCAATACTGAACATTTTTTTCTTCGACATTATAGCAAATAAATAAATGGATAGTTTCGCTTTTCAGTTCTTACAAGGATAAAGTATTTAAGGTGTATGTACACACTTGAAACTTCGAAAATTGTTCAAAATATCGAATATTTTTTTTATTGTTTAATAATGTTCTCTGATCCTTTAGCTTTCAAACGATACCAAGATGTTGTATTTATTCGAAATATTTCTCGAGTGATAATTATTTTTCTTCAGGAGCTTTCATTAAAAACTCTATAGTTACGGTGTTTTTAAAACTCATTTTCTGAAGAATGATATTTTTCCACTATGTTGCTTCATTCAAACAATCATAACTCAACAAAAAATTAACCAAATACAGTTATTTATATATCAAAATAATCTGTATGAAACAGCGGATGTTTTGTGTCTCAATCAAAGTTATATTTATAGAAATAAATTTTTAATAGCTGCTTAAATGTTAAAATGACAGAAAAAAGTCTCGCTTTTTCTATTCATCGTTGATGAAAAAATTGTTTTAAAAAAACTATACATTTTTATAACTTGATTGAGGCAGACAACATGAAGACTAATATTAGGCATCATTTCCAACTAGAATTGTGTGTCTGTACAAATTACAAATTAAGATATCCTGTTTCAAAAAATAGAGTAATTAGCTCATTAACTATTATTTAATTAATTAATAATTAGTGTAATATGGTTTTTTCTCAATGAAATGAGTTTAAACATATATTAATAATCTACTGTGAAAAAACTGGATTTTTAAAGTTAAAATTAAAAAAAAAATCTTCAAGTGTGTACGTACACCTTAATCGAATGCAGAATTCTTCCTTCATTATGAAATATAAATGAGAATTCGAAATATAGAAATGCCATTCGAATATAAAAATTAAACCTGTTCAAAATTTCGCATGAACCATACTTCAAATTTCTCGTTTTTTTCGTTAATTAAATGTATGGAAACAACACTAGAAGTATTTTGAAATAAGTTTCATAATTTCAACTCAATTTGAGGACATCTAAGTTGATTCCTCCCCTCCAAATATCTGTATCACACAAACAGAAATCTGGAGCAAGTGACAATACATTTTAAACGCATAAAATGGATCTTAATTGCGTATTTCGAGCTTGGAATCCTTTGACTCCAGAAAGAGATTTCACCTATAGGCTACTATGGGCTCAAAACGAATTTTGGAAATATGTGAGAAAATCAAGAAAGTACATTCTCGAACTTTAAAATATGCGGAACATAAAAATAAAATATTTTCATCTAAATTTAGTTTTTTTTTTAAAGTTTTATTGCTCTCAGTTTGATTGTGAAATGCCCGTTACAAGAACTTGTATTTATCTTTATATTACGTTGTATCCTCATTAGATCTTTCTCTAAACTTTTTTTCAAATCCCCGAAAGTGCAAAACATACATACAAATGAATGTTTTATCTGTTTACAACACTCTTTTCATTAATCCGGAACTCTAATATGTTTGCTCACCATCTAGTACTTGGAAAAGTGTTTGTTTATCCTAGAGTCTTTTAATCCTACACCATCTGAAAAAACAAAGAATGGAAACCCATCGAAACAAATAAATATATAAAAGAAGAGAATCGCTACTTTTATCGCAAGTATTAAATCCCTTTAGGAAAGATAATTTGGATTTATTCTTGGCTGGAAAAATCAAATGGTGTATTTTCAGATTGCAATCATTTGAAACCAAAGGCATGCAAATACTGTCTTTCAAGATTATTACGGTAGTTTAAAAATTTTTAAAAATCAATTTTTGCAGAAAATATCATTTTTTTGCAATATTCTTGAATTTCAAAACATTTTTCTTATAAAATCATTTGAATTTTATTTTTATATTAATTCTTTAAGAATTTACATTCATTTTTGTGTTCCAGTAATATATAATTTTATGCTGTTTTAAAAAAAAATTGTTTTTGGATATTTCAAAGAAATTTTGTGAGACATCTTCCATCCACAGTACAAATAACATTCTACTCAGTTATGTATTGCTTAAAAATTAAGAACGGCCATTTTTTTTTCATCAGTAGAATTTCTTTACTGATTAAAATTATTGTAATGTAGGGACATTTTTGAATATGAAATAACAGTAAAGATTAAGCAAATCAGATGAATAATGCTAAAATACAAGTACTAAATAATTCCTTGGTTTTTCCAACAATATTTGGATTGCAACAATTTCTTTTCTTGAGAGCATATGCACGAATTTTGAAATAGGAGAGCTGTTTTCTGAAAAAGTATTATTTTTCAGATCATATTTTCCATCCTATCAGCATGTTCGGCTATGCATTCGATGGGGAAAATACAACTTATCCTACTTTTTTTATGAAAAACAACGGCATTAAAATGCTTTCAAATATAACAAAATTTAAACAAAATAGCAGCAATAGCAACAGATTTTCAGAAAAGTCAAAAAAAAAAAAATCCTCTAAACAGGAGCACAAAAAAGAAGGAGAAAAATTTATATCCAGATCATATATATACTTGAAAAAATCCCGTAAAACTAACTTGAGGATCATTTAAATCCACTTCCATCATGAGTTTTTCATTTTTATTTTCAGCCTCTGCATTTGTTTATTCTATTCATCCAGTCCTCTTGAGGTTTCTTCAAAAAACCAAAGGCATTTTCTACCGCTAAAAATGTTTTTTAGAGTTATGTTCTTGTTTTTACTATCCAAAATTTATAAATGGTTTGTTTCATATCATTTTTTCATGAAAAGGAAATATTTCGGTTTTAAAAGCAGCAGTTTTGGGTAGGTACCGATATAATGATTGGAAACATGATATTTCAAAATTTCAAATGCCAAGATTTGGAAATGATTTGTTTCATATCATTTTTTTTTCCATGAAAAGAAAATATTTCCATTTAAAAAGCAACAGTTTTGAGTATGTACAAATATAATAATTGGAAACATGATGTTTCAAAATTTCTGATGCCTTTTCTTGAAGCTTGAGTACTGTCTTAGCGAATGGATTCGTCGGGAACAAGCGTATAAAAATAACTTTTCTTGTTACGAAAAAAATTTTAAAGCATTCGAATGTTCGAAAATGTAACGAATTTTCTTTTGAACTTTCATTATTTTTACTGGAATAATGTTCTTAAGAAAATTGTATCCATTACGTTACATGTCTTATTTGATAAAAATTTATGTTAAAACTTTTTTTTGACTTTCACTTCCTAAATAACACATAGAAGCGGAAAGCTATAAAAAAACAGGATTTTTAAATATTGTTTGTAGATCAGAAATAACTAGTTGACAATCAACAACAGTCATCTTTTGCTGAGAAAAAAATGATAAAAATATATACTTAAATACCTTATAAAATATAAACTTCAAATAGCACTATTTAATTTTATATTAAGCAATAAAATATGGCATTCTCAATTTACAAACTGAACGAAAAGGACACGTAGCTAAAAGAGAAAAACATCAACTTCTTTTTTTTATTTCTTTATCCACTTGCTGCATATATGCTGTAAATTGATTACATTACATTTTCAGAGCTTATCCTATTGCCAACATTAAGAATTAGAGCTGCAAATATATTCTAATAATACTTTAGATGAAATTTAAAGGTATGAAGGCATCACTTTTCATTTAAGGGTAAAAATTATTTTTTGTTTATTTGGTAATTTCCAAAAACGTACCACCATTTATCAAATATCGTCATTGAAAATATAATAAGAACTATTATTATTTATTTGCTTTATTTTTTTTTCAATTTCTGATATAAAAATGCATAATATAAAGTAATATTTTATCGTTTATAAAAAGAAATTATAATTTATGAATAATTCATTGGTGTATGATCTACTTTAAAAGCTTTTATTTGTAAAAAAATCATATATTAAAGGAATTGTCTTATATCGTACTGGAAAAAGCATATTATTCGTTAAAAAGGATATTTAATTTGCGAACTGCAATGCATGTAGTTATTTGATTATTATTAATGTTCAATAACAATTTCAAATCTCGAAGTACAAAACCATAAATGTTAAAATTTCTAAATAAGATAAGAATTCTGATTGAATTGAATGAATGTATTTCTTGGAATTTCAGGTTTGGGATTTAAATTAAATTAATGAGATAAATATTGAAAATATTCCAAACGATTTCATTAAAGCATGGGAATATTTAGAAAGCAAGTATTTACTTTTTATGCAAATTTGCTATCCATATAAATAAAAACATTAATTTCCAACTTCCTTCATTAAAGCGATCCTTAATCTGATTTTCAGAAGGAAAGGTGCCTTAATTATTATACCTTTCCATTTTTCTAAAAACCGTAATAACAATTCGCATCTTATTTTATATTCCACATTAAAGCCACTTAAATATTTTCGGACATTTCAAGTTTCATTCCCTTAATAAGCTTTTAGTTTCTGAAATAAACTATAAAAATACAAAATAGAGTTTATAATGTCAGTTAATTGTTTATTTTATACTTCTCAGATATGAATTTCCTTGCAATATAATAAGGGAAGGATACTGGCAACAAAATTAACAAGACGTAAAGTTATAAAGATTGTACGTTTTTTATTTACGTCATATAATGCTTTAGTACAGTGAAAGGCATTTCTCCGTTTTTAAAGTAAATATATTAAAGCATAAAATATATAGGAAATGTGTTTTTTATTTGTTCTCTGCTGACAAAAAATTATATTGCATAATATTCCAAAAAAAAAAAAAAAAAAAACACTAAATAATTTTGATTTTCATAAAATTTTTGAATGGAAAAATAGAATTTTCACCCCTCTAAAGGTTATATTTATGAAGTTGATTATAATTCTAAAATAAAGTATGTAAAAAAAATGCTGAATTTCTTAAAAGAACATGCTTTTTTAATTCTATTAATTTTAATAAATTAAAAATTATCTACCCATATTTTTTCATATTCCCTTTCTTTACTCTGAAAGGGCAGAAGCGAAATTTAAAATAGTGGGAAAAATTTAACTTAGAAAAGCACATTGTTGTTGAATTAGTTGAAAACGATTTCAAACTTCAGTACAAAGATTACATAACGAATCTTAAAGACTTAGTTGTTTGGATTTCTCAATTATCTTCCACAAACACATAAATCTACAGAACCTTACGCCTGTTTCCCAAAATACTATTATGTTCTGGTAGACATGGATAGGTAAACATTGAGATGATATGACAAAAATATACAGCTCGAACACTTGTAGGTCTGAAACATATAAACGTATCGATGTTATGATTTTTTGACAATCAATGGACATTCTTCATACATTACAAGTAAAAAAAAGAATATACGTTTACCCTCAATTTAGCATGCACCAGGCTGACCGTTTTTCGGCGGAATCGGGTTTCGAACCTGAAAGGTCTGGATTTCAAAACCGAGATCCGACTACCAATCCACCACGGCCGCTAGTGGGGAAAAGAATAGATCATTTGAGTGTTTTTTTTTTTTTTTAAATATAAGTTCATTTGTGTCATTGAGGATTTTCAAATAAAAAAAAATCCTGGAGACGATCTATTCATTTCTTGTGAGTATTTGCGCCTTCTTAGTAAGAGAAAGGGTGGCCCATTAAAGTGCAAAATTGCTTTCTGACTTCTATGTTTCTTTATTAAGGAAGTATAATTATATCTGCTACTCTAAAACAAATAAGCTTATTGTTATAGTATGATTTTAAGCTAATCATTTTTATCTTTCAATACTTAGTTAAGCAAGCAAGCTTAAAAACGATTAACTTAATGTAAAAATTAAATTATTAACTCTGACGTAAAAAGGATTAAAATGACGTCCCAATCATGTTTTGCTACGTAACATAAAAAAAGAACAATATAAATGATAAATTGCAATATATTACTTTATGCACTAAATAGTTTAGGGTCGGGATAGCCTGGTTGGTAGGGCATTGGCCCTCCGTGTGTGTGGTGGCTGGCACACATATAAATCTGTCGTACTCACAAAATCCTTCAAGTTGATAGTAATACCACTTGAGGTACTGGACCAGGGATGATAATTCTCTGGTTCAGGTCTAAATTAAGATCTGTGGATGAATGAATGAATGCGTGAATGAAGTGCGCCCTTTAAGAAGTGTTGTGACATGTGTGTAGCTAAGTCGTACTCTTGGCCCTAGTGGGCGCTACTGAAAAAACAAGAGAAGCACTGTTGGCTTAAAATCACTGACTTCTGAAAGTCAGTAGGCTTATCTATGACAAGTGCCATTAGAAACAACAATATAAATAGTATTTTTTTTCTTTCTCAAGCATAAGCATATGATGCGAAAAATTAATATAATATCTTGATTTCCAATGGTTTCTCTTGAACTTCATATCTCTTTATAATTTATATATTATTATCTGAACTTTATACACATTATTTTGTCGTATATATTTTTATTAATAAATTAAAGATTATTGCATTTAAAGAAATTATTTTCCTCATACAATTGCCAGATGTGTATTTTTATGCTTTCTTATGTTTCGAAATGACGTTGTATTCTTACTGAAATTGAGTAGATGGTGATCATTTAAAAATACATTAGATATAAAAATTTCTTCATTTTTTAAACTTTAAATTAATCTTAATTACATATCATTTATCCAACTTCATTAGAAAAAGCAATCAATTTCTGAAACTCATATTTTCATTTTTGCATAAATATCAGTGATGAATTATCTTTTCATATATTTTAATTTTTGACAATGTATTACACTTATTGTAGAATGCTGTAATAGAGTTTAGATTATGAAAGAATAAAAATGCATGAAAATATTTCAAATCTTGAAAATTCTGTTAAAAATCTATGAAAAATCTGCAGTTTTTTTTTTCGCTAGTTCATGTTATTTTCTTTCTTGCTGCTTGGGCACTGAATTATTTGACTGGACTGGGAAGTAACATTGCATAGATGAATAGAGCAGGTATGATCGTAATACAAATAACGCGACTGGAGGAAATTCCAATAGTTTACAAGCAGAGTATTCATATCAACTAGTAGGATATTGGTAGAGCACTCATATTGACTTGTAAGATATTGATACTGCATTCATAAAAACTCACAGTTATTGGCACAGTATTTATGAATACTCACAGAATATTCGTATATCATTCATAAATACCCACAGTATATTGGTATAGCATTCATAAATACTCACAGTATATTGGTATAGCATTCATAAATACCCACAGGATATTGGTATAGCATTCATAAATATTCACAGGATATTGGTATAGCATTCATAAATACTCACAGGATAATGGTATAGCATTCATAAATACTCACAGGATAATGGTATAGCCTTCATAAATATTCACAGGATAATGGTATAGCATTCATAAATACTCACAGGATATTAGAACAACATTTATATCTATTCACATACTATCAATGCAGCATTCATATCGTCTCACAAGATGGTGGTAGAGCATTCATTTCGATTCATGAATACTGGTAGAGCTTTCATAACTATTCGTAGTGGGAAACAATAATCATTACTGCTTAAATTGATGTATTGATGTCATTTGAAACTGATACAAGGCGAAGTATAAAGCACTTCATATTAATCTTCAGTTATGTCCAAACATGCTCACTTGTAGTATAATGAATTAAGTCGTGGTATCACATGGCTGAAAAATATGAACTAAAGTACGAGAGTAATAGAGAAATTCAAGCACTTCAAAGTAATACCTTCTGTCTGAGCCTATATTTTTCTACATTTGGAAACAAAATGCATTTAAATGACCAATTTTTTTCTGCAATTAGACTGGGTGCAAGATATTGATTTTCAATTAGTAAAAAATAAACTTTATTTAATGTCTTAAAATTCTTCCTTAGGTTTAAGCTGCCTCCTCCTTACACATACAAACTGGAGCAAAGTTAGGTAAGTGTAGTTAGGTTAAATCTATATTGCTATTCAAGATTTATATCGACCTTCCGATACCTAAGTGTGTACTTCAAAGTCTCTTTGACAAAAAAAAAATACTTTTACTTTCTTAGAAGTCTTAATTCATGGATTGGATGAATTGAAAATCAATTTACATTATTACGTATGCAGCTCAGTATGATCATAAAGATAAGGAAATAAGATCCTGGTACAAATATTTCTTTTTCTGCAACATATTGAATCTAATAATCTGTCTTTTCAGGACCTATATATGGACTGTAAAACATAAGCTATCTTAGGCAAAAAGAATTGGAGCGCCAGTATTCCATTCAATAAAGGTAAGTGACATATACTACATGATTGAACCGCAAAATATCAGGATTTTTCGGTGGAACATACAGAAATACATGCTCATTACAACAAGAAGGGCAAATAAATAAAAGCAACAGCAACAAAAATGTGCTTTCCTAAAAACAAAGGCATGTAATAAAAAAAAAGAAATTCAATAGCGAAAGTGAAGCTGGAAAGATTTCTCAGATCGTATATTTTCCCTCCCAAAAACCGTGAAACGAGTTTTAGGATCATTTAGATCCGCTTCGATTGTTGCCTTTGCCTTTTCAATTTCACTTCGCTCTCTCTATCTTTTTATGCGTCTAATCTCTTTCAAGTTATACAAGAAAAAGGAAACACGTTCCACTAAATAGAGAAACGAGATACAGCGTTTGCTTTTTTTTATTTTTTCTACTGTATAACTGATGCAGATTTTTTTCATGATTTATTTTTCTTTTCAGTTTCGAAAAAAACGAATTTTTATGCATGTCTCTCTTCAAAAAAGGAAACTTTGTATTTCAAAGTTTGTTATGTTTGTTTATTTGATTCCATTTAACATTGAATTGTATAGATCCCTAAGGAAATAAATTAAAGGATTTTGCTAAAAATAATAGATTTGAGATAACGTTTGAAAAATTTATTTTTACTTTCGAAATTTATTTTCAATGTATTAATGCGTAGGTGGAAGATCTTTACGTATAAATTTCTCATTTTATATACTGGTGCTTAAACTATTGATTCACTTTATATTCAAAAATTAAAATGTGATAATTATTCTGTAAGAGGATAAATATACTCAAATGGTAGTATTACAGTGTCACTTAAATATAAATTATAATTAAATATATATTTTTTAATAATTGCGAAATATCTAGGAAAACTTAAATAATATTACATTGTGAATTTTATATAACTACACAATATAAAGAGAATACGAAAGAGTTACGTGTAAACAAGTACATAATTTCCTTTAAAAGTATGATTTTAATCTTTCAATTGTTATGAATGAATACCAATATTACTATTGGTGTTTATAATAATTATAAAGGATTAGAAAAAACTGCCTTTATCGTATATAAGGTTTTTTGGATATTATTCAAATAATAATTACCAGATATTATTAAATTAATAGTTATATTTGATTTTTAATCTTGAAGAAAAATATTATATAAGATATTGCTACTTTGTTCTATCTGAAAATTTCTTGAGCCTTTTTTCTTCTCTTTTTTTTAAATAAATTTCTTCTTCATCTGGACAGAAATTTAAAGAAAAATTTACTTTCTTTCTTTTAAATATTCAACAATTCTTAACTTATTTCTTTCTTCTAAAGTAATATAATCGCATGGCAAAAATATTGATATGCACGTATGTCATATTTGAGATACTTCTATGAAATTTCGTAATGTAACATTCAGATTTTACGAAATCCAATTTCGTTTTCTTTATTAATGTAAATACTTGAAAAATTTAATTCCAAATATTCTTTACTAATTTCTTACTCTTTTGAAAGTAAAAATATTTTGAGAATAAAAATGAACTTACCGTAAAAAGATTTTATTACTTAATTTTTTTACAACAAATAAAATACAGTCTACAAAATGCTACAAATAAAAATACAATCAATTTGAAATACTCATCATTTTTCAATTGTACGATTATGAATTATATGATAACATTTTATTCTGTAATTTAAATTAAAAGCTTCCTTTAAAAATATTTAAGTTTATAATTATCACTGTGCATAATTTGTTTTCAATTAAAATACAAAGTTGGCAATTGATAAAAAATATTTCTTCGTTGGAAACTATACGTGAAATAATCAATGAGCTTTTAATTTAGTATTCATCTAATTTAACTAAGAAATAAAAGTGAAAAAAAACATTTTTAAATCAATATTTAAAAATGCGGCATTGGGGTATTAATGCATATAATAATTTAGAAAATAAATATTTCATCAAAAAAAGTACATGAAAAGCAGGCGTGTTTTTATCTTTTGAATCTCAAGTATCTATAATATTTCGTTTATAATGCGCATAAATATTATTATTATTATTTGCGAAATAAAATACTAATAATGCCATCTTTCCTTTGGAATCTGATTTATCTTCAGAAAAAAATGTTAAAAAAATCCTTAATCCAGTTGAATATGACAATTTTATTCAATATTTTAAATAGCATAAAAAACGATGCATAGAAGACTTTTACGGAATCTTTTATATGCAATCTAAGCATTCACAAATTTCTTCATATTCATTAATTACACTTTCATTTTAGCTTTAAAAATAATAATAATAATTTAATTGATCTTGTTTTTATTTATCAAATTAAATTTCTTCAAATCAATATCTGGATATTCATATATATATTCATTCTACTTTAAATCATCATCACAAGTTTCTGCAGACTATTTTCTAATCAACACATAAAAAATTTTTTTACATGCTTCATAACATTTCGCTAATCTGGATCCTCTTTCACCTTTTGCTGTGTTTACCAACCTTCAATAGCGTTATTGTTTCTAGGAATATAATCCTACATCGTCTAAAGAGAAGCAACAAAACAAATAAATAAATAAAAGCAACCAAGGAGCAGCGGTCATCCTGTAACCGTTAAATAACTTAATGCCTTATAAATCGGATTTACTTTTGGATTGGACTCTTGAGAAAACTAAATAGCGAATTTCCTGGACGTAATCTTCAAAAATAAAAATATTTCTTTCCGAAGAACACTTAAATCAAAATAATACCCTGTAGGTAAACATTTTTGTTCTTTTCTTGGCTATGTTTTCTTTGTTGGCGAGAAACATGAAAAAAAGGATGAAAGGATTTACTTATTTTTTTCCTTACTTCAGATACTGATATAAGAAAATAGGAAACTGAAATATAATTGGATAAATCATTTTGAAAAGATATTATCCCCACTTTTTCAAATTTTAAAGGTCAAGTAAAAAAATCATATCTTCCATAATATTTCGAGAAAGTATAAATCAGTAATATACTTTCTGGAATTTGTAATGTAGACTTCTATATATGATGTAAAAGTTGCTAATGTATGTTATTTATGTACATACAGGATGTCCAGGTGATTGATTGATTGATTTTGGGTTTTGGAACAAGGGTCATTTTTGGCCATACTGATATTGTAAAGCAGAGCAGTATTATGGTTTAAAACTTTATATAAGATCAAGTATGTTTATAATTAAACTAATATAAAACAGCAAACTTACAAATGAAAACGAAGGACAATATCTTTGTTTTAAAAGAATAATTTTTAAAAAAGGGAAATTGTTGAAGTTAAATATATGGTAAAACGTGCATAGCATTTAAAAGTTTTAAAATGTTCTGATGAAAATTCGAATTCTGGGAGAGTTACGTAAGATTAACGAAAAAAATGGTGGCAATAGGGGTTAAAAGCTGGATATTAAATTAAAATATTATGAAGGATTAATTCAGCAGAACACATAATTGCTCTTTCAACGAAAAGTAGATACTTATGGGTAATCCGAGTATGACTTCTATATTGGATATATAGGAAATGTTATCCTATATGAAGATGAATCGTTTCTAAAACGAGCATTAGTTAATGAAAAGATATATCTTCTTTAACTTTAAACGACGTATGTTTTCATGAAATCCGTTGGAAAAACAATAATTACAGAAATACCTCTCCAGATATACATATAAGAGAGATATATAACTGTTCAATATCTTCATTCCATTGCTATTGCACGTCAAGCATTTGTTATTACATTGAAGAAGCTTTTGTAATTGGTGAGTATGATCTTCAGAAACTATCAAGATTTGTATTCTTTTAATATCGATAGGAAAATAATTCTTTTTTCAAAGATGTTTTCTGGATTTGGGATGAAAACAAAAGAACCATCTGGAATTCACAATAGCCATTCAGTACAAAATAAATGTTCTGATCTTAAGAAATAGATTTTCCGTAACTCTAAAAGTCAATAACTTTCTTTTTAAAAATAGCTGAATTCCAAAATCAGAAACCAGAGAAATCTGAATGATTGATATCGCTTACGTTGAACTTTTAGATGTTTCTATCAAATTTAATTAATTAAGTTTTAAATAAACAGCGGAACTAAAAAAAAATGAGAATCCACTTTAGGAGACAACCATTCTTCAAAATCAACACTAGAATGAAATACATCTAGAAATGCGTTAATGGATAAGATAATTATTCTTTTAAATATATGAGATTTTTGTCTATTAATTTTCAAACAGTTTACCTACTATATTTCCTAATTAAAAAAGCATGTACGATACACGTTAAATTCTTCATTAGGAGAGTCATATCACTGACTCTTCGAACCGCCCGAATGCATACGGATCAATAATGCTGAATGACCGGACTGCTGCAACAGCAACACTGGCGGGAACTGTGGTTGAATCCTAAGGTCCATCACCGGCCAAGGTACAACCCTTCCCGAAGGAAGCACATACCGTCATCAATGGAAGAAGTCAGATCCCCCACCTTTTTGTGTACGCTCCAGAGTGCGATATCCAACCATCATACCGGAAGCATCTCATCCTCGTTTCGAGGTGGCCCACCGGGGGTTTCATCTCTTCATTCCCCTCTCGACCTCATTAATTTTTTATTAGGAGATGCAGAAATAACATTGTCTTTAGTATCAAAGTATAGCTTGATTTTAAGACAGGGCCCTTTTTAAGGAAAGTGAAAAAATCCACTAGCAATTTATTTTGCCTTTTTATAAGAAAACTGATAAATATTTTTCATTACTATTGATTTATTTTAACATGCTTACGAAATAATTAAAAATAATTCATTTAATTTTCGTTTGATAATTTCACATCAAATACACTAATAAACATGTATTGTTCCTCAACGTAACTTTAAATTTCATATTTCAATTCAATATATATTTTCATATTTCAATTTTATATATTAAAGTATTATTTCTAATAATAAAATATCCCTTTACAAAGACATTTAATCTTTTCCGTTCGGTCGATAAATTAAAAACTCTATTTCTACATATTTCGGATATGAAAGAATGCAAAAAAAAAAAATGTATTCCAAATATTTTTTTTTAATCTAAAAGAATAAATTCACTTGAAATATCTATCTGAGAATTTTCTATCAAACACAAATTTCCATTCTACTACAACCTAGTGCATGAATTTGAATTGTACAGTTGAGCAATTGAACAGTTCGAAAACACGAAATAAACGCCAAAAAAAGCAAATCACGGTGCAGATATTTCTCTTCTTCTAATACCTTTCTCTATAATTTTTTTATCAGAATTTCAACCCATGAACAGACGAATAAGGCCCATCTCCCACAAAAGCCCAGTTCAGATCCAATATTCCATTTTACAAGTAAAATAGCTGTGCATTCGGTGGTAAAAATTCAGCTCATTTTACTTTCCTTTTTATGTAAAACAACGAAGTTATTACAGATGTGATATACAACTGAAACAGCAAACGAAAAAACAACAACCTTCAATTCTCTTTCGATAAAGCCAGGTAGGAAGTTGAAAAAAATAAAAATTGTAAGATTGGTCAAAAAAGAAGTAAGATTTGAACGAACATATATTTTCCTCTGGGAAAACCATGAACGATCTTGAAGATCATTTAGATCCGCTTCGATCTGTTTTGTTCCCTTTTCAATCTCACTCTACCCTTTCTTTCAATGCATCCAATCATGTATTTGCTCCCGAAAATCGAGACACGTTTTCCACCTAACACAGAAAGCAGCAACTATGCTTTACACTTGCTGCTTTTCTGCTCATGTTCGAATGAAGAGATTTGGTGCGTGTTTATTTGTGTTTCGGTCTTAAAATTGTTTCTGTTTTAAAGAAAACATTCTTTTGGAGGCATTGGTTCAAAGATAAAATTTAAAATTTAGTGTTTTTTTTGTAGTTTTGTTGTTGTAACTTTCGGGCTATGAAATTGAATATATTTCCAAAAGGTAAATTAGAAAAGGAACTTGTACTTGATTAAATTTTTTATTCAAAAATAAAATTTAAAAGAAAATACTAAAAGAAATGATAGTAGTCCCTTTTTAGCATTTGTGTTATAAGTTACACAAGAAAACTACAAGGAAATAATTTATTTAAAAAATGTCACCTAATATAATGTAAATACTTGCATGATTACGATACCGATAGGAGTTTAGATTCAATAGATAATAAAAATCTACACTATAGTTCTACATTTTAATTAATAGTAATAAATAAAAATTAATTTCAATATTGTAAGGGAACAAAAATAAAAATAATAAGAAATTTTGTATACATTTCTATATGAATTTCTCCTAATAGAAAAAAAAAATCCATACATTTTTAGTAGTTTTAGAAAAAATACTATAGGAAACAAAAAAGCGTGAAGCTATATGTATAAAGTTTGCTTAGTTATATATGGCACTACCTAATTCATATTCTAAAAATATTTCTCATACTCTTTAATTTTTTTTTATGTTTCCATAATTGAATGCTTAAATCGTTTCTTGTTCATCTTAAATCATTTCTCAACTGAAATATCGATTAGATACATTCAGAGCTTTCAATCGATTTCTTAATCCGAAAATTGCATGAATGTGGTCTACATGTTATATTCCTTAGAAAGAAAGAAATTTTTGTATGTATTCTATATCTATTGGAAAAATTACTTTTTCATAATGGCATATTTTTCATATTATATATAATTTATTCTTAACAAAATTAAAGAATCCCCATTAAAAATACGCTGGCATCATTCTTAAAAATTCAACAACAACAATATATATATATATATATATATATATTGGAATCATGCAAATTACTTATATTCTTCTATAAGATAACGATTTCAATGAAGTTGTAAATCAAATAGCACTATTTAACGATATGAAAAGCCAAGCAAGGAGACTTTCTATTCCAATTCGAATTCTACAAACATTTTGTATGCTGCTAAATTTTTACTAGATTATTTATTAAAATCTATGGTATATAAAAAAAAATATTTCAATTCAAAAAATTATCTTTAGAAATTTTGAATTATTATTTTGCAAGTCTCATTTTTACAACTAAGCATTGCAAAGACAATGTGTCAATCAATTCTATGTCATAACGTAATTATATTAAAGCAATAATTATTCACTTCATTTGGCTATCAAAATTAATTAAAAATTAATTTTATATTTTTCATGAATGAAGATAAAAATAATATTTATTTAGTTTCTATAAGCATTTTGGTATTTCTGCGTTGAATATGTAGAATATATTTAAATTTTGAATATATATATATATATATATATATATATATATATATATATATATATATATATATATATATATATATATATATATATATATATATATATATATATATATATATATATATATATATATATATATATATATATATATATATATATATATATATATTAGTATCTTTAATTCTTGTTCTCATAAATATTATTACAGATTAGGTACAGAAAATGGTTTTGTTAGTATTATGGTGAACCTTATAAGTCAGATAACAGCGACGAGACATGAGTATTACTTTTGTCTTGTGGTCTTGTTACTCGGCTGCGAACCACAAGGTCCCAAGTTCTATCCTCATTCATAACAATCCGCTTCATTGGTGACCTCGGACAAAGAACTTTCTACCTTCGTACAGCTGTAGTGGCGCCATCTACCCACAGCAATCCAAAGTCGTCAGACACACTTGACGCAGTAACCAAAGTCATGAGATTCACTTGACGCAACAGCAACCACTCTCTCACACACACGCTCGCCATAACGCTTGGCGCTACTCAAATGGATATAGGCGCATTAGACTCAACAGGTAAATAAATAATACATCACCACTCAACAGCCATATCGTTAGTTTCATTTCCGACTCACTGGAGGGAGAGTACTGTGGTGAACCTTATAAGTCAGATAACAGCTACGAGACATGAGTATTCCTTTTGGCTTGTGGTTTTATTAATCAGCTGCGAACCAAAAGGTTCCAGGTTCTATCCTCGCTCATAACAATTCGCTACAGTATTTTAAATTCCATTAGTTTTTCTCATATTTTCCGACTTGGTTTCAAACAACCATGGTGCTTGGAAAGTAATTCTGGAATTTAAAAATCTTAGACATTCTAAAATTGTTCTAATTTAGAAAATATAAGAAAAACAAATAAAAATGGATTTGTTGAAGACTTTCTTGCAAGCATTAAACAATTTAATGATGCGTTCAAATCAAATTTACTTCTAATTGGAATGTGTGAAAAGTCAAATGGTATATTTCCAGATCTTAATCGATTGAAACAAAAAGATGTCTTTTTACCAGCTTGAGTTTCTTGAATATGTTTAAAGGATTTCTCCTGGAGAATGGAAAATATCTTCCCATTTATGATTGCTATTTCGATCTGAGAAAAATTGATTTTCATTGTACAGTTTTGTTGATATAATTTTCTCGAAAGAATTCCAATTATTCAGGTAATTTAATTTCAACTGTTCAATGCAGTGATTTATTTTGGATCCATCTGCATTATGATCTAAAATATAGTAACGAAAATTTGAAAAATACTTCATTCAAGCGCGAACTACAAAGGTTTGAAAAATTTATTTAATTTAATTTTGGGAAAAGCTACAACTTTCATGACAAAAATTAAAAATTTTAGTCTGATGTTGTTTATTTTCAAATCATCAAATTTTCAAATCACAGTATTATATTTGTACTTTTATTGAATAAAAATATTTCATTCAACTGTTAGGAAATAGGTATTAAACGATAAATATAAATACAAATAGAAAAATACAATATACTCATGAGATGGGAATTTTTAAATTAGAGAATCATATATTTTTGAATTAAATATCATTGTGTTCATTGTTGTATCAAAATAATCACAGGTATACTAGATGAATGGGTTTATTAAAAAAGAATTTCTTTTGTTTTTGTATCGATGCTTATAGATGCTTTAATTGCATGTTTATAAATAAATGCATATTTAGCTGCAAAAAAATGCGGATTTTTTTTCTGTTTTATTTCAATTTAAATTCACTTGGAAGAAGCATGTTAAAATTCTTAATTCTATAAGATCAACAGTTACGTAAATGTTTTTCCTTTTTTTTTTTTTTTTTTTTTCCTCAACGTATTAGAGCCAGCGCATAAGTATGACTTTTAAGTAAAAAGGAAACACCTACAAGCATTTCTCTTATTTTTTTTCTACCAGCTACAAGAAATCTGAATATCTCTATCAATAACAGTACCCAATTGGAACTTTTCTTACATTGTCTTTCGAGGATTATCTAACTAAGACAAAAAAAAATTGATAAAAATAATTTTTTTCTTTTCAATTTAATTTTACATGAGTTAATCAAAATGATTTTTCATTTTTTTCTTGCTGAAATATTTTGCAGTTTCGGAGGATGCGGAATTTTTCTTCGAAAACTTTAACTAATACAATTTTTAAAAAAAAATGACTATTCAATTTTAAAAACAAACAAACATAGATATATACAGTATAGCAATATGTTTTTGTCAGAATTAAATAAAATAATACCACTTAAATTCAATTTGGTTTAAGGTAGATATATAAGAAGCAATTTTCTTCAAATATCCACATATTTCATACTGCTCACCTGTGTATATAATTCAGCATATTTAATATGAAATGAAACCTTACTAATGACTTATATGCAGTTACCACACAACCAGAAAGCATCTTATAGGCTTATTTCGTAGTTAAAAAGCTTATAATGGAGTTCGTAGTACATAAAAGTAATATAAAATAAATAAAAAAAAGTACGTTCGAGAAAACTTCCTTTTCTAAGAAAATAAATAAAAGCAATGATTTAAATAAAAAGACTCATAAGTACCAAAGCTCTTTATTTAAATAAGACAATAATGTGCTGAAATTAAACTGCCAAAACCGACTAAACTTAAATTTCACATGCATGAATTAAATGTTAAAGATGAATAAAGAAATTTAATATTAAAGGCCTATTGGTGCTTAAAAATTAAAGGAGAAAAAAACCTGTCAGTTGGAAAATTATTTGCTTCGAACGAGTATAAAAAAATCCTTTTACGGCAAATTTAAGAATAATTTAGTTTGATATCTCCTAAAAAGAAACGGAATGGGACATAAAACGATTTATTTTTCTAGATTTCAATGTTGTCCCTATACATTCAATGAACTAAATGTTCGAAATTTTTCTTCAACCTCCTAAGAGATTTCTACGTTTTCCAACCACTTGCCAGTGACCTATTCTGATGCAAAATTCACTGGACAGGAATAGAATTTCTTTGAAATATTCAAGCTTTTCTGGATATTTTTTTCCATGACAAACAAGAACTTTTAAAACATGTATGTGCCTGCTTCTTGTTTCAATCCCAGAATCTCTATTTCTTCCCTTAAAAATGTTTTATTTCTTACACTTAATAGAATTTTCAAATAACTCTGGGAAAAGTCAAACAAGATGTAAAAGTAATGTTAAGTCACTGTTTGAAAATGCTCTTTTATAAAACAAAATATTGATTTTCACTTAATTTTACAGAACTTCTTGTTTTACTCATCGTTAAATACTATAAACAAATCCACAAGTTAGCTTAACATTTTTAAAACATCTTTGTTCTTTCTACTATCTTTTGAAGCAGAATTGTTGTTGCCATTATTTCTTCTTAGTTTTTCTGTTCATATATTATTATTCCACTGCTTTCAATCAAGAAAAAAAGATTGCCTGTCTTTATAAATCGAAAAAACAACCATTAAATCCAAAGAATGAAATATTGTTTCTAAAGTATACTGTTGCGGCTAATAGGTTCTATTTGTTCATACATATGTGAGGGGACAAAATAACTTATTACATTCTAAGAATAGAAGAAAATAGGATATTTTATCCCTATTTTGCCATTTTTTCCCCTTTTTGCCTATTTTTCTGTATAGATTTGAGTTTTTCTAACTCTAAACGAATACCATTTATACTCATATTTGTCAAATCACCCTCAGACATATTCTGGCATTAAAATAACTTACGTTTTGAGATAAAAAAATATTTTTTCTCAAAATAAAAATTACCTTTGAATATTTCCACGAAATATGTAATACCACTGATAAATGTTTTCAGTTTTCAGGAGATACTATTTATGATCTAAGAAGGAAATGGCATCAGAAACTATTTCTTTTTCACTGTAAAATAACTTTTTTAGGAAAGAAGAAGTATTTTTGAAACAATCTGCAAGTCAAATACTTTATCTAATTATACTTAGAAAATTATATTACTTTCTTATTTCGAAAGAGCTACATCAGACATTTTAATCTGATAATCATTCAAAAGTTATAATCCATATGAAACCAAATATATCACTAGGTTATATTTTTAATATTTTAACTCTACATATCCTATATATTTCTTGTGTCGTAATGGCCGTTGTTTCACCAAATGAAAGAAATAAAGATAAAGCACTGTTGTTCTTAATGACTTTATTATTACATCCACTGCAAAACAACTTAATTAAATCCTTAATCACTTTCAGACTTTTGGTTTAAATTCTATGTTTGTAGATAATAAAGTCTTGGCGGTCTGTTAGTGGATTACTGGATTCTAGATCAGATGTTCTCGGAATCCAGACATCATTCCCACAAATGTACACTATTTATATTGGTCCTATCGCATTTGTCGACATTAATCAAATAACCTTATTCAGAAGTTTATATAAAGTTGCTAATTCACATGTTTAAAACTATTTAGAAGAAAATCATGACACATTGGGAGTGTTACTAGAAATTATTTAAAGTAGCCGATATATAATACATAATTCAATTAGTGTTGAGATCCTGTTGATGAAAGGATACGCTGTACATGGTGAGGTTATTTCTTATAACTAGGGGGCTCCTCCTCCTGTTTGCTTATGCTCGCCAACCCCAGGAACTGCATAAGCAGTTTTTCGCGGATCGCTTTACTCGCTCGCCATCGACTATACCACTTTATTCTAGCAACATATATATTCAGATTCAGATTTATTCCAAAATATGATAAAACAATCAAAGAAATAAAAAATATAAAGCAAAAAGTAAGTCGCCTAAAAGTCGCCTAAATCAGCTATATCAAAGCTCTTTGTAAACACAAATAACCTTTCATTTAAATAACTATATACATGCACCAAACAAAATTTTTTTTTAAAATTTGCTTTTCTCACACTTTTTTAAATTTGAGAACTATACCATAGAAACAGAATAAAAAATAGATATTTACAAGGAAAAAAAAATGTGCTTTTCTCACAACTGCTCAAATTTGGAAGCTACAAATACAGAAACATAATAAGAATTTGATATTTACAAAAAAAATAAATTGTCTGAAAGTAGCAATATTCAAATTCAGTAAATTCCAAAATAAGATAAAACAATGAAAGAAATAAAAAAATGTAAGGCAAAAAGTACACTCGAAATTTGAACCTTAGAAAAGTTCTTCGTAAACACAAATAACTTCTCATTTAGGAGCTATATGCATCCACTACAGAAACAAATTAAAAAAAAAAGAACTGTGATTTTCTCACAATTTTTCAAAATTGGGAACTATACAATAGAAACAGAATCTTAAAAAAAATCACTATTTACAAAAAATTTAAGGAAAGAGTAGTTTGAAGCGGCTATCAGCGGCAGAAAACAGAAAATGACGCGTTAGGGAATAGAATATGTCCTGGAATATGTTGACAATTAGAAATTGAAACCTGGAATCATGATATATTTCTGAGTTTTTAAAATTGATAACCTTGCATTCTCTTATGTACTTTCGATAGTTTCTTCCTTCGATTGAATCACTGATCAGCAATTCTTTCAATATTTCCTGTGAATTCAAAAGATTTTCCAAAATAATTTTTTGTCATGACAACATTTCGTGTATTTGCCTCTTGATTTTACTTCTTTTCCCCAATAACGTGCCTGGCAAAAAGAACAGAGTCTTGACATAGTCCCAGAACTATGCTCCTGTAGTTCAGAAACTTCGCTCCGTACACATACGCCTTTAACCATATCTCGATTGGGTCTTCTTATGAACGATTCTTGAGTGCTTTCTTTCGACTTGTCTTCTCTATTCCGATGATTTCATTTTAAAGTCGATACGGCACAACTTAAGCTCATCGTAACAAATTGTGTCCGATTTTTGGCCGTTAATTCTTTGTTTAAAAGATTTTCAATCCGATGCAAGAATAGCATTCGCTTGAAATCTTATCAAACCGCGTGTTGATGCTCCAGGGTGAGGTCGAAGTGTTGCCAAACTGCGTTTAACAAATTCGACCCGATTTTGGTCCACATAGCAGTTATATATATAGAGAGAGAGAGATTGTTCAGTATTTATCCTACATACCAGATTGGTGAAACGTTGTCTTGTGTAAAGTTAATTCACACTAATTTCAGTTATTTTTTACAAATTTTCAATCCTTCTCCTACACTCAGGATCATGGATTTCAATTAAGAATAAAGAATTAACTAGGATTCCTTACTTTTTACAAATTTTCAATTCGCTTTCTACTTTGAGAAGCATAAATTTCAATGTAGAAACAACATTTAATTATAATTTCTGCTGATATGAGAACACGAACAGTTTATATGTTATTTAATGCTATGGTGAAGTAATGAAATACTTTTGCTATTTCGCACGAATCTTATTTTTTTTTTTCTCTTTCAACACTGATTTTTTTTTAATTTCTTAATAAGATAAATTTTATTATTAAATTGCTTTCTCATGTTATAGCTGTTACAGTTATCTTAAAATAAATACTGACATAAAATGCTTTTAGTATCAGTGTCTGTATGGATTCTATGTGATTACGCTTTCAAAGTAAATATAATGTTTATTTTCAGTACAGTAACCTTTGATATCTTTCCTTTTATGTATTATGTTCCTTTTATGTTTATCCTATTAAATTTGATATCTGCCGACATTATATCTGCATTTTGGATTAGAATTCATAATTGTTCTTCATTTTATTATTTCTTTTGCAATTGTATGATTTTTTCTAAAACTTCTATTCATTTAAAGCATTTAATAATTTGATGCTCTAAATGATTTAATAATACTATATTGTCTAGTAAATTTTATTCAAAAAAGATTCCTTCTACAATAATAAAACATCCCTTTTTCCAAGCTTTAGTTCAATTTGATTACTTTTATATTTGGATTTTTTAATTGCTTTTTCATTTTTCATAGTTTTTATTTTTAAAATTTTTTCATCAGTATAAGCAGACTGATAATTCTTAGTTAATTATTTTCGAAAAAAGGCTTATCAATTAGTGAGCGAACGAACTGAATAAGCTAATTCCATTTCCATCTCATCACCTGCAAGTTCATTTTAGCAATAACGATTAAAAAACTCTATAATATTTATAATAATTAATTTTAAAATTGAAAGAAGAAATCAGAAAATATGTTATATTTATTACTATTATATGTTATATTTATTACTATTTTTTAAATATTAAATTACAACTTAAGTATTAAAATAATAAACCTTTATCCTTGCATAAAAATAAGTAGCATGTTAATTACAACTATCTGTGAATAGTTAATTAAATTTAAATATTTTTTATTTTGTTTAAAAAATGCATCTACATTTATAATTTTTTCTTTTAAAATTTTAATTTTATTACTATGTATTTTGATAATAAATATTTATTTTGGATGAAAAAAATTAAAAACATACTAATTAAGAGTATTTGCAAATTTTTAATTGAAAAAACTATATTAAAAATGAAAAAAATCCTATTCCGGTTCAAACCCTGACCTTCCGCATACGAGACGGCTACCTAGACAACCATGCCATCGGGATCAGCGGGACAGGAGCAAGTTATCAGTATATAAGCTTTAAGAAAAGTTTGAGGACCATTTTCTCGAAATTGACTGGCCATTGCGTTTTAATATTTTCACGAATGAACATTCTAAATGTATACCATCATTATGCTAAATCTCATCCCTAACTCAGATTTCAACCCCGTTCCCTCCCCTTGTAAATATAGTATTGAATTTAAAGACCAATAAAGTTATAAGCAAATTTAAATTCTTTCTAGAAAAGTGTGAAAAGAGTTCAAAATTATTTATCTTTATTAGTATGAGGAAGCAACTAGACAGCAGCGCAAGTACATGTGTACTTCTCTAACTCTTGCCAGATAATCTCAAATTTCCTCCAAAATGACTTTTGTATTGTTTCGGAGCATGATTTTAATGTATCTATACTAAATTAAATAAAAAAATAATAATATTGAAACTATATGGAATAGCTATATCTAGAATTTATCCTTATTCGAAATATACAATAAATCATAATATGGAACGGAAATGGAAGTCAAGTTTTCTAATTGGATTAAAGGAATGAACAAACTCTTACATATCTATATCACCTTCTGTTTTGATACAACAAAGGATGTTACCTCATTAACATCAAGATATATTTCCCAAGATCCTTCTTGGGAGTCATTTTTTTAGATTGTATATAAGTGAGTGCAGTGTATTTTCGTGTTCGTATTTGTTTTGTATTGAGAAATGTGGAACTTAGAAAGATAATTAAATAAATGATCCTGAAACTCGTCTATTATTTTCATCTACCTCATAATGAAGATATAAAGAGGAAGATCATGAATTAACAAACAAGAATTAACAATCAGGAACTAACAAAATCATTTCTATTGAATATTAAAACCAGAAAAAATGTTAGGACCTCTAGAAAATCTTTTAAAATAGAACAAGATGCAATTTTTGCAAACATTCGTGCATCCGCTTCTTGTGATCAAGGATCACAAAATCCAAACCAGATTAAAAAACCTTTCAATAAAAAAAAATTAAAATTCTTTGGAAAAAGAGAAAAATATTATCTTTACATTTGTTTATCATCTTTTCTTATCTTGATTTAGAATTTTCAAATATGACGCAGAAATTTTTTTCAACATAACTGTAGAAATTTTATATCTTCTATAAATGAAAAAAAAATATTTCTCACTATTTGTGAAAGATTTGTATACATACACCAAACTGTTCAAGCTCTTTTTAATCTTCCCATGAGTATTCTTCCTTTTTTGTTTATGGGACACTTTTGAACCAATGCAAATTAAATAAAGTCTCAATTTCTTTGAAGTAATTTCCAAATTTTTTATGAAAAAAGAGGAATTGAAATTGCACATGGATCTGGTTCCAGTGTGAGTTTCTGAGTTTCTATTCCTGACTTATCCTTGTTTATATGACTTATTCCTAGCAAATGTTCCAAATAAAAAAGCCCAACAAAATGTAAAAAGCGTTTTTTTAATAAAATTTTTCTTAGTTTCATTCGAAGATAATTTGTAAAACTCTTTGTTTCTTCAAAGTTTAATACGCTTTGGCTTATTAGCGGTGTTATTCATGTTATTATTGAAGTTGCTTGCAGGAAAAAAAAAGTATGTTTTTATTAAATTTTGCTCTAGTGTTAAAAGCTATGTATTTGAAATTAATTTTAAATTTGTACAAACTCTCTTCTTTTCTATCATTGTAAATTTCGCTATATAATTTTTTTCCTGATTAGATTTGGATTAGATTATACAACCTTTAATTCCCTAAACTGTTGAAAAGATATTATGAAAGTAAAAAGTTGCACTTGCACTTGGGAACATTGAGTAAACATTCCAAGTTATTTTTTTTTCCTAGAATGAACTTTATGTAGACAAATTTTTGTATTTGGGCGTAAGATTTTTCATAGGATTTGTGTGTAATTGAAAAACTCGGTTTTACTTCAGTTTTTTTTTTTTTCATTCGTTAGAATAAGATAAACAATTTTATTTTAATCAAATGGTTTATTACAAGTTTGATTTTAAACCATCCTTTAAAAATAATAATATATAAAACTTCTTTACTTCTTATAAAATTTTAACTGACCAACTTTTTATAAAACTTCTTAACTTCTTTTTAAATTCATTTTCCTTTATTTATTTGATCTTATTAAATTTTACTTGACCAACTTTAGGAAGTTAGAATTTTGTGCTGAATGACACATTTATTTATGTAACAAAAAAAAGTCTTTTGGGAATTAAACAAATTTTATTTTTTCCGAAGGATGGCATTATTTGAGTAAAATTTTATTTTTGTGTTTAAGATTTTTCAGCGAATTTATGAGTTATGGAAAGACTCAGTTTTGCTTATTTTTCACTTGTTTGAATAGGATTAACAATTTTATTCTAATCAAATGATTTATTCTGTTTAATTTTAATCGACGTTTATAAATAACAATGCATTTTCATATGCTAAAATTTTGGACTTTATGCAGTTGAAATTTTATACTAAATGACAATTTAGTACACAATTTTGATGATTATGCAACAATGATTGATGCAACAAAAATGTCGGTCAAAAACTGTTTCACTAGTTTTATGAATACAAAGATTTCTTAAATAAGATTAATATCTATCATTCTTATGTTTACTGAGAATTCAATTGCTAAACTGTGATATTTTTAAAATATCAATTTGCTTATTATTTTTCAAAAATTAGTTTTGTATATTAAAATTATATTACTAATACCGAATATTTTTATCAAAACATAAAAAAATAATCAGCTGCAAATTGAAAATGTTATTTTTTTCCAAATCTTCAGTCTTACCATTTCTTATACGAGAAATAGTAAGACTAAAGTTGAGATAGAGTCTTATCATTTTTCATAAAGATGACCATTTTTGGAAAGAAGAAGCTTTTAATAAAATAAATCTTGTGCCGTGACCAGCAATGCAATAAAAATTGCAATATATTCAAAAGACAGCAAACAATTTTTATAGAACATTTTCCTTCGGATACTTTTCGTCGTAGCTCAAACCCTCCTCTTGTTTGTTTTAAGGAAATCCATTCACACAGTTGTAAAAAAAAAACATATTCTGAAAAAACATTCTGTTAAAAGCAATTTTTTTCGTTATAACACAGAATTCTATATACGACTACACTTTCTCAAACAAAAATATTTTTTTCTGAAAAAAAAAATCGGGATATTCGAATCTCTGGAAGATATGTAGAAATTGAAAATCTCATTGGCTTTTCTATCTATATCAAGGATCATATTTATAGGGGAACTTCACATGGCTGAAAAAAAATTATCCAAAAGAGATTGAAAAGGAAAATGCAGCTGTTGATAGCTATATAAATGACGCAAAAGTCCTTTTCATCATTTTTTGAGAATAATATATGTTCAGATATGAAATCTGTTTTTCAATTCTTTTTTTTTTCTTTATTATTGATCTGTAACTTCATGGCTTCTTTCACATATTATGCACAATTTGATGCTTATGTTTTTCACGATAAAATCTATTTATTTATCAACTTTTGGAAACATCAAGACCTTATTATTTTAATAATTTATTCTTTTTTTTTTCTTTCTTTCCTTTTTTTTTTTTTTTTTTTTTTTGCTTTGTTCATGAATTTTTCTAATGAAGTGTGATCTCAGGACATCGTAATGCTATTAGAAAATCTCTTTCAAATTGCGTGTTTGATTTCAGAATAATGCAGCTTCAATTTCTGATTCCTCCTGTAAACTGAGAGATAATGGCAGCAATTATCATCATTGACTTTCAACAGTAGAAGAAAATCTCGCAATTATATAATTAATCAAACAATAAAAAGATTTGGTTTTCACGGTCTCACTTAAACATTATTACAATTTATATAAAAAAATTAAAAACTTTCTAAATTCAACAAACATGTGCATCTCAATTATATTGGTATTATTTGAAATATAAATCTAAAAGTGGCAGTATAGATTTTATGCACTATTTTATGTTATGTCATTATTGCAGTAAAACGTCAAAACCTCGATTAATTTCCATTTACTTAAAATTCCTAACATTCGACTTAACTTCTTGCATTTGCACTAAATTTGATAGTTTAATTCCAAAGGATCTGGACTAATGATAGTTTAAGCACACCATCTCCTTTATTATTAGTAGAAATAGAGATAAAATTAATATTGTGTTAAGATGCATTCTCCTGTCGGAATATCTTTCCTTTGCCAATTTTTTTTTTAAATGGTTGTATCTTTTCAAGCTTCTAATGTTTTAAATATGATTCAACTTCAAATGTTTCATAATACTAAAATGATTCTAGATTCCATATAAAATATTCCAATCTTAAAAATCATTCCACATTAAAATCTTTAGAAATATATTGATTTGCCATTAAAAGTTTGAAAAAGTTCTGAAGTCTTAGTTTTGTAAATAAAAGAATTTTAATTGTAAAGATTTTCTTTTCATAAGATTTCAAAATATAAAAACTAATAATTTAACAACTTCTCAAGAAAAGAGGAAGCTATTATTCAATTTATTTTTGGGCACAATATAAATTATATAACAAACGTTTTGTAATTTTTTTTTAAATATATTATTAAAAATTCATTGTCATCAATATATTTTTTCTCATATAGCTGATCTACAAACCTTTAATTTGAAATACAGTAACTTAATTTTAATTCTAAGCATATACACATATCTAATACAATCAAGATGCTAAAGAATGTTTTAATTTCCATTTTTTCATGGTTTCTTTCATACAAATATGTCCTGAAAAGTTTTATATCTATGAATAAAAAGATGTGCTCGTATAAAAGTAATCCCATCCTATATAATTGAAGTTCTTGCGATAGTCATTATTTATACAATATCTATTAAAGTCTCTGCGTAAAAATATATGGTTTTAAAAATTATAAAAGCATAGTTACAATTTAATGCGAAATAAATCTGTTCCGGATTATACAATGAATTAATCTTTCTTCTTTAAAAAAAATATTCGAATAACTGAATGAGAATATATCTGAAATAAGATACGAAATCATTCCGGTTAGCTAAGGATTTATAATCTTCAACAAGATAATGCATTATATTGTATCGGATTGAATTGAGCGAGGATAGAATCTGGGACCTTCTGGTTCTCAGTAACATGACTCAGTAACATGACAATTGCTCGTGTAGCATAGCCGTTAACTGGCTTATAAAAGTTTTCACCACAGACTCTCCCTCCAGTGAGTCGGAGGTGAGACGAACGATATGGCTGTTGAGTGGTGATGTATTAGCTGTTGATTCTAATGTGCCTGTACCCATTTGAGTAGCGCCAAGCGTTATGGCGAGCTTGTGTGGGTGAGGGTTTGCTGTTGCTGCGTCAAGTGAGTCTGACGACTTTGGTTTGCTGTGAGTAGACGGCGCCACAACAGCGATACGAAGATTGAAGGATCATCGTCCGAGGTCATCAATGTAGCGAATTGGGATGAGCGAGGATAGAACCTGGGACCTTTTGGTTCGCAGCCGAGTAACAAGACCACAATACAAAAGCAATTGCTCGTGTAGCGTAGCTGGTAACTGGCTTATAAGCTTTCACCACAATATGTAAAATTGATTCAAAAATTCAAAGTAGTTATTACAATAATATTGGGAAATTGTCTGTTTGATATTTATTGTTTACGAGAAAACATTCTCTTACAGATTAATTCATTAACAAATTTTTCCTCACAAAGAATTTCAAGAATACATCAGAAATTTAAACTATAATAATAATAATAATAATATATATATATATATATATATATATATATATATATATATATATATATATATATATATATATATATATATATATATATATATATATATATATATATATATATATATATATATATATATATATATATATATATATATATATATATATATATATATATATAAAGTTAGCGATTTTTTTGTTTTTAAATTTAATTTAATTATCACATTTTCCTTAAATAAAACAGTTATTTTGATGATAAATGTTCTGTTTAAAAAAAAATAGGTCCTGAATTTGAATAAACAAAGCACAACTGCAATCAGAAAAAAAACATGGCTTGAGTAAATATTTGGTTTAAATGTTCTCAAATGTCGGAGAAAATTCATTTACTGTTTTGGGGGATTATGGATTAGTAAACTTTCAACTTTCGTGCAATTCTAAGCGGAAAATAAATCCGTTCATGATATTTAACCCTTACAGGAAGATCACATTTATTGTTGTTTAGCACTGAAAGGTCCATTGTAAAGACTGTCGGATTACAAAGCTTTAGATGAGAGTTTACTAACTTTCTTCTGTTTTCGAAATGTGTGCAAACATAGATAGAGATAGAAAAAGTCATCCATAACAAAGGAGAAATTCTAGATAAAGGAACATTTTTTAGAGATTTATAATTTTTCTGAGTTTGAAAAGTGACCTCGCACAGATTCAGAGCTGCTTCAGTAGCTTTCGAATTTGATGTCTGCCTATGATATCGGGATTTTATAAATTTCAATTTTATGTCATACATGTTATTCGGAATATTGTTTAAATTGTCATGTATAGTTCCAACGAGTTTTATAGTATATTATATGTTCATTTTATCATTATCAAATCAAAAGGCTCTGTTGTAATATTCCTTTAATATAATTGTGTTTCAAACAACAAAACAGCTTTAAGTCTATTTCATTCTGAAAAAAAAAAATGAAATTATTGCTTCGGATTTTGTACTGTAAAAAGTTGGTGAAGAATCTATTGTTATGGCAAATAAGGCCGATGTGCATATGATACAAGATCGATTAGAGGTAACAATGCAGTATTTCACAATTATACATGAAATATAAGTAGCAAAAGCATAGTAGAAGACCAACACACACCAACAAAACTCGTTCATTAAACAATAGAAACAGCATTATAGCGTTCCGCACACCACTTAGTAATGGCATAGCATTATAAAAAGCGAATTCATTTAATTGCTTCAGTCCCTAGCATTTATATAAATCTTGCGACAGGCTATGAAATTTTCTATAAAAATATCTAGATCTGAGTTCCTATTAAAGATAGAGACAAAATTCGTGTACACTCCAAAGCCTCCATTTTCATCTCCAAATGATCTCCAGAGTTGAGAATAATTGGCCTGGCATCCATTCATTCCGAAATCAAAGAGCAGGAAAACAACATTACAGATTCGTAATAATTTTTTTTGCATATTTTTGCCTTATAAAAGTTACAAAACATTTTTTGTGAAATAAAATTTAAGTTAATTTTTTGAAATAAAATTACGAAATGCAACCAAGTTTAATAGATACTTATTTTTTACTATAGCAGTAAAGCCATCTCAACCAAAGATCAAAACATTTCATATGTTTGAGGAGCGCTAAAGAGTTGTTTGACAACAGCGTTAGCATATCATTCAATTAATTATTTAATCACAAAATGGATTGTATAAAGAAAAGTTTTATAAGTAATTTTTAAAATAATATAAACATGTAATCATTTTTTTTTTCGTCAGCTTCTTTTTTATTTGACAAACATCAATTTTGGAACTAAAGCATCATCTTTTTGGGCCTTTTTTCAGCTGGAAACAAGAAACCTTTCCAGAGATGCTCGAAGCGAGAATAGTGAAACCTATTCACGATTCGAGCAGCAAAAAAGTGAAGAGTAAAAATCTCTCTCTCTCTCTCTCTTTTTTTTTTTTTTTTTTTTTTTTGAAGAAGAAGAGGTTTCAAGTCCGGAGCAAAAGGTCTAAAATGTTCCATCGTCTTCTATGTAATGCCAGCCACATTTTGCTACCATTTATTGATCTTTGCAATCCTAAATATCAGTTCAATCTTTGAAGTTTCATTTTACCTTCATCGAATCTATGAAGCTTCATCTTAATCATCGAATATATTATTTAAATTTATCTATAGATTAATTCCACTTCCACTAATATTTTAAAGTCTGAGCTATAAGACAATTGCTGCCAATTTCATTTTATTTCAATTCTTCTTTAAGTACAGGTCAAAGCTTTTGGCACATAAAAGATTTCTTGCTCAAATCGTTTCTTGCCATATTAGCATGATTTTCGCAACACAATTTCGGCTAAGTTCCTAAAGAAACACTGGTCCATAACCCTTAGAACAGCATACTTTATAACTGCCGAAAGCATTCTCGTTAATGTCTTAAAAATCAAAAACTGCTCGTAAGGAACTCTGGACTGAGAAAGTGGAAGTGTCTTGAGTTTTGTATATGTTGAGTCTTTATTTATTTTGTTTTGCACTATTTTATATATTCAGTAGCATTTATCATAATAGGACAGACACGATGTTTTCAAAAGTTTAGTTTTTCACTTAAAATTTTTTTTTATCATTATTATACATTTCTTAGCGTTTATTAAAGACTTTCATATACTTTTAAATCGTATAACTCATTTCATCTCGTTTAAGAAAAATAATCCTTCAGAAGATTTGTGCCAATAATTTCAAAAAACAATTCGAATAAATATATTTTATAACCTGTAATGTAACCATATTATCCCTTAATATTCTTTCATTATTAAGAAAGCAAAACCACAAAACGAAAAAAAGAATATCTGCATGAATGAAATATCGTTCTCTGCATCTCTCTGATTAAGTAAGAAGTCTATTGTTTTTTCTAGTAAAATTACGTCAATAAATATAATCATATGGTTTCTCAAGTTTTCTAATCCAAAAGTGAAAGCGATTTCATAATATTTTTACTTTGCCTTTTTATATTTATTTTCCTTGATTTCATTTTTTTTTGTAGTTCTTCCTAAACATTGTGAGATTATAAATGCCTAAAAACTAAAACTGTCTTCGGATTCTTGAAAAGTTTTAAAACATAGCAATATCTGAGAGATATATACACTAAATAATGAATGCATCAATATAGACTCTTATTTTCATTTCATATTTATAATCTACATTGTAGCCCAAAAATTGCTAGAAGAAAGATTTCCCATAAATTTAGAGAGAAAGAAATATATGTGCTAGCTGTAAATTGCCTGTGTTATTCGGATTCTGGGAAAAGGCTAAGCAAAAATTTCAGTTGATCAACTTGAATGCGATTGCGGGTTCTTTTTAATTTTATTGAAATGAAAGAAAAAGAAAGATAAAGATAATTTAATTATATGTGCTTTAGAGAAATGTAATGTTTAACATTCCTTAATGAGTGCCTAAATATTTAAATAAAATTAAAGTGGCTCTAATCTAATTTTGTCTATTAGTTTAAAGTTATAGCTCTACCAGTGAAACAACCAAGCTTATATAAAAGCTTTTATTTGTAAGCTAAAAAGAAAATGAAATATTCCTAGGTATAATTTAAATATTTAATTTTGTTTATAATGTAATTTTTAAAGTTAACGCCAATGCAGATTGGTGGTAATTATATATTTATTATTTAATATAATGTTTAAAATTATGTATATTTTAAGCTGACATTGTGATAGCAGGAAAGAATAACCCATCGTCCTTTTTGTTTACTGAATGATGAGATCGAGGTGATTGCAATAGTTTAAAGATCAATATATTTTTATGGTTACAATATTGACCGTTGATCATTAAAACTATTGCAATCATAGGCCTATTTACCAATCATTCAATAGGACATCCAGCTCCGGAAACTCAAATGTTTCCATTACCACTATTAATTTACAAACCCTGAGGGCACTGGAGTACTAGTATATTTAATCTGTATTGAATTTAATATTTGAAACTGGCATACTGATTTGAATATATGCATGTAATTATTTTTCATATCAAACAGAAAACGAATTATTATTTCTCTAAGGATTTATTGTATGATTATTCATATAATATTGAAACCAAGCATATGGTTTGATTAAAAATACCGAAAGACAAAAAATAATTAATTTTAGTCTTAAAAGATTCTATATCGTATGTTAAATTGTACCTAAAAGTAAAATTCTAATACGAAATATCCCAAAATCAATATTCCTTATGTAATTTGGAAAATATACTTCCTTCCAAGAATAAGTATGAAGAAAAATAAATAACAACTGCTCAAAACCGAATCTCCCTTGACCTTCTGTTTTAATCACGTGCGATTAATTAAAGTGATTCCGTGAGAATACATTCGTTATGTTTGCCTAAGTATTTGAAAGGAAAAACGGTGAAAAATGGACTGCCCAGAAAATGTGTTTGTGTCAGAGAGATATATCATCCTTAATGGACTTGGAGGAACACGTGATGTCTTTATAGGAACTCTTGTAATCGCATATGTCATGTAAAAAGCTTTGTGAAAGTATTTTTCTTGGTAAGCGAGCCAATAATATCATAATTTTAGTTCTAGAGTGCATAAAGATTTGTGTGTGTGTGTGTGTGTGTGTGTGTGTGTGTGTGTGTGTGTGTGTGTGTGTGTGTGTGTGTGTGTGTGTGTGTGTGTGTGTGTGTGTGTGTGTGTGTGTGTGTGTGTGTGTGTGTGTGTTCGATTAGTTCGAAATACACAAAGAATATTGTACGTGATGGCAGGCAAGTAAGATTTCACAGTTTGACTATCAGCAATTCAGGAGATTTTTTCGATTTTAGTCGATTTAAATTACTTAAGTCCCGATTAGTTAATTTTAATAGATATTTAGTATTATGCAATAGGATTTTAAAAGCTTTGCTTTAACAATAATGTTAATAATAAATATTGTTATGAATATGTAACACCACCCTCATCCTACATAAGTCGCTGTAAATAGAGATTTACAGGGATTCTAAATAGAGGCCAAATGATCGCCAGATCACTGACTTCCGGCTTTGGCGACAAACATTGCCAACAGAAAGATTCATTTTCAATAATTTTTCAAATCTGTATTATCGCATTTCTTGCGTATAAGTCTTACCTCTAGAAGCAGAGATTTACAAGGATTTTAAATAGATGCCTGATTAATGATTTCCGATCTTGAGGTCAAATTTGGCAATTATTTGGTGGTGAACAAGTGACTTTTGAAAATTGCATGTCTTATGGACCTATTTTTATTAGAAACTGAGATCCGGAGTTTCTTCTAGAATATTCTATGTGAAATATTACAATATCGGATGACTATAAAATTCTGAGCTGGAGCTCGAGACGATAGGTAAGTTGTTGCTATTATTTAACTGTAAATTTAATGAAGAGGTTGTTTCTACAAGTGCTGATCTTTGTAAAACTTCAGCATTACGTTTTTGATACGAGAACAAATCTTCATGAGAATAAATCATCATTTTCTATTATCCAACATGTTGGTCTTCTTACGACATACAAGCACTTGTCAGAATCAGTCTACAACAAATTATTCAATGAAATCGTTCTACAGCAAATTATTCATTGAATTGTTCAACAACAAATTATTCATTGAATCAGTGTACAACAAATTATTCATTGAATTGTTCAACAACAAATTATTCATTGAATCAGTGTACAACAAATTATTCAATAAAATCGTTCTACCAAAAATTATTCATTGAATAGGTCTACAGCAAATTATTCATTGAATCAGTCTACAACAAATTTTTCATTGAATCGGTCTACAACGTGATATCTATTAAGCAATATAAATGTGATATTTGTTAAGCAATTATTGTTTTAGCAAGTTACAATAGCACATGTGCATATAGTTCTCTTAAAGTACATAACTGAGATATGAAAATGAATTTTCTATGTATTTCATGAAGTAACTTATCATGCTGCATGAAGTGTGGATGTCCATGCGTTAATGATACGATTATCTTCTGGCGATGGTGAAGCTTAATTCCATGCTGAATTAAACATTCTGTTTAAGGCCAGAATATAAGCCCTGTTAACATTTGTTTCATCTGAAAATTTCAGTGACACACCGAATCATTTTCCAAGCGTTTCTAAAGATATTTTGAACTCCATTAATTAACTAGGCAAAACTTTGAATTACACTCATGTCCATAAATTAAGGATAATTCAGTCATGCGGAAATCGAACTCTAAAATACATATATCACCCGTAAACTGACTACACACATCACCAAAAATCATATGTAAATTGCAGGAAGCCACCAGATCACACCGATAGTACGTCACAATGACGAGAGTGTAAGAGAGTGTTGTATAAGGAATACAGGCAAAGAAGTAAAATTGTTCGCAAGCGCTTTATAAGCCTTTCAGTGTAATAACCGCATAGTTATGAGACAAAAGACACATTTAGATGATTTTAATGAGGTAGAATTATCGGCCGTCTGGAATGTGGACGTACCAAGCAGGAGGTATCCGAGGAACTTGGAATCGTCCAGTGTCATCTCCACGCTTTGGATATGATTCCAAGATTATGGTAATGTGAGTAGACATTACAGTACAGCTCACCCCGAGTTACAACGCCGAATGAGATATATGGCAGTTATTGCCAAAAGAAACAGACGGAGCACAGCATCAAACCTGTCTCGTCAGCTGTCTTCAGCCACTGGTACGAAAATATCAAATCAGACCGTGTACAGAGGCTAAGGGCAGATTGGTCTATATGCTCATAGGCCTGTCAGATGTGTTCCACTTACTGCAACTCACTGTAGCCTGCGGTTAGCCTGGAGTAGAGAGCATGCATTGTGGACTACTGCAACAGTGGGCTTGTGTGATGTTTTCCGACGAGTTCAGGTTTAGCTTGCAGTTTGATTTTGGTCGGACTTTCATATGTAGAGCGTACCGTACCACCAAGGTAACAGGTACCCTTTATCACCAAGAAAACATCCTTGAATGACACCGTTACAGTGGTGCAGGATTGTTCGTTTGTGGAAGAATTAATCTGGGTTCCAGAAGTGACCTGCATGTTCATATTGGAACCATGACAGGCCATATCTATCGGGATGTCATTCTGGAACAACATGTACTTTTTTTCATGATGCCATGGGCATAGAATTTGTGTTTATGGATGACAACGCCCATCCTCACCGTGCAAACATCGTAAACAAGTGCCTTCGATCGGAGGATATCACCCGTATGGACTGGCCAGCATTCTCACAGAACTTGAATCCAGTAGAGCATGTGTGGGACATGCTTTACTGACGAGTTTTAGCTCGTCAACCACCTCCTACATGTATACCGAAACTTCGGAGAGCATTGCTTGATGAGTGGTGTAATATTCCTCAAGATCAGATCGATAATTTGATACTCAGCATGCCTAGGCGTTGTACGGACTGTATTGCATTGTCCGGGAGACATATAATGTATTAAACATCATAACAACCATGTAATATTGTTTTTGAGATGTAAAAAGATAAATAGGTTTTCTTTTTGTAATTTGCTCCAGGAGCAAAAAATCGCAATTTTTATTAATGATATCAATTATATAGCATCTTTTTTTTTTTTTTGCTCTTTACTTTTTGTTTAATAAACGAGGTTTACAAATAAGTCACATGTGTTTTGCTTTTGATTTTTTCTTTTCGTGAACTTACATTATCCTTAATTTATGGACTTCAGTGTACTTACCACTGTAAAAGCATTTAATGAAGTAATTTGAAATTTTCGTATGATTGGTGTTTACATTTTTCTGTTGCCACTCGACAATATGTAATGTGATCGATTTCTGTGTCAGCTACGTTAACGTATTACTTATACAAAGATTGTATCAAAAGATGATTAAAAAATGAATATCAAATAAATCAAAAAATAATAACAAATTATAATAAAGTGTCGTTTTTTTTAAGTTCAAAAATTATTTTCCAAAAATTCCTAGAAACCTGTTTTAATCCATCCTTAAAAATAAACTGGAGAAATGTGAAAACAATTTTCTCTAAATGTGTGCACATTCCCTTTCCATCCAACAAATAAACTAATCAAACCATTTCTTCTGCTTCCCTTGGGTTTCCTCCGTTTTCCGACCACTTACCGATGGTATTTTCTTATGCAAAATTCACCAGACAAGTCTAGAAATGTCTTTGAAAACCTTCTCAATTTCTTCTTTTTCCTCAAAACGAACAAGAACTCTGAAATCATGCATGTATCTAATTCCAACCTTCAATCCCTGAGGCTCTCTTTTTTCTCTCCAGGATGTTTTATTTCTTCCGCGTAACAAATTTTTCAAGTAAATGCGGAAGAAAAGTTCAAGAAGTGAAGCAAGACGTTAACTAGCACTAAACGGCTTCCATTCTTTAACAGTTGACAATGCATTTTTTAAAGAATTTATTCCACTTGATTTGATAAATACCCTTGTTTCACTGAGCATTAAATGGCTTTCCATGTTACTTTATTTACTTTTCTTCTCTTAAATTTTGTTGAAAATATCTTATAAGCATAAGAAATAAGGCAAATCTATAGTGCTCAGTTGTTAAAAATTATTGTGAGGAAAAAGTAGCTTATAAGATTTCCGCACGAGCTCACTATTACTAAGCAGAGTTTAGGGGGGGGGGTATTAAATTTTTGCTTATTCTTTTATTAGAATTATGACCATTCCCAACTCTATTACAATTTTCTTCTAGATAAAAAAATAGCTTGTTTACTATGAAAGTGATGATTACTGAATGCATTTTAAATTTCTTTCTGTTTTTACAAAATTTGCTTCAATTAGATCATGACTCGCTTCTGATTTCCGATTTTCTTTTGAGATTATGATAAGATGATATAGAAACATTTAACTTCTCTGAAGTAATTAATAAGCAGGTAGTGTAATTTCAGATTTTAATATCATCTATCCGAGTTCAAGGGCAAATTATTCGTTCATTATCTTTCATTCATTATCTTAACGTTATCTCTTAATGTTTAAAAAAATTAGCAAAAAAGTAATTAATCATCCATCCATTAAAATTGTATTGATTTCGCCAAGTACTCTTCAAATGAAAGTCTGATGACGCTTAGATATCTCGTCAATGATCCAGCATCATCAAAATCAAAGAGAAATTTGAAAAAAAGTTAACTTTACTTCTTTGTGTAGAAACCTTTTGATACAGTTACCCAGCCACATCCATTAAGTAAAAAATCTAATGCTTCTAATATGTCAAACTTAATTTCTTATTAAATCTAATGATTCACAAATACGTTATCCAGAACTCATATGCCATTTTGTTTTAGTTTCAAATTTAAAACTATCAATGGGCCAAACTATCACCACAATTCACATAAGAGAAAAAAAATCAAATTTATGACATAGCTGGGAAGGTGAGGTCTAGGAGATCGCATTTTCTTTACACTGAAATTCAATTTTCTAATAAAAGTATTAGTATGAAAATCTGTCAATATATTCAGCAGATATTTTCTTTGATATATAAATATGTTTTAGAAATTTTTTAAAATATATTATCATTTAAAAAGTAATTGCGTTGGAATATACATTTTCTTTTCAAGTTACATGTCACAGCAAATAATATTCTTGAAAAACATATTGCTTATTATTTTTCCAATATACAAAGTTATATAGAAAACAATATAAGGAAAAATTCAACAATTATATGAAAAATAAAAAAATAAAAATGACAATGGGCCCAGTTTTTTATTGCCATCATCGGTTTTCGATGTCATTTTAAATATACAGGTTAAGTACAACTATAAAAATCAGCCTATATATTATGCAGATATATCTCTTGGTATATTTATATATTTTTAGAATATTTTCAAGATTCATTATCACTAGAAAAATTAATTATATTTGAACATACACATCTGAATCAGCCGAACGAGAACTTTTATCGAAAAAAATTTCTGTACAATTATCCATATCACTAAAATTACTTTCTGCTTCATTTAAAAGTCTCTCTGAATCTCTGCTTTATAACGAGGATCAGTAGGTTGGCTGATGTTTCGAGCACCAAGTTTTAGAGCCATCTGCTATGCTTTGTATAAAACGAAATACTAAAAGGGTGATGCGGTCTCACAAACGTCGCGATAAGAAATAGCGGAAATATATTTTAAAAAGCATCCGCTGAAACCGGCTGAAAAAGTGCACGTGTAGTAAAGGTCACGAAACAGAAAGCTACACTATCAATCCATTCGATTAAGCTTAAAACAGAATAGAGGTGACCGAAAGTCCATTTTTAGCGGTCTGTCAGACCGCACCTTCCAAGTTAAGGGTTAACTTTCATAGTAACTTTCAGGATCGCGGTAAATTTCTAAATAATTTGTGGAATAATTTGTCAGCTATTAATATTTATTTGTGAGTAGAACATATTATTTGTTGGGTTCTTCTGCACTATCTCATTTTTATTGTGGAAGCAGAGTAATTAAATATTTGGATAACAGATTTGAAATCTAATTTTATTAAAACGTCACTTTAAATGTCGTTTTGTTGTTAACGAACTTAATGGACGGAAAGCAAACGTCAAGCCCTTGTTAGAAGGAAAATTCAACATTAGAGTAGTAATGCCCTATCCTTTTATCAACAGTTCGCAATTAAAAATTAAAAAGTCGCTCTTGGGCTTTGGTGTAGTCACAAAGTGGATTTAAATATAGAAATTTAATTTTTAGTAGTGAATAAATGCCATTAATGCAAAGTGAAGGCTTTTTTGTTAATAAAAATGATGTCATATCTAAATTCTAATCCATTGAAGAAATTTGCCTTTGTGAATATGGATTTTATATTGATATATCTTTTATTTAAAAAAAGATTAAGCATTTTAATGAAAAGTGTTTTGACTGTCGGTGGTATATTCCAATAATTGATACATATTTAAATTTTGTATTAAAATTCGTTTCTGAATAATAATACATAAATGTGAAACAAGAATGCCTACACTGAATCGTGTTCACTAAAAGACTTACATTTGGATGAGTTAAGAGTTCATCAGAATAAATTCTGCAAATTTTGATTTTGATATATGAAGAATCAAATGATATGTCTGACATCAAACCACAAATAAATCATTTCTGGGAATATCTGCTAAAGATGCTATCATAGAAACCTAACAAACAGTTTAAATGAGATTATGAAAGAAAAAGAAAATGATTGATTTCAATTGTACAAATTCCAATACTTTATATTCAACTATAATAAAAGTGGGATTCGTATACAAATCATTTAATTAAACATTAATATCAAATATCTTTAATATAAAGCCATGCTAAAAGAAGAATGAGAATACACGAAAAAAAGGGATGCAAGATTAAATTCCCTTTGAAATTTAATCGTACACAACTACGTAAGTCTATAATTTATAAAAGCATCTATAAAAACATATTCTTTATGTTTACTCACTTATTTTAAGGAGGAAAGAATAAAAAAGTGTCTTCCAAGAAAATGTGTTCGTATCAGAATGATATATCCTCCTTAATGGATTCGTATGAAGCATGCGAAATCTTTATTCTAACACACGTAATGGCATATATTATGTAAAAAGCTTTGTGGGAATTGTTTTTATATTCTCTGTTGGCAACGGAGCGAATAATGATACCTTTTAAAAAATAAATAAATAAATAAAAACATTGAAAGATTTATTATATTGTATTCAATTTTTGTTTATAGGCATTTTATAAGTTTTGCATAGTTTGCTTAAGCATTGTTTGAAATAAATATTTGCAGTTTTTCCAAAAACCAATAAAATTCTCCCAGTGTTTTCTATTTTCCCTAGTATAGCTCTTTTTTATATTCATGTTCAAAAAAATATGCATCTGCATTTTGAAATGCCATTTCAGTATATGAGTTATAAATATGTAACAAGTCTACTACTGCCACCAAGGATATTAGATGGGTTTTTACACTCCTTTGAATCTTCTCAGTAAATTGAAAATTCTTTGAGTTGCCTTTTAAGAAAAGAATATGGAGCAAGAATATCTGAATATTCATCTTCCCAAGAACCAAATTCGGTATTTCACCAGATACCTCATTGCCTGCGATTCCAGTATCCTCCGATTTCTTCGAAAAACTTAATCAGTGTCTTTTGCTGCGATAGACTCGTGTCCATGTCCTCTTTCATCGAGAATAAGGCTTAGAATCAAGTGATTTCTATATTTATCCTAAATAAAAGAACAAACTTAGAAATCTAGAATTCCAGATTTATGAATTTTTTTCAAAAGAATGTCAAGATCCCTCACATATTTCTTTTTCAAAGAGCGATCGTATAATCTAGTGTATCTTTATGACAAATCTTTACAATTAATGTCGAAACCATATGCATTGCAATTAATGTCAAAAAGTAGCATGTGTGTACATAACATTTGTTCCTTAATCTTTTTTTAGGATCCTTTAGAGCATGAAACAATAACCCCATTATTTAATAAGGTTTTGTTCTTTAATGGAACAGAAAATTTCATACGTAAATATATGAAAAGTTTCAAGCCATTTTATTTAAATGTGCACATTAATCAGAACAGAAACTTTTAAAAGAGTTTAACAATTAAACCTAAATTTGATTACTCATAATACGTGGTTATAAATTCTTTAGTTTAGACCAAACTAAAGAATAATATTATGAGAGTAAATTCACATTTTAAAATCGAAGAAAGATATAAAGAGATTCAATAATAGTACGATTCCTTTGGTAATTTGTTTCGAAAATTTACAAAAAGAATATTTTAAACCCTATTAAAAGAGGAACAAACGAAAAGTGAAAATATGTTTTCTAGATTTGTGCACCGTCCTTTTTCGCTCAGCGGACAAAATGTTCAAAAAACTTCTTTAACTTCTCCTGAGCATTCTTCCCCGTCCAGCCTCTTAACTGTGACTTATTCTTACGTAAAATTCACCGGACTTGTCAAGATTTCTTTAAAAACATTTCTTTTAATTCCAATAAAAAGGAGATCTCCAAAATTCTGAATGTTTCTAATTCTTGAATCACCCCCCCCCCCTCCAGGTAATCTTTCCTTCCTTCAAGAAGCTTCATTCTTTTCCTCTATAATTTTATTAAAACTATGTGAAAAGCAACTTATTTATAAGAAATGAATATTTGAAACTTTGAAAATAATATTAAAGTGTTTGGATACTTTAATATTAAAAATTAAGTTTCTTTTTTTAATTTAACTCCTGCGCAATATACAAAATCTCCGGTTTTCCTTAGTTAATGACTTTGAATGTTAATTTATTATTTTTGTTTTACTGACATCTCATTAACATGTTTTTTTCGCAAAAGAATTAAAACAGGTTTATTACTCTGTAATTATTTAAATCTGTCACGGAAAGGAAAAGATTTTTTTTTTTTTAATTTCAAATTCTTTTTTTCATTGGTCGAAATTAGAAATTCAAGTGAAATTCTTTTTATATTTGTTTACTCAAACTTAAATTTCTAAACTCTTTGAAGATGTTTAAATAAAAGGAAAATTTCTTTCAATTTAGATACAATTATTCTTCAAGGATACCTTGAAAAAAGGGTGTTTTTTTAAAATTTTTTTATTGCAAATATTATTTATTTTCGTATTTGAATTTTAGCTTTGGATAAGTAATAATAAAAAACCACTCGCCAACACGCAATCAATATATTTATATAATTAAATTGTTTAGTGTTTGGTTATATTATTTGGTTTTAAAATCTTTTAAAAAGGAAAATTCACAGACGGACAAACTTTATTTTTATTTCAATGCCGAACTTGTACGCTAAATATAATTTTAAAGTTTTTTAAAAACGATTGAGATGTTTTTTTACTCGGTAAGTTATATGAATACAATTTTGGCAGTAAAAATGAATTACAGGTTATGAAGAATTCTAAGCCAGAATAATATAATATATACTTTTTTAAAAATGTCCATATTCATTTATTATTTAACTTTGTTTCATTTTCATGAGTTTTTTACACTTTTATAAAAGGAAATGATAGAAAAAAAAAGAGAAATTATAATACATGCAATTATAAATTTTATGCTTCAAAAGATAGTTTTATGTCAAAATTGCAATGAATGCAAGTTTTAAAAAATACATATACAATACTATTAATAATACATAATGATCTAGAAAAGTTAAAGTAATGGTAATTAAAGTAATTAATCATTAACAATGGCATGGATAAAAATGAAACATTTTTATGCCTAGAATTTACTAAGAATTTTTCATGGCCTTAAAACTTCTTTTCACAAAATATCTATTGCCTACTTGATTCTTGGCATCCATTTGATTTACTAATATACTGGCATTAAAATATTACAGAAAATAATTCAAAAAATATTCTAAAACTTGAAATTGGAATCCTTATACTTGTGTCTGACGAAAACTCCCTTTCCTTCCCCTTTTAAAACAGAAAAACTCTTTTTAAAATACGATGAAAAGTCAAGAAGCAAATCATTGTATAGGAAACTTGAGTCCAATAATAAAAACCCACACTAGATTCCTTTTCTGTTTTTCGAGGATTTTTAAGAGAATAACTTCGTTATTTTTTTGGGAGAATTTCACGAAGAATGTTTGAATAAAAAGAATAACATAAAAGAAGATTGGAAAAGAAAATCCACCCATTCTAAAAGAATACAAATGATCTTGAAGGATATTTCATGGCATTTTAAGAAGAACGATATGACCTGGGAGTTTACTGTTCTTTAAGCAACCCAACCGAAATCTAAGCACTTGACTCTATCAAAATAGATTTGTTGTTAGAATTGTTTCTCTCTTTGTTTCTTTATAATTCCATTGTTTCATTTCAAAATAAAAAATGAAACAACATTTTTTATAATAAAAAAAGCACCTACTTGAATATAATATTGGAAGTAAAGTAAAATGCTTTGAAAGATGGGCCATATTTGTTAATGCGTGTCTGCGAAATAATAGGAACAGTTATATTATATGAATAAGAAAAAAATAAAATAATTTTTTCGAGATTCTACCTTTTTCTTCTTTCTTTTCATGGTATTGATTATTAATAACTCTTTTCAAGTCTTCTTGACTATGTCAAATCGTATTAACTTTTATCTGACCTTAAATCGTCATTAAATTTAGAGTAAAATGTTTTATTGCAAGTTTCTCTTGTTTTGGACAATGCGTAATTAGCAGGAATTATCTCTTTAAAAGTATCACGCATACTTTCTAATAAACGAGTTATTCCGCATAAAATTAAGGATGATGTGTATGATATTGGCGAAGGATATTGCGAATTATTAATCCTTGGTATGAATTCTATAATTTTTCATATTATTTTTTGTTGACTAATCCCTGTCGTATGATTAACTCATAAGTAGCCAAAAATAAAAATTTCTATTTTGGACGTCTTTTGTTTGATATATATTGAATCCAAAATTGCAGATTGAATTTTAATTATAGTCGCAAATAATCATAAACCAAATTTAATTAATTTAGTTTTTGCCATTTTTGAGTTATATCGTTACATACTTGTGAAAGTACAGATCGATGGAAGGTCAAATCTTTCACAGATTATTTTTTCCATATTTTTTTCCATATTTCCATTTCCATTCCTAACGAAAGTGAGTTCTTTCGTAAAATATAGCTAGAAAAAATCCTCTGGACGACTTGACACGTGGAAGAATGATCGGAAAGCTGGAGGAAGGGTACAGTTTGATTTGAAGAAGACAGTTATTGATATTTTGAGGGCGTGAATTTTGATATAAAATAAAAATTGGCTTAATAAGAAAATTAGATACTTTTATTTTCTACATACTTACGCAACAATGTAAATTTTAAACAGGTAGCCATAAAATTGCAGGGGTTATTTCGATCAGTACAAGGAACACACAATTCAGTAGAAAGGTGATGCGTATGCAATGTCAGGAACAAATCATCATAGGCAATGTGAATGTGCGCAAAACACGTACGGCTTCATCCCAGTAACGTCATGGAAAGAGACAGTTAGGGTGGTCCTAGAGTGGTCGACGGGGAGGCATTATGGTGAAAAGGCGGACTGAACTCTATGTTTCCGACAGAGGTTCTGTAACTGGAGATTGCTAATGTAAGGAGGTGATTCGTCCCCATGTGCTTCTTTTCCGAAGTGCTATATTACCAGATTTCGTTTTTATGAATGGCAATGCACGGCCATAACTGATTGCTGATGTTCAGCAGCTACTGGAAAGTGAATATATCACTCGAATGGATTGGCCAGCATTCTCCCCTGATTTAAATCTTATAGAATATGTTTGAGATGCTTTGGGGAGACGCCTTGCGGCACAATTATATACTCAAGGGATAACCAACATCTGAAACAGATGCTGATGGAGGAATGGACACAATTTAGGGCTGAGTATAGAGAGACGGTGCGAAGCAACCATTGCAGTAAGAGGAGGGCATTTTCCATACTAAGGAACATCTGCTTGTTTTTCTTCCTCTTGGACAGACAATCATATGCAACGGTATTATGAGTTCAATAAAGCCTTTTTTTGTTGTTTTATTCCAAACTGTATGCATTGTATTCATTTTTGCGTAACTATATACTACCGCCATCGTTAAAGTACAAAATGCTTTTTTCTTATTTCTGAATTCCATGTCTCTCAGATGATTTCTCGTGGAATAATGGCAAAAAAAGCCCTCGTTGCTTAAGTTTTGCACACCTGTGTAGTATATGTAATACAGAAAATCGTCAAAAAATGCAAATCCAAGATTGTGACGAATCTCCGCGTTTTAGATCTTTCTGAGTTAGGAAAACACAATTTTAGAAAATATCCGTCTATCTGTCTATGACAAAGATAACTCCAACAGGCTTTGAGCTAGTCTAATGAAATTTAGTATACAGTCTTTATACCGAATGTATAGACTTTCAAATTTTGAATAAAATCCGTACAGATTAAATCTGTCTCTTCGGCTGTCCGAATATAATTTAACGCGATAACTACAAGTGATCAGTGGACTGTACTTTTGTTTGAACTTCTTTATTTTCACTATATACACTCCTTTTGCGGTGAGTAGATCATATCATACATGGCTGATTGCGGTATTGCATTGCGGTTGGCTTTGTTAAGCCTTACAAACTGAAGTTGTACACAGCTTCTGCGGGAGCCGATGCGGTTCAACGTTCTAATGAACTCCTGAAAGACTCGACCGGAAGGGCGGGTAAAGGGGTTGCCGTAATTTTAACATTGCCAAGTTTGGCGTTAAGCGACATTCGCTTGAACATACCGCCCGACCGTGCAATGTCTCCCAAAAGCACAAAGACGTTGCACACAATACATATAGAAATACAGTAAATCTTAAATTGAAAGTTAAATTAACAAATGCAAAATTCAGTATGAAAGAATATATACATAAAGTTCAAATACACATTAAAATAGAATGAAGACACTAAATACTACAGAATAACTAAATTCAAACTACTAGATATATAAGTATGCAAAGACAATACAATAAACAAAAAATAAATGAACATTTAGGTTTCAATTGGCAATATGGCTAATTTCGTAATTGGACGTTTATAAGTCCCTTTGGCTGTTTTAACAAGGCACACTCGAATAATATTATCTTTACCATAAAAAACCTTGACAACACGTCCTAACAACCAAGAATTAAGAGGGACATTGTCGTCTTTGACTACTACCATGGTACCGACACTAATGTTGTCCTTTTGAAAGTACCATTTTGACTTTTGCTGTAAATGATTAAGGTAATCTCTATGCCATCTAAACCAAATATATTGGGTTATTTTAGTTACCCTTTGCCAACGTTTCAAGGCATTATCAGAAAAATCTGTTAAATTTGGTTCAACAATTGCGGAAATAGGTCTACCAACTAAAAAGTGTGCCGGGGTTAAAGCTTGCAAGTCATTTGGATCTGAGGAAAGCGGTGTTAAAGGACGAGAATTTAAAATTCCTTCTATTTGATTTGCTACCGTTAGGAATTCTTCATAAGTCAATTTTAGGTTGCCTACTGCTCTTAAGAAATGAAATCTAAAGGACTTAACTCCACCCTCCCAAATTCCACCGAAGTGAGCCGATAAGGGGGGAATGAAATTCCAATTAATTTTTTCTGAGCTTAAATAATCTGCCAACACATTATCTGGATTACTAACTATCTTGTATAGTCTTTTCAACTCATTATGTGCACCTACAAAATTACGACCATTGTCTGTAAAAATAGTAGAAATTCTGCCTCTTCGTAACATAAATCTTTTTAGGCCAGCTATGAAAGAATCTGATGTTAAGTCTGAAACAATTTCAAAATGTATTGCTCTCGTTACAAAACATATAAAAATTGAGACATAAATTTTTTGAAGAGGTCCTTTTCTTTGAAACTTATTTTTAATAAAAAACGGACCACAGAAATCTACTCCAGTAATATTGAATGGTAACGAAGGATTACAACGTTCTGCGGGTAAATCACCCATTTTTTGAATAGACAGGTGATGATTATATCGGGAACAAGTAATACAGTTATGAACAATACTGCGAGCTATATCTCTGCCCCCAATGGGCCAATACATCTGTCTAGTTAAATGAAGTAAAGTTTGGGCTCCAATATGACAATTTTTAAGATGAATACTTTGCATAATTAATTTAGTAAGGATATGAGTTTTAGGTAAGATAATAGGAAATTTTACCTGAAATGGTATGTCGGCATTTCTAAGTCTGCCTCCTACTCTAATTGCATTAGAACCTTCATCTAAAAAAGGTGATAAACCTTTTAATTTGCTAGAAGGGTTTACCTGTTTACCACTTGCTAAGTTTTTGAAGTCATCAGCAAGAACATTTTGTTGTACAAGGGAAATTAATTTAAATTCTGCTTCCTCGATTTCCTTTGAGGAGAGTGAACCCTTCATCTTCTTGTTTCTGCAGTTTCCTAGAAATCTGAGGAGAAAACTGAAAACACGTATTAATTTGTTATACTTATTACTAATTTTGAAAAAGTTAGTAAGGAAATCTGAATTTAAAGTCACTAAGGTGTGAGTGGTATTGTCCTTGAGTTCCAATAAAAATTGATAATCCTGAGATGCATCAATCATTTGTTGGTCAGCACAGTTCACAGAAACATGTAGTTCTTGAAGGAAAGTTGGTCCATTCCACCATAAATAGTTGTCAATCAGTTGTTCTGGAACTAGTTCTCTTGATATCACATCTGCGGGGTTTAAAGTGGAGGAAACATGCTGCCATTTGTTGTTCTGCGTCAGTTGTATTTTTCCCACTCTATTTGCAACAAATGTCTTGAGACGATGTGGTGGTGTTTGAATCCAGGCTAGGGAAATAGTAGAATCTGTGTACATCACTGCGCTATCAATTTGTAGATGTAGAGCTTTTTCAACCTTGGCCTGTAGTTGAGCGGCGAGAAGACATCCACAAAGTTCCAATCTGGGAATGGAGACAGTCTTTAATGGGGAGACTCGAGATTTGCTGCATACAAGTCTAGATGTGACTATATCATTGGCACTGATGCACTGTAGATAAATAACTGCTCCATATGCGGCTTCACTGGCGTCTGAGAAACAATGAAGAATTAATTTTACAGGATTTTCATTTAAAATCCATCTCGGAATTTTTACTAGCTCAAGAGCCCTAAGGGATTGAACTACATGACTCCACTCTTTACCAATGGCTGGAGGAAGGGGGTCGTCAAATGTAAGTTTTTGCAACCACAATTTTTGGAGAAAAATCTTTATTTTAGAGATAACTGGTCCCAGCAGACCCAAGGGGTCGTAGAGTCTGGCAACGACTGAGAGAACTGTTCGTTTCGTGAGCATAGATTTATTTTCATACTTGACTGTGAATATGAATAAATCCTCGAAAGGCTTCCAATGCATGCCAAGAGCCTTTGAGACCTGCTCATCTATGGGAAAATTGTTTTCAGGATTAGAAGTTGGAAAACTATTTAAAAGTTCTTGTGAGGTTGAAGTCCACTTATGTAAGGACATTCCTGCTCTTTCGAACATTTTTATCAGCTGTTGTTGTAGAATTTGAGCAGTTTGGATATCCGGGGCGCCTGCAATCCCATCATCCATGTAAAGGTCGCGTAAAACCATTTCCGATGCTAACGGAAAGTCCGACGCTTCATCTAAAGCTAATTGTTTAATGGTGTGTATGGCAAGATGAGGTGCACATGAAGTGCCATATGTCACAGTGTTTAATCTAAATGTTACTTCTTGATGAGAGTTTTTATCAAACCATAAAATTCGTAAATAGTCTCTTTGATGTGGCACAACTAAAATCTGACGAAACATCTTTTGAATGTCAAATGTAAAGGCAAACTTGTGTGTCCTGAACCTTAATATTAATTCAAAAATGTCCTCAACAATATCACCTTTACACAATAAATCATTTAATGAAACTCCATTAGAGCTAGGGGAGCTAGCATTGAAGACTACTCTTAGAGGGGTGCTTGTAGATCCTTCCCGGTACACTCCATGATGAGGTAAAAAATAATTAGTTTCTGGTAATCCATCTTCCATTACTCTTTCCATGTGACCAAGAGCTGCATATTCCTTAATGAATTCAGAATAGAGCTTTTTCATTTGCGGGTTTTTGTTTAGCCTTTTAATTAAACTGTCTAGAGGATTTCGCGCTATTTGTTTTGATTCACCTAACACAGGGGGATTCTCCTTTATTGGCATTTCCACAATATATCTACCTTCCTCATTGCGTTTGTATGTTTGCTTGAAATGTTTCTCACAATAAATTGAATCTTCACTTAAAGAAAATTGATTTTCATGTAATGTTTCGACTTGCCAAAATCGTTCCATTATTTTTTCTAAGTTATCATTCTCCGTAACAAGACCACAGAATTTATGATTAAATTCTGACTCTCCTTCCTTTGCAGAGCTAGCAATAAATCCGAAACGCGAATTCAACCAAATCAGATTATCTGAAATATATTTCCCTGGCATTAATATATCAAAAAAGAAAGAAGCTGAAAGTAATATATCAATTGCCCTTTGACCTTGCATAGGATCGGCCAAATTGAATCCATCCGGTAAACTTTGTTTTTCTATTTTTTTATTTATTGAAGGAATGCATTCAGTAATTTTTGGAATGACGAGCAACTGAGCTATTGTGATGTATGATTCATCGCTATTTGAAATCTCTGCAAACACTTTTGAATGTAACTGACTTGTTTTTCCATTGATACCGGAAATCGTTATATTATTTTTATATTTTTTAAGTGCTAATTTATTTGCGACTTCTGTAGTGATAAATGAATTCTGAGACCCAGTGTCACAGATGCCTCGTAAAGGTATTTTCTGACCAGCAGCGTTTTTAATATAAACAATAATAGTAGGCAAAATAGATGCATTTGCATTTTTGTCCTTCGTTGATCTTGCGAACAGAGAGAAGGAGATATTTCTGTTTGAACTAAAGCTTTTGAGTTAGAGTCTGAAGTATTTTGATGATCACTAGATTTATTGGTTGAGGTTTGTTGCTGTTGTTTCTTATTTTTTATAGAAGAATAAACGTGAAGAAGGCTATTATGGAAGCCAGAACAGATCTTACAACGGTTATTGCTGCGGCAATGATTCGTTTTATGAGAATCCGATAAACAATTAGTACAATGCGTATTTTTGATCATATTCAATCTAGACACAGGATTTAATTTTAAAAATGCTTCACATTTAAATAAAGCGTGTAAAGGCTTATTACATGCGACACACACTTTCTTTGAATCATTTCCCACAAAAAATGAATGAGATTTTTTATATGATTCTTGTTGCGGCTTTGATTTTGCGGTAATACTTGCTTGAATGTTTTCAAGGACAAGACACCTTTTCTCTAAAAATTCAATGAATTCGCACCATGTAGGTAAATTAGATGATACCAAAGAAAGTTCAAATTGTCTTCTTGATTCTCTATCTAGTTTTTTCATCAAAATATTAATCAATAATGCTTCAGAAAAAGAGTTTAGTTCTAAACCCATAATTTTAAGAGCTCGAACATGTTTAATACAATTGTCCAAAAAAGCTCGTAAACCTTTTGCCTAATCGGATGCATGGATTTCTAAAGCTAAAATGTCATTGAAATGACTTTGAACGCATAAGCGTTTATTATCAAAACGTTCTTTCAGAGCATTTTTCAAACTGGCATAGGTCTCTTCTATTGTCACTATTTCTGCGGCTGCACCACTAAGAGTTGATTTTAAATAATATAATTTTTGATTTTCAGTTAATTTATCATTATTGTCAATGATATTTTCAAATTGAATTTTAAAACTCTGCCAGTCTTGGTAATGACCAGAAAACTTAGGCAGCGGAATTTCAGGCAGTCTGAAACTAATGCTTTCTGTTTTGCTTGATGCTTCATTAGAATGAGAATTACAGTTCGAAGCAGATAAAAGTTCCTTATTAGAGGCTAATATTTTCTTAAGGCTTACCTCTAGTCTTTCGCACTCTTCTTCTAATTCTTCTACCGAATCTTCCAATTCTTGTAATTCGGAATCCTCGGCTGTGACGAAGTACTCTTCTTTAATCTGTTCTAGGTTTTGTTTAATCCTGAGAAGATTATCCAGTTTAGTTTGATACACTATTGAGTTCTTTGAATCATTCGTTTCGATAAAAGAGCTCAGCTTTGTTAAAGAGGATTTTATACTACCTCTTTCTCTGTTAAGAGATATGATTTTTGCTCGTTGATCATCAGCCATGATTACTTTTACTAGTAATTCCTCCGGCTCGACGGACCATAAATATGGTGATTCGAAGTGAGCAGTGGACTGTACTTTTGTTTGAACTTCTTTATTTTCACTATATACACTCCTTTTGCGGTGAGTAGATCATATCATACATTTCTGATTGCGGTATTGCATTGCGGTTGGCTTTGTTAAGCCTTACAAACTGAAGTTGTACACAGCTTCTGCGGGAGCCGATGCGGGTCAACGTTCTAATGAACTCCTGAAAGATTCGACCGGAAGGGCGGGTAAAGGGGTTGCCGTAATTTTAACATTGCCAAGTTTGGCGTGAAGCGACATTCGGCTGTCCGAATGTAATTTAACGCGATAACTACAAAACGAAAAAATCTATATACATATGATTCGGTTGATAGATTTAACTTCAATAATATTGACACCTACCTAATTTAGGACCAAATTTAACAAAAGGTTTTATGTCAAAGTTTTGTTTCATTCGGTTGGAGAAACGAGTATAAAACACCAGTTGGAATTTCAGATACTATTAACCGCATGCCAGGAATTAATCGCCAAACAACTCGCCGATAATAATGTTATAGATTCAACAAAAATGCGAAATTCGCGCCAAAGGTAAATATTTTGAAATTATTTCACTCCAATCTCATGTAAGGCATTTTCTGGAATAGCACGTTTATTAGACAGTATTAGAGAAAGTATTAGAGAGGTTATTTCCGTCAATATTTAATGGCTATGACTGGAAACTATTCCGTTTTTTCCATTGAGAATGTATAATAAGATAGTATTCTAAAGATTTTTATTGAAACTGAATGGTCATTGAAAGAGGGAACTGTTAATTGACTTCGATATGAATTAAAAATAACTGTAATCGATACAGAAGAAATGCCTTATAAACTGGCATATATTGATTTTCGGTGTACAATTGATTACTTCAGGCAGTTATTTATAAACTGAAAAATAGAAGGTGATTAAATAAGAAAAAAACATATATTTTTACATTAATAAATCCTACATACCCCTCCAGCCCCCACCTCTTTCCCGAAAAAGGTGTATTCAGAAAATATTTTTTTAAATTCATCTTTCCTACAAAATTTTCTTTTATCAAATTATAAATAAACCAATAAAAGAAAAAAAAGTAATCCTGTTATAAATGTTTGTATTTAGTTGTCCGCTTAGGCGCTAATTCAAGTAAGAAATTGTCTTTTGTTACAAAAGATTACGACTTAGAAAATCACTGTTTGGATTTCAGAAATCCGATCTGATAACAAATCCGATTTATGTAGCATTAAGTTATTAAATGCATAAGGGAAGAGTTTGTCGTCCTTTATGTCTTTTTCGACAAACTTTTTTTTTTTTTTTTGTATTATAATTCTAGAAATCTTTCTTAATTAATCTTGAAGATCAGCAAGAAAAGAAGAAAAGTCCGAATTAACACATATAATACCAGAGAAAAATATTATATATTTTAGTGTTTTCTTTGGATACATCAGGGTTTAGAATAATGCTTACATGAAACTACGAGAGAAATAGTTCTTCTCCAAATATAAATGCAAACAAATATATTATTGCTATTAAGGCGCCCAAAGTTTGAATTTTAAGGTATTTTTCAAGGTCTCGAGATCCAGTAATGTCATCTATCATCAAAATTTTTAAAGTTTTGTTTCTTCAGTTCCAATAACTACTATGTATGAAATGGTTTCTTTAAATATAGAATGCTTCAAAAATATGTGAACACGTTGATTATTTATTATATGAGGAATTAGTAGCTTACTTTAGAATACCATAATTAAAAAAAAAAAATGTAAATATATAATAGTTTTTGATACTGCCCTTTATCTGATACTGCATTTTTTAATTGGATATATTTTTATATTATTATAATTTTTCACGATGCCGCTTATTGGTATTTCTTTTAAATATGTTTTAATCCTTAAAAAAGAACGTACGTAAAAAGATTATTTGTAATCTACAGCTTAATTCCAGAAACTCTAAGAAATCAGTGTCTACTGTAAAACAGCATCAATATTACTGTGTGTAACAGTTAATTAACCAATGGTAATCATTTAAGTATAGAACGTCTATGAAGTAGTGATTCAATCATAATAAAAATGATTGAAAATAGTATCGAAATATTAAATATTTTAGAGATTAATTTTTTCGTTTATTAAGTCCAATACTGAATTTCCAAAATTTAAAAGAAAAAAATGAAGATAGAATTTCAATTACTGGATATTTATTATTAATTTTTTTTACTTTAATATTACATTTCCATTAATCTTACATTACTGCTGAAAGCATCTTTTCATTTCTATTCCATTTCGCAATACCGAACTTCAGTTTTGTCACACTGCTGTGTAGTTCTTTACGACAATTTCTTATACAATTCCGAAATTTTTCTTCGTATTATTTAATAAAAGAAAGATCATCCCACAACTCCCACCAACTGCATTTACCATATTATGTAATTGTCTCTATAAAATCTAGAAAAGGCAAAGTTCTCAGGGTTTGAGATCTGGCATTAAATGTTATTTTTAAATCTGTACTTAAGTTATAAATATTCTATATTACAAAAAGGAGCAAACATTACCCGCTCAGGTGCTCAGAGAATTAATTTAGTTTAATGTACTTATAATTGTTATGTGTATTTTAGTTTACACATTTCTTTGAAATTTCTGCAAGGAAAATAAAATTTATCTGTCCATTATGGGTTGAATTTAATTTTGTATAAAATAGAACAAATGCACTAAATGACAAGACTAAAAGATGACGACTAAATTAATAAATATTTTCTCAAAGGCCTTTCTTTCCAAATCATATTTCAAACAATTATTTAATTCGCATAAATCTAGCCTATAATATTTCTTAAAAATAAGGTCTTTCGAAAATTTAAGATTTTCTGAAAGAAAAAAAATCAGTTCTCTGGTTTTTAAAATTTTACTTCTGCCTAAGAAATCAAGGAAAAAACCCGATAAATATCATTTCTGTAGATTAAGAAATTCCAATGTCATTACACCGCCAGCTTCTCTTTTTTGTTTATTTATCTCTAAACGGATGAAAATAGTTTGGAAATGCAATCAGATAAGGCTTTTTGATGATTTTCTATGCTCTGAAACACAAAAAGTTTATTTTTTTTTTAATATATGCATCTGAGTCACTGATATTATATTCGTTATGATATTCATTTTATTTTCAGTTTTGTTCCATATTTGAAATGAAATAGAAAAGGGAAAACCTTTTTCTTTTCGTTTAAATGAGAATTTATTCTTATTTTTTATTTTATTCGAATGATTTCATTTTAAAATAAGCATTCTAGTTATTAAATCTACTGTTTATTTTTTTTTTAATTTTCTAAATAGTTATTCTATTATTTTCTAAACAAAATAATTAAAAAAAAAATCATATCCATTCATCATTTTCTTATATGTACTAAAAATGGATTGCAGGTTTATTTTTGTTTGCAATTTTATTTTTTGATATAAGTTTATTCCAAATATGAGTTCTGAAATCGTTCAGAGTTTTTAAATAATGTTATATAATAGAATTTCTTTAAATTGCAAATACTTTTTTTTTAATTTATGCATTTGGTTTGGAGAGAAACATGAAGATACTTAAGTCTTTAAATAATTTTCATTTTTGCCATTAATACTTTTACTTTATATTCAATGCATCATTTGATTAAAAAATTTTATTTCATTCCAATTTTAATTAATAAACGTTTTACGATTTTTAAAATTAACGATTAAATTTAACGATTTCACCAGGATTTTAAGCTTTTGGTGAAAAAATATTTTTAATTTCTTATAAATTTGTGATTTAAAATAGTTTAAAATTACCTATTTGTATTAATGATATCAAGTCTTGAATCTTCTGGTAATACCTTAAATTGTTTTCAAGCTATCTTAGTATGTGAAATACTTTCCTTGTTTCCTATATGTTTTTTTCCTATGTATTGCATTTTATAGAAATAAATTTTCAAAAAATTCATTACAGAAAATCTGAAGAAAAAAATTAGGCAGTTCCAAAATATTAATCACATATCGAATGTCATTCTCAGATTTCTGGGGGAAATTTCACTTAAATTCAATGCAACTTTGATATTTTGGTATTCATAGAATTTTTATAATTAATCGTCGGATTTCAAACACCTCCAAAAATTTAAAAATTTGTTTTTAGGAAGTAGACAAGAAGCGCCCTCATTCTTGTCTTTCTATTTTGCATAGTTAGCCTATAAAAATAACGAACAATCACATAAACCATAAACAATGTATACATGATTGAATTTTGACATCACATTGCATACAGAGTATTATCGTATTTACTTCTCTGTACGCAAGAAAAAAAATCTACTATTATAAGCCTAATGTAAATTGTTCTACATTTATATGTTTAATAAATGCACTCTAACAAAAATAAACAATGGAATCTTCTTTATTAATTATAATTCTGAAAATAAATTATTAGATTTACAGAAAATAAAACTTTACTTTTATGGGTGTATATTTCTTACCTTACGTCCTATGACTTAAATTATTATTCAATTTTCTAAACAAGAATATTCGCAAATTCAAAGTATATACTTTTCAATCTTTTAAAAATAATGTGACAAGTTCTTTTCCAGTTGTTGCATTTTTGACAAAGATAATTAATTACTTTTAATAACAGCGAATTCTATAGTCTATGTTTATTCATGAGTTTGGAAAAAAATATTTTTTTTCTTCAATAATTAATTAAAACAAGTGTCCTTTTAAATCAAAATTATCGTTTTATTTACTTACATAACTTTTCATTTTTTCTAGAAAACTCTAATAATTAAACATAACTGAATTCCAGATAAAGATATTTAGCATAGATTTTTCAGCAATTTAAAATTTTATAAGCGTTAATTAATCTAATTTTTATTCCTATATTTTCTTTTCTAAAACTCGTAATTCATTGAAAGCTTCAAAGGAATTAAAATGCATTTATTTTCACCCAAAATATACTTAAATAATATAGTATGTGACAGTTGTTAGAGTCTCCGTTACAATATTTCATATATTTATTTAATTATTTTAATCTCGTAAAAGAGAAACTTCCATTAAAATAATTATCTTAATCAGTAAATATACCAAACAGAAATACAGAAAACGAGTTTTAATATCAAATTACAAACTATTCAATGCCGTTTATTCTCTCAACAAAGAATTTCTGCATCAAATATTTACAACCAAATCATGAAGAAAACTGGATTTTTTTTTAATGTATTTTTTTAAAAGGAAACTTTTGATGTAAATAAAAAACATTAAATTAATTTTTGACTATACGATGACTACAGAGACGTAATATAAGGCAGGGATTTCGATGCTTGCAGACTCAAATTTAATCAGGAATAGTTTTAATTCCCAGTATGGGATTCAGTTTTGTTTATAAATGAAATGTTCACAGTTCAGAATAATTTATCTGAACAAATAGAAGATATCAGCAAGCTTCAGTTGTAATAACTCAATTAGGCACGTACGCTTATTTTTGTAATCAAATGACTGCTGAAAGCGTATTAATTACTTATTATTTTCATCAGTGCTTTGTAATAGAAACATTGGTTTTGATCTGGTAAGAAATTTTAGAGCTTTTATTTCAAAACTAAATTAAAAATACGGAATGAATGTTTAATGTTTGTTCTAAAATTCTGATATGGCTAAGCAAAAACTGATTAGTACATAACTTTCTTCTTTTGAGAGCAGTAGAGAAATATCCTTATACGTGGAAAAAAGACGTTTTATCAATGTGATTGCATATGTCATCACGTTCACAAAAGCTCAAATAAAAAGATTAAATTAACTCTTTCTGCAAACTAAACTTAGAACATTATAATTTAGAGTCTGTAAGAAAGGAAATAAATAGGAATCATAGGACTCTCTAGAAAAATAAATGCAAGAAAAGGACTTTTGTGAACTTTTTAAATATCGATAATATTAATTCAGTAATTAGTATTTAAAGCAAATATGGTTTATATATACATATTAACATGCTTATATAGGATGCCCATTCTAATAGGGTCATTTCTAAAAAGCTGCTTTGAAGAAAAAACATCCTATAATGTTCAAAAATGTTCTAAATGAAGTAAAGAATACTATTTTATGCAATTTGAGTCCATAAAAATTCTAATTCATAACGAATTTTATATTTTCTTTCAGACTCTTGACTACAAGTATCAGAAAATATCCTTTAGACATCAACATCTATACATAGAATAAAATGAAGTCTCCTGAAAGCATCTGTATGTTGAAACTCTAAAAACTCGAGAAATACTGAACTGATATTGGAGATATTTGTACCATTTTGTAGGGCATTTATTGGGGAAGGTTTTAGTATATTGAAGTCATATCAAAACAAAAAAGGAGTTTTATAATTGCGATTTTAATTATTTTTCTACTACGATTCGCGCATGCGTAAAGTAGCAGTATCTGTGCTTTGCACTTATCCGCGCGTGAGCGGAAATCTCAAACTTCGCATGTAATAATAGTAATATAATAAATAAATATATAGAGAGAGAGAGAAAAAGAGAGAGATATATAGCAAGAGATAACTGTAGTATTCGTATGCGATACATTTCTTTGTTCACGTCTGATTTTAAACAGCGATTCAAATCTCACTATCCCCAAAAGAAGGAAATTCAACCTTGACCGGAGCACATTAAATGCCAAAACGCTTCGTTTGTTGCGCTATAATGAAAATGTAGAGGAAAGAAACGTTCGGTTAGCGAATATCAGAGAAAGAATGTCCACACGTTCTTCAAAGGAGAGTTCTTCTGCTGAGCGAAGTAACCGTCTCTCTTTAAATCGCACTGCAATTGAATTACAGAAATAGAATGAATTTCGCCTGTCTGCTGACAGAGAAAGACATTTAAATTTGAAACACAAAAGAAGTTGAAAAACAAACGTTCCTTATATTTGGTCCAAGAAGGATTACACTGCCCTGAATTTTGATGCATGTGTGAATTACAGAAATGATGCCTCGGTTTCAATAGGAACAATGTTTATAGTCTGTACATATTGTCCAGCTTTAGGAACAGCTTTGATAAACAGTCATTTTCACCAAAAAATAATTTATCGCCAAATTTTAGCGAAATGGCCCAATGTGGCGAGAACGGCAACAATAGGGTAACGGTAGCAAAAGTGACACCAAAAATTGCCAACCTCTCAAGGCGCAAAATGACTGTATATCAAAGTTTAGCCCTGCTTTATTTGGAAAGATGAATCAAAAGGCATGTGTTGTTTACAAAGGAAAATTGAAACCCTTTTAACAGTCCAAATATGGAACATCATTGATATACAGTCATTTTCTCGCAAAAAGTTTATCTCCAAATTTTAGCGAAAGGGCTGAATGTGGCGCGAACGGCAGCAATAGCGTTTCCTATCTAAAGGTTCCGAGGAACGCTGCAGCAAATTAATGGAAATATATAAAAAAGTCAATAAATGCAGTAAAATGAAATGCATACAAAAAATTTAATCGAAAATAAGGAAACTAAGCAGAAAAAGTATTTGCAGCAGAAAAAAGTCAAGGGAAATGAACAGGATAAATCGAAATACAGCAGCATACAATAACATAAAAAAAATGGTGGTCATGTAACTTCAAACAAAGCGCCACCGAAAAATTGCCTTCCTCGCAAGGCGCCAAATAATTGTATATCAGAGCTTAGCCCTAAATGTTTCTGACTATGTGCTATAAAAAAATTGTTATGTAGTCATTTTTGAAGATTTCTAAATATCTTTTTGATCCCGCGTGACATTCCCATGTCGTTTCGGGTGGAGGATGGACTTACGTCTAAAGCTAATGTTTCCTCTTAGATATTATGTCGCGGGCAACGCTGTGCGGGTACTTCTAGTTTTAAATAAATGGAAAGGTACATCTATTGGGACTCAAACTGAGTCAGTTGTTAAAATTTAAATTTTACTATCGGATAAAAATGTGCAATTTTAGTCCACTCTAATGAATATTTTTACTATCTATTATTTGATTCGATAACTATACATTCTTTAAAACCTTAGGGCATATACTATTACCATATGGCAGTCCCCAGCTTTACCCATTGGTGGCCTCCAATTTGTTTAGTTCTTTCCTAACAGAAAAAGTGATTTTAGACTTTGTGTGATCCTAGTTTTCTGTCCTATCCGAAATACATAATAAATCCTAATATGAAAACAAGGATTGTAATCAAGGTTCAACATCATATTAATAACCAAATAAGAACTGAAATTGAAATAAGTTTTACTAAACTAAGAATAAGAAATATTTTAAAGGTATAAAATTTAAATAATATAAAAAAAGAGAGTAAAAAGTAATCTGTCTAAATCCGCACATTACACTTTTACAAACAACAAATATAACGTTCAAATTATTTCTTATTAACGTTCTTATAACTTATTAACGTTCAAATTATTTCTTATGTTCCCCAAAGATTTTTTCTTTCTCCGTTTTCTGAAAGTCACGTATTTTTGTACAAAATTCAAAAACACATATAGTTTTTTTTTTTTTTTGAAATGATTATTTTTTTCTTTTTTTCCCTGATTCTCTGAAAATTCTCTGATATTTTGAATGAAATGTGATTCCGTCTCAATCACTGGGATTCTGTTTCTTTCCTGCAATGTGTTCCAAGTCATTTTCTTAGCAAATTTTCTAAAGAGACCTGTTAGAATAAGTAAAGAAGTAAAACAAGATGTAAAAATGTGGTCAATGGAGGCATCTATTTTCTTCTTGATAGAAATCTTGCGGATTTCCTTTAATTTGATTCGTTCTTAAAACTTTTAAACTCAGAGTTAACCCAAGAGTTAAGAGTTAACCCCTTCTTGTTTAAAAGTTAATCCAAGTTGTCTTATTAGTTTTACTGCACCAATATCTTAATTGATTTCGCTTCAGAGTAAAAGAAAGAAAAGTTTTGATGCTGAGTCAATTTTGAACTACATTTGCAAAAGTCTGGTTTTTTTACCATTGGATTTCTGATTTCAGGGATCTAATTTTCTTCAGGATATGTTTGGCTTGAATTATTCAAAATTTATTTGAAATGATTTTAGCAAACTTAAAAGTTGTGCTTTCACTGGGGTTAGTGACTCTTCATTTTGTGTTGTTAAAGATAATATATTTTTCCAAAGTATATTTCTATTTGTAAAAATGTTTTTTTCATGCCAAAGATTTTGCATTGGATTCGTGAGAGGCTGAATGAAGCCATGAAAGATTCCGTTTTGCTAGTTCCCACACTCTCTTGAATGAGATCATTGCTTCTGTTATATTTTACATTCACTTTTTCACAAACTGATATTTCATATTTATTTCTTTTACAATAATATTTAATTTATTTTCTAATTGGAGCGTTTATCAATGTGATGGCAACTCGTTAATATAAAAGCTAATATTTTTCACATGCACGCGTAACGTTCTCGTGTAGGTTAAATTCCATGCTTGTTTCGTGCGAGGAAAATTTCTGATAAATATTGTTAAATTATTTTTTGTGTGAACCGGAGGTTAACCCCCTTCTTCGGCAATTTGTGACCTCCAGACAACCAACCTATTATCTTTCGCCTTTATTATATGCTATGATTGGACATCTCCTCCCTCGCTTTTGAACATTTCACAAAACACGGCATAAGACCGTTGTTGGCGAGTTGGCGATTTTTGAAAATTGAGCCAAGCAGGGGGTTAAACTCCGGTAGTACCTATTTTTATATCATTTAAAAATGGAAATTTAATTTGTAATTCTGAATTTTAAGTGAATGGCAACGTGGTTGAAACGGAGTATAACCCCCTTCTTCGCCAAATTACGATAACGCGCCAAAACTGACAACCTCCAGACTGGCAAACTTTTTATCTTTCGCCTTTATTATGCTCTATGATTGGACATTGCTCCCTCGCTTTTGAAAATTTCGCAAAACACGGCTAAAGACCGCTGTCGGTGAATTGGCGATTTTTGAAAATTGCGCAGGCAGGAAGTTAAACTCCGGTCGTACCGGCAACGTTGTAGCAATTTTTTTTAGTTTAGTGAAAGTGGCAACGCTGTTGTAATATTCCATAAATAAAAAAATGTCGATTTGAAAAATGGTTGTCAGCTTCTTGCTTTTGTTAAAAATATATATTTTAAAACGTACATAAAATAATTTTATTTTGTTCTACAAGGAGCGCATTTAAATCGATGTAGCATAAACGTATATTGTGTTTAAAACACTCTGGTAAAATTAATAATTGTTCCTCCAATGTAATGCAATTTTTGTCAGTGGTCTGTTTCACTGCTTTTTCTCAAATAGAAATATTTACTTTCAAACACAAAACACTTCAACCAATTCTTCAGTAGAAACACTTTTGTACGGGCCTCTTTGTCTTTAAGATAAAAGTGTTTCTCTTTTTCTGAAAGAGCTTCATTTATGATAGATTGGATGAAGAATGGTGGAAGAAAGATTGGAAATGGAAAAGCACAAACAGAAGCCATCTAAATGATCCTCAAATAAGTTTCACGGTTCTTCTGAAAGAATCGAATTGCAAGAAATTTGTCTCACCCGTTTTGATACTTTCTTATCATTTATTTTCTCTCCGAAGTGCTTGGCTGTGTTGAGGGCAAATTAATCTTGCTTCCTTCCTTTTCAATCTATGTGGCTGGTCCTACATAATGTTGTTATTTTTCATGTAAATTGTGAGATTTGATGTTATAATACCATTAAATATGTATTCATGTGTATTTATTGAATGAAATATTTTAGCCGAAGTATATACTTATGTTTGATAGTACATTTTCCTATTCATACATTTATTCTAAAACATAATTAATTAGTGCAACTCAAATATTTAAGAAAAATAAATACTTGAAAAATAACTGCAGAAGGTTTATTTTAATGAATTTTTTATATATATTTGAAGATTTCAAGGTTTTGTATTTTATTATCAATTTACATTCAAATAATTTTTCATAAAATACTCCATGTTCCATATAAAATACTATGATCTTAATTACGATTATGCTACAAAATTTTTACTAATTTTAATTTTAATAATTATGCTACTAATTTTTACTAATTTAAATAATTACTAATTTTTTTTACAAATTTTAATCTGGATTTTTTTTTCAAAATATTAGTTTCTTCAGATTATTCTAGATTTAGCTCTCCCATATAAATGTTAAATATCAATAGAAAAAAATATTTTTTCTTTTAAATATAAATAATAAAATTCTATGGCCATCAGTAATTTTCATTGAAGTAAATGAGCAGTGAATCTTTAATTCGTAATACAATAACATTATTTAAGTTTTAATAGATGTTCATCAATACGGAATTAAAGATGAAAAGTAACCAAATCGTTTTCAATTTCTTCATTTCTTTTATTCGGGTTTTTTTTTATCTCTGAACTTTAATCCAATTTGTGCACATGTATACCTTAAGAAAGTAATTCCAGCCAATATTTTGGATGTAAAGGAAGGAAAAAGAGAGAATCATTATTTAGACAGTAACATATCAGCAAAATTTTGTGAATTTGAAAATCATATGGGCATATTTATAAATTATAATGAAATAAATCCATTTCAGATTACGCATTACATATATCTTTTAAAAAGTAATTATTAAAATATGGGAGTAAAAATATATATGAAATAAAAATTCGAATCACACAATTTATATAAGAAATTACAGTCTGCAAATGATATTATAAATTAGTAGTTTCAAAATAGCTGTCTGCAGAGATTTCCGATCAAATATCCATGATTACGTACTGTTAAAAAGATCCCATTGTATTTATAGTTTATTTGGGTGAACGATCATATGAATTTCTGCTAGGGACCTGGCCTAGGGTGAGCACTTCTTCCCCTTGATCTGGGCGTCCTGGTTCGGGCACGTTTGTTCTCTACCCTGTGTTAAATCTTTGAAGTGTGTGAAAAATTCCTCTTGTAAAAAAGAGTTGTACAAGCAAATGTGTGTGCCATTTTCATATGAGTTAGAAGTCAGACTTCTGCCCTCGAGTGCTCAGGGACCTTGGCCCTCAGAAGCGACTGCGCACTCAGCTTAAATTGCTGACAGTTCGTCAGCGGGTTTATAAAATGTCCTAGGTAACAACAACATGATATTTCTCGAAAGAATAAGAAAGTAAAATAAGAAAAAGATATTATCATAAACTAGTCTCCTTTGGCGATTAATTTGTTCTCCTAGAGTATTAACTTTTTATTCTGTTAAGTAATTGATATGGAATGCACTTTTTAAATCTTTTATCTTATTACTTAATACGACTGAAAAACATGAATTCAATCGAATCTTTTACTGCAAATTAAAACATGTAATATATATTATGGTATAAAAACAGAAGTGAAAATCCTACTATTGAGCTAATGATTTGTAAAAAACTTCAATTGAACGTATGGAAATATATTTGTGAAAGAAATGGAAATAAAAAGACTACATTTAAAAATACATTTTTTTTTTTAGTTTTAAGATAAAAAGACTATTTCTCTAAGATAATAGTTTTGGAAAATGTGAAAGTGAATTTCTGTAGGCAAGCCATAATTATTATTCATCTAGCAACAATTAAACCTTTTTTTTTAATTTAACCTTTTTTTTAGATTTAATTTAAATTTGAAGCATATTTCTTGATACCTTCAGTATCTTCTTTGTTTTATTGAATCTACTTTAGATTATACGGCGAACCGTCTCCAAAGCGTTTCTAATAATATTGTGTAGCTCTATTAACTTTTAACGGAGGAGGGGAAAATTTAGGATTTAAATGGGGGGGGCAGTCTTCGAGACCGCATTTTCTTTACACTTAAATTAAATTTTCTGTTGAAGGTATTAGTATGAAAATCAATCAATATATTATTAAGATATTTTTCTTTATATATAAATAAGTTTTAGACATTTTTCAAACTATATTATCATTGAAAAAATTAATTGCGTTTGAACATACAACTTCTTTTTAAATTACATGTTACAACAAATATTATTCTTTAAAAAAATATTACTTTTTACTTTTTAAATCATATTTATTTTTCCAATATACCAAAATATATAGAAAAACAATATCATGAAAAAAAAATATATCAAAAAATAAAAAAAATGGCAAGGGGTAAAATTTACCCTTTTTTTACAGACATCATTTCTATGTAGAAACTTGTATCATGGATTTCGAGGATATTTTAAATATACAAGTTAAGTACTAGTGCAAAAATCAACCTGTAAATTCTGTAAATATTTTTCTTGGTATATTAATATATTTTATAAATTTTTGAAAATACATTATCAATAGAAAAAATTATTATATTTGAACATACTTATCCAAAGCAGTCGAATGCAAACTTTCATCGAAAAAAATCCCTACAATTATCCTCACTACTAAAATCGCTTTTTACTTCATTGAAAAGTCTCTGGAGCTTTGCTTCATAAAGAGGATCAATTGGTTGGATGATATTTTGATGATCATTGACTATTAGACGATCATATTCTGAGGATTTAGAGTCATTTGGTATGGTTTGTATAATATTGGAACACTAAAAGGGAGGAGCGGTCTCACAGACGTCACGCAAACAAATGTCAGAAATATTTCAAATAGCATCCGCTGAAACCGGTTGAAAAAGTGCGCGTTTACTAAAGGTTTCGAAACAAGAAGCTACAGGGTAAATTCATTTGATTGAGCTAAAAATAGAATAGGAGTGATTGAACGTCCATCCTTACTATCTGATATATCGCATCTCCCCAGTTAAGGCTTAACTAACAAAGCGACGTGTTGAATTCAATACAACTGTAAAAAATATTCAAACAAGCGGTCTATAATAAGAATGAAGGTTTATTAACATTTTACTGATGTCATTCGACAGTGAAAAATAAGAGTGACTTCCATGCCACGTATATTAGCGTTTCATTTATTTACAGACAGATTTAAATTATTGCCATTTTGAGAACCGCTGCCGGAAATTTTCAAAGTAGATTTTGTAATATTTAGATAACAAATTTATTAATTAAAATACAGAATTCCTTAATTCTTTTTTTCTTACTTCATTTTTATAAAAATACTGAATTTACTCTTACTTTCAGAATTCCAAAATGAAACTAGAAGAACATTTTACGGTTCGGAAACTTCACTGCATTATCCCATTTGCTTAAAATGAATCGCTAATTTAGCTGTTTGAGAAAAACTACGTCTATTCGGGTGGAAAAAAAGAAGAGAAAAAAAAACCTTCTAAGATTGCAGAAACAAAGTAAACAGATGAAGAAAATCTCAGGATGAAGATTATAGATTGGAAAATCGCCATTTGGCTTCCGTACAGTTGTAAGCGAAAAGTTAATCCGATTACGATGTTTAAGGCTTACTGGAAATGCATGATTTTGCTGTAAGATTTTAGGTTACATAGATTTATTTGCGATTATTTTTTTAGTTTCTGACAGCCCATTGTGAAAGTGAAGGATTATAAAGCTCCAGAAGGAAAGTTTCGCAGACATAACCAGGGATGAAGAAAAACCATCCAGAACAAAAGAATTCTTTTTGGGAAAGGCGAAAAAAACTCTTTCTCTATTTCTCCTTACTTTTTCTTGAATGTAAAAAATGATTTGGTGAGGAATTTGAATTATATATAGAATATGTTGCTGTGGTTGTTGGTTTGTGTTATCTGTATGTGATAAATTTTAGTTTTATATTATACAGATTGTAAGATCTAAAAAATAAAGTATACTGTATCAAATATATGGCATTCTTTTTCTAAAATGGGATGTTTGTATTCGTTTTATCATTTTCAATGGTCATCTTTCCAAAAATTTTATATCAATTTTCAAATCGTAAAATTGTTTAAATTTCAGTTTATACTACATTTGAATAAATTTTAATGTGATCTTATTTATTTAATAATATAATCTTCATGTAAAGTAATAGCTATAAATTTATGTATATAGCAAAATAGACGAATAATATATTTCACACCCCAAATATTTATATCTAATAAGTAAAATCTCACACTTTTCTTCAATTAAAACTTTGATATTTGTATTACTGTTTGTGCCATTTTTACATTTTAATAATTTAGGAATTAATTTTTTAATACTCAATAAAACTATATAAATATTTAAATGTAATTTTTAATTCTGAATCAAATATATTTTTTTTTCTTATTTTTCTTGTCTTAAAAAAACTGATAACTTGTTTTAATTTAGTCATCTGCAAGTAAAATTACTTTTCTTATTTTGCATAGTTTATTCAATTAGGCTTAAAATATTTTCTTTCATAAATATATTACCAGATTAAAAATAAAAATTTTGAATGTAATTAAAAAAAAGAGTATTTTTAAAAAAATATTCAATTAAAATTGCAACCTCTGAAAGATTTTTAAGAAGTGTACCCATATTATTGAAGTAATTCGAGAATTAAATAGAAACCCTCATTTAATTATAACTTAAAATAACTGTACAGTAAATAAATGATTTTTTATGTACACAACACACAACACAAACAATCTTTCGTTTTTTAAAAATAACTGATTATGCCACTTAAAACCACCATTATGGTTTTTCTATTTAGAATTCCCTTTCCTATAATTTGATAATACGAAAGTATTTCCAGTCCATTTCGATTTAAAAGTTATTTTTTCTAAAAGTTAAAAAAATTATCGATATTAACTTTAAAGAAATGAAAAACTCAATATCGTTTGGCAATCATTCTCTTACTTTTGTTTGTTTGGAAATGATGAAAATCTTTTGAAAATGAAATCGTTTATTATTTCCGATTTCTTCTGTCAAAGAATTACCTAAATTAAAAAAATAATAATAATAATAAAGTTTAAAAGATATATGATTTTCCACCAGTATCCATATATGATATTCAAATAAATTTACTTTTGTGTTTCATTCTACAAACAGAATGAAATGGAAGATAAATTCAAATGTTTCTGTAAAAGAAGTTTTTCGTTTGTTATGGAAACTTAATTTATTTTTTTACCTTCGTTTCCTTCCTTGCTCAAATTTAATTAGTTTCTTCCTATATTATTTTGCTGAAAGAAATTTCTTTCAGTAATCAAGTTACATATTTTTTAAATAATTTCACTTTCAAAACAGAAAATAAAATTTTCTGTTAATAATATCCTTTTATAAGATTTCTCTCACAACGAATTTGAAAAGTTCAAATTGAAAAAAATTTTAATTGGAACAATTTTTTATAACAATTTTTTTGGAAATTTCAGCTTAAATGTTGTATGGATTTCCGATGACATGTTTGATTTTAAAGCCAGATTAACCATATGAATATTTTATTTTTGATAGGTTTCGATTTCAGGTTTTTCTGTTACTTAATGAAGGTATCTCTTTAGTTCCAATTTTAACTGACAACATTTATTAATCTTTAGCTATATCATGTTTAACAAAAATTAAAGTTTTAAAAATTAATAAATTAGCAAAAATTCAAGTTTTACATTGTTTATTTATCCAAAAATATTTACTTCAATTTTTTAAATATAATTTAAAATTCAAAAATAATAATTATTTATAAATATTGTTTTGAAGTAAAATCCCCGCTTCGTATTCAGATTTTGGAAATTTAATAGTAATAATTATATAATTACAGATGTTAAAATATCAATATTGTCTTGAAAAGTTTGGAAAGTTTTTTTTTCAATGTATCCACCAGTGTTCAGAAAAAATTGTCTCCAACACTGTAACTGATGATTTGCTGGTCAATGCCAGATTCTTTTTTTTTTCAAAACTTTACAAAATATTTTTGATTCATTGCACAGAAGACTTTCTTAATAAAAAAAGCTTTAAATTAATGAATTTATTTATTTATTTTTCTTCAAGGTTTAGAATCAATTACAGAAATATATTGATGACAACTTTGATAATCAAAATATAAAAACATTTTGAACGTCTTACCAGATTGCAATTAGAAATACAATTTCACATTATTTCTTAATGAGATGAATTTTTCAAAATGAAACAAATAATTTAATTAAAATTTATTTATTAATTAATTAATATAGCAAAAGAATTTTGTATCCTGTCGCTGAATTATAAATCAATAAATTTGAATAAAATAGTTTTATTTTCATTATATATATCCTCACAAATTAATTAATGGAAAATATTCATCTCTTTGCTTCATTGCAATTCAATCTATTGTATATCTCTAAAATGCTATTTAGAATTACGAAGATAATAATTTTATGTAATTATAATTGGCGATTAAAATGCTCTGTTTCATATCAAGAGAGTTGAAAATTTAATAATATCAATCCAATGATGACTTCCAATACAATATTGATGTTAACTTGAAAAGATTATAAAATTTCGGCATAATTTCAACAATGTGCACATTATGGAATATCTGAAGCTATGAAAATTCCTCTGATACTTCTGATACCTTTGATATGTTATCAAAGGACAGTTTCATAGCAATCATTGCCTGGTTTGTTTGTTCTCTGGTACTCATACTCTGTATTCTATAAAGCAAAAGACTACTCCATTAGAGGCTTCAACAGAATTCTAAACAACATTGTGGCTTCTGTATTGTTGAAATCAATTTATACGTAACGTCAACTGCTCCGACAAGCGAATATAATAATCGTTGCAATTATGTTTAGGCTGTAATCTTGCAGTAGACTATATTGAATATCCAACCATTAGACTGAATTTTTTTTCACCTTCCAAATGATCATGAAAAATAAGTAAGAGAAGAAAATATGAAGACTGTATCAACAAAAGTTATGAACAAAGATAAGATTTATCTATCTGAATATTCATTGTCATGAAGATTCAGACATTTGTCATATCGATGAGTCTAGTTTCCAAGCTCCTCTCCGAAGAGGAAATAAGGATATAAGTTTGTCGCAACAGATTCTGTTCAAGGAACTAATAAAGTGGTTCGTTAGAAACAAAGAATTCTGGACTTCCAGCCAATGAACTGGCCTACTAGTATATCAAAATGACGACATTAGAGTTTTGGAATTCTTCCTCTGTATTTTTTCTTTAAAAGAAACTCGAAGAATTCCCAAACTAAAAAGGAGGTTCAAAAACGATTAAACTCCATCTCACACCATCTGTGGCAACATTCTTCGAAAAAGGAATCAAATACCAATTTTTTTCTATGCATGACAAATGTCTGATTCTTTACAACGATTATGTCGAAAAGAATGCACGTTTATTAATAATCTTTTTGCTAATCAATTCAATTTGTTCTCTACTGTTGGAATTTTTTGCTCGATTGAATGTTGAAATAAAATAACCCTCATAATTTTTTGATTTTTGAAATTACTCTCAGATGTATCCAAATACAAATTTACGATGTTAAACGGTGTCCAACAGAATCAGGCTTGCTATGTAAACGTAACTGAAATATTTAAAGAATTATTTTCCCCTAAATCAGAAAATTATATATAGCGAAAAAACTTTCATTATTAAGTATATCGAAAAAAAATTCATTTTGAAAACCATAAAACATTTAATAACAATCGCATATCCTGATACATTATTCGATCAAATATTTACATTAAAAAAGATATTAAAAAATAACATTTACTTTCATAAAAATGTAATTACATCTCCAAGAGGAATTTATTTTAGTGAAAAAACAAACATTAAACTAATTTATATTTCTAACGTTGCCATCGACGTGTAATTTAATATTTAAATTTCTCTGTTCGTAGATGTGGAATTAATCATGAATATATTTTAATTCCCCGCACGAGATTTAATCTCATTTCGAAATGAAAATCTAGCGACGGAAGAGTTTATTTGAGAAAATAGGAAGAGAATACATTAAATTTAAATGTGTAGTAAATATAACGTAAAAAAGATATTCTAGTATGCGAACATTTTTAATAATTCGTTTAGTTATTTTTGTTTATTTTATGATAAATAAAAGAAAAAGATTTTCAAATAATTTTATTTATCAAATATATAGTAATGTTTTTCTCGATATATAATGAATGTGATTAAAAAGAATAGATGATGTTTCTTTCCTTTCTTTTACACTCTCATTTGACAATTTATACTTCTAAATATAGAATTTTGTAATGGATCCTTCATTTATTTCCCAGTGCACTTTATTTCTGAAGCTTTGAATTGGTTGTTTTTAATGACAATATACTAACTATTTTTGCAACTTAATTAGGAATTATTCTGTTGGATTAGTTAAATTTTTATTCCAAACGTGTGGTGCCACCTGGCAGTGAATATTAGGAATCTTTAACAATAAGTCAATATAATAAAAGTAGTTTTAAAAAATAAAATAAAGATACTTTTTTATTCTTAAATATACTAATGTATATATGCATGATTTTAAACAAAGTTTAATTGATCCTTTTGAATTGATTAGCGGCTCTTCTCTAAACTTTCTGGAATATACTTCACCCTCACATTCTGCTTTTTTTGTTGAGAAAGGTTAAGACCAGAGAAAAAATCGCCATTTGGCTTTCTTGGGTTTTCTAACCCGAAGTAAATCCGATTTGTGTAACATTGCTTTACTGAAAGCTTACGGAAGGACTGGCGCTTGGTTGATTTTATATATTTATCTGATTTAATGTTCTGTTTTATGCCTTTTCCAACTGATGTAGGATTAAAAGAACTCGGAACAAAGCCTAGCTTCGTGTTCCCGGAAAGTTCAGAAACACAGTAAAAATGAAGGGAGGCAGAGATTAATGAATGTAAAACTGTTGAGTCCATGATTGTTTTGTATGTTTTTGATCAATGATGAAAACTGTTTCAGGAAGATTTAGCAAGGACTTTAAGGAGATGTTTATTAGAGTGCTATTTTGGATTGCGATACTTTTATTACGTTAAATTAGAATAAATACAATGAAGTGAAATAGACTAGGTGCAAATACATTTTTTGGTTCTTTAATTTCGATCTTTTTTTTTTTTTTTTTTTTTTTTTTTTTTTTTTTTTTTTAACTTAAATCATAAAAAAGGATTTTCCTTATATGTAGACTTTCAAAAGGAAGAAATCCAAAGCAATTTAGCATTTTTTTTTTAATTTTCTTTGCATCTGTCTTTTTTTTTATTCGTTTTATTCCTGTACTTAGTACATGTGAACTTCGAAACATTGTTTTCTATATATTTTATTATGTGAGTAAAAGAAAAAGTTAACTTTTATTCTCCTATCTCGATTAGTTTTTCAATAATTTTGAAATTTTCAAATATCGTTCATCTTTCAGAACATTTTGAACTTCGAAACGTAAGAGAAATTTAAAACTTATGTCTAAAATGCATTATAAGAAAGTCAAAAATATTCGCTTTCATTAAAGAAATTAATTATGCAGCATTTGCTGAATATAAAAAAACAAATGCTCAAAAGGCTCTGAAATGTTATATGAACTTTTCAAAACTAATGTAAATATAAATTAATGCAGTATTTCGAAAATAAAGCATCATGAATACTTATATATTCGCTTTAAAGAATTATAAAATATAGAAAATTTTCAAATCAAAGTCACAATATCAGAATTTTAGATTTTAAACATTTTTGAGTGAACTGGGTCTTTTCTTAATATTATCAGCCAATGTCTAATATATTTCACTAGTTTCAGTAAAATACAAAAAAAAAGAAGTGAAAAATCATAACATCATCATGAAACATAAATTATAAACATCATAAAATATAAATTTTACATCATACTTAAAATCACTATTAATTTGGAAAAATTGCAATTCAACTCGATAACAGCCTAATAACAAACAAAAAATTGTAAGTAATTTTCTTTTCATCACAATTTTGAATGAAATTATGTATGTTTGTAGATACAGCTTTTTGGAGGAAATTTTCCAGAAGGTTTCCAATGAATTACTATTTAATACATTTATTTGTTTCTTTTTCATTTAAAAACGAGAAATTTTTATCTGCAATATCAAACAAATTCGGATTTTACAATTTAAACCAAATAAAAGAAAAATTTAAAAGTTTTTGCGAACTTAAAATCACAAAAAATAATACATTTTAAATCCAACTCTTGCAAATATAAGTAAGAAAATTTTCTAAAACTCTAACAAATTTTTAATAAAAAGAGTCTTATAAATAATTATGCATAAAAGGTAAGAGGCAAACTTCGTTGTTATTTTTACCGAAATTTTATGATTTCTATGAAGGCGAGATAATATATTAAAAGATAGCAAACTTTTTGAGAAGTTTCCATAAAATTTTTTAATTACTTACAAATGTACACAAAATATATATGGTTTGCAGAAATACAAACCTTCATCCAATCTTGGTATTCGGATTTAATATCCAGGTTATGCATATGTGATGGAAATATGTTTATGTAACGGTAGCGACAACACAAAAACTTGTCTAAGATTTCGAAATTTAAAGAACAATACTATGAAACCATCGATATATTCTTCAAAGAATAGATACTTCATAAAGTCTTTTTCTATCATAAATTAATAATTCCTTCTAACATGTCCACCTGTAAATGAATTATAATTTATAAAAAAAATTGTTTTTGTTGAAAAAAAAGGATTCTTCTCTGTCCGCAATTGGATAATTTAGAATTGTTAAAAACTTTGCTTTCTTTAACAACATCCATGCGCATGCTGACAATTTGTATTATTATTTTTTTCTCTAAGTGTAAAGAACATCTTAATTGCATATTCTTTTCAAAGTACAAAGACTGCTGAATTATTATATCATTAATGGAAAGTTATTTAATTTTTATATTTATTAAATTTTAATTAATTATTAAATTATTATCATTACTAAATTATTATTTATTATTACATTAATTATTAAATTATTATTTATTATTACATTAATTATTAAATTATTATTTATTGTTACATTAATTATTAAATTATTATTTATTATTAAATTTAACTTAATTTATTAAATTTATTATATCATTAAGAGAAATAGAAACTATATGATCTTGGCTTTGTTTAACTATTACAAAACAATCATTATTAATACATAGGTAGAAAATACGATTTGTCTGCTGAAAGTAAAAAAAAAAAAAAAAAAAAAAATTAAAAAAAATTAGCTACATTTAGTTGGAGATGCTTCTTGGTAACGGTCTTATCTCAAAAATAACCACATTATTAAAGATCTTTCAAGCAAAAGAAATAAGCATCAAATTCGATTAGATCTGAACTTCAAAATGCAATCAGTAAGTAGTTTCTTATGTCTTCAAATAAGCAGCATTTTTTCAAATACATAAATATTTGGGATTTCCATATTAAGAAATCTCATTTCTTATATTTGATTATTGGCGAGGATTTTTCATTCCACTCCGTTAAACATTAGATTTATCTGATTATTGAAATATAAAGAATCATTTATTCTGTACCATTTTCTAGGAATAATAAATCCATTCAATACTATCTTTCCATCCAATTCAGTTTTTAGTTTGTTTGAAAAATAAAAAAGTATATCGCTTTGAAATAAACATTCATTTTTTAAAAAAATCCGCTGAAATGATCTTCTTAAAATTTTCTCGCATATTTCTTAATAATTGTACCTATGTATTATTAATTACATACCATTCGCAAACAATGATTAAAATAGTCAACCTTTGACGATAAATGCCCAGGATATGGTTAATATGCATGTACGAGGAATAAAATTATTTATTTTGGACGTCTTATCTCCAACCGTTTGAAGCCAAAATTTGACACAGAAATACAATTTAAGTCACTTTACATATCGAATTTCATACATTTAAATCATTGTGGATTTTTTGGTGAACTTGTTTGCATGTTTGTGGAAAGTACAGATTGACAGACGATCACCCCCTTGACTGGTTTCAAATTCTGATTATTTCTAAATTTGATACTTAAAGATGCTAAATCTAGACACCAAATTTTATCTATCTATCTCTTTTTAATTTGCAGTTGAGATATTAACTTATATTCGGATAACAGGACAGATAATTTCTTTTTTATAGTTTTCGTTCAAAATTTAGTAGAAATTAAAAAAAAAAAAAACTTATTTCAAAGCCATACACCAAATTTCATTCTTCTAGTTTTACTTTCACATTTTTTTTTCGGGGGGGGGGAGGGTTAATTAGCACTTTCATAGAGAGACAATGGAAAAACATAATTTTAAAAAATGGGTCTTTCAACTTAAGGCATGAAACGTGGAGATTCCACAAAATCTCGAATTCAAATTTTTTGACGATTGAAATACTGCCTCTTTGCATATTTCATATTCTAGAAAGTAAAGAAAACTGATAGCCCATTATTCTTTTCATAATATTGAAATAGTTTTTTTTTTCCTTATTTTATGGAGGTATGAGACGAATTAAAAAAGAAAGTAAAGATTATTTTTTTTAAAAAAAATGTAACTTGTTTATTAAAATAGCAAACGAATTTGTTCTCTATTTCCTTTTTATTACTGAATCTTAAAACTTCAAATTGGTTTTTACTACTGTTTTGTGAAAGTAAATGATGAATTTTATTCAAATATGAATTTAAATATTTTTTTCAAATGATTTCATTTCTAATCTGAAACACGCAAGTTATGAAATCTCTGCAAAAATAATTTTACTGCTTCAGAAATTAAAAAAAAATCGGAATTTTTTTTTACAGAATTTATTAGAAATTCAAACGTAACTATAAATTGATATGTTTTCTTTTGTTGTTATGATACAATTATATTTCTTTGACGTGTTTATTTATTTCAACTGTGAATATTTAAAAAAATTAACAGTTTACATTTCAAATATTTCCTCTTTAACGCGAATGAAATGCGCAACGATGCATTTCGTTTAAATTTATAACCTTATTTCCATATTAAAATGCTCCAAAGATAAGGATTCTGAAAGGAAATATTTAAACATACGTTTTGCATGTAAAATGAAATCCATTTCTCATTCTCAGAAAAAGATGAACGGGAAAAACAAAAGCAGTATCTTGGCAAACAAAAGACATGATTTTTAAAAAAATCTTCGGAGGCATTCAGTGAGAAAATGTTCATCTTCTTTACGCCATACTTACAGAAAAACATATGAAAAATGGACTGTCAAGAAAATACTTTTGCGACTATGCAATATATCATCCTTAATGGATTTGGATAGAGTAAAGTCATTATATGGTTACATAATCATACATGTCATGTAAAAAGCTTTCTAATGATAGTTTTTTTACCTCTATCCCAAGCATCAGTGCGAAAAATAATGCCCTTTGTCTGGTTTAACAAGGCTCTAAAGATGTTTTAAGCTCGATTTGTCTCGATAGGTTACAGTGATTTGTAAATGCTTAAAAGAAATTACAATATAAGCCTTGTGAATATATGAAATTCAAAGCAAATTTCACTTTAGTTGTGTATAACCGTTTAAAATAATTTTAATAATGATAATAAAATTTATGACATCCTATTCTACATTAAGAATAAATCAATTTAAATTTTTAGGTCAAAAGAATGGAGGCAATGAAAGAAAACGCAAAATTTGTACATCGATTTCACGATATGAAATCGACTACTTTTCGAGACGAAATCGAACATAAAGGTAGTTCAAAAGTTGTTATGGGCACAATTATCTTCATGCAAAAACAAATCAGATGGAGTATTCTCCGTGGGACATTCTTGTTTACTCTTTAAAAAATGTTGCGAAAAGAACCTATCACCGTAAGATCTTTGGCAATTTTGGCCTTTGAATAAGTGCTTTTTGTCGTGTGATTATTTAAACCGCATTCTAGCGCAGTAGCTTCTGAAGGTAAAGACCCCTGAACACCCGAGGGCAGAAATCTGACTTCCAGCTCAAATGAAGACAGCACACACACACTCGCTTGCACAACCTCCTTTCACAGGAGGACTCATTCACGCACCTCACAGAAAGAACACAAGGAAGAGAACAACCATGCCCGAATCAGGACTCGAAACCGGGACGCCTAGATCACGGGGAAAACGTGCTACCCCTAGGTCAGGTCGCCGGCGTTGAATAATTGCTTAGACGCATTTATTACACAGACACCAGAACACCAAATGTGTATTTTACAACGTCATTTTTCCATCCGATTGAAATCGAAATTTCAGAAAGAACTATAATTATATACGCAAAATTATATACCACCTTAATTAAATTGACATACCAACATAATACATAACAATATTACATATTAATTAAAATTACATATCAATATATATTTAAGTCATATATTATATATTAAGTCATATATTATATATTATGTCATATATTATATATTAAGTCATATATTATATATTATGTCATATATTATATATTAAGTCATATATTTGAAACGTTTTTGCTACCTGTACGCATTTTTATGAGAATAAATCATCGTTTTCTATTACAGGTTGATCTTCATACATCAGACATGCACTTGTCAGAATCAGTCTGTAATAAATTTTTCATTGAATCATTCGAAATTAAATATCAAAGGAATAAAGATAAAGAGCAGATTATAGATTTTAATGGGATAGCATTTCTTTGACAGCTCAAGAATTCTTTTTCAAACATTTCCAAGAAAACGTTTTATCCATTCTTAAAAGAAAACCGATAAAATGTGAAAAGAATATATTTTTTTCTAAATTTGTGCATCTCCCCTTTCCAGATCACAAATACAAACCATTCTTCTCTTCCCTTGGGCTTTCTACGTTTTCCGACCACTTATCGATGGTCTTTTCTTATGTAAAATTCACCAGACAAGTCTAGAAATTTCTTCAAAAACATTCTCGATTCGTTTTTTTTTCTTCAAAGCGAACAAGAACTCTGAAACCATGCATGTATCTAATTCCAACCTTCAATCCCTGAGGCTCTCTTTCTTTCCTCTAGGATGTTTTATTTCTTCCGCTTAACAAATTTTTCTGGTAAATGCGGAAGGAAACTTCAAGAAGTCAAACAAGACGTGAAACTAATGCTAAACGGCCGCCATTCTTTAGCAGTGGACAATGCATTTTTAAAAGAATTTATTCCACTTGATTTTATAAATCCCCATGTTTCACCCTGCTTTATATGATTTTTCGTGTTACTTATTAACTTCTATTCGCTTAGATTTTGTTAGAAATATCTTATAAACATAAGAAATAAAGACAAATCTAATAGCGTGCAGGTGTTAAAAATTGTAAAAAAAATGTCACTTTTAAAATTTTTGAATAAGCTCATTTACACTAAGTGAAATGTAAGGATTTGCATTAAATCACTGCTTATTTTTTGTGTCAATTAAAATTTACCGTTCCTTAATTCTATTAAAATGTCCTACAAAATAAAAAGTACCATGCTTACTTCAAGAGTGATAATTACGTAATCCGTCTGTAAAAGTTGGTCGTTTTGTTTTTTGTTTTTTTTATGAAATTTACACAAATTAGAATATGATTAGCCTCTGCATTTCGATTTTTCTTGAACTTGATGATTTACAATTATTTAACTCCTCAGAAGTAATCAATAACCAAGTATTGTAAATTTTGATTTTAATGTCAACTAATCGAATTCAGGGACCAACTGTTCAGCCATTATTTTCATGCTAAAAATAATTTTCCAAACAAAGTAATCAATACTCTAGCTATAACCACCATATCGTTAATTTCTTTTCATATAAAGGCCTAATGACTCTTAGATATCTCATCAATGGTCTCCTGCTTTACAACACCATCAAACTTAAAGATAAATTTTTAAAAAATCATGAATTCACTCTATTTTTTGTTGAGAAATTTTTTGATAGTTTCCCAACCACACCCACTGAATAATATACATCTAATGCACCGATTATGCCAATTTTTATTTCATATTAAATCTCATGACTTCCAGATATACCATTAAGGAGTAATCTTTTCCCCACCACTCCAATTTCGCGAAATATTGACAAATGAAGATTAGATAGAGCCTCCGACCTCAACATTTGGTCTATAAACACGTTAATTGTCATGTAATAATTTTCAAATAAATTACTTGTCCATTACATTATCACTTTTCATTATTTTTTTAGCTATAGTACAAATATTTTATTAATAAATAATACTAAAAAGGGTAAATCTAAAAGTAATAAATAGGAAAAAATATTCTCTCAAAAAATTGTTCTAAATTATTATTAGTAGTAGTATAATGAGCAAATACCTTTTATACAAAGGCTTCTTTTTTTAATAAAAATGACATTATATCTAAGTTATAAACTATTGGAGAAAAACTCCTTTCCGTGTACGCAGTTTGCATTGACATAATTTCTACTATTCAAGAAATGCATTAATGAATATGCATGTTAATGAAAATTGTTTCATTGGTTTCGTCCAATAACTCATATGTATTTAAATTTCATATTAAAATTCGTTTCTGTATAAAAATTTGTAAATGTTATAGTAGAATGTGTATATTGATATGGACCAGCTAGAGAACATAAATTTGGATGAGTTAAAAGTTTATCAGAAAATATTTTGCTGATATTGATTTTATAGAATGAAGAATCAAATGATAAATCTTATATAAAACTATTAATAAATTATCTCCATAAATATCTGCTGAAGATTATTCGTATATTATAGAAACCTAACATGTAGTTTGAACGAAATTATGAAAGAAACAGAAAATAAGTGATTTCAACAATATTAAACTGTAATAAATGTGAGATTCGAATACAAATCATTTAGTTATACATGAATATTCAATTTTTTTTATTTAAATCTATGCTCTACTCGTAAAAACTAGTCAAATACAAAAAAAAAAAAAAAAAAAAAAAGATGCAAGATCGAATTTTCTCCTAAATTTAATCTTGCACAACTACGTAAAAACATTCAGCAAAAACATATTCCTTATGTTTATTCGCTTGTTTTAAGGAGGAAAGAATAAAAAAGAGACAGGGAAGAAAATGTGTTCGTATCAGAACGATATATCATCCCTAATGGATTCGTATAGAGCATGCGAAATCTTCATTCCAACACACGTAACGGCATATATCATGTAAAAAGCTTTTGGGGAATTATTTTTTATATATTCTGTTGGCAACAGAGCGAATAATGATAAGATTTTCAAGGAAATCTTGGAATATTTAGTATTTTATGTTGGACTTGTTTTTATAGACATTTTAGTGGTTTTACATAGTTTTGTTTGCGCATTGTTTGAGATGAAAATGTGTAATTATTCCAAAAATCGGTCGAAAATTCAAAGTGTCTTTTATATTACTTCATTATGGCACATTTTTATGTCTTTCTTCGTATTCTATGAAATATCAAACGTGCATATGCATTTTGAAATTTCATTTCAGTATTTGAATTCAAAATTCGGTACAGGTCTCCTAGTTTTATGTTAAAAACACAATACTGATTTATTTAACCTGAATATAATGTTTTAGAGTCAATATGATCGTATGTATATATACAGTGAATGTATATGTTACAGCCAAAGCCCGAAATCGGCCAGTTCGCGAAATGGCTTGGGACGATCGGCCAAAGTAGGAAGAAAGGAATAAAGAGCAGATTTTTTTACACACTGTTAAAAATAAAGTATTTAAAAATGAGTATTTTTTTTTAAGTACATTTGTTTCAGAAACGAGTTCAAATATAACTGACACCTCTGAGTTAAAAATAAGCTTGTAATATATAAAAATATGATCTCGTATTATTCTGTTCTCATATTAAAGCCTTAATAGAAATTATTCAGTGAACGTATATGCTGTAACAACGTGATAGCGTGAAGATTAGATTTGCGCCCGTCAAAATGAACGAATTATATCTTGAGCAAAGGCGTTGCGTATCGTGAACAAAGGCAAATTGAGTACTCAGTTTTCAATTACCTTTAAGGGTGATCCTTAGTTTTTTTCTGCTCCATGGACCTAATGTTAAAGATCCCAGATCACATTGTCTCCCGAAATATCGCTTCAAAAATATGAAATTTTTTGCAAAGACAAATAACAAATATAAGGGCTAATTAAAACAAATATGAAGGAAATATAGTTTTTTTTAATATCATTTCAAGATATTTCTTTGTTGGCGCCATCTGTCGAATTTCACCTATAACATGACCTTATTTATATTTTATACATAAATTTTATTATATTCATTTACCACTAGCCGCCTTTGGCGAGCGACCAGCCGGTTCTCCAGTATAATGCCAGTATTAATGCTAAAATTTTCAATTAATGTAACGTGTTCACTTAGTAGCTTTTTCTGATTAATATTTTTGAGCTTCATATTTTGGTAGTTATATGATTCAGTCATACTTTCATGTCCTACATGAAAGTATGACTGAATCATATAACTACCAAATACCTTAAACAATTCTGTTCATTGTACTACTTTTTCTAATGTTCTGTCAGTATCCATAAAATTTCTACTTTAAATTAAAGTGGAAATGTTAAACTGCATTCAGTATAAAAGCTTTTTATATTGAAGTTAACCATGTCTTTTTTTTAAATATGAAAATTGAAATCAGAGTCGTTTGGCAATGAAATTATATGTGCACTGCAGAATAATTTATATAATATATTAAAGAATTATTCAACAAAAATTTCTCTGATTCGTAAAATTAATTTTTTTTTACTTTCAAAAGATTTAAATGATGCAAATAAAAATATTTTATTTTATTTCAGTCAATAAATGAACTTATGAAAAAATTACGAATTTTAAATTTTACACAGTCCTTTGTCGTAAGGAATCATATTCTGCGAAATACTCTTGACACTTCAACTTTTAAATAAATAAATAAAGGTCCCTATCTTCTGACATGAATCTGACAAATTTATGAAGTTTTTATGCATCAATTTCTTATGTCATTTCCTGTATTAGAAATTTAAAAACTTTGCCCTCTTTAAACAACATTGACTATAGGCAAAAATGAAGAAGTGATATATGTGAACTATTTTTTTAAAGTTCCGATAGGCAAAAAATAGAAAATAAAATCAGCCTTTTACCGAAAACTATTAACAAATATGATGACTTTTCCGTATAATCGCCAAAAATAAAAGACGCCATTTATATCAGTGTATTAAGTTTTCTATCCACTCTTCCTAGAACGTTGCCGCCAGGAATATTAGATGGGCTTTAACACTCCTTTGAGTCTACTCGTCAAACTGAAATTTCTTTGAGTTACATTTTAATAAAAGAATACGGAGCAGGCAGTCTAAATATTGAACCTTCAAAGAAGCAAATTCGGTATTTTTGCAGCAAAATCATTGACTGCTATTCCAACATCCTTCATTTGAAAAGCGCTAAATCAATCTTCTGCTGCGATAGACTTGAGTCTATGTCCTCTTTCATCGTGAACACGGCTTAGAATCGAAGGATTTCATTTTTATAATAAATAGAGGAATTAGATAGGAGGCCAAGGCTTTCAGACTAATGAGTGTCTTCAAAAGAATGTAAAGATCTATCTAAAATCAGTGCTTTTCAAAGAGAGAATGTAAAACCTGGTGCATTTTTATGAAAAATGATTGAAACTTCATTGCAATTAATGTCGAAAAGTATCTTGTATGTACATAACTTTTGTTCCTTAATCTTTTTATAACCATTTAAAGCTTGAAAAAGATGATTTCGTTACTTAGTCGATTTTTATTTTTTATTAGAGAAAGACATTTCACACTCAAATACATCAAAATTTTCAAAGAATTTTATGTAAACTTGTGTTAAGCTGAACAGAAAGGATTGAAAATACAATTATAAGAAACAATTAAACCTCATCAATGTTTTTCGATCGTAAAATATGATGTATCTTTATGACAAATGATTAAATCTTCATTGAAATAAATTTCAATGAATATATCATGAGTGGACATAACGTTTGTTCCATAATCTTCTTTTATTATGATCCTTTAAATCTTGAAATATTTTAAGGGAATGTTACTTATTAAGTCTTAAGTTAAACTGGTTAATTACTTAGTAAGGTTTTAGTTTTAAATGGAGAAAAAGTCGTCATACTGAAACCCATGAAAAGTTTCGAAGCTTCTTATTTAAATGTGTACATTAAGCTGAATGGAAGCATTCAAAGAAAACTATAAAAAAACATTTAAAGCTAAATTTGATTAAATTAATAATACGTGTAAAATTCATATAAAGAATATTGTAATGGAAGTTAATTCAAATTTTAAAAGCAAAGAATAATATAAAGAAACTTAATAATAATATTCTTTTAAAAAATTAGATAATTCTTTTTCTAAAATTTCCAGAAAAAGCATTTTAAATTCTACTGAAAACAAAACAAATGAAAAGTGAAAATATGTTTCATAGATTTGTGCACCGTCCCTTTACATTAAACGTTGGAAAGGTTCAAAACACTTCTTTAACTTCTCTTGTGCATTCTTCACTTTACAGTCTTTTAACTCTGACCTATTCTTATGTAAAATTCACCGGACATGTCTAGAGTTCTTTCGAAATTGTTTCCAATTTGTCTTTTATTTCCAATACAAAGAAGATCTCTGAAATTTTGAATGTTTCTAATTCTTAAATAAATTCAGGCGGTTTTCTTTTCTTCCTTCAAGAGGCTTCATTCTTTATAAGTTTTTCAAATAAATGTGGAAAGCAACTTGTGTATTAAGAAATGAAACAAAACTTAAAAGTAATATTAAATGACTTCGCTTCTTTAATATTAAAAATTACGTTTTTTTTTAATTTAATCCCTTCAGAATTTTTAAAATCTCTTATTTTCCTCAAATTTTAAGGACTTTTAATACTAACTAACTGTTTTTTTTAAAAAAATTTAATTAGAAACGTATTGTTCGTGAAAGAAATACTCTGTAATTATTTAAATTTGTCATAGCAGGATAACGAAATAAAAAGAAATTCTGTAAGTTCTTGATTTCATTGATGGAAATTAATTATCTAATAAAAATTCTTGTTTATATTTATTTACACAAATTTAAATTTCCAAACACTTTGAAAAAGTTTAAATTAAGTGAAAATTACTTTAAATGTAGAGACTGTTTATCTTTCAATGATACCTAAAAAAATGTTTTTACTGGAAAAATTATTATTTTTTGTGTTTTAATTTTTATTTTAGACTAGCCGCCTTTGGCGACCAGCCGGTTCGCCAATCTTAATGCTTGTTAAAATTTTAATAGTTAAATATTTTATGTAATTCCTACTTTAATAGCTTCTTCATTAAAATATTTCAATTCATTAAAATATTCAATTCACTCATAATATTATAAAGACCTTCAGTCATAACGTAATCTGTATCTCTCTAATTTTCTGTTAGCTCCCGTAGAATTTTGTGCTTTATATTAAATTAAAGTATAAATGATTAATCTGCAATTAATATAATATTTTTTACTGAAACAAAGCATTTTTTTTAATAATATGATTACTGATAATAGACTCACTGAGCATTTAAACTTTATGGGCACTAAAGAATATCTTTCTTAATTTATGTATTATCTCAAGAATTTGTCTACAAAATTTTCTCAGATTCATCATGAACAGATCGATTCATTAACAATGTTGCATTTTAAATGCATCAAACACTAAGAAAATAAAATGAATCGTTTAAAATAATCGGTCGAAAACAGGTTTAAAAAAACTACTTAAAAAACGATGTACTTAAAACTATAAGCATATACAAAAAATATATATAAGTAACATAAATACAATTTAATTTCAAAAGCATACAACTAACCTAAAAATAATTTAAATCATTGAAAACAGGTTAAAAAAAACTACTTAAAAAACGATGTACTTAAAACTATAAGCATATACAAAAAATATATAACTAACATAAATACAATTTACTTACAAAAGCATGCAACTAACCTAAAAATAATTTAAATCATCCGTTGATAATGGTTGTCATGGCAACAACCAGAACACAAAGCGCATGCCTGAATTTTCTTCGACACTTATGGTAACGCAAATGCATGAATTTTTCTACGCCAGTTGGGGTAACGCTATGCAGATTAGACATTTTTAATTTCCTTTATTCTGTGTTATTTTAATTCAAAAGTACTTCAGAATGAATTTGAAACATGGATTAATTAACAATGTTTAATTTTAAATGCATAAAACATTAAGAAAATAAACAGAATGGTTTGAAATAATCCGCCGAAAAACGTTAACCCTAGCCTCATTTCTGTTGGGAGAAAAAAAACCTGAAGCCTTACTCGTTTGGCGGTGGGGAAAATGGAAGATTTTTTTGGCAAAAAAGCTGGCGGTGGGGAAAATAGAAGATTTTTTTTGGCAGGAAAGTTAGCTTTTAATTAATAATTAAAATTCTAATTAAAATTTCAAAAAAAGGGACCCCAGGTGCACATTCCCGACCTCTAAGGTATACATGTACCAAATTTGATAGCTGTATGTCAAATGACCTTGCCTGTAGAGCGCCAACACACACACACATTGAGCTTTATTATAAGTATAGATAAATATTTAAAAAAAAAACTAATTGCCAACAAGTAATCAATATATTTACTACATTAAAATGTTTAATGTTTCGTTGCACTATTTGATTTTAATATCATTTAACAAAAATCTTGTCAGACGATAATTTTTATTTTTATTTCAAACTGAACTTGTAAGCTAAATTTAATTTTAAAGTTTTCCAGCACACAATTGAGAGCTATTAACTCAGTAAGATTAATTATATGAATGTAATTTGGGCAGTAAACACGAATCACATTTGTGAGAATTCCAAGCCAAGATAATATAATATATACTTTTTAAACTGTCCACATTCATATATAATTTATCTTTGTTTTATTTTCATGAGTTTTTAGTAGTTTATCGAAGGAAATGATACCAAAGAATTAATATAAATTATAATTTAATATTAACCGAACAAACGAAATTTAATGCTTCGCAAAATAGAATTTTCAGCAATTTTTTCGAAAAGTGCAATGAATACAAATTAAAAAAACGTACAAATACAATGAATAGTACACAATGCTCTAGTAAGGTTAAAGTAATGGTAATTAAAGTAATTAGTTCTTAACACTGACATAGAAAAAAAAATTATGCGTAGAGTTTATTAAAAAATTTCAGGGCTTTAAAACTTCTTTTAAAAAAAAATATCTTCTATTTATTTGATTTTCTTGAAATCCATTTGATTTACTACTATGAAACCATAAATAATATTTACAGAAAAAAATTCAAAAAAGATCCTTATACTTTACGTCTGACGAAAATTTTGCCCCTTTCAAAACAGAAAAACTCTTTTTAAAGAAAGATAAAATGTCAAGAATCAAATCACTGGATAGTAAATTTGAGAAGAAAGAGTCTAATGTTAAAAACCCACACTGGATTCCTTCATTGTTTTTCGAGAATTCTTAGAAAATAACTTCGTTATTTTTCAGAAGAGCTCCACGAAGAATGTTTGAATAAAAAGATAATAAAGAAGGTTGGAAAAGGAAATCCGCCCCATCTAAGAGAATATAAATGATCTTGAAGTTCGTTTCATGGCATTTTGAGAGGAAACGATATAACCTTGCATATTACCGTTCTTTAAGAAACCCAACTGAATTCTAAGCATTTGACTTTATCAAATTCGAATTGTTGTTAGTATCATTTCTCCCTTTGTTTCTCTATAATTCCATTGTTTTGTATCAAAATAAAAAGAAAAAAAACATTTCTACAATCAAAAAAGCATCCACTTGAAAAAAAGGCAGAAATATCGGAAGTGAAGTAAATGCTTTGGAAGATGGGCCATATTTGTGAATGCATGTCTGCGAAATAAAACAGATTGTTACATTGTGTGAATCAGAAAAAGATTTTACCATTTTCTTGTTTGTCGAGCATCTTGTTATCGCTTGTTTATGACTCTTTTCAAATATATTTGGAAGTGTTAAACCATGTTAAACTTTATTCTGACATTTAACAGTCTTAAAAATTTAGAATAAAATGTTATCCTTTTAATAAAAAAATAGTCATCAAAATTTCTAAAATATGGAAAATCATCTCTGGATTTGTATATTTCTTTGAAGCACTTATGTGATTTCATGCTTTGGAATAGATGCTTAAGTAATGAAATTGCATAGGAATTTCTTTCCTTTCATTTTTTTTTCTTTTAATTAACTAAAGGCCTGAGGAGTTCCAAAACAATCTGCAAATTAATGACTTATTCTTGCAGTATTCAGAAGATGAAATTGGATATTTGAGAAAAAAAGAAGTGTATACTTGATTTTCTTGCATAACTTGCATGAAGATCGCTTAAGGGATTGTAAAAATCTTTAAAAATTTGTATGCTTTATTACGCAAATACAAAGTGTCCATAAATTATTCAACGATTTGTTAAATATAATGCAGAATAAGAAAAAGTGATATAGATTTTTTCAGAATATTTTCCATTTAGCTGAGGGGGAAGGATTTTCTTGTATTAATGTTCAGTTGTTTTTTTCCCATAGTATTTATATGTTTTAATTTGAAATTTGAGTAATGTCGCAATGTATTACTTAAAAAAAAGTAAACATGTTCTTGACTATCTTTCATTCCGAACTTTAAATGGAATCAGAGCGAGGTGGTGCATACACAAAACCCCGAGGATTAAAAGAATGTGTCTGAAAGCACATTCTTTTAACACATTACTGACATTGAAATTACTTGAAAGTACTGAAATAAGGTACTGATAATAATAATGTATTATTCCATTCTATGTCACTAATTTTACATTTAACATTTAATTTTTAAGGTAATATTTTCTTTCTATCTTCTGGATATCACCATGTTTATAATACCAAACGCTGTGCGAATATATGAAGTTAAATCCATTTATTTCCGTTTTGATTTAACATGCATAGTTTCAGACTTATTTAGAGGTTTTGTTTGTTTGTTTCTTATGGCACTTGCCACTGACAAGCCCGCTGTTACGAAGACAGCGATTTAAGCCTGAGGGGAACGTCTCTTATTTTTTATAGCAGCGCCAACTAGGGCCAAGAGTATGACTTTGCCACTCACGCATCACTCATTCGCTTGCACAACCCCTTTTTACAGGAGGGCACATTCACACATCTCACAGAGAGAACAACAGAAGAACAACCATGCCCAAACCGGGACTCGAACGCGGGACGCCCAGATCACGGGGAAGACGCGCTACCCCTATGCCAGGACACCGGCAGAGGTTTTGTGATTGATTATAGCATTATTTACTCCTAGACATTTCCAGAAATGCATTACCACATTCGATATGTTTTAAATTACTCGCTTATTATAGATTATTTAGCAAATTCCGTTAGAAAATAATATACTCTATAATAATAAAAACATTAGTTTTTCACAATTATACTTATTTCATATTTGTAAACATGGGACTTTGTAAAACAATTTTCATGTTATTTAATTCATTTAATAATACACAAATTTTAAAAAAAAGTTGACGAAATGCTCATGAATTCGTTACATTCTATCTATACTAGAGTTTTCATGTGTATTTGAAATAATAATATATTGCCTATATAATTTCAGGTTTGATTTTTCCGCTCATCAAATAATTAACTAAATTTTATTCTATATATATCACTACCTGATAATAATTTTCTAAATACCATAATATTTGCTACTACGAATCTATACATATAATAATAATAAGGAAAATCAATATCCATCTCCCAGAAAATCTCTTGCATTTGGTCCAATTTCTCCAATTATTTGTTCATGTCCACTAGAAAACACGATCATTAGAAATATCATGAAGAATCTCCTGACTCTTCCACCTTCCATTTTCGAAATAAATAAATAAAATTCACTCTACGTTATCTACAGGAATATTCTACGATAGAATTATCTAGCTACCATAGAATCCATTTCGAAGATTTTAATTTGGTTTGTTAGATCATGACTTTTATATTTGTCGTCAATGGTCAACAACTCTCAGCGATTCTTGATTTAAGAGATGTCCATTCTGAAGATAATCCATGGCATAGTTCTCCAACAACAGCTATTTCTTATAGGAAGCTTTCTGCTTCCTATGAATGCTCACGACCTTTAGATAAATTGTCAATGATCTTCTACTCGCTTCATCACCATTTTGAAAGATATAAAAAAATAAACTTTTATAGAGGCTTCAACCTCAGCAAACCGGTCATTTTTGTCGCCAACAAAGCTGTTTATCAGCATTAAGGTAAAGCTAGCAAATCTGAAAACTACAACATTATTATATAAGTAAAACTTCTTTTCTTTGGAATTGAATATTTATCACACTTTTACTGCGATCAGATATAATACATTAAAGTTGATTGATATGATCAGCTTAAATTAATCAGATTAATATTGTTAATACAAGCCACCTATGTCATCCATATTAATAAAATTTGATGAAGTTAATGATTGTTACCAATTAATGCTATAACGAGGAGTCATTTTGATAAAATAGATCTTTTCAACACAAACAAAAGTATTATTCTAAATAATGATTGCATAATAATGACAGAGCGTTCAATGTGCTTAGCTATGCTTGCAAAGTCGCGAAATTGACTGCCGAAAAAAACTGGTCTCGTTGTTGTCGTGGTCTCGGTATATTTGGCAATATAACTCGAATATGGACATGGAGTCATTTATATCTGGAGGAAATAAGTTTTGTTATGAAATTGGCAAAAATCAGAAAATTAAACAATTATACTTTTTAGTATACGTAATATAGAGAAAATAATGTAAACGTCAAAATATTCGAAATCGAGATTCTGATGAATCTTTTAAACTTTTATTATCTCCACCAGTTATGAAAACACATTTTTAGAAACTGTATGTCTGTGACAATGTTAAATTCAATACCGCTTTCAGCAAGACGAATGAAATTTGATATACGGAATTTATACTAAATTTGTTAAATTCTATCAAATTTTGTGTAAACTCTGTTCGAAGGAAGTCCGTCTGCCCTTCTGTTCGAATAAAATTAAACTCGATATCTACAAAACGAAATGAGCTAGATAGATAAAATTCGGTACACAGAATTAAAATCTGTTGCGTCGGCGCCTATCCAATTTTGAGTGAAATTTAACAAAAGGTTCACCAATTGTTGGTCTGTACTTTTAAAAACATTTAAAAGCGATAACTCAAGAACACAATTATTTAAATTTATTAAATTTGCAATGGGATTTTGTGACACCAAGTGTAGCTTTGTCTCAAACTTCTGTTTCAATCGGTTAGGAAACATGCTTCTAAAACTCATATTCAATTTTCAGATACTAGCAACAGCAAGTTAGAGATTAATTCTCAAATAACTCGCAAAAACACACGATAAATTCATTAAAAATGCTGTATTCACATCACAGGTTAATATTGCCTAGTTATCGTACGCCTATCCCATGCAATGCGTTTTTGGGATAACATTTTTACCAGACAGTCAGCGAGAAAGATTTCTGGAAACCACTCCCGCTGAAAAAAAAGGTAATCCTCAAGTAAATGTTTCTATTTAGTTGTCCGCTTAGACGCTGATTCAAGTAAGTTACAAAAGATTACGACTCAGAACAAACTGTTTGGATTTCTCAGAAATCCGATCTGGAAACAAATCCGATTTATGTAGCATTAAGCTATTAAAAGCTTAATGGAAGAGTTTGGTGTCCTTTATATATTTGCCGACAAACCTTTTTACTTTTTTGGATTATAATTCTAGAAATCTTTCTTAATTGATCTTCAAGGTCAGCAAGAAAAGAAGGAAAGTCCGAATTAACACATATAATACTAAAGAAAAATATATCTTTTAGTAGTTTCTTTGGTTACATCAGAATTTAGAAAAACGCTTACATGAAGAAATGGGAGTAATAATTCTCCATTCATAAATGTAAACAAATATTTTATTGCTATGAAGGCATTCAAAGTTCGAATTTCAAGGCATTTTTCAAGGTCTTGAGATCCAGTAATGTCATATATCATCAAACTTTAAAAAGTTTTTTTCTCACTTCCCGTAAGTAATGTGTATGAAATAGTTTCTTCAAATACAGAGTGCTTCAAAAATATGTGCACACATTGAATATTTATTATATGAGGAATTAATAGCTTCCATTATAATACTCTAATTTAAAAAATGCAAATATGTAATAGTTTCAGATAATTTTCTTTATCTTATTCCACTTTTTTGAGTGGTATATATTTTTGATATTATAATTTTTCAAAATGCCGATTATTGATAATCTTTTCAATATGTTTTAACCTTTCAAAAAAAAACACATCTAGAATTAAAATTGTCTGTAATCTACAGATTATTTCCAGAAACTTTAAGAAATCAGTGTCTATTCTAAAATAGTATCAGTATTACTATCGTTTAAAAGTTAATTAACCAATATTAATCACTTAGCCATAGAACATATATGAAGTAGTTTAGATAAATAAAAATACTGGAGAATCGTATAGAAATTTTTAAGTATTTTATTGATTAATTGCTTATTTATTTGTATATGTTGTTAAATTTCCAGTATTTAAAAAGGAAAATCAAAAGGAGTAATCAATCAAAAAATAAAATTTCAATTCTTGAATAAGATTAATTTTCCATAAATCGCTTAAAGAAAAATCTAGATTAGACCCCAATTCTTGAATAATTTTTTTTTAACTTTAAGAATAAATTTCCAAAAATTTATTACTACCACTGACAATACTTTTTAATTTCTATTCCATATCGAAGTACCAAGCTTCAGTTTCGGCACACAGACGAGTAGTTCTTTACAATGATTCTAGAAATAATTCCATAATTCTTCTACAGAATAATTCATAATTCTGCATTTGTAAAGGAAAGATTGTTGCACATTTCTGATCTCAGTATACTTAACAGACTTGGTAGTTATCTCTAAAATCTAGCAAAGACAAAGATCACAGAGTGTGAGATTTGACATGCAGTATGATTTTTATGCGTATACTAACAGCATAAATATTCCATATTACAAAAAGAAGAAAAGCGTTATCAACTCAGATACTCAGCTGAAATTAGAGAATGAAACAAATATTTCACTATGCACCTAATACAATATGAACAACGTTCATATTGTTCATCAAATGTTCATTGAACATTTCAATTGCGGCTGGTTTGCTAGATAATACCGCTTGGATCTACGTAACTGACAACTATTTTTGGATGTATTGTGATTACCACCACAATCCGGCAAGTGACTATATTTTTACCACATACTATCGATTAGTTCAATACAATTATTATTGTTTATATGTATTTTATTTTACACTTTTTATTGTAATACTTGCAAGCAAAATAAAGTTTATCTTTCTAGTATTGGTTGGAAAAATAAAACTAGAAGATAATGATTCAACAAATAAATATTTTCACAAAAACCATATTTAATTCACCATTAAATCTAGCCTACAGCCTTTCTTTAAAAAATGGTCCTTCGAAAATTTCAGATTTATTGAAAGAAAAAAACTTTTCTATTCTCTGGTTTTTATAATTTTACTTCTATCTTAAAAAATCAGAAGAAAAAAAAAGGAATTTAGTTTTCAATATCATTTGTGTAGATTAAGAAATTCCAATATCATTACTCCTCCAGCTGCTTTCTTTTGTTTATTTGTTTATAAACGGATGAAAATCGTCTGTAAATGCAATCAGATAATAACTGTTTTATGATTTTCTATGCTCTGAAACACAGAACGACTTTTTAAAAAATATATGCAACTGATATTGTACTTTTCATGATATTCATTTTTTTCTGTTTCGTTCCGCGTTTGAAATAAAATAAAAAAATAAATCAAATCTTTTTTATAAATGAGAATTTCTTTTATATATGATGTGAAACATTTTTATTTTTTATTTTTATAATATTATTTTTGTATTTTCTTTTCCTTTTGCAATCTTAAATCTTAATCGGGGAATCCCCTATTGTTGCGTGAAAATAATTTTGGGAAGAGTACTTTTTTTTTAAGTTCTGAAGTTCATAATATTTTGAATGATTCCATTTTCAGAACTAGAAGATAAGCGTTCTAGTTATTAAATCTGCCGCCTAAGATTTATTTGGTAGTCATTTATTTTATTTTCTAAACGAAAAACTGAAATAAAAGCATTTCATATATATTCACCATTTTTTAAATGTACAAAATATAGACATCAAGGTTATTGTTTTTTGTCATCTGTTTTTATTTTCTTATATCACTTTATTTATTGTTATGAAACTATTCAGAGTTATTTAAAACAATTTTATTCATCAGAATTTCATCACATTTTAGACATTTTTTATTTAATTCATGTATCTGATTTGAAAAGAAAAATGGAGAAATTTAAAATGCTATGATTTTCAATAATTTTCATTTGTGTCATTAAAATTTTAACTACTTTTTATTCAATGCATCATTTTATTAATTAATTTTATTTCATTCTGATTTCAATTAATAACGCCCTTTGAAAAATTTCATGCGGATTTTAAGAATTCGGAGTAAAAATGTTCTTAATTGCTCATGAAAATATGATTAAAAATACTTTAAAGTAACATATTAATATAACTGATATAAAATATAGAATCTTTGGTAGATAATTTGAATTGTTTTCAAACTATCTAAAATGTTTGTAAATTTTTCCTTACATGTTTAATATATTATGGAAATTAGTCCAAAATACAAGTTTTTTCACATATGTTACATTTATGAGAAATAAATATCCAAAAGAATTCATCTCAGGAAATTTGAAAAAAGCATTTCTCTTTTCAAAACGGTTAGTAAGATTATCCAAGAAGCTCTAAAATAGTAATGATATATATGGAATCTCATGCTCAGATTTGGAGAAAAACATTTCAGCTAAATCCAATAGGGCTTCGGTATTTTGGTATTTATTGAATTTGTATAATTTATCATTCGATTTCAAATAAATACCTACATTTTTTAATTTTTTTTTTATTTAAGAAATAAACAAGAAGTGTCTTCGTTCCTTTCCTTCTGTTTTGCAAAATTTACTTATATAAATCACAAATAGCGATTCATTTATAAAATCATAAATATGACTGCATTATGACATCAAAATTGCAGACATACATGTATCGTGTATATGGTGAACTCAATAAACTATTATTGACATTTTTATTTCATGTTATTGTAAGAGATATGAAATCAGTTATTATATTAAATATAATAAACCATTTTATGAAACAACTTGAAATTATATGAAATAACTGTAATGTACAGATTAATTTTAACATATACACCTTCTTGAATATTGAATTTCAAACACCTAGCAAAAAGTAATCGTTTTTTAAGAAGTGAAAAGGAAAATGAGGATTTTTAAAAGAAAGTTTCGCATGTCTTATGATTATAAGTTATATCACTGTCTATCGTCATTGATTATAAGTTATATCATTGTCTATCATCATTGATTATAAATTATATCATAGTCTGTAATGTACAGATTAATTTTAACATATACACCTTCTTGAATATTGAATTTCAAACACCTAGCAAAAAGTAATCGTTTTTTAAGAAGTGAAAAGGAAAATGAGGATTTTTAAAAGAAAGTTTCGCATGTCTTATGATTATAAGCTATATCACTGTCTATCGTCATTGATTATAAGTTATATCATTGTCTATCGTCATTGATTATAAATTATATCATAGTCTGTAATGTACAGATTAATTTTAACATATACACCTTCTTGAATATTGAATTTCAAACACCTAGCCAAAAGTAATCGTTTTTTAAGAAGTGAAAAGGAAAATGAGGATTTTTAAAAGAAAGTTTCGCATGTCTTATGATTATAAGTTATATCACTGTCTATCGTCATTGATTATAAGTTATATCATTGTCTATCATCATTGATTATAAATTATATCATAGTCTGTAATGTACAGATTAATTTTAACATATACACCTTCTTGAATATTGAATTTCAAACACCTAGCAAAAAGTAATCGTTTTTTAAGAAGTGAAAAGGAAAATGAGGATTTTTAAAAGAAAGTTTCGCATGTCTTATGATTATAAGTTATATCACTGTCTATCGTCATTGATTATAAGTTATATCATTGTCTATCATCATTGATTATAAATTATATCATAGTCTGTAATGTACAGATTAATTTTAACATATACACCTTCTTGAATATTGAATTTCAAACACCTAGCCAAAAGTAATCGTTTTTTAAGAAGTGAAAAGGAAAATGAGGATTTTTAAAAGAAAGTTTCGCATGTCTTATGATTATAAGTTATATCACTGTCTATCGTCATTGATTATAAGTTATATCATTGTCTATCATCATTGATTATAAATTATATCATAGTCTGTAATGTACAGATTAATTTTAACATATACACCTTCTTGAATATTGAATTTCAAACACCTAGCAAAAATTAATCGTTTTTTAAGAAGTGAAAAGGAAAATGAGGATTTTTAAAAGAAAGTTTCGCATGTCTTATGATTATAAGTTATATCATTGTCTATGGTCATTGATTATAAGTTATATCATTGTCTATCCTCATTGATTATAAGTTATATCATTGTCTATCGTCATTGATTATAAGTTATATCATTGTCTATCGTCATTGATTATAAATTATATCATAGTCTGTAATGTACAGATTAATTTTAACATATACACCTTCTTGAATATTGAATTTCAAACACCTAGCAAAAATTAATCGTTTTTTAAGAAGTGAAAAGGAAAATGAGGATTTTTAAAAGAAAGTTTCGCATGTCTTATGATTATAAGTTATATCACTGTCTATCGTCATTGATTATAAGTTATATCATTGTCTATCGTCATTGATTATAAATTATATCATAGTCTGTAATGTACAGATTAATTTTAACATATACACCTTCTTGAATATTGAATTTCAAACACCTAGCCAAAAGTAATCGTTTTTTAAGAAGTGAAAAGGAAAATGAGGATTTTTAAAAGAAAGTTTCGCATGTCTTATGATTATAAGTTATATCACTGTCTATCGTCATTTATTATAAGTTATATCATTGTCTATCATCATTGATTATAAATTATATCATAGTCTGTAATGTACAGATTAATTTTAACATATACACCTTCTTGAATATTGAATTTCAAACACCTAGCAAAAAGTAATCGTTTTTTAAGAAGTGAAAAGGAAAATGAGGATTTTTAAAAGAAAGTTTCGCATGTCTTATGATTATAAGTTATATCACTGTCTATCGTCATTGATTATAAGTTATATCATTGTCTATCGTCATTGATTATAAATTATATCATAGTCTGTAATGTACAGATTAATTTTAACATATACACCTTCTTGAATATTGAATTTCAAACACCTAGCCAAAAGTAATCGTTTTTTAAGAAGTGAAAAGGAAAATGAGGATTTTTAAAAGAAAGTTTCGCATGTCTTATGATTATAAGTTATATCACTGTCTATCGTCATTGATTATAAGTTATATCATTGTCTATCATCATTGATTATAAATTATATCATAGTCTGTAATGTACAGATTAATTTTAACATATACACCTTCTTGAATATTGAATTTCAAACACCTAGCCAAAAGTAATCGTTTTTTAAGAAGTGAAAAGGAAAATGAGGATTTTTAAAAGAAAGTTTCGCATGTCTTATGATTATAAGTTATATCACTGTCTATCGTCATTGATTATAAGTTATATCATTGTCTATCATCATTGATTATAAATTATATCATAGTCTGTAATGTACAGATTAATTTTAACATATTCACCTTCTTGAATATTGAATTTCAAACACCTAGCCAAAAGTAATCGTTTTTTAAGAAGTGAAAAGGAAAATGAGGATTTTTAAAAGAAAGTTTCGCATGTCTTATGATTATAAGTTATATCACTGTCTATCGTCATTGATTATAAGTTATATCATTGTCTATCATCATTGATTATAAATTATATCATAGTCTGTAATGTACAGATTAATTTTAACATATACACCTTCTTGAATATTGAATTTCAAACACCTAGCCAAAAGAAATCGTTTTTTAAGAAGTGAAAAGGAAAATGAGGATTTTTAAAAGAAAGTTTCGCATGTCTTATGATTATAAGTTATATCACTGTCTATCGTCATTGATTATAAGTTATATCATTGTCTATCATCATTGATTATAAATTATATCATAGTCTGTAATGTACAGATTAATTTTAACATATACACCTTCTTGAATATTGAATTTCAAACACCTAGCAAAAATTAATCGTTTTTTAAGAAGTGAAAAGGAAAATGAAGATTTTTAAAAGAAAGTTTCGCATGTCTTATGATTATAAGTTATATCATTGTCTATGGTCATTGATTATAAGTTATATCATTGTCTATCCTCATTGATTATAAGTTATATCATTGTCTATCGTCATTGATTATAAGTTATATCATTGTCTATCGTCATTGATTATAAGTTATATCATTGTCTATCGTCATTGATTATAAATTATATCATTGTCTATCGTCATTGATTATAAGTTATATCATTGTCTATCGTCATTGATTATAAATTATATCATAGTCTGTAATGTACAGATTAATTTTAACATATACATCTTCTTGAATATTGAATTTACATTAGAAACCTTCTTGACATTAACATTAGAAACAACAACACAGTATTTGCATCCCTGTCAATGCCGTCAAAAAATATTACCAACTGCTTAATGACTCTGATCTGGAATTCAATATCGTTTTGATTTCTGCAATACATTATAAAATACAGTTCTATATTTTTCTAGCGGCATATTTTATTTACCTCTGCAATAACTGCAAAAACTTATTTTTTTATGGCCTTGCTCTGTGCCATGCTAATAATTTTGGGGACGAGACAATATAATTTCAGATGAAACTTCATGGCGAAACCACGTTCAATGACAGAATAGTCCTTATCTGGACCCCATTTTGTAGTTTATTTATAATTACCGTAATCTAATCAAATTAAAAATTTAACTATCCGAAATAAATTTAAATCCAAATATTTACCATTTTTACCAGATGCTTCAAACAAAAAGTGAAAATCCGTTATCCCCTCATAAGTTTAAAAAAAATGCAGAGGAAATAATAGCTCTCGTCCAATCTCTGTAATTATATATTAGGGTAAGAAATTGCTTAGTTTGCGTTGGGGAATGGTGAATACATAGGAAGGAAGAAATGAAAATATATTGTAATCTTAGTCAAACTACAAAATTAGCTAGATTTAGAGATGAGTCAAATTCTCATTCACAATTTCCAATTTTTAAATCATTTACATTCAGTTTACATTTTGTATATATTTTCTCGGTAGCCAGGAAAGTAGAAAAGGCACGCGCTATCATGTGTCTAACGCAAATCATCCTATATATATATATATATATATATATATATATATATATATATATATATATATATATATATATATATATACTCTCAAAAATCAAACAACTGAAGATTTTTTTATTAATTATAAATCTGAAATTATTAGACTAATAGAAAGTTGAGACTCCCTTTTAATACTTGTATATCTCTTAGATCTAAGACTTGAATTATTTTTCGTTTTTCCAAACAAAAATGGTAAAATATGCTTTTCAATTTTTAAAAATAATGAGACAAGTTCTTCTTCAGTTGCTGCATTTTATCAAAATTAATTAATTCTTTTTAATAGCAGCGAATTCTATAATTCAACCTATTTTCATTGATTTAACAAAAAAAAAATTCTTTCAATAATTCACCAATGTTCTTTTAAACTAAAATTGTAATATAATTTACTTAAATATTTTTTTTTTCATTTTTTTCTGGAAAACGCAAATAATAAAATGTAATTAAATACTAGATTACGCTATTTATCATATATTTCACAGCAAAATTAAAATTTTATACGTGTTAATTATTCTATTTTTAATAAACTTGCTTTTATTCCTATAAGTCATGTTCTAAAAATCGTAAAATCCTCGAAGGAATTAATATACATGCATTTTCTCTTAAAAAATATCTAAATAATATAGAATGTGACAGTTGTTAAATTTCCGTTACGTTATTTTATATATTTATTTATTTATTTTTCCTAAAAGAGAAACTTTCATTAAAATAATTATTTTAATCATTAAATATACTAAACAGAAATGCAGAAAACGAGTTTTAATATCAAATTACAAATTATTCTGTGCTATTTACTTTCCACAAAGAATTTCTGAATCAAATATTTATAACCAAAAACATGATAAAATCTCGATTCCTTTTTTTTTTAATAGGAAACTTTTGATGTAAATAATAAACATTAAATTAACTCTTGCCTATACGGTTACGACGGAGACGTGATATAAGGCTCCGATTTCGATGTTTTTACGCTCAAATTTAATCAGGAATATATTTAATTCCCAGTTTGGTATTCGATTTTGCTTCTAAATGAAATATTTACAGCTCAGAATAATTCATCTTAACAAATAAAAGAGATCTGCCAGCTTCCGTTGTAACAATTCAATTAGCCACTGCGCTCAGTTTTGTAATTAAATGACTGCTGAAAGCGTGTTAATTAATTACTATTTTCATTAACGTTTTGTAATAGAAACCATGGTTTTGATTTTTGATCTCGTAAGAGATGTTAGAGCTTTTGTTTCAAAACTAAATGAAAAATACGGAATGAATGTTTATTATTAATTTTAAAACTATGATAGAGCTAAGCAAAGAAAAGTTCCTGATTAATACATAACTTCCTTATTTTGTGAGTTGTGGAGAAATAGTATAATGCATAGGAAAGTTTGAAATTCAGTTTTGTTTTTTCATGGAATATTCACAGTTCGGAATAATTTATCTGAAGACATAGAGAAGATCTGCCAGCTTCCGCTGTAATATTTCAATTTGCATGTACTCTTATTTTTGTAATTAAATGACTGCTGAAAGTTAAATTGCTTATTTCATGAAAAATTTAATTATTTTCCTTAATGTTTTTGTAAAAGAAACAACAAGGTTTTGATATGGTAAGAGACCTTGTAGCTTTTGTTTCAATACTAAATTAAAAATATGGAATGCATATTTAATGTATCTTCTAAAACTCTGATATGGCTAAACAAAGAAGAATTTCTGATTAATACATAATTTTTCTGTTTTTCGAGTGGTGGAAAAATAAAATACTGTGCAAGTAAAGAAATAAGATAATATATTGAGAAAATGCTCTTTTATCAATGTGTTGCTATCACGGTGGCAAAAGCTCAACTTAAAAGATTATATTAACCCTTACTTCAAATTAACCTTAGAAAAATGTAATTTATTCTGTAAGAAACGGAATAAATATGAAATATGAGATCTTCTAAAAAAATAAATAGAAAGAAATGATTGTTGGGAAATTTTTAAATATATATATTATTAATTCAATAATTCTTTAGTATTTAGTCATTATGGCTTATATGTACATATCAAGGATGTCCACTCTTATCGGGTAATTTTTTAAACAGCTGCTTTTGGGAAAAACAATGTAGTAGGGAAAAATGGTCTAAACGACGTTAAGAACACTGTTTTTTGAAGTTTGAGTCAATTAATATTATGATGAACAACGATTTTTTTTTTCTTACAGACTTTTGGTCCTATGAGTCTTATTATATCCACGAGATATTAAAATTTTAAATAAAAAGAAAGGATCATCTATTGCGATTAAAAGTGAATGAACTAGGAAAAATTTAAACTCTACTATCTCATGAAAATATGCTATTTCATTCCATTACATTGACCGTTTCATAGAGCATTCGTCAATCAGTTCACAGAGTTTTTTCAAAGTTTGATTAACATTAGATAATATAATTGATCATCATTTGAAAATAGTAATATTCAAAATTTAAGAACTCGTTCAGATCTAATAATATAATTGATCATCATTTGAAAACAGTAATATTCAAAATTTAAGAACTCGTTCAGATCTGATAGCAGAAAATAGAAATTCTTTTCCGATTTAAAAATTGAAGTGTCAATAATATTTATCCGAATATATTTCTTTCAGTAAAACGGTTTTTATAAAATGTATACTTCATATTTTTTTTTTTCAGAAATACATTTATTGGCAGTAACAAAATAAAATACTACTATTTATGTCATTAAAATACTTTTGAAAATAAAAATAAAAATTTTAATTTTATGATAAATCAGATGAAATATTTTTAAATAACTTTTTGAGTTATTGCATAAGTTATAAAAAATATATTCTGTAGTTCATAGGAGACTAGATTGCTAAACAAGTTTGTTTTTTGTTCTCAGGAAGTTTCTGTACTCATATTTTTAAAAACTTTATTGGTTTCAGCAAATATGTTTTTGCATTAATTGAGGTTTAATCCCTTCTACCTCAGTTTAAGGGATTTTGAATCTAACAGAAAATTGGATCTATAGAACAATGGATAGAACGCTTAAAGGCTTCTATAAACATATAAATCATATGATTATAATTGTTTGAAGTTTAAATATATTTTGTTGAAGAAGCTATTAAGAGAGATCAATTGACACAAAATATTCAATTGAAAATTTCATTGAGTATTACTCCGAACGAACCAGCTGGTTCACAAAAGCGGCTAATATTTGTTTTTGTTTTTTAAAGTTCAATAAGATTTTAAGACACAAATTTAAAAATGTGTATAAAAACATTCAAAATATAAACACTTTTTTGACATTATTTTAATCAAATTTATTAATACATTTTTATTTATCATTTGGAGTTTAAATTTACAGGTGATCTGCACTACTTTAAAATTTCAAAATTGTTTAAAAATTGCAAATTCGATATTTTTGTGTATATCTGCATTTTTATATCTGCTTGAGTCTGAGAAACCTTCTTTTTTGGAATTTGTTATCTATAAACGCGATAAATCAAAAACATTTTGATCTAGATTAATGTAATTTGGTACTTAAAATTTCTGCCAAATTATGAGCACAATCCACTTGAAATAAATCTGTGTGAAACAAATGTGTTTTTCTGAAACTCCTCCATTAAACACATTTCAAAGAAAAATCGCCCCACAAAAATAATCCACCAAAGATTATATAGTGACAGAGCCTTTCATATCTACTGTCCACCAATGGCATGCGATAAATCATACACAAATATATTTATTAAAGAATATTCAAAAACATTTTGAAAAGACCCCTCCCACTGGATTTCATTATCTATTATTTAATTCTATAATTTGACATTTCAAAGAAAACTTAGGGTAAAAGATAGACTGACGAATCAGTTTTACTTATTGGTGGCCATAATATGTTTACTGCTTTCCTACTGGATAAATTTATTTTAGATCTTATGTGATCCTACTTTTCATTCTGAATCTGAAATACATAATAAATATTAATATGAAAACGAGGATTGTATTCAACTTTGAGCATCAGATTAAGGAACTAATAAGGAATGACATTGAAATATGTTTTAATAAAATTAAAAATAAGAAATATTTTCAATATACAACATTAAAATAACATCAAAAAAAGAATTAAAAAATAATTTATCTCTATTCGGACATTACCTTTTTCCAAACAACAAACAAACCGCTCAAAACATTTCTTAATATATCCCAAAGAGTTTTTCTTTTTTCTATCAGCTATAAAAAGTCACGTATTTTTTTACAAAATTCAATAACACGAATATCTTGCTTTTAAAAAAATAATTCTTATCTTTTCTTCTTCTCTGATTCTCTGGAAAATCTCTGATAATTTGCAGGAAATGTGATTCCGTTTCAATCTCCGAGTTCTGTTTCTTTCCTACAGGGAATCATTTTCTTAACAAATTTTACAGAGAGACCTGTTAGAATATGTAAAGAAGTCAAGATGTAGAAACGCGGCCAATGGAAGCATCTATTTTCTTCTTGAGAGAAATCTTGAGGATTTTCTTTCATTTGATTCGTTCCGATTTCTTAAAACTCTTGTTTTGCCCAAGTTTAAAAGTCAACCCAAGCTATCTTATTAGTTTTACTGCGTAAGTTCTTAACGGATTTGATTTCAGAATAAAAGAGAGAAAAGTTTTCGATATCGCGTTAGTTTTGAACTAAATTTGCAAAAGTTTGCTAATCTTTTACCGGTACATTTTTGCGATATAATTTTTTCAGGATATGTTTGGCTTTGATTATTTTCCAAGTTACTTTTCCTAGTTCTATGAAAGGACTTTAAAAAAACTAAAAAGATATGTTTTCATTGAGGACAATGAGTTCTCATTTTGTGTTGGGAAAGATAACTTGTTTTTGCAAGTATATTTTTATTTGGAAAATTGTTTCTTTCATGTCAAAGATTTTGCATTGGATTAGTGAGTGACAGAAAAATTCCGTTTTGCTGGCATCCACACTCTCCTGAATGAGATAATTATTTCTGCTATATTTTACATTTACTTTTTAGAAAAATTATATTTTATATTTATTTCATTTGAAATAATGTTTATTTTTTTTAAATTTGCGCTTTTGTCAATGTGATGGCAACTTGTTGATAAAAGCTAATTTTTTCTCATGCACGCGTAACGTTCTCGTGCAGGTTAAATTTTAATTTTATTTCGAGCGAAAAAAATTTCTGACAAATATTGTTAAATTATTTTTTTTAAAAAAAATCATTTAAAAATGGAAATTTAATTTGTAATTCTGAATTTTAAGTGAATGACAACGTTGTAACATTTTTTTTTTTTTAGTTTAATGAAAGTGGCAACGCTGTTGTAATATTCCATAAATAAAAAGATGTCGATTTAAAAAATGGTTGTTAGCTTCTTGCTTTTGTTAAAAATATCTACTTTATTGCGTAGAATCTGGGATTCAAATAAAATGAGTGGCATTAGTAATCAGAAAATACAAACATAAACTTTATTTTGAGATAGATAATGTAAGAGTTTTATGTGACTGTTTAGTAAACAACGTTTTCGATTGTACGTTAATAGTTTCATTGTTTCTTTCATATCAAATATCAAAACAAGTCTTAAAAAATAGACATGAAGGGAATAAAAGTTCGCAGTCAAAGGATTGAAATGCAGTAACGAAATTATTGAAAAATCCAGAAATTATCTGAATATTGAAAATAAAAATTAGGAGTTAAATTTAAAATTTAGAATTTAATTTAATCTATAAAAGATATTTCGCTCAATATTTATTTGCTTTTGCTATTATTATAATGGCATAAATTAAATTCATTGATTGCTACTATTATAATAGAACAGAAGGTGTGTCAATTATCTAGCAAAGAATTCTTCGAGAAAGCCTTTCCTAATTCTCTGTGGATGAAACATTTCAAAACAAACGTAATTAATCTCCTATCTGTGCATACAGAAAGAACTCAGTTGATTTGTTATGTATGTTTTCAGAATTCATCAATTTACTTATTATTTATCACAATTCCTTTTTTTTATAATTATGTATTCCAAAAATATTAATCTTCATATTGAATTTTTTGTCAAAATATAAATAAATAAAAATGTCTAGATTTCTATTATCAACTTCTATTAACAAACGATCTTAATATTTTCCCAAAAGAATCATTTCTTTACTACAAAGGCCTGGCTTATGAGTCACAAATAACAAGCCTCAAAAGAAAGTAGCTTTATGTGATCAAACATTATTCATTCACTTTATTCACACATTATTCATTCACTTTATTCACACATTATTCATTCACTTTATTCACACATTATTCATTCACTTTATTCAAACATTATTCATTCACTTTATTCACACATCATTCATTCACTTTATTCAAACATTATTCATTCACTTTATGTATTCAAACATTAAATGTAATTTAAATATTTTGATTTTTTTCTGTAAGGAATGCATTCAAATCAATATTTCTAATAACAGTGTAAGCGTTTTAAATATATATAGTATCTAAAACACATTGGTAATATTAATAATTGTTTCTCCACTGTAACGCAATTTGTAATAAATGTCCTCTTTCCTGCTTGTTTGTCTATTTTTCAAACAGATATATTTACTTTCAAACACAAATCACTTCATCGAATTCTTCAGTGGAAACACTTATGTACTGAGCTTTTTGTCTTTAAGACGAATGTATTTTTCTTTTTCTAAAAGAGCTTCATTTATGATAGATTGGACAAAATATGGGGAAGAAAGATTGGAAACAGAAAGGCACAAACAGAAGCCATCTAAATGATCCTCAAATTCGATTTTTTTTTTTTTTTTTTTTTTGTGAGAAACGAATCGCGAGAAATTGGTTTTCCCTGTTTTTATACTTTCTTATCGTTTATTTTCTCTTCCAATTGCTTGGCTGTGTTGATGGCAACTTAATCTTGCTTCCTTCTTTTTCAATCCTTGAGGTTCTTTCAATATAATGCTCGTTATTTTTCATGTAAATTGTGAGATTGGATGCTATAAAACCGTCAAATACGCAATCATTTATATTAAATGAATGAAATATTTTAACTGAAGTGTATTTTTATGTTTGATAGCTCTTTTTTGTATTCAATGATTTATTCTAAAATATAATTATTTATTACAACCCAAATATTAATGAAAAATAAATATTTGCAGAGCGTTTCTTTTTATGAATTTTTTCTTATATTTCAGGACATGGTTTCTTCTTATTTCGTTTCAAGTTTAGTATTTTAATTCAAATATTTTTTTTCATTAAAAGGGCTTCATGGTCGAGATAAAATATTATAATTTTGATAACAATTATTCTACGAAACTTTTGCAGAATATACGATTCGGAATTTATCAGAATAAAAAATATTAAATAAGCTTTAGTAGTTTTCTTAGTAAAAAAACCAAATATTTGAGAAAAATAAATATTTGAAGAAATTTTTCTTATAATTTCTTTATAAGAATTTCTTCTTATAATTCAAAATCGTTTGGAGTTATTGTAGTTTACTTTCAATCTACATTCATATATTTTTTTCATTAAAATTACTCCACGTTGCATGAAATAGTATAATTTTGATAACAATTATGTTACAAAAGATTTACATAATATGCGATTCAAAATATTTTTATAATAAAAAAATTAAATATGCATTAATAGTTTTTTAGTAAACAAAATATTTAATGATCAGTTTCTTCGGCTTATTCCATATTTAATATTCTAGATTTAGCTACGCCTATATGAATGATAAATAATAATGGTCAATGTTTTCTTGCATACATATATCAATATTCGATTCCATAAATTTTTATTCAAGTAAATGAGCAGCGAATTTTTAATTTGTAATATAAAATACTTATTTTAAGTTTTAGAAGATATTCAGCTGAGTGGAATTAAAGATGAAAAGAAACCTCCTAACTTTGTATCGTCTCTTTGTATGCAACTTTTATTCAGTTATGATTCTAGATTTTTTTTTGTCGGCGTCCTGGCATAGGGGTAGCGCGTCTTCCCCGTGATCTGGGCGTCCCGGGTTCGAGTCCCGGTTTGGGCATGGTTGTTCTTCTGTTGTTCTATCTGTGAGATGTGTGAATGTGCCCTCCTGTAAAAAGGGGTTGTGCAAGCGAATGAGTAATGCGTGAGTGGCAAAGTCGTACTCTTGGCCCTAGTTGGCGCTGCTATAAAAAATAAGAGACGTTCCCCCTCAGGCTTAAATCGCTGTCTTCGTAACAGTGGGCTTGTCAGTGGCAAATGCCATAAGAAACAAACAAACAAGATTTATTTTTTTTTAAATCTGAATGTTAATCCGTTTATCGCACTTGCATACTCTATAAAAATTATTCCATCCAATATTTGGATACATATGGGCATATTTATAAATTTTTAATCCATTTTAGATTATATATTACATTTATCTTTCAAAAGAAATAATTGAAATATGTGAGTGAAAATGTATCTGAAATAAAATATCGAATTGCTCAATTTAAACAAGAAATTACAATCTGTATACTAATGCAAACGATGTTAGAAACTAGAAGTTTCAAAGTAACTGGCTAAAGAGGTTTTCGAACAAGAGTTTATGATTATTTTTAAAATGCATTTTATATTATTTATTTAAACTATCCCACTGTATCAATAATTTCTTTTTCTCTGCGTTAACAGTCATATGATACTTCACACAAAAATTAAAAAGCAAAGTCGTGAGGAAGGAATTATCATAAACTATCCGCCTTTAGCGACTAATTTGTACACCTATATTCTTGATTTTTTTAGGTTGTTAAATTATTTATATCAAATGTATTTTTAAAAATCGTTCACCTTATAATTTGAAACGATTGAAACATTTGAATTTCATTGAATCTTTTATTGCAAATCAAAATGTGCATATGTGTTATGAAATTAAAAACAGAAGTGAAACTCTTACTAAGGTGTTAATGATTGTCAAAAACATGCAGTTGAATATTTTGATGGATGAGTTTGAAGCATCCTGGAATTTAAAAAAATGTTTTATTTTTATTTTTATATAATATAAGCACTAATTTCTGTAAGATAATTGTTTTGGAAGATTTGAGCATCAATTTCCGTAGGCATGTTATAACGATAATCCATCTAGCTAAGTTTAAGCCTATTTTTGCGATCGATTAAACTTTATGTTTGGAACGTATTATGAAGCTCGAAATCGCGTAGACAATGAATACTGAGGCTCGAAATCGCGTAGGCAATGAATAAAGAATAAATGGCAACTTTCATCATCGTCTTTTAATCGCATTTATTTTTTACGTGCTTTTATCAGTATTGCTTTATTATTACATATGCTTCTTTGACAGCAGATGCGTTTTTAAAAGGTTGACGTAGAACGATGACATCATAGCTGTTGTTTCATCTCAAAACTGGTCGAGCTCCAAAACCTTGTTTGCCACCTAGAAAAATTGAAAATGAAAGTTTAAAAAATTACATATACATATATATATATATATATATATATATATATATATATATATATATATATATATATATATATATATATATATAATGATATTTTAATATCTAATTTAATCTAAATTAATTTCCTAAATGTTTGCCTAATTCAGCCCATGTCAAAGTCATTCTAATATATTCTCTTATTCCCTGATCTCATTCCATTTTTAATTCAATTGAAGCTGTGTAAAACTCACTGCGCTATCAGTTGCCATTGAAAAGGTCAACACGTGTATTGAATTGACACGAGGCCGGAAATCCCATGTTATATAAAACTAGTGATCATTTGTTTCATCTTTTAATTACTTCTGCTTTTGTGGCGCACTATGGCGGACGTGTTATGTCCGCGCCTGCTTGTAAATAATTTTTCCTTTCCGGGATGGATATTAAAAAGAATTAAAAAATGACTTGCAAAATAATTATATTCTCTCATGATAACTTGAAATTTGCGATCGTAGATTTCATTTTAATTTTTCTCCCATTCTTTATAATTTTATTTTGTATGTGCTTTTTGATGATATGGCGAACAATCTCCAGCGCATTTCTAATAATATTCTGTAGTTCCACTAATTAGCTTAGCGAAGTGTTGAATTCCATGTAGTTGTAAAAATTTTCAGAAAGCAGTCTATAATCCGAATAATGGTTTGTTTACTATCGACTGTCACCATTCGACAGTAGGTAATAAGAGAGATTTATGTGCCACGTACATTATAATTTATGACCAAAATTTATTAATTAAAATATAGCTATCCTTTTTTCTTTCTTTCTTACTTCATTTTTATAAATATACCGAATTCACTCTCAATTTCAGAATTCCCAAATGAATTTTACTGTTCCTAAACTTTACTGCATTATCCCATTTGCGTAAAACTAATCGCTAATTTAGCTCTTTGTGAAAAACTACGTTTGTTCGAAAAAAGTAATAATTTCTGAGATTGAGAAAACAAAGAACAAGTACAGATGAAGAAAATCTCATCCCGCCCCCCTGGGAAATCATCGAATTCAGTGTTCTTCGGGATGACTGTTAAGTAAAGAAATTCCGCTTACTGTTTCGGAAGTTTAAGGATTGAAAAATCGTCATTTGGCTTTCGTACAATTCTAAGCGAAAAGTTAATCCGATTGCGACGTTTAAGGCTTTCAGGAAAAACATGATTTTGCTGCTATTGCAGATTTTTTTTTTTTTTTCGTTCTTATTTACTTCATTTTCTGAGTGCCCATTATAAAAATCGTAGAAAGTAAAGCTCCAGAAAAAGAGTTCGTATATCTTTTTTTTCTTTTTCGCAGGTGTGAAGACATAGCCTAATATGAAGAAACACAAACCAGAACAAAAGAAGCATTTGGGGAAAAGAAACAAAACTCTATATATGTTTCTTACTTACTGTTTACTTTTTCTCGAACTTAAAAAAACGATTTGTAAGAAAACTGAATTATATATAATATATGCGGTTATAGTTGTTGGCTTGTGTTATATGTATTTGTCTATATATCGTATGTATCGTATATAGATCGTATGATATCAGAAATAAAGTATAATGGATGAAATACATAACTTTCATTTTTTTTAAAATGGAATTCTTGTGTTCAATTTATTAATTCCGTTTTCTGTTGTGATACTTTATTAAAAAATTATATAACTTTTCCATTATCAAAAACGTTTTTACTTCGATTAATTTCTATATTAGATATTTTAATATAATCTTAGTTACTTAATAATATAATATTAATGTAAGAGAATGGGCATTAAATTATATATACGAGATATAAAAGAATAAACAAAAAATATACTTATATCTCATAAATGAAACTTTACAACTTTCTGAAATAAAAACTTTTATAACTTGTGTTACTTTTTGCGCCTTGTTTGCATTTTAATGATTTAGGAAAACGAATTATAATACTCAATAAAAATGAATATATATTTAATTGTAATTTTTACTTTGCAATTAAATATTTTTTTTATTTATCGTGTATTAAAAAGGTAATACTTTGCTTTAATTTAGTTATCTTCAAATAAAATTCCTTTTTTTTATTTTGCATAATTTATTCAATTATGGTTAAAACTTTTTAAAAATATATTGCCAAATTAAAATTAATTCTTAAAACAATTGAAAAAAAAACATTTTTTTAAAAACATATCTAATTAAAACTACATCCTCTTAAAGGATTTTATTAAGTGTACCCATATCATTGAAATAATTCGGGGATAAAATAAAAACCCTCATTTAATTATAACTAAAATTCACTGTGCAGTAAATAAATGATTTATCATGCAAGAAAATAATCATTATTTTTCTAAAAACCGATTATGCCGTCTAAAATCAACCTCCAAGCTTTTTGTATTTAGAATTTCCTTTCCTTTTATTTGATAATGTGAAAGAATTTTCAGTCCATTCAATTAAAAGGTTACTTTCTTCTATAAATTGAAAAACATTTTTGATATCATCTTTATAGAATAAAAAATTCAGTATCATTTGGCCACCATTTTCTTACTTTTGTCTGTTTGGAAATGGATGAGAATCGATTGAAAATGGAATCGTTTCTCATTTCTATTTCTGCCAAAGAATTATCTAAAGTAAAGAAAGATGTTTAAAAGAGATAAGATTTCCCATCAGTATCTATTTATAGTATTTAAACAACTTTACTTTCATGTTTTGATTTTGCATACAGAATGAAATGGAAGCGTAAATCGATTTTTTCTGTAAAAGAAATTGAATTTTTCTTTGTTTTATTATTTATATTTCTTTTCCTTTCTTGTTCACATTTAATCAATTTCTCAAATTATTAGTTTGTTGAAAGAGATTTCTTTCAGCAGTCAAGTTACGAATTTTTTAAAAATAAATTTACTTTCTAAAAATAAAATTCATTGGTAATAATAGCTTTCTTTAAGAGGAATTTGAATGGTTCGGATCAAAAGAAATTTGAAATGGAAGAATTTTTCATGAACATTCTTCTGAAATTCCAGCTTAAATATTATATGACCTCTGGATTTCTGTCGACATGTTTAATTTTAAAACCATATTTACCATACTAATGCTTTATTTTTGATAAGTTTCAATTACGATTTAAGTTTCTTTTTTACTTCAAAAACTGAATTTTTTAAAAAAATTTAAATATTTTAATTTGAATTAGAATGAGCTTGTCTCTTTATTTAAGAATTTAAATGGCGGCATTCGTCATTCTCCAGCTAAATCATGTATTAGCAAAAAGATGTTTTGTTTCCGCTGCTTATACAGGGTGTCCCAAAAAAATGTATACACATTTTAGCAGCTGATAACTAAGTTATTTCTTCTTTCTTTACAAACTGAACCCATTGAACCGAGTGATGGCAGACAGACTTGAATTTGAAGAAAGGAAATTTATTCTAAAATGCTACTGGAAGTATGAAAATGCAGTAGAAATGCAAAGACAATTTAAGAGGGAGTTTAACAAAGAACCACCTACACGAGTTACCATCACTCGAATTAGAAATAAGTTTGAAGCTGATGGAACTGTTCAGGACGTCCATAAACCTGCAACAGTTGTTCAATTGAGGGCAACCATTGAACATGAATGTACGAATATCCCAAGGGAATTGTTCCATCATGTGTGCTATTCCATCGCTTCGCGTTGTCAGCAGTGTCTGGAGCAGAACGGACATCAGTTTCAGAACATGCGATAACAAGACAATAGAATGATATTTGTAGAATCTTTTACATGATGAAAATTATTCGAATTATAATAAACCCCAAATTTACAATTATTTAAAGTGTGTATACATTTTTTTTTGGACACCCTGTATATCCATAAAAAAAATTTCAATTTTTTAAAATATAATTCAAAGTTTAAAAATAATAATTATTTATGAATATGATTTTGCATTAAACTTTTTATACCGCATTGAGAGTTCGGAAATTTAATAGTAGCAATTATATATTTATCGATGATAAATTATTATTTCTGGATCGAATATATTCACCACTGTTTAAAACAACTCTTTTCTAGCATTGACAATAATCACTTGACGCTCAGTGCCAGATTCGTTTCTCTTTTTCAAAACTTCCCGAAATATTGTTTTTGTTTATGCAGCGTGAGGTGCCTTTTTACGATGCGAAGAAATCGTTTATTCGTCGTATTTATGCTATATGGCAGGAATCGTGGGATCAGCAAAACAGTAACAAATTACATTTTATCAGACCCACAATCACATCATGGGCTGCTCTTCCAGTGCGTGAGCTCGAAGTCAAATCAACTAGACTCCGCATTGGTCACACTCGTTTAACACACAGACATCTTTTATTAGGCGATAGAGCTCCTTTTTGCTCCAAATGCCAAACGATTTTAACGGTTCTTCGCCTTTTAATTGAATGCCCTAATTTTAATCATCATCGTTTACAATTTTTTAATGTTTCAACAGTGGACATGCAAATGCTTGTGGGGGAACGTCCTCACAAAAATCTTTTTAAATTTTTAAAAGCAATTGGTATATATCATCTAATTTAATGTTTTATCTTGCTGCCAGTTTTTAATCTCGTTTCTATTTATAAAAGACATTGTCAAGTAATTTTTAATCAGACTTTAATTTTACAGATTTTTACATAAAGACAAGCGTTTTCTATTCTAACCATATGTCTGGCGCAGTATAGTCAGCAATGGCTATTGCGCCTATAAATCCCACAATCCACAATCCCGAAATATTGTTGATTCATTGTACAAAAGAATTTCTTAATCAGAAAGCTTTAAATTAATAAATTATTTCATTTATTTTTCTTCAAGATTCAGAGTAAATGCAAAAACATACAGTCTTGATGATCCAAAAAAAAAAGTTACACATCCTGCCAGATCACAATTAGAAATATAATTTTATATTATTACTTGAGAAGAGGGATTCGTCAAAATGAAGCAAATAATTTAATTAAAATTTATTTATTTATCAATATAGCAAAAGAATTTTGTATCATCTGGCTGAATTATAAAACACTGAAAATTTGAAAAAAAAAATATTCTTGTTTTCATTACATATCTACATAAATTAATTATTAGAAAATATTTTATTTCTTTTCTAAATTGCAATTCTATCTATATATCTCAAATATTATTTAAAATTACAAAGAAAATAATTTAGTATACTTATAATTGGGGATTAAAATGCTCTGCTTTGTATTAAGAAGATTGACAATTCAACAGTACCAATTCAATAATTACTTTACTTCTGATTCAATATCGATATTAATTTGAAACGTTTGTAGTATTTCGGCATAGTTCCCAACAAGGTAGATAACACAGAATGACTGAAGTAATAAAAATTCCCCTGATGGATCTGATAGGTCACTCTACCTCTTTCAAATATCAAGGAACATTTTGATAACAACAAATCCTGGCTTGTTTGCTCTCTGGTACTCGAGCTCTATGTTTGCTAAGCAAAAGAATGCTTCACCCGAATCCTCGACAGAATTCTAAATTGATAATGCAACATCCACATTGTTGAAAACAAGTTGTAGTCATACTGTAAACTCTCTAAAGCAGAACACTGGCTCTTCCGAACCAAATTCTAAATAAATAATCCAGTTTCCACATTGTTAAAAAAAATTGTACAAAACGTCAGCTTCTACATGGAGTGAATATAAACAAACTCGTGCAACTGATGTTTAGACTGTAATTACAAAATAGACACTACTGAATTTCCAGCCATTGCAAATGATTTTTTAACCTCCAATGGATTATGAAAAATAGGTAAGAGAAGAGAAGGAAAAGATTATATTAATAAAAGTTATGAACAAACATGGGGGTCCTTTATCTGAATATTCATTGCCATGAAGATTCAGATTTTTGTCATATCGAAGGATCTAGTTCCCAAGTTTCTCTTCGAAGAACGTTTTATCAATGATAAGAGATGTGTCTTGACATTTCTTTGAAGCTCCTCATTAGTCAGAAAGACCTGGTCACCTAGATAGTTCTTCCGATGTAGGTAGAACTACCTAGGTAGTTCTTTATCGGGATGAAAATCCCTTGGCCTAAACCAAGTTCTTGATGAAGAGGAATAGGGATGCGGGTCTGTCGCAAAAGATCTTGTTCAAAAACTGTATAAATGATTTATTAGAAACGAAGAAAGCTGGAATTTTAGGCAACGAATTGGTCTACTTTATGTCAAAATATTGACGTTGAAGGGTTTTGGAATTCCTCCACTTTATTCTTTCCTTAAAAGAAGACACAAAAAAATTCCCAAACTAATGATGAGCTTCAAAACACGTTTTGGTCTATCTTATATCATCGGTGACAATATTTTTCGAAAAAGGAATCAGATACCAGTGTTCTTTTTACATGATAAATGTCTGAATCGTTATTGTAATTATGTCGGAAAGTAACTGTGTTTGCACATAATTTTTGAAAATTCAATTATATGGTCATTAATTATGTATTGCCACATTTTTATACTCTATTGAAATATGAGATAAAACTTCTCTCAAATATTTTTTTTTTATTTTGAAATTATTCGTAGATTAATCTATCTACAAATTTACGATGTATTTTAAATATGCAACGCTAAAAATATCAGTACTAATGGGCTTAGTTTGGAAACTCAGCTGCAATATTTAAAGAATTCTTTTCAATTAAATCAGGAAATTATATGTAGAGAAAAAAACTTTTATCATTAAATATAACAAAAAAATGTTTCATTTCGAAAGCCATAAACATTCAATAATAGTTGCATATCCTGATACATTATTAGATCAAATATTTACATTCAAAGAGTTGGAAAAAACAACGTTTGCTTTCTTGAAAATGTAATTACATTTCCAAAAAAAATTCATTTTCGTAAAAATTTTTTTAAAAAAACCTTTAAATTAAATCTTATTTGTAACATTGCCGTCGACATGAAATTTAATATTTAAATTTTGCCATTCGAAAGTGTGGGATTAATCATGAATATATATTCATTCCCAGCATAAGATTTAATCTCGTTTCGAAATGAAAAAAAAATTAGCGACAAAAGAGTTTCTTTGAGAAAATAGGAAAAGAATACATTGAGCATAAATGTATAGTAAATATAGCATAAAAGAGATATTCTCATATGTGAACTTTTTTTAATAATTCAATTCGTTATTTTTGTTTATTTCATGATAAAGTAAAAGAGATTTAAAAATAATTTTATTTACTAAAATTGTGGTAATTTTTTCATATATATATAATAATTGTGATTATAAGAATCGATGGTGGTTCTTTCCTTTGTTGTACCTTTAATTACACTCTAGTTTGATAAATTTATGTTTGCGAAGATAGAATTTTGTAACAGATCTTTCATTTATTTCCTAGTACACTATGTTTCTAAAATTTTGAATAGTTGCTTATTTTTAATGACTATATATTATTTCAATATTTTTGCAACTAAATTAGAAATTATTCTGTTGGTTTAGTTAAATTTTTGTTCCAAACGTGTGGTGCCACCTGGCAGTGAATATTAGGAATCTTTAACAATAAGGTAATATAAATAAAAGTTAGTTTAAAAAATAATATAAAGATACTTTTTTATTCTTAAATATACTAATATATATATACATATTTTTAAACAAAATTCAATTAATCATTTTGAACTGATTAATAAAAACAAGATGGAAATATGGCAAAAATGTAATAAAACATTGATATCATGTATCATGTCATGAAACATTGATATAAATGAAAGGAAAAAACTTAACTTTCATTTAAAAGAGCACAAATTATTACGGTGTAAAGTGAATTTTAGTTTGAACTTATTTTCACCATGAAATTTTTATCATGTTGAATATATGCATCTGATTATTTTCTAACTCAGTAATAAAATGAAATTCATATATCAACTAAGAGCAACAAACTGACGTTTCTCTTAAATACTTATATACTCATACTTTTTACTAGCTTTATGTTGGTAAAAATGAAATTTTGTAATTTTTAGTCATTTCTAAATTATTTAAAATGTTGAAATATTATCTGTTTCCATGATGACAATAAAATATAGTTTTTAATATTTTTGTAACTTAATGCAGAATTGATCCAAAAAGTATTTCTAGAGTTTGATTGCTACATTCCCTTATTGCATTATATTATCTAATGCTTCTTAACTTAAATATTTAGCATCCAGAAGTATTATAAATTTCTAAACTTGTACAAGCGAGCATTTTCTGAGTTTGTAGAGTGGTCTTCTCGAAACGTTCTGGAATATTCCTCCCACTCGTGTTATTCCCCTTTCTTCTCATAAAATTGTGGATCTTGCGTAAGGCCACAAATTTATTCCATTACATTGGCGAAAAATAGTTACAAATGCAAATAGTTACAATGATGTAACTTCCATTCTTATTAAATCTATGCATTTTTGATGACTTTTTTGCCGATCGTGACAACTGATTGGAATCAAACTTTGACAAAATACCACAGTAGCATTTACAAGAGAGCATACTGAATTTCATTGAGTGTCATTGATTGATTTTCATTGGCTCGAGTCATTCCGTTTATGAGTTATTGCATTCGCACGTATGAGAAAGCGCAGACAGACAGACAGCCCACCATTTGAAGAATTAGATAAAAATTTGATAAATATCTATATGTTAAACGTTAAGCTTGTGTACAAGATTTTACTAACCTATTCTTGGCGTTTCGGAGGTAGTCAAATCACGTATACTCGAATGGATAGACTTCCTGTGAAAGGATTTCGTTCAAAATTTGATAGAAATTTACACATTTGTTCGTAATTCCATACACCAAATTCCATCTGTCTATTTTAAAACGTTTTTTGTGCTATTGAGTTCTTAGACAAACTTGATCCCAAAAATGCACTTTTCAAACTCAGGAAGATATGAAAATTGGAGATTCGTCAAAGTGACGAGCTTGGTTTTTTTTAATGATTATATTTTTTCTTTGTATACTTGAGTATATATACTTTGTATACAGAAAATAAAAAGGGAAGTAGGAAAGATGTCATGAGGGAAATCTTAAAGTGTTTTCAAGAATTGCTTACAAATACAGGAAATCTGTTTATTGTTTCGGAGGTTTATCCATTTGAAAAATCTCTATTCGGCTTCTGCACAACTGAAAAATCGGCATTTGGCTTCTGCACAGCTGAAAAATCGGCATTCGGCTTCTGCACAGTTCTAAGCGAAAAGTAAATCCGATCCAAAGTTGTTATAGGATGAGAACAACTTTGCTGCAGTTACATATAGAGGTTATTTACTTTTTAAAAAACTTTTTTTAAAACCGGTTATAAAAGATTTTGTTATAAAACCCAACATTCAAGAATAATTATTTGTAGTTATTATTTTTGACAGCCCAACTATAGCGATTATAGTATCATAAAGCAATGGATTTTTTTCAATTTCTACCGCTTTTGAGATGTGTTAACACTTCCTGAAAGAATGGAGAATCGGACAAATTCCAACATTGTGAGCAAAACAGCTTTATTATTTTGCAACATTCTTTACACTACTAGCTGACCCTGCAAACGTTGTTCTGCCATATAAATTAGTTCTAGTGAATATTTTGGTTGTTAATTAAAAAATATCGAATGTATTGTAAGTCTGTGGGGAATGGGATCTATGAGAGAAAGAGGAATGGAGCGCTGTAGACAATGATCGCCAATAAAAACAAAAAAACACCAACCCTTCATTTTCTCAATACAATGTATTTCGTTAACGTAACGAACATATACACTGTTTGATCCCTTAAAAGTTAAACGTAAAGTGAAAAAAGTAATTTATTTTTTATCCTAAAGTATAAAAATGAAACAAAAATCAATATTCATTTCGAAGAGCAATTGAGCGTACAATATTTCTTGTCAGTCCATCTTTAGCCAACACAATAAGCTCGATGGTTTGCCCACGCGAGAGCATACCACGTATAATTGTCCGTGTGAAAAACATGGTGTGCCCAAATCTAAGCCGCAAATAGACATCGTTTGGTTCTGCGACTTATTGATTGTCATTGCGAATGACAATCTAATAGGAAATTGAACGCGTTTGAATTCAACTGGCACGCCTGTGAGAATCATTGGAATTCGTGGCAGCAAAACATTTTCGGCTTGGAATTTGCCATTCAAAATTCTGGCTTCGATAACGTTTTCCATCAAAAATTTAATGACCAATCGCGTGCTGTTGCACAGCCATGGTGAACTTCAAATTCCGAAATAAAATAACCGGAGATCCAACTTTCAGTCGAAGAACGTGTGAAGACATGCTCGGCAAATCCAGTGCAAAAACTCTGTTGGATAATTTACAACTTCGTTAGCATCGCAAACTGTATGATACCAAGTCACCTGGTAACGACTGCTTTATCTTGAAGTTTAAATCGTCGACGTCCACATTTTTTGGAATTATCCAAAAATGGCTCTTTCTGCCTGCCACGCATGATTTATGTATTGTGTGCGTACATCGGGAAATATGCGGTCAATGAGAGCATTTTACGAATCAACGATAGTGCAGAAATGAGTGGGCAATTTTATGTATCCAGTATTTTTTATAGACAGCAACTTTTCCATCGCCGATATCTAACAATTGGTCCGAGAATGTATCAGCAGATGGATCTTGCAGCATTTGGACGCGCATGTTTATTTTTAGCTGGACTTTCTCAACATTACAGTGGCGATGATTTCATGCAAGCGTTGATCTCATCAACGTACGTTGAACGTAGAATGACGGGATAGGGACACCCTAATTACCTAGCGTTATGAAGTATACTTTACGACCTATTCTCATACCTACCAAATACACATAAAAAATTTCATAAAAATCGGTCGATCCGTTTCGGAAGAATACGAACACAAACACCGTGACACGAGATTTTTATATATTAGATTTCAATTTAGAAATCGATTGCATGTGTGTGCTATAAATAGATACGTGGCAGAATTTGTTAGTATTCCCTTTTTCAAAAGTAGTGAAATTTGCTGGTATGTAGTCGTTATAAAATTTATTGTACAAGGTTTTTTATAAAATATAAAATATCCATGAAATATAGTACCTATTTATAGAAATTATTGTAAAAGATTTTATCGCATTTGAAATTGCTTTTCCTGTTATCGGAATCAGTAATCCTGCCGACAGCTCCGATCGTCACGATGTTGGAGGACCGCATAACGCTCTGACGGAGGATGCTATACTGAGGAGAGGAAAACAGTGCCCGAAGTAAGAACACGCGTTCTAGCCAAAGATCTGAATTCCACTAGAAGTACTGTGCACAGGTTCTTAAGTCAGAGATGCTATACCCATTTTGGTACACAACCGTGCAAGGTCCAAAACCATATGACTTTCAGAAACACGTGGACTTTTGTGAATGGCTGTTGCAGCAACATAATACAGACAATGGTTTAATTGCTCGTATCTTGTGAAATGATGAATCATGTTTCACTTGTGATGGGGTATTAAACCACAACAATCGTTATATGTGGTCCTAGTTCAATCATCATGCATTCCGCCCGCAGAAACAACAGGAATGCTGGTCTGTAAATATTTGGACCGGCCTACTCGAGGGTCATCTGCTTGAATCATATCTGTTGCCTGCACGGCTCTCAGAACATTCCTACTTGATATTTTTCGTGCTGTTTACTCGATTTTCTTAATCCCTTATAGGTAATACAAGGCCTTTGGTTCTAAAATGAAGGGGCCTCGGTGCATTTCTGTTCTCCTGTAAATGATTGGATGGATATGGAATACCTCGCCACTGGATTGGACTTGGAGATGCGTTCTGTGACCACCACAATCACCGGATCTGACATCTTTGTGTTTTATCCAAATGCACCATCTCAAGGAATTGGTGCATAGAGCCAGCCATAAGGACTACACAAACAGATTTAATTGCTCATCTGCATGCTGCTTGTACTTCGATGGACATCACACTGCTGCAATGTGCAGACATCCATTCTATTGCGAACTCAAGCCTGCCTCGATACGCTCGGCAGACACTTTGAACATCTACCTTTGTAATTTGCAAATAGTGCTGTCGATGTTTCAAACAAATGGCTTTTTCGTTGCACCGCATGATACGTCATATTTTTCTTTCCTTATTTTTCTAAAAAAACGAAGTATCGTACAGGTACAATTCTTTGAGAAATTTTATGTACTCTCAACGAGGAATCTGGCTGTGCAGAATTAGGAAGATATTTATCGGACACCCTGTATTTATACCAATGCATTTCTGTGTGCGCTTTTAAAAGATTAAAAACCTAAATTACGATACTGAAATTTCTAATAGTATAATAATTAATTAATGCTGGAATTTACTAGCAATTAATTGGTACGTGTTCTAGGTTGCAGAGTAGTTGCACATTTTGATTTAATCTGGAAACTGTTCTATGGGAATATTGGAACCTTCAGGTTGTACTGTAAATACGATGTCATCAAGATCTTTTTGAACTTTTTGAGCTGTTATTTTCTTTCCCAATTTCTTTTATTGGCCAGCATACGTTCCAGTGATTGACTTCATTAATAATTACGGGTAGCTATACATGCATTTATGAGTTCTTAAATTATATCATTTATTTTAAATTAAAAACCGTTATAGAGTATTTTTGTCGAAGGTAACAAAAGCTACATCAATGAAAATAAATTTTTGAAGAAAGAAACTTTATCCGTCCATATGTTGTTGTTGTTTTTTTCACTAAAAAGACAAAATCCCAAAAAATAAAGAAAATTTCACCATGAGAGAGATATTTTGATTTAAGTATTCTTGTCCTTTTTATGATCAAGAAAGAAACTGCTTTTTATTGCGGAAGATTAAGTCCTGGGAAAATCACCATTTGGCGCTCTTGCGATTCTAGCTCGAAGTAAATCCGATTTGTGAAGCATTGCTTTATTTAAAGCTTAAGGAATGTCTGGCGCTTTTCTGATTTTATACACTTACTTGTTTTAACTTTATTCTTTGTGCTCTTTCCAACTGTTGTAGGATTAAGAAACCTCGGAACAAAGCCTATATTTATGTTTCCAGAAAGTTCAAAAACGCAGTAAGCATGGAAGATTAATGGATGCAAAACTACTGATTAAATGATTTTTCTATGTTTTTGTTCAGTGATGAAAACTGCTTTTTGAAGATTTGGGAAAGAATTTATGGACATGTTATGATAATTTTAACTATTTGGGGCTATTTTGAAATGCGATATTTTTGTTACGTTAAACTAGAAATAAATACAATTAATAATAAAACTGGGAATGGACAAACATATTTTTTTTATTCTTCCCATCCGATATTTGGTTTTTTAACTTAAACCGTAAATAACAGAAAAAATAAGGGATTTTTTTATATGTAGAGGTTTTGAAAGAAAAAAAAATCAAAATAGTTTTGCATTGTTTTATTTTTTTTTTTTGTGGAAGATATCGAATAAATTCCGGGGAGGGGGGGGGTCACGTACTTGTTGCATGGTGAATTCTGATTCATTTCAAAAGACAATTTTCTTTTTATTTCACTGTGTGAGTAGAAAGAAAAGATTACTTTTAATGCTCGAACTCCATAAATTTTATAATAATTTTGCAATTTTTAAATATGGCTTATCTTTCAGAGCATTTTGAACAATAATACACATGAAACATTTAAAATTTATATGCAGAATATAGAATAAGAACGTCAAAATTATTCGCTAATATTAAGGACATTAATTATACTGCATTAACACAATATATAAATAACAACAGATGAACATAGGACGCTAAGAAACTTAAATGAAATTTTCAAAACTAATTTAAATATAAATGAATACTGTATTTCAAAATTTAAACGCCATGATAAAGTATCTTCGTTTTACTAAATTACAACATAATTTTGGATTTTTTTAAATATGACTTTTTTTTTTTTTTTGGAAAATTTTCAATATCAGAATTTCAGATGTTAGGCAATTTTGAATCAACGGGTCTTTTCTTAATATTACCCTCAAATATCTAATATATCCCACTAGTCTAATAAAGTACAAAGAAATATTTTTGTGAAAAATTTCCAACATGACTATTCAAAATTACTAGTTAATAATAGATAACTGTTATTATTTTTTAAAAATAACAATTCAATTTCAACAAGTGCTATTTATATAATGCCACTACTATTCTTTCAGTCTAATAAGAAACTGAAGGTTATAATTTATTACCTTTTCATATTCATATCAATTATTATTCTAATTATGCATTCTTCCTAAAAACAATTTGTTGATGGAAATCTTTCAGAATGTTTCCAATGAAATGCTATTCACCAGATTTACTTGCCTTTTTTAAAAAAGTCAAGTTGTTGTTGTTGTTGCGTGACTATTTTTAAGCCAATTTTTTTCGCAGTATCTTCTGAGGGTAAAGACCCCTGAGCACCCGAGGGCAGAAGTCTGATATCTAGCTCAAATGAAGATGGCACACACAAACTTATGCGTCACAACCCATTTTACGGGATGGACATCATTTAATAATTTCATTCACTCATCCACAGATCGAAATTTAGATTTGAATCAGAGAACGATCACCTCTGAACCAGTACCCCCAGTGGCATTAGTCTCAACATGGAGGACTTTGTGACCACGACATATTTATACGTGAGCCAGCCGCCACACATACGGAGAGTATTCGGCCTGCGAGGTTCGAACTGAATCCGGTAAATAGCATAACTACCTTTGTTTGCTAATTATGCTATTTACCAGATTTACATGTCAGAATTCACCAGAAAAAATTTGCAATGTTTTTTGGAGAAAGTCAAAATATTTTTTTTCACTATGTTAAAAAAAAATCGTAATTTACAATTTTTAACCAACTTTTTTTATTATAACTTTGGGAAATTAAATGCTATGATCATTGCCGAATTTAACTTTTACTAAACTATCATTATTATTATATATTTGGAAAATAATATCTGGTTGCTGAAAGTTAAGAAAGAAAAACGATATTTTCATAAGGTATATTCAATCGAAGCTATTTCTTGGTAATAAGCTTATAGAAAAGATCCCTTCATTATTAAAGATTTTTCAAGCAAAAAAGGAAGCATCAAATGTGAATAGATCTGAACTTCAGAACGCAATCAATAAATAACTTCTCATGTGTTCAAACAAACAGCATTTTTCAGATGTTTACATACTTGGGAATTTTCATATTAAAAAATCTCATTCCTTATATTTAATTATCTGAGAGGATGTTCATTCCACTTGATAGATTCACATATTAGTTTTATCTGATTATTGAAATATATAGACTGATTTATTCTGTATTATTCGAGGAATAAAGAAATTCAATTTCCATCTTACCGTCCGATTTCCTTACTTGTTTTCTTGCCATTGGAAAAAATAGTCAGGTAATAAAATGTATATCGTTTCGTATCTTACGCCTTCAAGTTGAAAAATTATTTTTTTAAAAATCAGCGAAAGTTATCTTCCCAAAAGTTTCTCGCATACTTTCTAATAAATGTACTTATATACTGGGTGATTCAAAAGTCCGTTAACATTTGAAAATTCAATAATTCGCTCAATAATGAAATCAGAGAGGTAAAAATGGACACAGATACTTGAAATGGCATGGGATTTTTTTTAAACAAAAAAAAAATAGTCCAAAAAATGGGACTATTTGTCTAACGTTTTGTGGACCGATGATGCCCATTTCACATTCCGAGGGTCTGTTAACTTCCACAACTGCAAAATTCGAGCTGCCGAAATTCCTAGAATTTTCGTGGAAACGTCGTTGCAAGATGTTGCTTGTGAGATTACTTGACAAATTCAATTACTAGATTCAAATTCAAATTACTTGATTCAAAAGTCCGTTAACATTTCAAAATCCAATAATTCACTGAATAATGTAGTCAGAGAGGTAAAAATTGGCATAGATACTTGAAATGACATGGGAGTTTTTTGAAACAAAAAAAAATAGTCCAAAAAATGGGACTATTTGTCTAACGTTTTGTGGACCGATGATGCCCATTTCACATTCCGAGGGTCTGTTAACTTCCACAACTGCAAAATTCGAGCTGCCGAAATTCCTAGAATCTTCGTGGAAACGTCGTTGCAAGATGTTGCTTGTGAGATTACTTGACAAATTCAATTACTAGATTCAAATTCAAATTACTTGATTCAAAAGTCCGTTAACATTTCAAAATCCAATAATTCACTGAATAATGTAGTCAGAGAGGTAAAAATTGGCATAGATACTTGAAATGACATGGGAGTTTTTTGAAACAAAAAAAATAGTCCAAAAAATGGGACTATTTGTCTAACGTTTTGTGGACCGATGATGCCCATTTCACATTCCGAGGGTCTGTTAACTTCCACAACTGCAAAATTCGAGCTGCCGAAATTCCTAGAATTTTCGTGGAAACGTCGTTGCAAGATGTTGCTTGTGAGATTACTTGACAAATTCAATTACTAGATTCAAATTCAAATTACTTGATTCAAAAGTCCGTTAACATTTCAAAATCCAATAATTCACTGAATAATGTAGTCAGAGAGGTAAAAATTGGCATAGATACTTGAAATGACATGGGAGTTTTTTGAAACAAAAAAAAAATAGTCCAAAAAATGGGACTATTTGTCTAACGTTTTGTGGACCGATGATGCCCATTTCACATTCCGAGGGTCTGTTAACTTCCACAACTGCAAAATTCGAGCTGCCGAAATTCCTAGAATCTTCGTGGAAACCTTGTTGCATGATGTTGCTTGTGAGATTACTTGACATCGGAAGTCTACTGCGATCGTCCGACCTCATTAGGAATGCTAAAAGTTAACATCCGATGACATTCTCACATCACACTTACAGATATACTATATAATGTTGTTCATAACATTGCTTCTCGATTACAGGTATTGTCATTATCATTGGCAATGAACGCTTTAATATGGTAGAATAAATAAAATAAATATTTTGGACGCCTTATTTCTATTCGGTTGAAACCAAAATTTGACACATAATTACAATTGCAATCATTTAATATACCAACATTTATATATTTAATCTTTGGGTTTTTGAATTATCTTGTTTACATGCTTATGAATATACAGATCAGTAGAGGGTCAACCCCTTGATAGGTTTGATATTCTAATTATTTTTAAATGTGATACAAACTTGCCTTTTAAGATGTTAAATCTGTGCGCCAAATTTTATCTATCTAGCTGTCTTTGTTTTGTAACTGCCATGTTAACTTTTATTCGAACAGAAAGAATTCTTCTGAATGGATTTTCTAAATTTGATAGAAATCTAAAATTTTGATATAAAGCGATATATTGCATTTCGTTCTTTCAGCTTTTTTGAAAAGTGTTTTTGAGTTGTGTTCACAAACAAACAGATGGACAGACATAATTTCAAAACTTCGTTTTTCTGACTCAAGGAGATACGTGAAAACTCGAGCTCGAATTTTGTGACGATTGCAATAATGTATCTTTGCATACTTCGCGTACCAATGAAATAAGAATTTTTCGTCGATAATTCTTTTTATAATATTGAAATAATTTTATTTTTATGTTTTATCGAAAAATGAAATAAATTAGAAAAGAACATTGCGCTTTTGGAAAATGCAATTTATTTATTAATATGACAATGTGATTTGTTCTCTTATTTCTTTTCATTTTTGTATTAAATCTTCATATAGGTTTCTTCTATTTTCTTGTGAGAGTAAGATATATAAATTGGTTTTTCAATTATAAATTTAAATATTTTTTTTCAAATGATTTCATTTCTAATCTAAAATATACAATTTATGAAATATTCGATAAAAGAGTTTTACTGTTTTAAAAACAAAATTAGAAAAGAGTTTTTAACAATATTTGTTGGAAATTCAAACATAAATTGATACGTTTCCTTTTGTTGAAATATTTGTTTTAATAACTATATTTCTTTCACATGTTTATTTGTTTTCACTGTGAATATTCATAACAATTAATTTGTTACATTCCAAAAATTCCCTCTTTAATCTTTGAAAATACAGATCTTATAGTGTTGTGTTATAGGCTAACTTAAATTAAACAGAAAAATATCTAAATTTAATTCAATCGAATTTATGGGCCTTTAAATTGTAAAATATTATAGACCTTCAATTCAATTAATAAAAGATTTGTGCAGAGAAAAGATTAATTGTATGTTGCAAAAGTGCTTACAATTACAGACAACATATTTACAAACTCTTGCTTCTAGAAAACTCATTTTAAAAATTTCCGAGTTGTCAAGGCATCAACTGTTGAAATATGCTGAAGTGTTTGGTTTTATTTAAAAATTTGTAACAAATCTATGTTTTTATTTAAATATATATGTGTAGTTAAGAGAAATTTTGAGTAATAAATCTGTATAATTAGAACAAAATAATGTTTGTCCTGTATATTACTATAAATGTTGATCCTCGTCATCTAACCGCGGTTCAAAAGTACGAGGTCCGGACCAAAATAGCCTTAGTATTGCTTTACAATGGGACGTTAATATAACTAAACTAAATTAAACAAAAGAAGGCTGGTTATAAGAAGGGACTGTAAAATTGATCCACTGATGAGACTGATGCTTGAATCCTCTACAACAATTATGTCGAAAAGTAATCATGCTTGTGCATACATTTTCATTATGAATTGATTTTATTCCGTATACTTGCCTTTCTTATTGCTTTTTAAATCCTGGGAATAAAACTTCCCATTAACTATTAAAAATTATTATTCTTTATTTCAAAAAGTAATAAAAAATAGTTTCTATTGAATTTTATTTTAAAACAAATCGTTTGTTACAGTAATCCAATTGTTCGCTTCAATACAAATAAAACAAAGTGAGAAATGATGCATTTCATTTATATTTATAACCTTATTTTTTTTAATGTTTCATATTCAAAGATTCTGAAAGGAAGCATTTAAACACACATTTTAGACATAAACTAAAATTCATTTCTCATTCTTTGAAAATGATGCTTGGAGAAAACTAAAGATGCATCCTGTAAAACAAAAGAAATGAATTCTCACATGATTTAAAGAAATGTAACCGTTTGAAGGCATTCAATGAGAAAATGCTCTTCTTCTTTACACCATACTTTAAGAGAAACATGAAAAATGGACTGTCAAGAAAATACTTTTGCAACTGCGTAATACATCATCCTTAACGGATCCGGATAGAGTGAAGTCATTATATGAAGTTACATAATCATACGTGTCATGTAAAAAGCTTTCCAGTAATAGTTTTTTTTCCTCTATCGCTAGCATCAGTGCGAAAAATAATGCCTTTTTTTTGCTTTAACGAGACTCGAAAGATGTTTTGTGCTCGATTTACCTCGGTAGGTTACATGGATTTGTCAATGCTTGCGAGAAATGTACGATATCAGCCTTGTGAATATACGAGATTCAAAGCAAATTTCATTTTTTTATATGTACCATTTCATTTATTTGTAATAATAATAATACAATCCATAGCATCCCTTTTACATCAAGAATAAATCGGCGGTAATTTTTTACAGAAAAAGAGTCGTGGAAATGAAGGAAAACGCAAAACTTGCATATTCTTTTCATGATATGAAATCAAGTCGAAAAGACCTGTTTTTGAGAAGAAATCGAACATAATGTGCTTTCCAGAGTTGTAATGGACACACTTATCTTGATGTAAGAACAAATCAAATGAAATATACTCCATGAAACACTCTCATTGACTCCTTAATAAATGTACATATATATTATTAAATTCACTCCGTTGCTTAACAATACTTACGAAAGATCTTATCGCCGTGAGATATTTAGCAGTTTTTCTCGTTGAATAATTGCTTTAAGTGCATTTATTATACAAGCAAGAGAAAAACAAATGTGTTTAACGGACGTTATTTCCCATCCGATTGAAATCAAAATCTGACAAACAACTGCACACAATTACATATCCTATTTCGTATATTTAGGTCACATATTCATATATTTAAGGGAAACAGATGAGAAATGGACATTGTTTGTAAAAGTACTTCTTCTTCTTGTGTACAGCCAACCACCCCGCCACCACTGAACGTAGCAGTATCAACAGTATTTGTTTTGTAAAAGAACTGGATGATAGAAGATCAAACCCTTGATGGATTTGATTTCGAATTTGAAAAGTATTTACACTTTAGATGTTAAATTTCAAATTTAATTCTTATCATTTCGTACTTTCCATTCTAACATATATTTGGAGAGCTTTGTGGGAAATTTTTTTCTGAATAGATTTCGTTCCAAATTTGATATATTTAGGGCAAAAATAAACAAAAAAAATAAATTTCTTCCGTCTTTCTCAAAGCTATTTTGCTCACAGACAGAGAGACATAATTCCAAAAAATATGTTTTCCAGAATCAACGAGTTCCAAATCCTTAACAATTACAATACTCTTTCTTCGTACATTTCTTATACGTGAAAGTAAAAGGTGAAGATATGAGAAATTCTTTTTCTTCCCAGAAGCGGCTGGAATAGTGCGAGGAAACAATTGTTGAACCCTTTCGGCATTCATGTCGTTCAGTGGAATTATACAAAAAACGATTGTTTACTGCAAATACTGCATTTTGCGAACAGCAAGCACTGTGGTTAGAATTCTTCACGAAATGTGTGGTTGCATGTTGCATATAATTCAGTTTTGCAACCAAACGATTGGCAAAAAAGTGCAAAATTCGTATACCTTGACCAGATAAAAGATTTGTGCAGAGAAAAGATTCCTTGTATGTTGCAAAAGTACTTACATTTCTTGCTACAGACAACATATTTACGAACTCTTGCTACTAGAAAACTCCTTTTGAAAATTTCCGAGTTGCCAAAGCATCAACTGTTGAAATATGCTGAAAGGTTTGGTTTTATTTAAAAAAATTTAATAAATTTATGTTTTTATTTAAATATATATGCGTATTTAAGAGAAATTTTGAGTAATAAATCTGTATAATTAGAACAAAACAATGTTTGTCCTGTATATTACTATAAATGGTGAATATTTCATTGGCTTCTTGGAAATGTTTCGTATTTTTCTGGATATTAGGATCTACAGTATAAGTTAGATTTTTACAATTTAATAAGAATTTTACTAGAAAGTTTTGAAATATATTTATTTATTACAAATTGATCTAAAACTTTATGGACATGAACAACCTCTTTGGTTAGATTTATTTTGCTAAATAACAATAATAAAAAGTGGTAATCAATTAAATTGAGTGGAGGTAAAAGTTCCACTTCTATAAAATAGTTAAAATAGTAATTTATAATACAATATGAAATTCTAAACCCTATACTTAAAGGCGGACCCTTATGTATCTAAAGAAATCTTTTCAGATGCAGAATACCAACTTACGAGTAAGTATTATAATTCAGTTACAAAAAAAAAATGAATTTTTTCTAATGATCCTAAAGTAATTTTAACACACTTCTAAAATAATTGGAAAAAGAATGGTAGAGAAGCTATATCTTTTGAAAGATTTTCTTTCACTATAGGATTCCATATTTTTAAGGAAGACAAACTAAATGTAGCTTTCATTCCATTAAATAATTCATGAGTGCTTTATTTAATAATTTAAAATATAAGCAGAAATGAAACGCTTTTGAAAGAAAATTCAGTGCTCTAGAAATTTATTTTTTTCAATTTTTATCGATTTTTGAGAGCTTTCAAAATATTAAAATGGAAGGAAAGCAGACAAAACTGATATATTTTTTTTTACTCTGTTTGCTTTTTTTTCTAATTTTATCAATGTATTAAATTACTACTCATGAATATGAAACTACTACTTAAAGAAAGAACAGTGCTTTAATATACTGTCGATCGCTAATGTGGAATTGAAAAAAAATACAAAGGCGTTACTAACTTCTTTGTCAAACGATCTGAGAAATTATTTTAACAAGGAATTTCAAAAACATTCAATTAGTATCACTCATCGCAAATGATTAAAAACGTAACTACAGTTACAACCATAGTTAACACAATAGTCAAATCAGGACTCATTTTTTTCAAAGCCAAAGGTTCTCTGTGGATCATGCAATGTATGCACTGAGGCGATTTCTGTTTTAAAAGTGCTTGTATATCTTGGATTTTTTCGGATATTGAACGAGCACCATCGGTGCATATTCCGACGCAATTTTTCCATTCTATGTTTGCCTCGTTGATAAAATCATTTAAAATAGCAAATAATGCGAGCGCTGATGTTTTGAGTTCTATTAGTTTGCAGAAAAGTAGTTCTTCTACTACTGACATATTATCAGAAAATCGAACATAGGCAATTGAATGAGCATCTTAATTACTATCTGTTGTTTCGTCAAGCTGTATTGAAAACAATTTGTCACGCAACTTCGAGAAAAGCTGACACTGTACATCTTCAGTTATATCGCCAATTCGACGGGCAACAGTATCATTTGAAAGAGGTATGGACTGCAATTGTTTTGAAAAATTATCTCCAAACATAGTTTCTACAATCTCAATTGCTGCTGGCAAAATAAGCTCTTCATCAATGGTGTGAGGTTTTATACATCTGGCTATTTTATACGAACTTTGTAAGATGCAATTAAAGCTTTTTTTATTCATAGACAATGTTTCCTTAAAAAATAATTTTTGCTTGTTATATGATTTTAATTTTAATTCGAAGAATTCTCTGGGTTTGTTGACGTACTCACTATGAAGCGTTTACGAATGTCATTTAAGTTTATTAGGTTTCATGCTGTCTGCGGCCAACATTTTTGAGCAAATGATACACAGCGGCCTTTCTTCTTCGTTTACTTCGGTACTGGTAAAGCCAAAATTTAAGTATTCTTCAGAATATTTCCTTGATTTTATTTTCGGAACCACGCTCGTCTGTGTACTTGTTGATTCGTGACTATCGTCTAATGCTTGTTTACTTCTGCTTAAAAATTTATTCACGAGTCTGCATAAATCTGCTGCCGTGAATATTTTATATGGTGAATTGCAATTAACACGAAAACTTATATAACATACAAATTCATTATAGAATTGATAGCGATAAAAGGATCGACTCGAATGAGACTGGCTGAAATCGAAACTTGCGTTATCGAATATTTTCCTTCTTCTTATGAGAAAACATTTGCTCCGCGCATGCTCGAGACGGCATCGGTTGTGTGGATTCCCTTCCACAAACATTCCTATTTTTTCACTTTTGTTTTATCATGCTTCTGTTTTATTTCTTTTATTATTCGAAAAAATGTATTCCCAGTTTCTAAATTTAGCTCACCCCGTCTAGGTTAACTTTCATTGACGAATTTTTCTACTTTCATATTCTTTTAACGTTATCTCCCTGTTTGGCTTTCATTTCAAATATAATATTTAAATTTTCTCCGCTTTCATTCACTTCATCTGTTCACCGCCCATTTGTCCAAAATGCAAGATGTGATTTCTCGCAAACGTTGGCTCGCTTTTACTCATGTTTTGGCAGTTAGTTAAAAATAATTTAAAAACAGAATCCAAAATACTCAATATACATTATTGTTGTATACATTTTATTATAAGCGGGGGGCTCGATGAAAATGATAATTGAAAACGGGGCCACGAATACTGAAAGGTTGAGAAACGCTGCTTTAACGGAAACATAGTATCGTTACAAATGTAAAATATGAATTACTTCAATTATTTCATTAAGTAAATTATAAGAACGTGGTTACTCTGCCTTTGGACTCAACAAGAAAATCCTGATTTAAAATTCCTGTCTTGACAAAAGTCAGTATTCTGTATTTCTCCCATATTATATTGTCACTTGTGTAGTAAGCATATAAATGTGAACTTTGAGATATACCTACACTAAATCAGATACTGATTCTAAGAAAGCAGATAGCTAAATTTTTTTTTCTGTCAGAGTATTGGCATGTCTGAGAAATATACCTGTCTGAAAATTGTTTATTTGCCATAAATTTGAGTAAACTCTTTCCAAAAATAATATTTTATTCCTTCAAAACAAACAAATCCCTGTTTTGATAAGAAATGTATACGATACGTCCATATATAATCTTTTTACTCAAGCTGCAATTACGTACGAAAAGCACAAAAACCAAAAACAAACAACAGATTGTTTGAAATACTATTTGTGAAATAGTTTTTTTTAAACTTTTCCAGACATATCGTTTTAAATCCTCTCAATAATAAAGCAAAAGAAAAAAAGTAGATTTTGTTTTTATTCAAATATCAGCGGAAACAAAATCATAAACAAAATGCTAGAAATGCTTCTTCGTCCTTTCTTAGGCTTTTTCTATTTTATACCTCTAAGCAGTAGCCTTTCCGTATGCAAAATATATCAAACAAGACCGAGTTTCGTTGTAAACATTCCTATTTTTCTTTTTCTACAAGGCGAAGAATATCTTTAAAACCATGTCTGATTCCTGTCTCAATCCCAGATGTTCTCTGTATCTTTTTTTTCAGTAAATTTTATTCTTTTTCATCACCCATTTTCAAATAAATGTGAAAGAATACCTCTTTAAATGAGCTAAACAAGACGTGAAATATACCTTAAAAGTTATTTCAAATGGGAACACTGCTGAATTTCTTTAATTTAACTCCATTCAATTTTCAAATAACTTATTCATTTATAAGTAAAATCTTGCTTATATCTTATACTTTTTTGTAAATTTTATTGGTATTGGACTATTGTTAAACGAAAAAACAAAAAAACAATTGCAGTTTAAACATTGAAAATTTATATGCATTTGAAGATAATGATTGTATTTCTATATATTACCATTTTCTTTTAAATTGAAATTTGATGAATGAAATTGAATTTTTATTTAGATTTTATAATGCAGATATCTTTTATGGTTTTGGCAATAGGTTCTATGGTTGTACCATTAGTAAAGCTTTTTTATGGCAAAGTAGAAAGCATTCTTATTTTTAAAGCGATAATCCTTGATAATAAGGAAAGTTTTTGTATATTGTTTAAACATACAAAAGAAAAAAAGGAACAGAAAACATTCCCTTTATGTACTAGAGAAAGATTCAAACTAAGAAAATTTTGATTATCTCGTTTGGATCTTTGCTTTCAAATTAAAAACAAAATTTATAGTATGTAGATATTCTAAATTTATTCAGTCTTGCTTTTCCCTTTTTCAAGTAATTAAAATGATTTTATTAAAAAAAATAGTATACATACATCACATTCAATATTTATTACTAAAAATTAAAATATTTCATTTTAAAATGAGTTTAAATTTCATTTTTGCACCCTATTTTCACATAAACTGAGTGAGTGAATGTGGGGTTCGTTGGCTAAAAATACATTTTTGATTATACTGCACCAAATGTATTTTGTAGTTTTCATACAAACTGAAGAGGATAAAAAGAAAGAAGTGAATATCAGTTATATCTGAAACAGTTGTATCATCCATTTTTTCTACGATATTTACTTGCTAATTGTTTCAAGTTCTTTAATGAAAACTATATTAGCTTTAAAAATGCAGTAATGTAATTTACTCTAAAATATGATTTCCCTGAAAAGTTACCTGATAAAAATTTATGTTCAGAAATTTTCTTATATTTTATCTGTTCTGAAATTTTCTTATCTCGTGTTTTCTTGCATTTTGTGTCTGTTTTATACTTTGCATCATTGTTTCATAATTTTAGGCATACATCATATGAAATATTTATTTACAGATATTTAAATATTTGATTTTAAAAGTGGCCTAAGTTTAATCCTCTTTCTTATATCCTATATTTGCACAAACTGACATTCATGAAAAAAAGAAGCGAGTATAAGTTATATTAAAAAAAAATATTGTATTAGAAACTACCATTACAATAATTACAAACAAAGTACGGCAGTCGTTGTTCAAGTTCTTTAATCAAAGACTTAATAGCACTAAAATTGAAGTATATGAGACACTCGATCTAAAAAAAAAAAAAATAATAATAATAAGTACCACCATAGTTACTCCAAATTTGGGCACAGTAAGATTTTCTTCACTGACAAAAATCAGCCTTTGGTGTTTATCTTATAAATTAGAAACAGCAGCATTGTAAACGGTCGTGGTGGCCTGGTGGTAAGGTCTCGGCTTCAGAGCCGGATGGTTTCAAGTTCGAGACCCGATTCCATTTAAGAACCGTCGTTTAAGAGGGGTCTGGTGTCTTTGGTCCATCCGGGCCAAACGTCCTTCCTCGAGCGTGATATGGAAGCTTGGAGAGGAGGGATCCAGCTCAGGTGTCGTCCTCGTCTTCTAATCGTGGTTCAAAATTACGAAGTCCATCGTAAAATAGCCCTAGCTTTCGTTTAAAACGGGACGTTAATATAACTAAGCTAAATCAGTGTTGCAAAGATATAAGAAGGAATAATTGCAGTACACTACGTTAAAACTAATTATTACTTAAAAAAACTGATTAAAATCTTAACTATCAGATTGCCGTCAGACTTGAGAAATGTATTTATTAGAATCTAAATCGTTTTGCACATATTTGAGTTAAACGTTTTCTCTTGCTTTCATTCTGTGGAACTCACAAAACGAACAAATCCCATTCTGATTGAAAATGTTCGTGATTTCTGGGTATAAAATTTTTACTCGCAGCGAAATCCTCTTTGAAAAGCTTAGACATCAAATCAAATAATGTATATTTCTTGAATCCTATTTTTGAAACAAGGCTGAAAAAACTTTTTCCCAAAACATCGTTTTTAGTTTTCTGAATAATGAAACAAGAAAAATAGAATTCCTCTAAATTTACCATCACCAGATATAAGCAGCATATAAAATGTTTCAAGCACTTTTTCATCGACTCTTGGGATTTGTTAGTTTTCTTAGCACTTAAAAATTACTTCTTTTTATACTGAATATATCCAGGAAAAAAGCGTTTCTGTGGAGAAGTTCCCGATTTTTCTTTCTTTCTATAAGACAAAGAAAATCTTTGATATCAGGTTTAGATCTGATTCTTGAGTGAATCCCTGAGGGTCTTTTTATTTTCTTCGCTGGAATTTATTTTTCCTCTTTTAAATAAATGTGAAATGATGTTTCTTTCTAAATATGACAAACATGACCTGAAAAAACACTAGATTTTTTAGTCATATATTATTTTTTTTTCTTATGAAGTTTAATTAGAATCAACTCGATATTCGAATTTCTTTTACCCGTTTTTTAAAGAAAATTCCAAGTTTGCTTGTCCCTTCCACTTCTTTTAATGAATAATATTTTAAAATATAACGCTAATAATCCTATGAGGATTTACCTGAAATTTGATAGCTTTCAGATGCATTCTACATTATGTTTCTTTAAAAAAAGAAAAATTATTGCTTGTTGAAAAAAGCGGTAATTTATATATCGTCATATCAACTAAATGTGATATAATTAGAACTATCTTGAAGGCTTTTCTCTTATGATTTATTTGTTTGCATCTATTATGGTTTTATACTAATAGCATTTGGTAATACCGACTGATATCGCATTAAACGCATTAAAATATAATTTATGAATTTATAACTAATCGAATATATGATTACTGAGAAACTGATTGCTATTAAAATTACATGGGAAAGCTATCAGTCAAAAAATATATAAAACACTACACAAGATATAAGATTGGATTTACTATATTTTTATTTCTGACATAAAAATTTGGAAGCAAGGAACTGTGCTACTTTCATGGTTCCTCGGCACTAATGCTCAAATTTTCATAAACAATGCTAAATTAGCTCATTTGCTCAAAATAAAACAATATTAGAACATTAATTTGCAGAAGAAACTCAATAAGTTTGCAGAAATTGCATTTTTGAATTAAACAGAAAAACCGATTTCGTCAATGCAATTCCCATAAGAACGCAATGAAATAGGAAAAAAGATTATATATTCTAAAGCAAAACGTTTTTGATTAAGCAATTTTTAAGGATGCTGGTAAACTAAACAAAAAGCTACCAAAAAGTTTTATATTTAAAGAATTTCGTTTTCGAAATCTGTCATTTGGCTTTTTCAGGAAAAAGGCTGGATTTCGGTAGCTTTGCGTTATTTAAGGCATTCAGAAAAAAATGTTGCTTAAATTGTTTTCTGTATATTTTTATTTGGTTTTAGGAATATTTTCAGGATGTGTAAGATTATTAAGAAGAAAAACAGGCCAACTTATACCACCATCACACCGAAATTTTTGAACGTGAACAAATGCAACAAAAAACTTACAAAGATCCAGATTAAGTGATATATTTTTGGAGATAAAATAAATCAATTTTAGCATATTTATTCTTTTATTGTATTTACAAAGCGGTATAAAGAAAAATCCGACATTGTTTAGAAATGGAATATAAGATGTGACTTCTGCTTTTGACGTGCGATGATTGGATTTCGAGAAGTTAAAAGCAGAAAAATATTTTAGCAAAAAATTAAGAAGTTTAAATATGCTTTCCTTGTTTGGTTTCCCTTGTTCATTGAAGAAAATATAAAATATGGAATTTAGTATTACATTTATTTTTGGCAGAATTGTTTGGTATTTTGAGAATTTTGATATATCTTACGTGTGTGCAAATTACCAAATTTATTTATCCTTTGGTCTGATTAATTTATGGAAAGAATTTTCAGAAAAAAAAAGGAATATTATAGATTTTAAATAATGAAATAAATAAGGTCTGCTTATAATGTATAAATAAATAAAAAAATCATTTTATTTACTAGATATCATAGTTTGTTTTTTTGTTATGCATCAGTACGTATTTATTCTGTCGTGATCTTCGAAAAAGTTGGTCTGATTTACCAATATCCTTCAACTTTTGATATACCATTGGCAAAGACACGGAAAGAAAACGTCATCGAGAACATTAAATAGCAAGAATATCTAGAATAAATTAATAAAATATATATCAATTCAAAACCTCAAATTATTTACATTCAAATATATTAAAGAATTTTTTTGATTAAAAATATACTCTAGTCGAAAGATGATGGAAATATTTATCGTTTGGCATTATGATTTTTTTCCCAACAGAAAATTGTATGAATATCATTAAATAAATTCCTATTTCTTTGATACAACTGGCATACAAACAAAGGTCTAGACATCAACTTTTTTATAAATGTAGATTTTATTCCAAGCATAATTTAAATCTCTTCTTGAAATAAAGTTTATCTGTTACTGAAATATCTAACAATAAAATAATTTATTGGGGCACATAGACAAGATATGGACTATATAATGGACGATTAAAGCAAAAATTCATTTATCTAACATCTTTATTTTTATAATTAAACAACAAAATTAAAAACTAAAATCAAGTTCGGAGCTCAAATTTTCATAAATATACTGAACAGCAGAGGATTTTTGTTAATTTAAATTATTTTTCACTCTATAATATTACGCTGAAGTTTCTTACCAAATTGTCACCAGGAAGTTCAACCTGATTTGCACAAATTGATTAATGATATTATTAGGGTATTTTCATGATATTGTACGTTATTCAGAATATCGAATTAATTTATACAGCAATATCTTAGCTCATAAAATTTTCTTAAATTAAGGATGAAATGCGAATTATGTTACGAAAATAATAAAATAGGACATTTCCATTGAATACAAAGATAGAAAATTTCAAATTTCTAGCAAATTAAAAAATGAATGAAAAATCAAATACAGCATATCCTCTCCACAAATATGAAACTAATCAAATTAAATAAAAGTATTTAAAAGCTGTTTATATTATGCAGGATAGCCTTATTTTCACATAAAATATTTGCATTCTAAATATTGCTTTTGGTAAAGAATTATATAGCAGCAGTAACAGTTTTAAATACGATAACAGTACAAAAGTATTAAACTATAAGAAAAAAGAACATTTATCAAAAACTTCGTATGCTTGAGATGAATGTAGGCAATGGCAGTGTAGTTATACAAAATGTAAAAAGTTGCTATTAATCACACTGTTAACGAATGTGTAGTATTGCTTTCGAGAACAGTTTACTTCTTGCTTAGGAATACAGTTTTACAGATAGTTGTGATGGATCCTGAATGGATGTCGAATCAACAAACCCGACCTTAGGTACAAATCTAGTGACCATATGTCAACTTGGCGCTAAATTTGGCGACTTTGGAGACAAAATCGAAATTTCAGAATCTACAAAAACTATGGCCATAATACCATTTGGATGCGATTTTATACGGTTTTTATAGAAACTTTTTTTACATAGAGAATAATGTAAAAATCAGAAACAGAGACTGCTTCTGTTGAATGTGTTAGTCATTCAGTACGAACTCAGTAAAAAGAAGGAGACTGTTCGAGAGACGTCAATTTGAAGTCTGTATTCTAAGAGTTTTCTCTGAATGCTTAGTGCTGATACGATTGCGTTTTGCTATTTTTCTAATTGTGTGGTGCTTTTTTTTTGTATGTGATGGCTGCGTTTCTCTGTACCTTCGTGTTGTAGGCACCGTTATTTGTTATCGAATCTTTTAGGCTATTTCAATCTACAGCAATCCACTCACAGATTTTGGAAAATTTCCATAACAGTACAATAGTTCAGTGATATAATATATTCTTATGTGCTTTAAAACCCTGAAAAGTGCTAAATATTTTTTTTAAATGTATTAAACATATATTATCGTAAACAAAGTTGCTTAGGATTTAACATTCAATAGCATATTAGGATAAGTTAATTTTATTTCAAAACAAGATCTATTCAGTTGAATAGTACTCAAATGAATATATATTATTCTATAATTCAATAACTAATTTCACTACCTTCACCTTTTTTTCACGAATTGATGAAGAAATATTCTGCGCCAAATTGATATCAATGATAATATCCATAATTCAACTAATGCAGTGCTATTTTAGTAAGTTTAAACGCTTATTAGCGATTTTTTTTCCAATTCAGTTACTATTCTATAGAAAAATATCACTAAGCATAAAAACTTCCATTATAATTTAATGGAAATGAATAATTTCCTTATAAAACACTTTTGGAATAATAAATATTTATAATTTCAATGAAATAGGAAAATAAAATAAAACTCTCAGCTACTAATTATAAGCATTTTGATATTCATTTCTTTCAGGAAAAAAGTACTGATAAGGAAATTGAGAATAGAAAAGAGATGATTATCCTCGTTGTTAAATATTTGCAAAAGAATTTACTAAGCAAATTTGCAAGAATCTTTTTTAAGACATTTAATTTTCTATTTATTTAATAAACGACGTTCAAAATATTTTGAATCCATATCACCTCTTTTAATAGAAAAAGCAGCTGTTAAAATTTAAATAGACAAGAATAATTAATGCTCCCCGCTTTCAATGGAATTGCTTTATCTGTAATTCCGAAAACTTAAAGAAAATATTTGCGATTCGACTCGGAAATGCCAGCTGCGGCGTTTCCCATTGTTCAAACATGAAAAAGATTTTATTTTCAGATTTCCTTTCTCTAAATCTATGATCAACAAATCTTATTCCATAAAAGAAAAATTGAATAAATTTCATTCTTTTAAAGCTTTTGAAGTAAGAAAATGAATAAAATACGCGTGCATTCATTTTGTTCTTTGGAAGAGTATTTTCCTTCTGTAAAACACGTAATCTGCTCAATCATTTCTTTATTGATTTTGAGGCAATATAAATAAATATTACATGTAAAAGCATGAACTTTAAGCCATCAATTAGATTGTTTTCGTTCTTATTTATAATTCTGCATCTTAATTCCTATGGTTAAAATGCTTTATGAAAAAACGATAATCTAACTGCTCCTTTTTCACAGTCTTCCATTGAACATAAGAACTATTTCCATATAATTCCATATGAATACATATCCGCTACGAAAGTAAAAATATATGGATAAGTCTATACGTCCATATGAAGAAATCCATATAACCTTATCTCTCATAAGCTATTTCGTTAAGATTTGGATAAACTATATAGTCCTGTATCTTGATTCTCATGTTTATAAAGCGCTTTTGAAAAATAGATAATCTTTCCTTTCTTTCTTTCCACAATCTTCCGTTACTTATAAGATATAGTTTTTTCTTCATGTGAATAATTTCATGTCTGTATGGATGTAAGAAATATATGGATAAATCCATAAGCTCATATGAAAAATTCCATATAATATTATCTCTATGGATAAGCTGTTTCCTTAAGGTATGAATATCCTTTATAACAGTCCTTTATCTTTATTTTCATGTTTATAATGAATTTTGGAAAGTAGATAATCTTCTCGCTCCTTTTTTCACAATTTTCCATCTTTCATAAGATATAATTATGTCCCTATGAATAATTCCATATCCGCATGAAAGTAAGAAATATATGGATAAGTCCATACATCCATATGAAGAAATCCATATCATATTATCTCTATGGATAAGCTATTTTCCATAAGTGATAAAATGTTGGTAAAAAAGTTTTGAATGAACGGCGATTTTAAACAAAAATGAAAACGTACATAAGTCCATGAACGATACATCTGGAGATTACAAGCAATTTCAGTCTAAAATTTTGGAATAACGCAAATTTCATGCTTTATTATCTTCACGAAGTTAATAGTATATTTAGATGCATGATTACAAGCATTATATGATGGAATTACTGTCTTGAAAGGTGCGCTTGCATAGGAATGGCATTTCTTCTATAAATAAATTTTCAATAAAATTTATTTTGATAATATGAAGATCAGATTTTTACTTTATTTCCTATTTCCCCATAAAATTAACTTTTCCTTATCTCGCCACTGAAACTGCAAAAAATTGTGTATCAGAAATTCAATTTCGTAGAAACGCCATTTTCGGTATTTTTTGTCACCAATAGATGCCAAGTGCCAATGTCGAAAAACATGTTGGTTGCTAAGGTTAAATAATTCGATAAAGCCATGATAATTAAATATTAATGCTTAAAATTGACCAATATTTCCATCTATATAAGAAAAACCATAGTTTTCATTTTGTTTTCTATCCTACATACTATTTTTTGTACTGTTTATGGCATTATGTACCTTTTTTTTCGGTATTATGTCTTGCTTTTTATGATGACTTGGAATCCATCGAATACTCTATTTCAAATAAAGAAAACTTTCAATAAATGACATCTTACACTTTTATTGGCGATATATAAAACGGTAAATCCCTCAGTAAAAATTACTAACAGTCTTTAAAATTAAGTTTAAGATTTTATCATTCAACGTTATGGTAAATAATTCATTTTAATTTAATTTAGTCATATAAACATTCCATTTCAGAACAATATAAAAGTGATTTTGGTATAAATTAGCAATTTCAAATATAGTCAGTTGTCGAGGATGGTCGTAGATATCATTGTTTTTACACTAGGAAAGGAAAACCTCATGTAAAAATAACATTTACAGGGAAAAAAACACATACAAAACTTGCATTTCCTTTAAATAAATCACGAAAATGAGCTGAATTATGTTAATTTCAATGCAAATTCATCATTTTGAAATTTTAAAAGTAAATAGGTAATTCAAATTCAATTAATAAAGAACTGTGTCTATAATACCTTCCTATATCTTTAAATAATTCAGGAAATTCGAGAAATTAAGTAGGACAATCCATGATGCACACAATCAATATTATCAATATTTTATATGAATTGTACCGATTGCAAGGATTCCGATGAGAAATGCTTGATTATTCATATTTCTTAAATAAACTAACAATCCTCTTTTACTGAAAAGTACGCAAATATATCTAAAAAAAATTCTGTAGTCTTTGAAGGTAAAACATTTCAGATGCACTCTGAGAAAAAAACATCCGTGTTTTCTGTCAGGTAATTTAAGAGAAACAATGAAAAATAGCCTGCCAAGAAACTAAGCATCCGTTTTTGCAATATATCATCCTTAATGGATTTGAATGGAGCAAATAAAGTCTTTAAGTGAAGTTACATAATAAAATACATCATCTAAAAGACTTTTCAAAATGTTTCATTCTTTTTCACTTTCGCATTTGGCGCAAAAAAAAGGTACTTCTTTCCAGCTTTGGCGGAAATATTAAAGTCATTCTTTTAGATCATTTTGAACTTGTACTTCGGCATATGTAAGATTTTCCAAATGATTTATTAACGATTCAAAGTGAGCTGAAAATAGTAATTATAAGCTTTCGATATAACAATATAACTTTTTTTTTTAAAAAAAATTGGATTTAAGCAAAATTAATCATCGAATCAAGCTAATCATTTCTAAATTTCGTTTTTTAAACTGAAGATTTTTTTCCAGTAAGAATTAAAATGAATCAGATTAATCTGCTACTAAATGCTAATATCAAATTAGCATTTTTTTTTCATTCATTTTCTTCACAAAAAATTTAAAGAAAATTATAAAATCTAAATAATATACGTATATCATTTTAAAAAAAGGAATTAAATATAATATTTAAACAAATAGAAGTAAACAGAAGTATTAATTACAATAAATTATATGAAACTATTCCATTGATGGTCCAAACTATAAAAATAAATCAAGGAATGTAAATTAAAAAATTTTAAGAAATTAACTGATAGGCATCCTGCAGTCTTTTCATTATTTTCCATTGAAATCGAATCTTTAAAGTCATTATAGGTACCTCCAATTTATATCAAGTGTTTGTGACAAAGGCAATATTATATGATTTCTAGTGCATTCTGACTGTAGTTTTCGCTTTATAAACTATCAAGGCATTCCTTGTTCGGAACTTTGTCCTTTTATTGTGTTTCATTTAAAATGATTCCTAATTCAACAGAATAGGTATGATTACTTTATGTCGCTTGAATATTGAAGTTGAGGTCAAGCTAGTATCGGTCCTTGAAGCATTCTAACATCAGCTTGAGATTTTGCATTTCACTGCTCACTTACTTGCAAACATAGTATATAAAGAGACAGTAATATAATATTCAAAAAATTCAAACTCTAGATTTTGACGGCACTTTAATATCTATGCTTTAAACCTCCCAATGTATTTTTTAGGACTAAGCCAGTCTGTCTGTCGTTATGTCATTGAACATGATTGTTTAACATTTTGAGTCAGGCTCATGAACTTTTCTTTGTAATCTTTAAACCAAATTAGTAGAATTTTACCAAAATGTAAACAAAATCCATTTAGAGAATTTAGAAGAAAAAATTCGTTCAGTTTCATACGCTTCTTTTGCAAAATCTTCACTCATGCTCAAATCCATACACTATATATTTTATCATTTTAATCTACCTTTTTAGCATGCTCATTTTTCTGAATGCCTTTATTTTTAAATTATTTTGAAAAAAAAATTGTATGTAAAACCAAGGACATGGTTATCAAGACATGATTACTTCAATGAAAATTTTCAAATTTTTCAAGAAGACATTAAATCTTTGGGAACAAATTTTTATAAAGAATCTGTTATCAAACTTTATTTTACCATTAATGAAGTTTGTTCTTAATTAAGATAAAATTAAGATGAATGCCAATAATTATAAATTAAGATGAATGTCCTGCAGTATAATTAAGACAATTAAAATAAATGTCATTCGGTATAATTGAGATGAATAATTACAATAATTAAGATGAATGTCCTCCATTATAAATAAGACAATTAAAATAAATGCCCTTCGGTTTAATTTATATGAACAATTACAATAATTATAAATTAAGATGAACGTCCTCCAATATAATTAAGACAATTAAAATAAATGTCCTTCAGCATAATTGAGATGAATAATTACAATAATTAAGATGAATGCCCTTCAGTGCAATTAACAAGAATGCCCTTCAATATAGCTTTTCACTTCAAACAAAATATAAATAAAATCTAATATGAAATTCGCCATTTTCAGTGCATAATTCTTTATGCTGAATCTAATTATGATATAAGAGTGGAACAGTTCATTGACTTATAACAAAAATATCTTTATCTGGAAAATGTATATTAACATTTGTCTAATTTGCATATGTTAATTTTGAAAAATACAAATAATCGATACCATCCTACGTCAGTAACAATTTAAATTACAGGAATATAAAAATTAAGATTATTCTAAGGCCAGAGAAAATGAACTCGTCTGCCACTCTAAGAATACATACAAAGGTCTTACGATGAGAAATAACTATTTTCCGCCTTAGATACCTTTTAAAAAAGAAATGAACAGTCTTCAAATCAGCGATCATCTACCAAGTAAACATACTTTTCTACATAACTTAAAATCACTTTCAAAGAAATTGAGAATTTTTAGTTTCAGTTCACATAAACAAATCCGAGCAAAAAAAATATTCCATTCATTGAATTACAAAGAGTAAAAATAAGGACATGTAAAACTTAAATCCTTCACTTTGAATCCACAACAATTTCCCGCACTCCCGTTACAATATTAATTTTTTTTTAACCATTAACCAACTCCAAGAGAATCTTGAAGGAACAGAGTTGATAAATCAACTTATATTATTCTTCAAACTTAGAAGAAACAAAAAGATTTACAAAGTTGAATTGAAGCAAATTAAACAAAATAAAGAATATTTCTATGACGAAATAAATAAGAAAACCACTTAATCTTTCTTTCAAGTATTATTTGACTCCTTTAAAGAAAAGTTTCATTTCACATTGATTCTGAAAATTTGCTAGTTTCAAGAAATAGTAAATAAATAAGGAGAAAGAAGACGACCTCAAGGATCGAAAAAGGAATCAGAACCATACATAATTTAAGGTTCCCTTTCATTCGGGAAAAAGAAAATAGGAATATTTTCAAAGAAACCGAGTCTTGTCCGGTGAATTTTGCATAAGAGTAGGTCACCGCTAAGTGGTTGGAAAATGGAGGAAGCCCAAGAGAAAAGAAGGATTGTGAATCCTTTCTTTGTTTTTTGAAATGGTGGATGCGGAAATATTGAGGATTTGTTTCCAGAAAGGATTTTAAACAATACTCCTAGGAAAAAAATGCCGAGCCCTTTTTCAAACAAATAGTATCCCTGAAGAATTGTTCTTTATTTTCCTTTCGAATCTGATATTTTTCCTATATGACCATTCTTTTTGAAGCTAAGGATTAAAACACATTTCAAATCAAAAACAAAGTTTTATTTTTTTTTAAATAGATTATAGCTTCTGACCTTACATTTTTATAAAGTTTAAAATGTCATGTGGCATTATATATAATTTTTCAGAAAATGTCAAAATTTTTCTGTCAAAAGAAAGAACAATTAAAGGTACTTTTCCTTTTTATTTTTTTTATAAAGAGGATGATATTTAATTTCTACAGAGCTGTTTATATACACCACATAAAATTTAACTCATTACAAATCGATCTCAAATTTGCATTCCAAATGAAAACAAATTATCTTATGTCCCTTTCCTTTATGTTTACGAACAAAGAATAACAGGTAAAAAATACGTCAATCTACATCGCGACACAAGAGTAGAAGAACTAAAGAGACCAAACTTTTTCCCTTCAGTGATTTTACAATGAGATTTTGTTAGCGATTTCTGTGACACGTTTAGACGTACGAAACGGAAATTTAGGTATCTTTAAAAGAATGTTGTAAACATTAATGATTATTATACCTTTACTTGGAGCTTGGGAACCTGCTGAACCAAGCAATTTTATTGAACTCGTGTAAGATCAATTGAAAGAAAAGATGGAATTGGATCAAGAAACAAGAATACATTTTAGAATGAAGTCAATAAGGCTTAATTAAGATAAAATTTAGGAAATTAATAAGGATTAAAATTAGAATAAGTTATTATATATATATAAATTAGTTTTTCTAGAAGAGCTGTGTTTTATTTCGGTTGAATAGTTCGGTCAATATTTTTTTTTCTTTTATGTTACAGTAATGCATCAAGTGCTTGGTAGACTCTTTTCAATAAACTAATGTATTATGTTTTTTCTAATTAGTTAGCTATTTAAGTAAAAAAAAATAATAATTTATAAAGTCACAGATATTTTACATTTCATCATGATAAACCTGCATCCCTTCTCTAAAATTTAGAAGTAGTTGAGAGATATGAATAGTTTAGAATTTCGGGAGTTATTTTATTTAACAAATTTTATATCCCTATTCAATGTTTAAAATGTAAGGCATTAACAGTTAGTTTTTTGGTGTAATTCCTGGTGAAGACATTCAAATGTACATTAATAAGAATTCGCGTTTACATCAATAAGAATTCACATTTACATCAATGAGAATCAGTGAGAATTTAGATACTCTTATCCACTAAAATAAGACTCTCAGCTACTAATTATAAATATTTTTGTAAGCATTTCTTTCAGGAAAATTTTTTAATAAAATTAAGATTAGAAAACAGATGATTATTTCCGAAATGAAATATTTGCAAAAGAATTTACCAAGCAAATTTGAAAGAATCCTTTTTAAGGCATTTAATTTTCTATTTATTAAATAAGTAACATTTGAAATATTTTGAATCCATTTCACCTTTTATTAATAGAAAAAAACAGCTGTTAAAATTTAAATACATCGGATTGGATTGGATTGTGTGATTTAAGGGCGCAAGAGCCATAGCTGACTATACACCGCCAGACATACTTAAATACACCGGAAAACTTCATATTCTTCTCTTTTAAATGGATTTACTTTATCAATAATTCTGAAAATTTAAAGATAATATTTGCTGCTCTCGTCGGAGATGCCAGCTGCTGTGTTTCCCATTATTCAAACATGAAAAAGATTTTATTTTCGGATTTCCTTTTTCTAAAAATACGCTCAAGAACTCTTATTAAATAAAAGAAAATTTTTTAGAAAATGAAATCTGCTATCGCAAATTTCAAGTTATCATGAGAACATTTTTTTCGATGAATTGTTTAGAGCTAGAAAGCGATATTTGAAACTCAAAATCGAAACGGAGACGTTTTGCGTTGAACGTTGACGGTTGTGATTCAGAATGCAAATGGACACGTTCTGCGTTTGAAGTTGAGTGTTGCGGTTGAGAATCTGCAACATACTGCATACGTTTACGCTTTCTTCGTAAAGCTATTTTACGTTCATATTTAATTCAATCAGCTTCTAATTTTAAATTTCATCATTTGTTTTTGTTGATAGAAGGTTTTGTATCTGAAAGTTTGATTGAAGGTTTTGTTCCGGCCTCTGCTTGCTCTTTTGTTCCTTTTCTTTTTTTTTCTTTGCTAGACTTCATCGGGAGAAAGCTTAGGGAGCCCCATTTCTGATTTATTCATTGCCTACGAGATTTCGAGCTTCAAACACCCTAACCAAAACAACATCATATTCTTTTTCCGTTCTCGTTTCCATTTCTCGGCTCCAAATAACGTAAGCGACGTAAATGTGGTATCGTTCGATAGAGAACATCAACTAGAGCGTATCGAAGCCAGTCGTAAAGAGAGCTTTTGCAAAAACAAGGTCAAATCCCTCTCTCGAAAATTAAAAGTTTTACAACTTTGAAAGCCTGCAACTCACAAATTACTTGGAGTAGAAAAGTGAAACTCATGTCGTTACATGCATTTCGATAAGTACTATCCAACGATATGAACAAATGCAATATAACTCGAATTTGTAAATTTCGAGACCCGATCTCGAACTCTATCATGACTATAGTTTCGGTAAAAATGTCATTCAACTATTCATCGAGAAGAGTGTTTAGACGCGTCGCACTCGTCTCTACGTTGCATAGAATCCGAAATATAACAACTTCCTGTCTGACCGGAAGTTGACGTTATCGACATCCCGAGACCCAACTCTTGGTATCGATCCGACATTCATTTGACCAATACTATGCAGAATACGTACTGTGCATGCCCAATGGATCCAAAATTGTGGGGGGGGGGGGAGGTTAGAGGACCCATGTGGGTACTTCTAAGTGAAAACCCCATGTCTCTAACATATGTAGTTTACGAGATATAACGAAAACCATCTACGCATGCGCAGTAAAGAACTCCATGGGTAATTTTCTATAGTCCCGTAGGATTACTATGGTGAAAACCCGTCTCTAACCTATATAGTTTACAAGATATAACGAAAACCATCTGCGCATGCGCAGTAGATGGCTCCATGAGAGAGGGGTCTTCTATAGTCTCGTAGGATTACTATGGGGAAAACCCATTTTCTTTAACATATATATTTTACGTGATATAACGAAAACCATCTGTGCATGCGCAATAGATGATTCCATGGGGGGGGGTCTTCTATAGCCCCGCAGAAATACTATGGTGCAAACCCCATGTCTCTAACAGCAGGTCAACCTTTTAAAAACGCATCTGCTTTCAAAGAAGCATACATAATAATAATGCAATACTGGTAAAAGCAGGTGAAGCAGATGATGATGAAAATTGCCATTTATGCTTTATTATGCCTACGCGATTTCGAACTTCAGTAATTCGTTGCCTTCAATTATTCAAAACCCCTTAACGAAAACATCATATTTCACATGATAATAAATTATATTGCTTTAAAACATTTGGAGGAAGAAAATGAATAATATAATCCTGCATGAAGTCTGTAATTGATTTTTGGAAGAATGCTTTCTCTCTGTAAAGCACGGAAGCTTTCTTTAATGATTTTGATAGAATGTAAATGAAGATTTCATCATCAGTCATCAGTTAGATTTTTTTCGTTATTATTGATAATTCTGTATCTTGATTCTCATGGTTATAATGTTTTTTGAAAAAAGAATAATCTTCCCACACCTTTTTCATACTTTCCCACTGTTTATAAGATACAATTATGTCTATATGAATAATTCCATATCCGTATAGATGGTTGGTTGGTTGGGTTTTTTGGCGCAAAAGCCATGTCTGGCCATGCTGCGCCAAGCAGATGGTAAAAAACATAAAACAAATTATATAAACACACACTTTAAGATATAGTAGCAAAAGGTATTAAAAAATGCAAATAAAACTAAAAGGGCAAGAGTGTATAATGTTAATAAATTCATAAATGAAAAAAACCAATTCGAAAAACAAACATTTCAATGAATTGATGTGAATTGTCGAGCCTGAATAGACGTTAAAAAATACTATATACAAGTATAAAAACCAACGGTTTTTAAAAATTTAAAAATGTTTGGGTGGAATTTTTCACCCACCAGGTCTTGTAAAGTTAATGAAGATGATTTAAAAAAGTATAAACGAGAAGAATTAAAGGATGGGCACTCGATTAAAATATGTTTTATGGTAAAATCTACACGACATGTGGAGCACTTTGGTATAGCCTGGCCAAAAAGGAGATGTTTATGTGTAAAACGAGTATGTCCTATACGGAGGCGAGTCAATTTGACATCAACCTCTCGTATAGGGTGGACAGGCCACGAATCAATTGTCGGTTTAACTGAATGTAATTTGTTATGGATCTGCAGATCCCATGATCGTTGCCAATTATTAAAGAGCGCACTTGTGAAGGACTTTTTGGCATCAGAATAGGCAAGTGAGTGTGTTCGAAAGGTTGATGCAGATTTAGCAGCAAAATCTGCCCTTTCGTTGCCGTAAATACCTACATGCCCCGGAACCCAGCAAAAAATGACTTTAAAACCTCTATTTCGTAGGATTCTTAATGTGAATAAAATCTGGACCGCAACTGGGTGCATCTGAATCTGATACTTAGAAAGTGTTTCCAAAGCACTCATGCTGTCAGTGTAAATGATGAAATTAAGCTGAGTAGAAGAAGAGATTTCTTGAAGAGCACAGTGGATTGCCACTAACTCAGCCGTAAATACAGAGCTACTGTTGTGCAAACGATAGCTCAGTGTATCAGATGGAGTTATAATGGCACAACCAACGTGTCCATCCGATTTCGAGCCATCTGTAAAAACCGGTGCAAAAGAAGAATACTGATAGCGGTGCTGATGAAAAAGCTGTTGGAAAATAACAGGATTAGTTGAAGATTTATCGAATCCCAAAAAAGGGTTCAGAAAAGAAAATTGCAGAGTATCCCAAGGGGGAAAGGAATAAAAATCAAATGACTTAATGGCAACACTATAAAGGTCCGAACTATGTAGGTAACTTTTGACTCTCTCCCAAAAGGGGAGAATATGAGAAGGTCGCGACTCGTAAATCCTTCGAAGAGAAACAGGGAGAACCGTGCGACAAATAGGATGATTTGGGATAGATTTCGAGTGAAAATAAAGTAATGTAGACAACTTCTGACGCCTCAAATGAAGTGGCAACTGATGGCAAATGATATATAAGCTATCTACTGGAGAGGTTCGAAATGCTCCGGAGCAAATCCGCAGAGCAGTGTGGTGAATGGTGTCCAATCGCCGTAAAACCGTAGGACGTGCGGAGCCGTAGACCATGCAGCCGTAATCAATACGGGACAAGATTACTGCTTGATAAATGCGGAGTAGGGAGGTTCGATCAGCACCCCATGATGTTTTGGAGAGCACTTTCAGTATATTTAATGTTTTCTCACATTTCTTCCGCAAGTGCAAAATATGCGGAAGGAAGGTAAGCTTTCGATCGAATATGACTCCCAAAAACCGAATTTCATCCACCACAGGAATAAGTATGTTTCGAATGTAAATATTTGGATCTGGATGAATTACTCTCTTACGGCAGAAGTGAACACACCTACTCTTCTCAGGAGAGATTGTATGCCCATTATTATTGCACCAAATTACCACTTTATTGACTGCATTTTGTAACTGTCGCTCTATGAGATTCATATTGCTACCTTGGCACGAGATCTGCAGATCATCAACATAAAGAGTTCCATGAACAGATGATGGTAAAACAGACAAAATTTGACTCAGATGAACTATAAAAAGTGTGACACTGAGGACACTTCCCTGTGGAACACCCTCAGCTTGTATAAAATTATTTGAGTAATTATTACCAACACGAACACGAAAAGTACGAAGTGATAAAAAATTTTGTAAAAATATGGGTAAGTTTCCTCTAAAACCAAATTTAAAAAGTGTGGATAGTATACCATAGCGCCATGCACGGTCATACGCTTTCTCTATGTCGAAAAATATGGAGACAAGGTGGTTCCTCCTAACAAATGTGTTGCGTATCTGGGTTTCCAATAAAACGAGGTTATCAAAAGTTGATCTACCTTTTCGGAAACCACTTTGCAACGGGGGGATGCATCCTTGTTTCTCCAGTTCATACACAAGGCGAGCATTGACCATGCGCTCAAAGATCTTACAAAGACAATTTGTCAAAGCAATAGGCCTGTAATTCAGAGGGTTCGATGACTCTTTACCGGGTTTTAAGATTGGAATCACAATAGCTTCACGCCATTGTGAAGGAAACTTGTGCTCAATCCAAATTCTATTAAATAGCAGTAAAAGATTTGAAAGAGAAGTTCTACTCAAATGGCGAAGCATATTATATGTGATTTCATCTGGCCCGGGGCTGGTATCATGCGTCTTGGATAATGATGCTTTCAATTCGTACATCCTAAATTCACAGTCGTATGAGTGAGTGCTTCGATCATTAAAACGCAATGGCAACCGTTCCGCGGGATTCTTAATTGCTAGGAAATCAGGGCGATAAGAATCTATTGCGGAAACTTGTGCGAATGCTTTTCCTAGAATATTAGCTACGTCTAATGGGGCAGAATGTATCTCACTTCCTGTTTTTAATACAGGGATGGACGATTCACTATAAATTCCATTAGCGGCCTTTACTTTCCTCCATAGGTGTTTACTAGATGTAGAGGATGTAATGGATGATACAAATTTTATCCATGACTCCCTCTGAGTACGACGGCGAATGCGACGAGCTAGCGCTTTGGCTCTTTTAAAAGCGACAAAGTTCTCAGTTGTTGGGTACCTTCGAAAGATGTTCCATAATTTTTTCTGTTGTTTGTGACTGTCACGGCAAGCTTCATTCCACCATGGTCTGCAAAATTTTTGGGGGCATGGGGAGCTTTTGGGGATGGTGATATTTGCGGCATTTATTAGTGTATTAACTACAATTTGCGTTGCTTCCGATATGTCTGATATACTGACCATGTCCCGAGTGATATGTGCCAATTGCATGAATGCATCCCAGTCTGCTCTCTGGAAAATGTAACGAGGAGGGCATGTAGTTGCATTTCCTCTGTCAGCATATGAGACGATAACTGGGAAATGGTCACTATTGTATAGATCTTTCTCAACGGAAAATGTCATCAATGGCAAGAGTGTAGGAGTACATATGGCCAGATCAAGATTATGGAAGGTACGTGTGGGTTCATGGAAGTAAGTCTTTTCTTCACTATTGAGCAAGCAGAGACAGTTGTCAGCAATAAGTTGCTCAATCTGCCGCCCACGAGAATTTGTACTAACCGAACCCCACAACGTACTATGGCCGTTGAAATCTCCAAGAAGGATAAAGGGTGAAGGAAGCTGATCCACTAAATTGTCAAGTTCTTGTTGAGGTATGATATCATTAGGCGGTAAATAGATACAGCAAACTGTGACCAAGGTTCTTACATGTACTTGTATAGCCACAGCCTGAAGAGAAGTATGCAAATTGAGAGGCGTACTCGGATACAGATTGGATGTGAAGATACAGACACCGCCAGAACTGCGAGATGTTGTGTCTGCATCTTTCCGAACACAGTTATATCCACGTAATTTAATTGCAATATCGGGTGTCAAGAAAGTTTCTTGGACACCGATAGATATGGGATGAAACTGGTTGATGATGGTCTTGATATCAAAGAGTTTGGAGCGAATGCCGCGACAATTCCAGGAGACGAAGGTACCCATTATGAAAGAGGTTTTGATGAAGAATGAGGACGTGCATTTGTTGGAGTTGCTAGATCTTCGCAACTCATATCAAGTGAATCTTCATCCTCAGATGGATGGAGCTTAAAATCTGGGTTGGTTAGCGTGTCACCAAAAATGGTGGTTAAATCCCTATGGACTACATTCTGATTCGCTAATCCCAAAGCGACTGAATTCCGTAGATTCGATTTTTTGAATTTTACGGAAAGATCTTTTTGCGAAAGTCCACGTTTCGCGAGTTTCAGCGTCAGTGAGGTCTGAGATTTATTCTTACGGGCTTTTCTATGTGTATCGGGATCTTGTTTAGAAGAATCTGGAACATTTTTGGTTGAACTATCAGAGTCTGATTCAGATGTTTTTTCTGGAGGCTTTGTTGTCGAATTTTGTTTCTTGCAGTTGGCACAAGAGCAGTTTGAGCAGAATGATTTTTTAACAACGGAAGAATAGCTTATTCCAGGAGTAGGAGTCTGTATTTCGACCCTACGCCTTGCTTCTGGATATGTTAAATCTTCTTTTATTTTAATGGTAATTATTTCTTTCTCTAGTTTCCAGCGCGAACAGGTTCGAGAGTAAGAGGGATGGTCGCCATCACAGTTAATACACTTTTCTTGTGCGGTACACTGCTGGCTATCATGCCCTTTTTCGGCACAACGGGCGCAAGTGACTGTCCCGCGGCAATTAACCTTCGAATGGCCAAATCGCTGGCACTGGAAACACCTTAATGGATTTGGAATGTATTGGCGAACTGGAAGCTTTATGTAACCTGCATATATGGATTCGGGTAATTGGGGACTGTGAAAGGTGAGTATATAATGTTTTGTCGGTAAGAGCTGGCCATCTCGTCGAATTGTAATTTGGCGAACATTAGTCACACCTTGCTTTTTTAATTCTGAACTTATTTCTTCTAAAGGAACGTTATACAATTCTCCGCAAGTTATGACACCTTTGGAGAAATTGAGCGATGTGTGAGGACTTACAGAAACAGGTATGGTGGCTAGAGCTTTCAGTTTGATGATATTTTGAGCCTGTTTTTTGGTATCGACTTCTACTAGTAAGTCTCCAGAACGCATTTTCCTTATTGAGATTACCTCACCGACGGTAGCTGCGACAGCTTTTTGAACAAGGAATGGTGAAACGGAATTGAAAGTTTCTTGTGATTCTGAAACACGCTTAATGACAAAGAATTTATCAAAATATTGAGAAGTGGTGTTTGAAAATTTGATAACTTTACGCCCACTGAAGGGACCACGTTTGGAGGAGCCCATACGATATGATAAGAGATTCGGGTCAGACGGCACCGCCCACCACGGAGCCCAACATGGGAAGGCAATTACCGGCTCTGGTCATTCCCAGCCTCAGCATCCACCCTAGTGCTAATCGGTACCTATACGCTGGGAGTTACCCCCGGGGACAGTGACCACCCTTAACGCCAAGCCCAAGGAGTAACCCCTTCGCTTGATCCCTAGCAGACTAGCCACTCAGGTGACTAGGTACCAGCCGATTGATACACCGGGGACCACAGTGCACCACCCGTCTTTCTAATGGGTCGCCACGCACGGCAAACACGTGGGGTTTTGGCTGTCCATAAGAAGCTAGAAGCAAACAGAGCGGCGACAGCTTCTCATGGAGAGCTCCCTCGCTTGCCGTCGAGGGAAGGAAAAAACAGCAGAAAGCAGAAGGCGTAGGGGAGTTTGAACATGAAGGGAGTAAAGATCCCTGGGTACCTCGGGATTGGGACACCCGTACTCACCTATAGTAGGTGAGCCCCTGAGGGGTCCATATCCGTATAGAATCAAGAAATATATGAATAGTCCATATGAAGAAATCTATATAACATTATCTCTACAAATTAGCTATATATACATATTACACATTGATTGGCAATGTATAAAACTGTAAATTCCTCTGTAAAAAAATTATTAAAATTTTTTTAACTGATTTGCGGATTTTTTTCACTTACTTTAGGGTAAATATTCCATTTTAATTTAATTTAGTTATGTTTACATCCCATTTTGAAACAACATAACGATTATTTTGGAATAAATTAGTCATTTTGAATATAGTCGGATGTCGATGATCATAACAGATATTGGTATTGCGATTGCCAAGGAAAAAAAATCATATAAAAAACACTTAAAAGAAAGAAAAGCAGTGCATACTAAAATTGCACCTCCTTTGAATAAATCATAGAACCTTAATTTGGAAATTTCAATGAAAAATCGTTATTTCAATATGTTTAAAATAAATAGATAATACTAATTCGTTTAATAACTAAATGTGTCCATAATATTATGGTAAAAACCATCCTACGGCGTTAAAATAATTAGGATATTAGATAAATAAAACGGAACAATCTCTGATGCATATAATTCATATTACCATCAATATTTTACATAAATTTTGACCTGCTGCAATTTCTATTAAAAATGATGGAATATTCACATTTTTCAAATAAACTGACAATTGTCCTTCACTGAAAAGTACGAAAATAAAGAAAATATCTGTGTAGTCTTTGAAGATACAACATTTCGGATACACTCTGATAAAAAAACATTCGTTTTTTCTGTCAGGTAGTTTAAGAGAAACAATAAAAAATAGCCTGCTATGAAACTAAGCCTCCTTTTGTGCAATATATTAATTATCCTTAATGGATTTTGATGGAGCAAATAAAATCTTTACGTGAAGTTAATAATCAAATACATCATCTAAAAGACTTTAAAAATTTTTTCGTTCTTTTTCACTTTCGCTTTTGGCGAAAAAAGAGGCATTAATTTCGTGTATTAGAGGAAGTTTTATATTTATTTCTTTTTGATCATTTTTAAGCTTGTGCATATTTTCTGTAGATTTAGTATACTCCATTCGGTAGATGTATAATCCGTTAATGATTCAAAATGAGTTGAAAATAATAACTATACCATAATTTTTTAATGTAACATTATAACTTTTTTAGGATTTAAACACAACTAATGGTCGATTCAAGCATTTTTTTTTCTAAATTTCACTTTTTAAAATGATGCTTTATTTCCAATAGGAATTAAAATGAATCAGATTAATCTGTTACTAAATACTGATATCAATTTTAGCACTTCTTTTCATTCATTTTCCTTACAAAAAATTAAAGGAAATTATTAAATTTAAATAATACACTGATATCATTTTACAAAGTGATGTAAGCATAGGTTTTAAACAAAAAGGTGTAAACAAAAATATTTATTACAATAATTAATAAATTATTCCATCAATAATCCAAACTATAAAAATATCAAATATTCGAATAAAAAATTCTTTAAAAATTTACTTCTTGGCATCCTGCAGATCTTTTATTATTTCCATTGAAACTGACTCCTGACTCTTGAAAGATCGTTATAGATACGTCCAATGTATATTGAGTGAATAGTGTTTTTGACAAAAGCAATATCATCTTTTTTCTGGTGTATTCTAACAACAGCTTTCGCATTAAGAACTATCAAGTCATTCCTTGTTCGGATCAACTTTGTCCTATTATTGTGTTCCATTTAAAACGATTCATTAATCAACACAATATATATGATTAGTTTTTGTCACTGGGCCGGGATAGCCTGGTTGGTAGAGCGTCGGATTCGCGTCCCTTAGGTTGCGAGTTCGAACCCCGCCGGCCGAAGATTCCCCGCGTGCTTGGTGGCTGACGCGCGTTAAATCTGTCGTGGTCATAAAGTCCTCCATGTCGAGAGTAATACCACTGGGGGTACTGGATCAAGGGTGATCGTTCTTTGATTCAGGTCTAAATTACGATCTGTGGATGAGTGAATGAAATGCGTGAATGAAGTCCGCCCCGTAAAAAGGGTTGTGACGTGTGTGTAGCTAAGTCGTTCTCTTGGCCCTAGATGGCGCTACTATAGAAACAAGAGGCGCTCCCAACTCAGGCTTAATTCGGCTGCCTTCGAACAGCGGGCTTGCCCATGGCAAGTGCCATAAGAAAGAACAACAACAACAAGTCATTCCTTGTTCGGATCAACTTCATCCTATTTTTGTGTTCCATTTTAAACGATTCATTAATCAACATAATAGATATGATTAGTTTTTGTCGCTTGAATAATGAAGTTGAGATCAAGGCTTTTCAGTTCAGTTATATTAATGTCCCAGTTTTAAAGCAACACTAGGGCTATTTGGGGACGGACCTCGTAATTTTGAACCGCCGTCATATGACGAGGACGACAACTGATTGAGATCAAGCTGGTATCGAATCGCTGGTACCTTGGGAGCACTCTAACAATGGGCTTGAGATTTTGAATTATATTTCTAACTTCTCGAATACAAAGTATACAAAGAGAAAGTAATGTAATATTCGAAAGATTCAAACTTTCATTAATAGAAAAAAGCAGCTGTTAGAATTTAAATACATCGGAATAATTAATACCCCCCCCCCCGCACTTTCAAAGGAAATGTTTTATCAGTAATTCCGAAAACATAAAGATAATATTTGCGATTCGCGTCGGAAATACCAGCTGCTGTATTTCCCATTGTTCAAACATGAAAAGGGATTTATTTAAAGATTTCATTTTTATAAAACAATGATCAACAAATCGTATTCCATAAAAGAAAAACTGAATAAATTTCATTTCTTTAAAGCTTTTGAAGAAAGAAAATGAATAAAATATTCGTGCTTTAACTTTGTAATTGCTTTCTGGAAAGCAATTTTCCTTCCGGAATCAGCTTGGGAATTTCTTTAAAGATTTTGATTTAATATAAATAAAGATTCCATGAAAGCTTGAACTTTAAGCCAACAATGAGATTGCTTTCGTTCTTACTTAAAATTCTGTATCTTTATTCTCATGGTTATAATGCTTTTTGGAAAATGAATAATCTTCCCACATCTTTTTCATAATTTTAAATTATTTAGAAGATATAATTTTGTTCATATGAATAATTCCATATCCGTATGCAAGTGAGAAATATATCGATAAGTCTGTGATGAAAGCTTATAAGCCAAATAACAGCTACGCTACACAGACAATTGCTTTTGTATCACGGTCATGTTTCTCGGCTACAAACCACAAGGTCCCAAGTTCTATCCTTGGTCATACCTAATGCGTCATACGTTCATATGAAGAAATTTATATAATATTGTCTCCTATAGTTCAGCTATTTCCAAAAGAGATAAAATGTTAACCAATAGTATTGGGTCAAAAATCAAAACGATTAAAAGTCCGTGAGAGATACATCTGGAGATTACAAGCAATTTGAGTTACAAATTTTGGAGTAGCGTAAATTTCTTGCTTCATTATCTTATAATATACTAGCCGCCTTTGACGACCAGCCGGTTCGCCAATCTTAATGCTTGATAAAATTTTAATAATTAACTAATTTATGTAATTCCTACTTTAATATCTTCTTCATTAAAATATTTTAAAACTTCAAACTTCAATTCACTCAGAATATTATAAAGGCCTTCAGTCATAACGTAATCTGTATCTCTCCAATTTTCTGTTAGCTCCCGTAGAATTTATGCTTTAAATTAAAGTGGAAAACATTAATCTGCAATTAATATAATAATATTTTTTACTGGAACAAAGCATTTTTTTTTGTAATATGATTACTGAAAACAGAGTCACTGAGCATTTAAACCTTATGTGCACTAAAGAATATCTTTCTTAATTTATGTAATATCTCAAGAATTTGTCAACAAAATTTTTTCAGATTCATCTTGAGCAGGTATATTAATTAACAATATTTAATTTTAAATGCATCAAACACTAATAAAATAAACAGAATCGTTTAAAATAATAGGTCAAAAACAGGTAAAAAAAATTACTTTAAAAACGATGAACTTAAACTAACATAAATACAATTTAATTACAAAAGCATACAACTAACCTAAAAATAATTTAAATCGAGTCCGCTTCCGTTGAAATGTAAACAATCAGAATGCAATGCGCATGCGTGAATTTTCAACGCCAGTTAAGGTAACGCAAATGCGTGAATTTTTCTACACCAGTTGGGGTAACCAGTACCTACACCAGTACCTATGCGGATTAGAAATTTTTAATTTCCTTTAATCTGTTTTATTTTAATTCAAAAGTACTTCAGAATGAATCTGAAAGATCAATTAATTAACAATGTTTAATTTTAAATGCATAAAACATTAAGAAAGTAAACAGAATCCTTATAATAATTGGCCGAAAAATGTTAGCCCTAGCCTCATTGCTGTTGGAAAAAAAAAACAATTGAAGCCTTACTCATTGGCGGTGGGGAAAATGAAAGGACTTTTTTGGCGGGAAAGTTAGTTTTTAATTAATAATTAAAATTCTAATTAAAATTTCAAAAAAAGGGACACTAAGTGCACATTCCCGATCTCCAAGGTATACATGTACCAAATTTGGTAGCTGTAGGTCAAATGGTCTTTTCTGTAGAGCGCCAACACACACACACACACATTGAGCGTAATATATAAGTATAGATTTATTAATATTATATTTAATATAGTTAATAGTATATTTAGATACATGATTAACTTCATTTTTTAATAGAGTTACTTTCATGGAAGATGCATTTAGATAGATATTGCCTTTTTTTTCTATAAACAGATTTGCAATAAAATTTATTTTGATAATATGAAGATCCGAATTTTACATTATTTCCTATTTCTCCATAAAATTAACCTTCCCTTATGTCGTCACTGAAACTACGAAAAACTGTGTGTCGGAAATTCAATTTCGTAGAAATAGCATTTGCGGTACTTTTTCTCTCCAATAAGTGCCAAGTTGCCAAAGCCCAAAAAGATGATAGCTGCTACGGTTAAATAATTCGATGACAAACAATAAACAACTATGACAATTAAATATTAATGCTAAAAATTCAGCTTTATTTCCATTTTTATGAGAAAATTCATAATTTTCTTTTTTTATCTTCTTTCATACGTTGTTTTTGCTCTGTTTACATTATTATGTACCTTATCAGCCATCTTGTTTTTTAACAGTAGTGACGTGGCATCCATCAAACACTAAGTTTCATCTAAAGGAAATTTTCAATGAATGACAACATGCAAGCGGATTGGGGATGTGTGAAACTATAAATCTCACATAAAAATTTATAAAAAATCTTTAAAACTAATTTTCATAATTTTTCATTCATCTTTACAGCAAATGGTTAATTTCAAATCAATCTAGTTATATTAACATTCCATTTCTACGCAACTTATGGATTATTTTGAAATAGTTTAGAAATTTCGAATACAATCGGACGTCTAGCATGGTAACAGATATTCATTGCTATTACGCTAAGAAAGGAAAAATTCATGTAAAAACAATACCTACAAGAAAGTAAAACTACATAAACTAAAGTTGCACTTAATTTACATAAATCACAGAACTGAACTGCATTCTGGTAGTTCCAATGCAAATTCATTATTTTAAAATTTAATAGTAAATATATAATTCTATTTCATTTAATTAATTAGTGTCCATAATATTTTCGGTAAAATGATTCCGACATATTTAAAATAATTCAAGGAATTATTACTGTGGAATTAAATTAAATGGAACAATCCATGCTTCCTGCAATTCGTATTACCATCAATATTTTATGTAAATTTGTATCTATTACAATGAATACGATTAGAAATGCTTGAGCATTCAAAATTTTAGAATAAACTGTCAACTATCTTTCACTGAAAAGTACGAAAATAAAGCAAATATTTGTGTAGTCTTTGAAGATACAACATTTCGGATGCACTCTGTGAAAAAAACATTCGTGTTTTCTATCAGGTAGTTTAAGAGAAACAATGAAAAATAGCCTGCCAAGAAACTAAGCATCCTTTTCGTGCAATATATCATACTTAATGGATTTGGACGGAGCAAATAAAGTCTATACATGAAGTTACATGATAAAATATTCCATCTAAAAGACTTTTAAGAATTTGACGTTCTTTTTCACTTTTGCTTCTGGTGTGAAAAAAGGGGTATGTTTTCCCATTTTGGAGGGCACTTTTATTTCATGTTTTTAGATCATTTTGGAGCTGTGCAGATGTAAAATTTTCTGTAGGGTAACTTTAATGATTCAAAATTAATTGAAAATAATGTTTATTACCATATTTCTTTTAATATAACATTATAAGCTTTTTGGATTCAAACACAACTAATCATAGATTCACGCAATTCATTTCAAAATTTCAATTTTTAAGGACCATTAATGATTCAAAATGAATTGAAAATAATGTTTATTATCATAAGTTTTTAACATAAAGTTATAACTTTTTAAATTTTAAACACAACTAATCATCGATTCCTGCAATTCATTTCTAATTTCATTTTTAAACTGAAGTCATTTTTCCAGTAGGAATTAGAAGGAATGAGATTAATCTGTTTCTAGATACTGATATCAATTTTAGCATTTCTTTTCATTATTTTTTTTACAAAAAGAGTTAAAGGAAATTATTAAATCTAAAAATACACATATATCATTTTACAAATCATTATAACCATAAATTTTTAAGAAAAAAGAAGTAAACAGAAGTATTTATTACCATAAATTACATGAAATTATTCCATTGATAATCCAAACTATAAAAAAAAAATCAAGGTATTCAAAATGAAAATTCTTAAGAAATTAACTGTTTGGCATCCTGCAGTTCTTCATTATTTTCCACACAAACTAAAGCTTTAAATATCATTATAGATACAGTCAATTTATATCGAGTGAATACGGTGTTTATCACAAAGGTAATATCATACCATTTCTGTTGCATTCTGACAGTAAGTAGCATTCGCATTAAAAGAAATAAACTCATTCCTTGTGCGGATCAACTTTGTCCTTTTATTGCATGCCACTTAAATTGATTCCCTAATCAACTAAATAGATATGATTACTTTATATTAAAAAAAAGTTAGTACAGCATTAGTACATTCTAACAAAATTATACTACTAACTTTGCATTATACTACTAACTTTCTTGTATACGTAGTATACAAAGAGAAAGTAATGCAATATTTAAAAAAAAAAAACTGAAACTCAAGATTTTGATGAACCTTTACCCTTCAAATCTTCCTATACATTTTTTTAGGATTAAACCTGCATGTCTGTCTGTAGATCTGTCTTTGAACGATACCTTAAGCTTTGAGCTAGGCAAATGAATTCTCATTTGAGGTCTTTTATACTGAGACCTCAATTAGATTTATGTCAAAATCTAAACAAAATACATTTGCAGAATTCAGAAGATAAGACTTCGCTCAGTCTCATATGCTTCTTTTGCAAAATCCTCACTCGAGCTCAAATTCCTACACTATATATTTTATCACTTTAATTCATCATTTTAGCGTGATGAACTGAATCTGAACGCTTATTTACAGATTATTTTTTTAACTGTATGATAAATCAATATTATCACAGCCATGGTTACTTCAATGAAAATTTTCAAAGGCTTCAAGAAGGCATTAAACCTTTGGAGCACTTATCTTCATAAGGAATCTGTTATGAATCTTTATTAAACCACAAATGGAATTTTATCTTGTTAAGATACAATTAGGTGAATGTTAATAACTATAAATTAAGACAATTAAAATGAATGTCCTTCAGTATAATTGAGATGAATAATTAAGATGAATGTCCATACGTATAATTAAGATGAATATCCGTCAGGATAATTAAGATAATAAAGATGAATGTCCTTCAGTATAATTAAGATAATAAAGATGAATGTCCTTCAGTATAATTAAGATGAATGTACTTCAGCATAATAGAGATGAATAAGCACCATGGATGTCCTTCAATATAATAGACAAGAATAATTAACATGAATGTTCTTCAGAATAGTTAAGATAATTAAGATGAATGTCATTCAGTATAATAGACATGAATAATTAAGTTGAATGTCCTTCAGTATAATAGAGATGAATAATTAAGATGAATGTCCTTCAGTATAATAAAGATAATTAAGATAAATATCTTTCAGTATAACTGTCTTCGCTTCAAACAGAAAAAATAACACAATGTCTAATATTAATTTAGTCATGTCCAATCTATAGTTAATTATGCTGACTTTAAGAATGTTATAAGAGTGGAAGCGTTCATTGCCTTATAACAAAAATACTTTTATCTTAAATATATACAATAATTTTTGTCTAGTTAGCATTTGTTTAATTTTTAAAAAAATGAATGTAAGTAATTAAGAAATTTGTAAAAATGTTGACTCACAGTAAAAGAAAGATTAAGATTATTCAAAGGCCAGAGAGAATTAGCACAAGAATACATACAAAAATCTTATGGTGAGAACTGACATTTTTCCTCCTTAAATCCTTTTTTTTTAAATGACAATCTTTGAATCAGCGATAATCATCTCCCAAGTAAACACACTTATCTACTTAGCTCAAAAATGCTTTCACCTAGTTTGAGAATGTTTAGTTTCAGTTTACATAATCAAATCCAAGAAAAAAAATATTTTATTCATTGAATTACAAAGAGTAAAATTGAGTACATGTAAAACTTTAATCATTCATTTTGAGTCCACAAGAATTTTCCACACTTCCGTTCCAATATTAAAGTTTTATTTCTTTTTACCAAGAAACCCAACTCCAATAGAATCTTAGAGTTGATAAATCAACTTGTACCATTCTTCAAACTTAAAATAAACAAAAAGATTTACAAAGTGGAATCGAAGCAAATTAAACAAAATAAAGATTTCTATTACGGAATAAACAAAAAATCCACTTAGTCTTACTTTCAAGTATTGTTTGAACTCCTTTAAAGAAAATTTTATTTCAAATTAATTCTGAAAATTTGCTAAGTTGAAGAAATAGTAGGAAAAATAAATAAATAAACAGAAAGAAGAAGACCTCAGGGGTTGAAAATGGAATCAGAGAGATACATAATTTCATGATCCCTTTTCGTCTTTTGGGAAAAGAAAATGGGAATATTTTCAAAGAAACTGAATCTTGTCCGGTGAATTTTGCATAAGAATTGGTCACCGCTAAGTGGTTGGAAAATGGAGAAAGTCCAAGAGAAGAAAAGAAGGATTTCGAAAGCTTTTTTTTTTAAAAAAAATTGTCGATGCGGAAATGTTGAGGATTGGTTTTTCGGAAAGAATTTTAAATAATACTCCAAGAAAAAATATCCGTGAGTTTTTCAAATAAATAGGATCCCATAAGAATTTTATTCCATTTCGCTTTCGAATCTGATATTTTTCAGTGATATGACTATTCTTTGAATACAACATTTTTAAGCTAAGGATTAAAATAAATATCAAATCAGAAATAAAGTTTGAGAAATTAATTTGGATTATGTGTTTAATCCTGATAGTTTCTGACCTAATATTTTTATAAGGTTAAACATTTTTATATAGTTAAATATGTTATGTGAAAATATATATATATATATATATATATATATATATATATATATATATAGAGAGAGAGAGAGAGAGAGAGAGAGAGAAAATGTTTAGCCTTCTCTTAAAAGAAAAGAATTTAGAAGGCAATTCTCCTCTGATTCCTTTTAATAAAGAATTTGATTCATAGTTCTTGGTGGACAATTTGTCTACACATATTCATACTAAAATTATTTTAACAGCAAAATTCGATATCAAATAAATTTGCATTCTAAAAAATAAATGAATTTTTTGGAAACGAAACTAAATAATTTCGGAATCGCAACTACAAATTATTTCTTATTCAAACTAAAACCAAAAAAGAACAGAAAAAACACCATAGTATTTAGAAAGCGCAAATGCAGCTATTTTTTAAAATTTTTTTGGTTTAATTTTGATTTTTTCCTATTTACTTGGTTTTTATTATATATATATATATATATATGAATGAAAAACAATTATAGAATATTATTTCTGTTAAAGAAAAATAAATGGTCGTCGATTTTATAACATCACAAATTCATTCCAAGTTTGGATACTGCTCGCTTATAGTAAGTTTTCTCTATTATGTTACAGTACTGCATTAAAGTGTTGCGTAGATTCTATTCATTAAATTGAGGTCTCTTGCCCAACGTAAATGGTCAGCTCTGTGTCCTGGCTTCAAGAGGAGAGACACACCTGGTCATCTTGCATACAGACCTGCATTGTTAAGGCGTCTTCGCACAGTAGTAGAGGAGGTTCTTGTTCCTGTTGCCTGAAAAGGATTTTCTATAAGTCGACGCACAATAGTGTTTCTTCACCTTCGAGCCAAAAGAGATAAGTTATAGTCTCCCAAAGGTGTTACAACTCGTGGTTGACCTGAGACATGTCTTATAGATATAAAATCCTCGGACTGAAACTGATCCCAGTCTTTTGACCATACTACGAGACATACTGAGACTTAAAGCTTTATCAGCTTGTGGCAAACTCCGTTTCCTTCCCTCCAACCGCAACCTTAAGAAATCGGGCAAACGATTTCTTCTAAATATACTAGATACTACTGGATATTGTCGATGAAATTGCCATTAACAATTGAAGATCAACAATCATGTACAAAATTATGAGGGTTTGATTTTTGCTCATTTTCTCCCACTCCTATATAAATATTCAGTTCTTTAAAATAAATATGGCAGCTATAATTTTTGCACACATTTTCTTGAAGTTCATTACTATCACGTATGTATATAGTATAATTATTAATGTTAATGCCGTTTTTTTAATAGTGAGCTTAGAAAAACGTGTTATACCTTAACTTTTGGAGGCCCGTATATTAATTACAAGAAAAATAATTGAAAAATTGAGTAAAATGATTGAAGTTATTAAATGCTTTTTAATAGTAATTAATGTAAAATTTTTATAAAGTTCAAACTGTCAAAATTTTCTTAACCCGAAAACTCTATTAAAAATTTTTGAATAAAATTGTCCCACACTATACCCACATTCTGCAGTAAATAAATAATAAATAACGTGTAAAAGAAACCTACAGATAAATTTAAGTTAGAATTTCTCCTACTTTGCATCTCTAATATTTATTTTAATTTATAAGTATAGAAACCAACGTCGAATAAATCTCAGCCAAGGAACTTGATAATTGATTATTCCTTTACAATTCTAATGAAATAAATCAATATTAAGCTACCACTTCGGATCAACAAAAATGAAAACCGTTATGGAATTTTCAAATTGTAGTAGTGAAAAAAAGTTTAAGGATAACAAATGTCATTTCTACGTTAGTAAATAATTCAAATTTTGTTAAGAAAAATATATTGTCACCCCTATCACATTTCATTTTCAAAAAAAAAAAAAAAACTTGCAAACGTATGATTATTTGAATATCACAATAATTGTTTTTTTTAAAAAAAGATATCCTTTTATTGCTGAAAAGTCATTCTTTGCTCCAGAGAGAGGAAAGCTCCAAACGATATCCGATAATAGTTTTAAATAATTCTTACCCGTTGCCAAACAAAGAAGAGAAAATGGTAGTAGAATATGATATTAGAATTATTTTTTTTTGTAAGCACAATATCGAATAAAAAGAAAGAAAACTCTTTTCAATTTTAAAAGAAAAATAAATTTTTAATGAAATGGAGTGAAAATCGCACAATGTAAACAAATATAAGGAAGGAGAATTCTAAACATACAAAGCTTACATTTCCATTGAAAGGGAGGGATGAAAAAGGGAATTGAACATTCTTTTCGATTTTTAAAAGAAATTTTTTTAAATAAAATGATTTGAAAATTGCACCATGTAAACAAATATAAGGAAGGAGAATTTTAAAGATACAAAGCATATACTTTTATTCGACGGAAACGGTTTTTAAAAATAGTTAATACCCTGAAACATGATATGTTTGTAAAAATTTTCAGCATAGTGATATTCAATAATAACTTCACAAAGAAATTGAATCTTTTGAAAATATTTTGATATAGTTTGTTTTGAAAAGTAATTCAAAATAAATATTTGTCACGAAAATGCCTTCTATTTTCATGGTATGTAAAAAATCATTTATTTTATAAAATGCGTCACTACAAATAATTTAAAGAAAAAAATAGTTAAGAAAAGTGAAACGTAGAAGCTAAAAAACATTTGTATTTTTGTTTTTGTTTTTTTACTTCTCAAAATATAATGGAGTACCACCATTCAAGAACAACACGGCGGATGCGCGTCAGTCATAATTAACCCAATTCTATGTTTCTGCACCATATAGTAAGCTTCCAATGTATTTTTTTTTCAATATACCAACAAATATGTTGAAAAGGATAGAATATCTATAACGAAATATTCTGATTAAAATGGATCCTTATTCATCTGTTTCTGTATTTACTAGATCCAAACTTGAAATTCGCATCTCGAATATATAATCCTACTTTTTCAATAACGCACTGATAAATAAAATTAACATAAAAGGCTCCCGCATATTTGAATTATTCAACCTTAAATAGTTAAATGCATCATAATTGGTATTTATATAAGGATGGAAATGCAAGGAATGTCAATCGACAAATTTCAAACGGTGATACATTTTGTTCCACATTTAAAATAATGAACTTAAAACATTGCTAAGTTGCATTTCCATCTTCTCATATAGAAAGTAGAGATAAAGAGAAACAAAAGCTTCCTCTGAACAGTCTGTTAGCGTCCTTTTGGTGTCTATTCTCAGATTTGATCGAGGAACTATTTCATGATTCAACTTTCAACTGTTGTGTGAAATTTGTAAATAATACTAACCTAAATGGAAACAAATTCTTTTATGTACATATTGTTACAAAATTTTTCTATACAGCAAAATACCGTCGATCAATCGTAATGCATTTAATCTCTAATAGTTCATCAACTTGCTTGCTTGCTAATCCTCTAGTCTTTTTACTCGTCGGCGACTACGACCACTCTCACACACACAATTTCCGCCGATACACACACTTCCTCACTATCTACACAACTTCTTACGATCCACATAACTTCAACAACAACTTCGTAGCTTCTGAGTGCCCGTCTTTTATAGTTCCGGGAGGCGGGGCTAGAATCTTCTGACCACTCACGGCGTACCTGGCTGCATCTCGGTTGTTAGTGGATGGATCTTGAAAGTTCTCGAACTTTCCGGTACTATCCATTTAGTCGCCAAACTCCCCAAATGCTCGCCAAGTCTGTCGCCAAGCTCTAAGTTCATTGATCTCAGCACGTACAGGACCGATCGTACAACGGTCTTTCTTACGATGACTCTATTCGTGCCGGGTAGCAATATTATAGGTTCGTAACAATATACAAGGCTGTAAACAAAATAATTGTTTTGTTAAGCTACTCTCTTATTTGATTGGTCAGGATCAATATATTACAGTATATATAATTATCCGTCGTCATCTGTGACGTAAAAAGGACGTTAAAGGACGCTATCGATCGTCCATTTAATCTGCATCATTATCGAAAGTGAAAAATCTCAACTTCTGTTTTGACATTAAAAAAAAATGGCAGCTTTACTTTATATGTAAATTGATTGATTTATCTATAACTGAACAAAATTAAGCATGGACGAAAATTACTTATGGAATCGTCAGATATCCAATTCTACTAACATTTTTATGACATTTTAGCAAAGAACAAGGAGCAGAGATCTACAATTTTATGATGTTTATTATATTCTCATTTCAAATTCAGTTAGAAGTTATTGCTAATATTTTCTTTCATAATTTTTTTTTTTAATTTTTTATTTGGAAATGTATCTTTTTCCTCCTATTGGGTCACTATTTGCTTTAAATAATCTTGTGTTAAGTTAGTGATTATTTTTTATTTGAAAGTTCATGAATATTATGTATACTGTATACAGAAGACCCGCAGTAGGGGACAAAAGAAAGTAAGACTGAGAACTGAGCGATGGAGGGGAGATAAAGCTAATAGCATTTAATCATATCTTAAATGTTAATAGGATAACTGCCTGTCTAATTGGGCACAACTTCTAATTATAAATAAAAGAATTAATGCAAAAACCATTATTGTTTCTTTTCTAAGAAACATAAAGGCAGCTTAAATCACTAATTTCTTACTGGAATTTTAATATTTAATCAGCGGAGTTTCCTGCCCTAAATTTTGTTGCATATTCTCGAATAAATTTCTCGTCCCCTTTCCTCCGCATAAAAGAGCGCGAATACAATGCATAGCATCGTTGAAAGATAGTTAAGAACTAATCTGAGGTCTGAATCCATGCTTTTTTATTGAATCTACAATATGTAGTTTGGATCTTTTTCCCCGGCCAACTGACACCAAAATTAGACACGGAGCTACAGTTGTAGTCCTAAGATATTAGATTCGAATTTCATTGATTTAAGACATCACATTTCGGAAGGCATGCATGCTAAGTACAGATCGACAAATGGCCAATACTATGACAAATTTGGCTCAAAATTTGAAAAGAATTTACATTTTAGATACTAAACCTATGTACCAAATTTTAACTATCTAGCTCTTTACATTTTAAGGTTATGGAGTTCACTTATATTTGAACAGCTATGTTTCCTTTAAATGAGTTTCAATCAAAACTTGACAGAAATCTCCAAATTTGGCCAAAATTCCATATATCAAAATTGAACCGTTCAGCCCAAAGCGTTTTTGCGTTATCGTGTTCACAGGCAAATATATCAAAATGTTTGCGAACTCAAGGATTTCTGGAACGTGAAGATACATAAAAATCCCGAATTCGAATAATTTTGGGGCGCTTACAATATTTTGTATACTAAAAAGGAAATAAAGAGGAAAGGAAAACAAAGAAATTGTATTTACACGTATAAACTCTTTATTGAGCATTATGCCATCGAGTTTCGCCAAATCCCAAAATCATAAGCCAAGAACAGCAGCCCATATTTTCATTCTACATTAAACCCTCGCCAAATCTTCCTTGGAGAGAATTTTTGAATATCAGGAATAGCAAAATATGCCGAAAGAAAAATTGCCTTCAAAGAGATGTACATTAATCTGGATCTTAGTTTATCTATTGCAATGTTTACCCACCTTCCAGCTGTTTCTGAAGGACCGTGAGAAGGGAGCTTTCTCGTCCAAGAACTTTATAATCCTACACCGTCTAAAAGGAATCCCCCCAAAAGGAACTTATAAACAAATATATCAAAGAACTAAAAACAATTTTTCTTTTAAGCATTTAATACCTTAATGCTGCATAAATCGAGTTTGCTTTTGGTTTAGAAAATGGCGAATACCAAATGGCAGAAGCTCAGGTCAAATTCTACCAATGCAAAAAAAAAAAAAAAAAAAAAAGAAAAAGTGCTTGATAAATGTTTTAGAAAATATTTGTAAGAAAAGATTTCACTAGACTGGTTTATTTAAAGCTCTAGATTTAAATATGAAGTGGTAATGTTCCGTTTTATAAACTTATAAATAAATACATGCTTACCATTTCTTTAATTAAACGTTTCCTTTCTACATCTGAAACACCTGACAAATATTTATATATTTACAAAATTATAATTCTTAAAAAAATTAATTAGTTGGAAATAATAATGAAATATAGAATTGCTTTAGATTTATTTAACATTTAATTTAAATCTGACATTTGTGTTTCGTTCTCATTTTTACTGTGATACATAATAATTAACTGAAACAATTGTTAGTGTTTTTTTTTTACTAATTAATAAATACATGTTTACCAGTTATCTAATTAAACATTTTTTTTATCTGAAACACTTGGTAAATATTTATATATTTACAAAACTGTAATTCTTAAAGAATTTTGTTGGGAATAAAAATGGAATATATAATTATTAAAAATTTCGTTTGACATTTAATTTAATTCAAATCTGATATTTGCGTACATTTTTCCACTTTTACTATGATACATAATAATAAAACTAAAACAACTGTTTTGGTTTTTTTATTAATAAATAAATACATGCTTACAATTTATCTAATTAAAGATTTATTTTCTATATCTGAAACGCCTTAATATTTATACATTTACATTAAAAAAAATTGCTACATTCTTTTAAAATATATATAGTTGGAATAACAGCGGAAAAAAAAGGTTGCTTTAGATTTTTTTGGCATTTAAATTAATTTGAATCTGACATTTGCATTCGTTCCCGTTTTTACTGTGATACATAATAATTAAATTAAAATAATTATTATTGCTTTTTTTTTAAACTTTTGAATCGTTTTCACGATGGCGAAAATTTTCCTAAATAAAATAAATAATAATCTCAATTTATACAATTCCGCTGATTTTAAGTACGCATAAAAAGTTCTGATCAGCACAAAAAGAATTCTATTCTTCTCTAAGATGTTAAACAACTATTATGAACTTTCTGTCGACAGAAACACAAAACAATAAGAGCAAAATAAATAACATAATACCATTTGGTGAGAATTAATGTGCAAAAGTTAGTTTTAATCGTATCCGAAAAGAATTAAATATATCAGAAAAACTCTGCATTCACGATTCCGATTATTACAATCCTGGAATCGGAAAATTCAATTATGTTATCATTATACTAACGCAAGCAAATTAATTCAAAAAAATAATAATACAGATGGGTTTGGGAGAGGAGGGGGATCTTGTTTAAAATTAGTGCTGGCAAATATTAAAAATTGCAAACACTACATAAGAAACGTGACCACTCCCTGTACGTAAATTATATGTGGAAAAAAATTGATGAAAAATTTTATGTCTTATAGTTACTGAAATTATTTGATACAAATAAGCTTTTATTAATTTCACCATAATCATTTCAAAAATTTAGTTTTATTGCTTTCGGAAATTAGCGCTGAATAATAATTTTTAACAATAATTGTGTTCATATATTCAATTTTATGTAAAATCAAAAATATTTTAATATATTCATTTATATAGATTTTCGACATGTTTTGCTTTTAAATGAGAAACTGTTACAGCTACTCATATCTGCATATCATTCTTATTTCAAATACTTCATAACACTTTCCATAAACTTTCAAGTTTAAATAAAATATTGCAATTTTTTTCCGATTGTTTCATTTATTCAATAATATTTTCTGATAGAATTAACAGAAAACAATATTGTTAAAATAGATCCGTGAATAAGATTATATCAAAACAATTTCCAAAAATGAAATAAAAATAATATAAATTATGTTTAAATAACTATAGATAAGTTAGTTAACCTTTTAAAAGGCCATTTTTTTCTAGTCATATTATGTTAAAATATTTTTAGGCTTGAAATTAGAATAAGAAAAATGATTCTTTTAGCATATTAGATAAATTTAATTTGATTAATTAATTCATTTGGTTCATTAATAATTAAGTAATTAATCAAGACACATAATTTTGCCTGAGATGAAGGACTAAAGCATCTAAATTTCTGACTTACTAAAACAATTTGTCAGAACGTATGCCAACCTACATAATTTCATACAAAGATTCATAAATTTGGTGGGAAGCATACTTTCCACGGCCTTAGAAAGGGTAAATTCACTTGAATAAATAAAATTTTCTTAATTGAGTTGCTGTCGCTGTCAGCACATATACCCACATACAAATATGCAACAAAAAAAAAACAAAAAAAAAAACCTTTCTAATACTTATTTCACTAAAATATTTTTTCTTGTAATACTAACTTTCATTTCAGCCCTTTTCATAAATAAAATAAGATAGTTTTATCCACAAAGATGATAACATAAATACATACCTTCATTCATCAAAAGTTTTTGTGTAATTTCAATTTGTATTTTAAATCTACTAAAATAAATCAAAATAAAGACATTTAAAAAAGCATACATAAGCAAAAAGACGTCTAGTTAAATTAAAAATATTCTGTAATTTTATCAAAATGATAAAATTACAGCATACAATACAGCATTATACATTTTTAGTTACTCAAGCCATATTAATTGTTCAAATATTAGTCTTTCTTTTCTTAATATAAATCTGTATACTTTAATCACTAATGTAAATTTAGTAACATTCACAACAATAAATACCAGAATTTATAAACAAGAAATATAAACAACGCCAATTAATTAAATTTTAATTCAATATAATGTCGTTTCTAAGTGAGAAATTTTTAGAAAAAAAAAATAAATTAGCACATACAAGCCATTAAAAATTCTTTTATTGCAACAACAAAAGATTAATATCACAGGAAGATCCTTAGTCACAAATTAATTTTCAGAATAAACAAATCAGACTTTACCTGTTATTCTTAAAATTTTGTATAATTTAATTTTTTTAAATATATTTTTCTTTGAATCAATCCAAATAAAAATACCAATAAATAAGTAAATTTCCAACTTTTTTTTTAACTAAGAGCAATACATGTAGAAGAAATAATAGAATGCAAAACATAATTTCGGTTAGCAGTAAAAAAAACATTTCTTCTTGAATTATCACATATCACATATATTCATCACATATATTGAACAAAAATTAATAAATACTTCAAGCATAAAAAAAAATTAAAACAGGGATCTAGAAGGAATGAAACCATAGTAAAAAATTTTATAATTAAAATGTAATGTTATACCATTATACTTTAGTACAAAAGAAGCATATTTTATAATGCATAGAATCATGAAAGTAATCATACATTTGTTTTGAGCATGCAAATCTTAAAAGTTTCATTAATTTCAATTTAAACCCAAATGAAAATGAAGACATAAGGCTTCACAGAAGAAACCTCACTCACAAGTGAAATGTAACACATTTACTAATAAAGTTCTACAATAAATGTAAATATTTTTGGTTCATTTAACAAAATTTAATTCAAATGTATAAAGCTTTTATTTATAAGATGTCTGTCTAAGAAACTTTTATTTAGAAGTTTCATTGGAGATGGAAATAACAACAAATATAAAATAATTAATACAATATATCATATCTAATAATTGAACTATGGTAATAAAATGAAACTTCACTTCAGTCCTTCTTTCATAAACATATTACACAACTTTGTTTCTTGTTAATCATTAACTCTTAACACTTTTGCAAGTAAAATAAGCTTGAATCTTGAATATAAACAATGAGGGATATAGCGACAAAGGCTTCTATCCCATACTTTTACACGTAGAAAATGTTTTAGTGTGAAATAAACAAACCAATGTTACTGGTGCTTGTCGGTTGTTACGTCAGCCAAACAGCGCCAAGAAAAAATTTCGCCAATTTCGCGATTTCAATCGTCAACCTATATAGCATGTAATTTGCACATTCAAAATTTTTCATCATAAATAATAATGCGCTTGAGCATATTTTTATAACTTCGCGTACTTTTTTCTTGGCGCTTTTTGGGCGCCGTTAAAACCGAGTTGTACCATGTTGCATTGAGTGCATGCTTTAAAAGTAACTGTAACAATGCTCGTCATATATTAAATCTCCAGTGAATATGGGTGAAAATTATCTAATATAAAAGTGAAAAAAAGCAACTATTCTGTAATATGTGTCTAGTAATGGATAGAGGCCAATGCCACTCAATGATGTAGGTTTTTAAGAGATAGAAATATGGAAATTGATATGGTACTTCCAATAATTCACTTGTCAAAATGAAATATAGAAACGCGCTCATTTAATCAATTAAAATATTATGTTTAGTACAAACAGTTTACTTACAATAATAATAATAATAACTAAAGTATATAAGCCACAAATATAATATCCCTTTTCAGTAAGTGAAGTCAAGGTTTATTAAAAATTTTTTGCTGAATAAAAAAAAGGCTCAATAAACATTGTAGATTACAGTTTATTCATCCTTAATATTATGCGTCAAAATATGTGTATTAAAAAGAGATCTCTTGGAAAAGTTTTTATTACACACGTCACATGTAAACTGTTTTTCCTGTGTATGTGTCCATAAATGTCTTTTTAAGTTCCATGAGCGGTAAAATATTTTATCACATATTTCACAGGCAAACAACTTTTTTCTCGTATGCATCTGCAAACGTACTTTTAAATGCGACTTTTCAAAAAATGTTTCATTACTTATATCACCCACAAACAGTTTCTCTTTTTCATGCTTCCGTAAATGTGCTTTTAAACATGGCTCTCCAGGAAATGTTTTATCACACGAGTCACATGCAAATGGTTTTTCTTTTATATGTATCCATAAATGTCTCTTTAAATTCGACGAGTGGGAAAATGTTTTATTGCACACATCACATGAAAACGGTTTTTCATTCGTATGAGTACGCAAATGTGCTTTTAAATGGTACTTTTCAGAAAATTCTCTATTACACACTTCACAAGCATGTGGTTTCTCTTTCGTATGAGTTCGCAAATGCGCTGTTAAATGAGACTGCTGATAAAACGCTCTATTGCAAATGTCACAAGAATACGGTTTCTCTTCTGTATGGATCCGTAAATGTGCCGTCAAATGAGAATATTGAGAAAAAGTTTTATTGCACTTATTACAAATATACGGCCTTTCTTTTGCATTTAAATTCGACTTAGTTTGATTACGTGTATCACTAGCATGAGGTTTCTCTTGACCATGCTTGTTTACATGCCTTTTGAAATTCGAATTATCCGAAAATGCCTTATCACATATATCACAGGTAAATGGTTTCTCTTTTGTATGCGTCCGTAAATGTGTTACTAAGTGCGATTGATCGGAAAATGTTTTATTGCAGACATCACAGGCATAAGGCATCTCTTTCGTATGTCTAAGAAAATGCCTTTGTAAATTTGACTTTTCAAAAAATGATTTGTTACATACTTCACACGCAAACGGCTTCTCTTCCGTATGTCTCCATAAATGTCTCATTAAATATGATTTTTTAGAAAATGTTTTATTACATATGTCACAAGAAAATGACTCCATTTTTATATACAGCCGTAAATGTAATATTAAATGGCGATATCGGGGCTTTTCCGTAAATGTCGCCAAAGATATGGTTTCACTATTATCAATTAAAGCTTCTTCGAGTTTTGTTACTGGAGAAAATTTGGGATAAAATCACATACGTGTGACTTATTCATCACGAAACTACGAATAAAATGTCCTTTCAAAATTAATTGTTCTGAAAAATTCTTTTATTATTAGCATATGGCTTCTCTTTACTTCCAATTTGTAAACAATATTTTTAAAGATCCATACAAGTTAAATGTCTGGTTATAAATATTACTAACATGAGGTTGTTCCAATGGATATTCAAACGACATATCTTAAAATTTAATTGTTGGGACTATGCTTTACTACTTTAATCAAAAGAATAGTATTTATCTTCTGTAAATATATATAAAATATTTAAAAATATAATTTATGAAACAATTAAAGACACAATATAGATAAAATATTTTTTTAAATAGTTATTGCACGATTTTTCCTATTTAATAAAGCTGAATTCCATTCAAAATATGCCACAAGTTGCAGCCATCTTGTCGTTTTCTCTTTCAGTCAGAAATTTTTTTATGACAGTACAGCTTTGAAACCTAAATAACACAAAATAAATAATAAATTTTAGATTCAGAGTTACAAGAAAATCTTCAAACATAATATCTAAAGAGTAAAAAATGTATAATATATAGAAAAAAATCACAAAAAGAGGGTTTGAAAAGAAAACTCCAAGCTATAAAGACTATACAAAAATAACAAAAACTTTCCTTTCCGTAAATCATCTCAAGAGAAAATTCTAAAGCTTTATGAGTCCCTCCCTTCTTTGCCTTATGATTGTTACTTTGTAAATTTCATGTTCTGATTTATGCATAAATCAACATAAAGATATTGTTACTCAACAAAATTGTATCAAATACCCATACAGTGACTATTGTTGCGTGTTTTAAATAATTATATCTCTTTTCCTTTTCATAGCGATATTACAAATATTTTACAAAGACAGGACGACACGGATTTAACATATAAATACATCAAATACATATAGACAATAATTCTAGATTCATTTTAAATCATTCCTTTACCAATTCCAGACTCAATCCGAAAATATTTATTATAAATTGAGAAATGCTTTATTTTGCTATATTTTTATGCATAAAAAAAAAAAAAAAACTTTTTCGAAAAATTGTGACAATACACAAGAAATGCTCCCATACATGAGCACCAGGAAGTCAGGAGATCAATAACTGCAAATAACCACAAACCATTAAGCAACAGTTCTATAGCTACTAAAGACACCTTCCTTGATGATATCTAACCATGCTAACTGATCAGAGTGAAATGTTGATCTCTAGTGTTTCCAGATCAAGAAGTCAAAAGGTACCAAGTTAAGAGATCTGGATGCTAAACGTACGTTTGGGATGGACATAAGACAAAGTTGCAGTCATTGTGCAAGCCTGAAATGCAACACGGTGCTCCATCATGCAAGAAAGTAACGTTGCGCAGTGTTTACTGCGTATTAATTATAGAATAATTTTATTCCGTAATATTTTTGTCTTATAAGCTGGAATACCGTATGGCGGTACATGAAGATCAATATAATTTATCCTCAAAGAATATACACATAAATGTATCATATATAAGGAATGATACTTCATGGTAGCAGACCTATTTAGATTTCTTGAATGCTAAGCTATCTAAAGGGAACTTAGTTTTAGGAAGTTAAACACTCATTAAACAATATCTAATCAACTTCCTGAAGGGAAGTTTAAAGTTTAATCTTTCAAATATTTTAATTAATAATTCACTCATCTAAAATGAATGGAGGGCATGAAACTTGAGAATTTAGAGTCAAGTTTGGTTTTTCTATTGAATTCTTTAATTATGCTTTCTTTCTTCAAGGAAGCTGCTAAAACGATTTCTATCAAATGTGAGTGTCATGTAACACTGGCAGAATTATTCCACAATTCTTGACTTTTACATACACAACTGAATATTTAGCAGAACCCATAAATAAGTAGAGCCCTTTAAAAAATTTTCCACGACAAATGAAACAGAACACTAAAAATACAACTTTATCATTGAAAAATCAAAACTTATATTTATGATAATCTGAATTGTATTACAGGCTTAAATTTTTGCGATGGATCATTTCTAACAATAATAACCAACCAACAAACAAAAAATGAAACTAGAATGGAGCCATAAAATAACAAACAGGGTTGGTTGGTTTGCTGGTTAATTTGATTTTTTTCTGGCGCAAGAGCCACATGAAATAACAAACCCTTATTTAAAATAATATAAGGGCCACTGCAGCTCTGCAGCCCGAAAGTAGAGTTTACATCCAACCAGTTACACTTCATCCAGTACGACCATGCATGCGCAGAAACTGTACAGTAGCAAGCACTTGTTCCGTCGAGACAATCATTTGCTATTGTCCGCTCTTTCAGCATGCGCAATCTCTCTTCTGCGCACGCGCGATCTTACAGGAAGGCTGAATGTAAACCCACCTTAATGAACGAGCCGTCACAATTAATATATATTGCTGTGTCTTGCAACCACTGAAATATTCAACATTAGCAAAGAACTTTAACTTCAATAACTCCCTACAGCATGCTTTCCGAACTAGAACTCTTATTAATGTTCGTTTTAAATTTCCAACTTTTCATTGTTAGGGGGATTATAAGATGTCAAAAAACGCTTGTATTCCACGAACACCTAATTTACATAAAAATTAAAGATATGAGATAAAAATAAAAAGGTAAACGGCATGAATCAAGAGACAAAAATGAACAAAATAAGAAATATGGGTATAGCATATAATCAGAGATAAGAATAGCAACAACCAATATTCCCAGTGAACTAATTGGTCGCCAAAGGTGACTAGCAATTTATGAAACTTAAAAACATTTTTTAAGTGACATAAAGAATGTATTTAAATACAAATAGCATCAGTGCAAACAGTAATGTAATGATATAAAAAAAGCCTAAGGAAAAATATATTCAAAATATTCCATGTCAAAAATAAGATTTTCTCAATATGAGATCTATATTCACAAACTGATTTTCAAACCAAAACTTAAGAGAACTTACTTTAAGTCTTAGCATTTTATATAAACTGGAATATATAGAGTCCAAAACATAATAATAGCTCTCTAATTAATATTTCATAAAAGCAACAAATTAATTACACTCAAGTTTCAAAATTCAAATTAATTAATATATTAATTATCATCTGATTTAAAAGCAATTTTTGAAATTGTTGCTGCAATTTTTGAAATTGTTGCTTCAATGAAATTCTACATTATAATTGAATTCTGAAAAGACTCGTTACAATGAAAAACTTATTGAATTTCCCTACACTCACAGAATCCTATTCCTTCTGCAGAGACAATCAAAACAGAAAAATTATAACTCACTACCATTAACAAACAGTTAAGAGAGCAGTCACTGAGTTTCAAAATATCTATTGGTATTAAAAAGTTCATAATTACAATTCCATCAGATAGCATTTTCAGCACATCTAGAAAGTAACTAAAATAATTTTCACCATTTCTAGAAATTTGCATATTTTTTTAGTAATCAATCGCTGACTACAATATATGATATTTATGGATTTTCTTTTGCAAATTAATTGCCGGCATGCAGTTAATACTAAAATAGACATATGAAAAAAATTTTAAGACACTAAAAACTAATTTGAGAATCTAATACTCTAAAATATTACATTATTAGAAGTTAATATTATCTAAACTATAGTCGTATAGCTTACTACCAAGTAAAAACAAAAACACAATAAATATTTAAAAAATGTACATAATATGAAAATGTGTTTTTAATTATCAATACCTGCAAGTGAAAATATTAAAATATGTAGGCAGTATTATTACAGAGATAAACTGATATATATATATATATATATATATATATATATATATATATCAATTTTTAAAACAATACAAATATAATGAATGGTTTTAATAACATAAATTTATGTTAGCTGCTTAAACACAAGAACTATATTAGCAAAATAATAATAACATAAAATCTCAAAGGCAAGGAAGAATTGTAGTGGATAAAAGAAATTTAGGTGTGTGCACATCTGAAAGATGAAATGCATTAAATTGTATACAAAACTTCATAACATGATTGTAGTAATATTATGAACATGCATATCTTATCTGTTTTAAACATCGCATGTTAACTTTGTATATAAATTTACTGATTTTTCTTTTGAGAGTTAAATTGCTAATATTTTCTTCTTTTAATGTATGAAATATAATTTGATTAAAGAATTTTTTTCAAATTTTGATTTTGATATCACGATGATGTAAATCTGACAGAACTACTGGAGAAGATAATCTGGTAAAAAGCTACTTCTAAAAAAAACTTATAGCTGTCACTTCAAAGAATCAATTGTTATTTTTCTGTCTGAAATTAAGTTTTATTATTATTTATCCTTTCTAATAGATCAGTGATTTCAGTTAAATTGTTTTCAGTAAATTTCATAAGCTACATACTATTGACTACTGATAATTTGAAGTGTTTATTTTACTGCTTTTTTAAAAACTTTTAATTCTTTATTTAATTTAATTTTTCTTAATTTAATTTAATTCTATGAATGTTTTTTCTTTGCTGGTCAATCTACTTTCCCTGCTGAGATGATTTTTAATTTAGTCAATACTTACTAAAGAAAAATATCACAAACTAATGCATGTTGTCCTCCAGCATTTAGTGAAAGGTTTCCAGATTATTAAAATTATTCCAAATGTTGTTTAAAAAACAGATATTTAAGATGACATTTGGTAAATTATAACAACAACAACAAATTTTAATTTGGTCACTGCATTATAATCTGAAGTTTAGACCATTATTACAGTATGTTATTTTTTAAATCATTTTTAAGTAACAAACAAACCAATCTTACAAAAAAATATAAATAGCCAAGCTTTGCTGAAATCTCCAATGCTATGAAAGTATTGTGTTAAAATCTTACAGTCTAGTCAACACACATGCTGTATTGGCATTAGTCTGAATGTCCAAGTGCAATTGTTATTACTTAGCAAGAAGGAAAAATAAAAAACTAGAAATTTTATAGCTCTGATCAATTTGCAATCTAAACATTGCATTAGTAAAATATAATAATTTTTTTTAATAATTTGCAAAAAACATTACTTTAATATGATAAAAGACATATATTATTTTAGCATTGGCTTAAGCAGACAAAATCTTATATCATAATGTAAAATATAACTTAAGTATTTAATGGTTACTTGTCGGTTGTAATGACGACCAAAAAGTGCCAAGAAAAGATTTTGCCAATTTGGTGATTTCAATCGTCAAACTATATAGCATGCGATTTGCACATTCAAAATGTTTTTAAAATAAATAACAATGCACTTGCGTATATTTTCAAAATTTTGCAAAAATATTTCTTTGCATTTTTTTTTTTTTTTGTGTAGCCATTAAAACCAAATTGTACCATTTAATGTAATACAAAGAATAAAAAAGAAAATAACAATAATAAACTTAAACGGCAGCACCACTATAGTATATGCATAAAATTTTCAGAAAAAATATAAGCTTGGTTAAGGTTAAATAACTCAAGATTGCTTTTTTTTCATGCATCTCTTAGAAATAATTTCTAGATTACCTTTATTACAAAACTGAATTTCATTTCATCAGTATAATTCTACAAGTAATCAGTAATTCTACATATAATCAGTCATTCTACAAGTAAATATATAATTATTATTTTCTCTACCTTTCTGAACATTCTAAAACAATATTTACTTTTATTTTTTAATGATATATGATTAAACTTTTCAAAAAGGAATTAAAATAATTCAATATTTCTACAGATAAAACTAGTATACAGAACACAATGTAAATATATACTTAAAGCTTGATCATCTACAACATTTATTAAATGATAAAATTGAAAAAAAGAAAATCATAAAACAAAATACAGTAAAGCACCAATTATACATCTTCCAAGAGACTGAATAAAATAATATAAAAATGGGAAGACAAACAATCAAAATTTCAATCAATAATTTTGATTAATACAAATTTAATTTTACATTTCATTACATTCATTTTAAAGCAATTTTAATGTTTTTAAAGTAGTGCAAACATATTACTCCAAGATATCGAGAATAATTAAAATTTTAAAACATTTATCTCTAAGATAACAAAATAATCTTACTTTTATTGCATATTTTAAGTAGTTATTACACCCTTCGTATTTCACATGATATATGTACATGGAGATAGATATTTGGTTTAAAAAATTATTTTTTATCATCACATAATATTCTGTTTAAGTATTGAATACAGAACTATGAATCAAATTAAATTTATTGAATTTGTTCCTTGCTAGTAGTTTGATAAACAAAATATATTCAAAGTTTCCTATGGTATCCACTGTATTATTAAAGAAATATACAACACATTCTTCTTGTTCTTAATCATCATTTAAACAGCTAACAATAAAATGATGTTACCCCCTACTCTTGCATTCTAGAAATAGTTGCTCATATTATAGGTACATTGAAATAATTACTATGGGCAAAATTTACAATATTTAGTAAAAGAGGAAATTGACGTGTAACTGATGCTTTCCATCATAAAGTACTTTATCATTACAATAGTTATTAATGTTTTGGAAAAATAATAAAATAATACATACATAAGAAATATTTACAGTAGCAATACTTCACATTTCTAAGTAGCAATCAGAATTCATCACAATTCCATTTTCCACTAGATGACAAAACTTTAATTTCTCACAATAGAAAATTTTAAAACACAGAAAAATGAAAAAGTTCATTTTTTACTTCATATTTTTTCGAAACACCTATGAGCAAAGTTGAGTGTATTTACTATTGAATTATAATTATTATTCCATAATACACTATATATAATGATAGTTAGACATAGTACATACACGAGAACAGCTTTTGATTTAAATTTTTTTAATCAATTCATTCAGATCATTATAATATGATCCTACTATCACGAATTTTTTCCACGCCCTAACTTACAAAATTTAATATTAGATCTAACACTATTCCGATCATCGGCAGTTATTTTAATAACTAACTAATCTTTTGGAAAATTAGAGATACGTTCATACCGTGTTTTGATAAGATAGATGTTCCATCATGTCAAGGTTACACTACACGTGTATTCTGTAAACATACCGTAGACATCAGTTATATCAAACACAAAAATTAAAATTTTGAGAAGATAAGTACCATCTAAATTTGCAGTTCCCATTTTCATTTATGACCGGCAAAAAATATTTAAGTTATCACTTTGTAAAATTATTTTAAATATTCTTCACTGCGTATAAAAAGAGTTAATTTAAAATAAAAAAAATATATATGAATTGATTAAAACTTACATAAAGCATTATGATCTTTTCTTTATAGAGGGTAAGTACCATTCCTTACATCTAGTAAACAAACATCCTACAGGAATTTCTGTTTTTCGCCAGAACATCCGTTTTACGCCAAACTATCGCCAAGGTTCGTTGTTAGCTGAACCGATAGCAGAAACATATTCGGAACCAGACCATATTCAAATCCTTCCAAGATTCAGATCGAAAATGACATGCAAGTATGAAAAATTAAATTTATAATTAAATAGAAAAAACAATTATAAATAAATAAAAATTAATTATATATATAAAAACGAAATCAGATTTTAATTAAATTAAAAATATAAATACAGTTATTTAAAAATTTAATATTTTTCTTTTATTAAATAACTATTTTAGTTTATTTTATATTTTTAATTACATTAAAGATTTGCACTAAAAATTATTAATAAATATACTTATATTATCAATCTATATTTTTAATTTATATTAATTTTAATCTTTAATAGAATAGGAAATTTGTTACAAAAATTGATGACTATATTCATGTTTCTTCATCAAAGATAACCTATGAAGAAACACTATATTGCATTATATTGTAAAATTTGGAAAAGCAATTTATACAATATTGTTTTGAAATATTGGAACAATGTCAAGCATAAGACTTTTGTTATTAATTTTGGGTTCATATGCTCTATAATATAGTTCCCAATATTATGCATCGTAGTTCTGTATTTAATAAACTAGTTCTTAATACCATAAATATTACGAATATTAATTCTAATTACCTATTAGAGTATAAAAATTTCTTTCTTAGTATTTAATACATTTCTTAGTTATGGTAGTCCTGAATTGAACTGTATATTATATATTATTTTTGGACTCGAAGTTGGAATCTTTTGTTTTATATATCAATGATTTATCCCCTATAATTAGCGAGATTTAGAAATGTGACTGCCAATTATGGTAACTGAATGTTTGACTCGATAGGAGTACATTGTCCCTGAAATTTAATAACTTTTTTATAATTTAATTAAGAATGGAAATTTTAGTTATTAAGAAAAGGGATTTAATAGCAAATAAAAATTTTTTATTAGAATAAATTTCCTTTTTAGGTAAAAAGAAATCAGGTAAGGAAGTAAGAGATTTTAAATATATATAGGATATTAAAAAATCGCAACTATTTGGCGTTACTATTTTTTTTTTTTTTTTTGCTTTGATTTAGTTTGTGACAATTAAATTTTCAACTTTGAGAAAACATAAATTAAAGATGTCAATAATAAAGCGTTGCTCATCAAAGTTTTTGACGGTTTGCTTAAATTTAATAATTTTGGTATATTTTATTTACAGTGAATGTTAGTTGAAGGATTTTTCAAAAGCAAACGTTAATTTATTTTAGTTCAAATAAATAAATACAGAACAAGGACATTTTATTAAAAATCAGGTTCTTTTTAAATAGAATCAGAATGTTAAAAATGCTTCGGTTATCTAATCATTTCAAACACATAAAAATTTAATAATAAACAACTAAATTATATTCCTAAATACATAATTTACAATAATGCAATTACAACTTTGATAAATGTAGAATTTACAATCTAATTCAACAATATTAGTTACTTTATTTATTTACTATATTTAACAATTATAAACCGTATTAAATGGTTTTATGTGTATTGCAATGCCACCAAACGTGCAATTTTTGTACACTATTTTTTTTATATTTAATGAATATAAAGCGCATCATCTCAATGATCTGTAGTTCAAATTTTATTGCATTTGGATCAATAGAACGCATTTTGGAGCCCTGTGAAATGGGTAACTTATTTGTTGCTGCCCATTTGTACATTGCTTTTTTTTTTTTTAACTGATTTAAATAAAAGTGAATTTTAATGTTTTGCATTCAAACTACAGACTTTGGATCTCTTTTTAAGTTACATTTCAAATGATTTTTTCCTTTAAAAAATATTAGTCCGAATCTGTGAAATTGTTATTCTTTCGTAAAGTATTTAATATCATATATGCAGATTTTTTTTTTTATTATATCATAAAAGGAACAAATACGTAAGAGCCCGTTTACAATCTATCTAATTATCTCTCTATGTATACGCATAAAATTGAGAATTTCTATGTTCCTAAAATAGATTCTTCATATGAAGAGTACATGTTGTAGTGGTTTATATGAAGAGTACCTACTGCAGTGATACTCACAAAAAGACTTCGCGATAATGATGATAGGATTTCAACCGGTTCGAGTTATGCCATGAGGAGTGTAAAAATCTCAAATGAGTTCTAGTTGGGTTTCATTTCCCCAGAATTTCCATACGATTGAAGATCTAAAAATAAATCAAATTTAGCGAATTAGAGTTTTATTAAGGCAAATCTTTTGTATTCAAAATTTTTTCGATAGCTTCAGTTGCTTAGAAATTAGTGGCTAAAAAGTGATTTTAATCGCTTAATCTCCACTATTTTTAATGCAACCTATGTTGACACATTAAAAGTATAATACATTCCTATGATTGCTTCTTTTTATTTCTTTGAAATTATTTACATTCACATGGAATAATAGCTTTAAGTTAACTAGTGAAATAAAAATAAATTAGTAGAAACATTTATTGGAAAAATATTCTACTTCAAAATTTCTACTAAAAAATATTTTACTTTAGCTAAAATTGATCTATTTTAGACAATTTTAGACTAAAAGTTTTTCATAACTTTTAGAAGGTTCTTGAGTTTTAATTCCTGTGAAACTACTTTATTATATTATTTATCATTAAAGCGATGATGTGAGCTTATTTGCTTTGTTTTATTTCTGCTTAGATAATAAAAAAAAATAAGTCAAATAATAAAAAAATTTATAAAATCGGGAAAGAAAATAACGACGGGAGTAAAATTTTCAAATATTTTTATTTGGAGAAGAAAGTATCTTTGCAAAAAAAATTTTATAGTAGATAAAGAAATGAAATTGAATTACTTTCGGAAATGAATAACTATCTTGATTAATCAATAAAGTAAATTCAAAAATAACCAAATATCTATATAAAGTTTTCAAAAGTGATAAATGATTGAAATACATCAGTTTCAATCATCGTTTTGTAAAGCATGAGGTCGTATTCAGCATGACTCTTTTGACAACGTTTAGTAGAAATTTGGGATGAAGGAAGAGGTTTTAATAAACTCTCTCTGAGGAGATTTTCTTAAAATATTGATATTTAGATTTAGCGCAGAAATTTATTTTTTGAAGAAAGTGAAGATGATTTTTCATACATGTCTGAAATCAACAGTAACAAAAATTTATTTCAAGCCAGTAAAATAAAACTTACATTTTACATAACTTCTGCGAACTCTTTGAGCACATTCGGATGATAGTTAAATTGTCATAATTACACAATAAGTTACTGAATTTGTTAGAATATCATGAAATAATAACAAAGACGTAACTGTGATTCAGAAATTAGCTATAGTATGAAGAAATGCTAAAAATAGCTTCTTTATAGGCTAATATAAGATGTTTTTATTAATATAAGACACTAATTTTGCATGTTCTGTCTATAAAACTCATAAAATGCTTTGCGTTTAATAGATTATCATTAATTTTCAACATCCAGTTATAATCTGTTCTTTAAAGTTCATAACGTCAAAAATATTTAAAAAAAAATTGCTCTTTATAAAAAAGCATTTTTTGTAATTTTAACGAAATGAAATTAACTTTTGGTTTTCATATAAACAATCTTAACGATAGTTGGATATCTCCAGTACAAAACATTTTAGCTTGATAAAGCTAAATCCTTATCCTTATAGATTAATCTATAACTATTTTATATTTAAAATTTATACTTAAATAAATAACAGAAATAATGGGCACACGAAAATAGTATTAAATCATTGTCGTGAGTATCACTCTAATTACTAATTGTCAAAGATAATATATTAAGAATCATCAATACTTTACAATTTGGATGCATTACTTATTACCTGCGATGCAGGAAGGAATTATACTGTAGCTTCACAGCTTTAAAATATTACTACCGCATTTCTCTCACATGCGTATATGATTTATATGACAAATGGACAAATCCCTAGTAAAATCCATGAATCAGGTGTCCAACGGAAATCTTCCGAAGGATTCAGAACTGCAATTAATTGTGACGATCTGAGATAAGCCTCTAATATTCAAATTCGTCATATGTATCATCAAAATTCAAGGCATACATAAATATTAGACACAAAATGGAATTAAATGTCACTTTAAGGTGCTGTACACAACAGTCCCCTGTCAAGGTGTGCATTTAATTAGGAATGATAATTTTGCAGCCTAGTTTTAAATTATGACTGCATTTGACATTTGCATCATCATTTAGGACTCTGGAAGATAGGTTAAGTCAGTGACTGAATTGTTTAATTATGTTTGTCATTTAGTCTTTGAGAAAAGGTTACAAAGATTGATTGATTTCAATCATAATTATTATTAATATTTTCTGGCACTAGCATTAGTCAGAAACATAGCGGAAGAATAGCATTAATTTATGTGTCTGGTTTCGTGTCTTATATAATTATAGAAACTACTACGAAGTAGGGAATTCAGGGTCCCCTTGTAATGGGATAGGTTGCGACACGCATATTTTGTAGTGATTTTTAAAATTTTTGATCAGAAATTTCGGTAAACATATTTCTTATAAGGGGCTTGATTAAGTCAGCACAGATAATGTCCAACCAAAACGGTAATGAGAAGTTGTGTTCGTTTTTAATAAATGGAGAGGATAAAATATTTCGTAAATTTTGATTTAAAATAAGTCTAGACCTTCTTGAAAATGTCTCTATACATTTACTTTGTATATGCATTAAATTTAAAAAAAATGGTTTAATTTATTTTCTAATCGCAATATGTTTTTCATAAATCAGCAACAGTAAATGTCAGAAATTATGCAATGAGGCAAGTTGTAACAGAATTTATAAGAAAGTTATAACGTATTACTATTTGCGAAATTTGTCTTCATTTATATTTGATTCATATTGTTTTCATTTCTGCTTTAATTATTAGTAGCTACACGCGGAGCATTGTCCTAATATTGCTGTCGTTAAATAATGATTTGCTCTTTAACTGCGTGTTTTTAAGATATCCAAGTAATGTTTTCGTTTTCATTTCAGCCGTTTCATATGTACTCTTAGAATAAAAAATGGTTGTTACCTATTATTGATGGTTTGGTTGTTTGGATTTTTTTGGCGCAAGAGCCATTTTTGGCCAAGCTGCGCCAAGCACATTACCTATTATTGAATTTGTTCTCAGCCATTGTCTATTCCGTAACAATAGACTTATTTTTTTCTGTAAAAATGACATCATTCTTTAACACCAATTAGAAGTAAAAAATGAATGTATTTGAAAAAAAATGTACTCAAATGTTATTAATAGTTCAGAAATAAGATTTAGCCATCAAGTTTGAGTATAAAATAATCGATCGCATTGATATATATTATTTTTATGTATATTTTATCACTTACACATTTAAAAGAATTGATGAAATCAATAATTGACATAACAGCATCAACTGAACAAATTTCATAATTTTTTTTCTCGGTTTTCGAAGAGTAGGAACAAGAATTTCAAGGTGGTCTAATTTTTAAACTACAGCAAAATACGGAGTTAAATTTATTTTTGATTAAAATTTAATTACCGTATTGCATCAATATATTTTAAATATCAATTACTATTTCAAATAGTATTTTTTAAAGAATTAAAATTTAAGAAATTTTTATCTCAATAATGAAAATATTCTTCTGAACCACTAATCATTGTATAAAAAAGAGAAAAAAATAATGTGTTTGTTTGTTTGTTTCTTATGGCACTTGCCACTGACAAGCCCACTGTTACGAAGACAGCGATTTAAGCCTGAGGGGGAACGTCTCTTATTTTTTATAGCAGCGCCAACTAGGGCCAAGAGTACGACTTTGCCACTCACGCATCACTCATTCGCTTGCACAACCCCTTTTTACAGGAGGGCACATTCACACATCTCACAGATAGAACAACAGAAGAACAACCATGCCCAAACCGGGACTCGAACCCGGGATGCCCAGTTCACGGGGAAGACGCGCTACCCCTATGCCAGGACGCCGGCAAATAATGTGTTTCAGGTAGTTATAAAAATATTAGATTCTATTTAGCAATTTAATTTTCCAAAATGCACGGTAAGATTTATTTTTATTATTTTTATATTTTTAAGTTAGTTAATTAAAGCTCTGTTTCCAATTTTGTGTGCAATTTATTTCAAAACAATGGTTGCCTTTTATAAAAGATAAAACAATTTTCATAATTATTTATCCTCATTAAAGAAACAATGAATGTACTTTAACTTCATAGAAACATTTCAATCCTATTATATTTGTGCCATTTATGATTTATTCCAGGAACAAACCCTCCCCTCTTCAAATTCCGTGAATCAGCCGTGAAGCGGAAATTCTCCTAGCAGTCTTGAAGTGCATTTAATTGTTGTCATATCTAGTTACGAATGAGGATTAGACGCAAGCTTTGAATATTCATGTCCGCTATTAGCATCGTCCGAATCCTTGGAAATGTGCGCAATTAGCCCAACAAAAGGCAACTCTCTGTCACGGCGAGCAATTTATTAGGAATGATAATTTGTACTTAGTCATGATGAGTTCCGAAATATGGTTTCATTAGCTAAGAAGGTCGTTACAGCTTTGAAGGCACGAGAAGTCACTGCTCAGCTCTTTAATTATTTGCATTCTATGATTTAATGAGAGGGTTAGAGTGGGTGATCTAAGTTCCATTTGTAATTATTACCTAGCTTCTTCTGGAATTAACATTACTCAGAATTTTAATGGATGAGTTCAATCTTTACGTGACCGACAACTTCCGCGTTTCAATTTCATTTTGTGAAATTACAAACATGGAAACTAAAAGAAAACTTCAACTTTTTAATTCATATTCTATACTCATGTTAAAAAGAAACTGAAGAATATAATGTTATTACAATGTACACATCTTCTATTTTAAATTCCACGGATTTTTAGCATTAATTTTAAACAGTTTATTCTAGATACTGAAAATTCCAAACAGTGCTTTGACAGGTTGAGTTCTCATAATAAATCATTGATTTCTACTTGAAGAACTGTCATGATGCTGACAAGCTTATTTCATACTTTCTACTATTACATTCAGAATTCTGCACTGTTTTCGTTTGATAAGAGAATATAAGGCAGTGTTGTAAAAACTTTATGGATGTAAAATATTCTTGCTGAGAGGTACATGTATTGTTGACTCTGAATGAAGAGACTCCCGTATCTATGACTCACCAAAGCTCACTTTAAAGCCATTCACATTCAAAACACAAAAATACCAGTTATCTTGATGACTTGCAAACACTCTCTCCATGCATATGTACTTCATGCACATTAAATATTAATATTGTTTTTTTTTTAAGTTTCTCTTTATCATACTCGCTATATGCAGTTTCTGCTAATATATGTGGAGCTCATGGTTTATGTTAGTTCCCTGATTAGATCATATGAATGTTAAGCACACGTAAGTATTTGACTTAGAAATTTCTCTACATATTTAAACATACAATAATTAAATGAATAAAATAGGCAAACGTAAAATTCCAAACAGCAGCATATGTTCATGGCTGTAGGCAAATTGAAACATTTGAAAGTAAGCTAACTAGAGCCGATACATTAAAGGTTTCTAATCAGCAGTCTGCAATGCATCTTACTGTATCTTACAGGGTGGTTATAATTAAAGTGATCTTAGAAGAATTCATTGCAGAAATCTTTTTTCCAATAGTCCATATAACGTATATACCAAATTTCATGAAAATCCGAGACGCAGAATGGGTTCTATAGGGTCTTAATAGGGTCACTTTAACTATAAACATCATTGTATTTAAAAACTTGTATCGTTAATGAAAATAGTTTCTATAAATATATTAAAATACCTCTGGTGACTAGCTAGTTCTCCGGAGAAATTGGTAATTTTTAATTTCGGTAAAATCGTCTAGAAATAACTTTATGATTGATATTAACTTTATGACTGATATTGTGAAAATGCTATCCCATAAATTTTTTTTTAACTTTAATTGTTTTACATTTTCTCTTTTAATTATGTACATGACATTTCTTAAAAGAGAACAGATTCATGATATCATGGATCTAATAAAAATGTAAATGCATAGCTCATCTGTTTTATAAATTTCTCGGCATTGGGACATCCCTTTTTTAATCGGTTTTGTAAATTAGATATTAAACACAATCCTTCTTCGTTCAACAAATGGAAGAAAATGATGTTATCAGAAAGTTTATGAAACAACTAGAAGGATTCGAATGTCAACAGAACAATATTATATATTGCGGAAAACTAGGTCAAAAGTATTTTTTGAAAACAGCGAAATTTTAGCAAAAATTCGCACAATATCTAATTTGGTATCAAAGATTTGGTTTGGTTTGGTTTGGCTTTTTGGCACAAGGGCTTGGTATCAAAGAAAAGAAAATTTTGAAAATTCTGAAACGGTGTGAAATTTTTATTTTTGTACTGGAATATTTTCGCAAAATATAGGTTAATTCCAATTAATTAAAATTCTAATTGAAATGTTTCCGAGATGCTCATTTGCATTTTCTAAGGGACGTAGTGAAAAATTTGTAGCTATAAGTCAAACGGTCTGTGCTATAGAGCGCCAACGCACGCGCGCACACACAAACACACTTTTATTGTTAGTAGAGAAAATGCTACGGATGATTTTATTATATAGTCTTATCTATTTTTCAAAAAAAAAATTGAAAAGAAAAAAAGTTGTAAAACTACGCCTGCAGACAATTAGATTGAACAAAAACTGCATTTCATATTGCTGAGAACCATTTTTTATAGAAATTTGTTCCATTAATGCGATTGTTAGTTAGATTGAGCAAAAGTGTGCTTTTTTTCTTCTAATGTTTGTTGATATGATGTTCGGAATTCCAAAATCCTTTTAGAATTTTTATTCCAAAATTCTATCGCTAAGTAACTTTTTTTTTTATCAAGGCATTTTCTCAAATTGATAGTAGATATGTGTTTAGTTTCAATTTGTTATGTTGGATCAATGATATGCTGTGGAATTTCTCGAGAAACTGGTTCAACTCCGAGAACTGAAAAATAGTGGCAAGCTAATTTAATGATACATTTTGTAGGTGATATATGACCACATTGTCTTTAACATAATATAAATTAGTTAGTTAGTTAGTTAGTTTGTGATTTTTTGGCGCAAGGGCCATATTTGGCCATGCTGAACATAATATAAAAGTTAGACTTATAGGACTTGGGTAACAGATAACGGAATAATATTTATCTTATTTTTTCACATCTGGGAGATAATAGATTTTAATATATATATTTGTTGAAGTATGTTTTGTGATAAAATTTCCCATGACAAGTTGGAATTGAGGTTACATTGTAATAATTTGAATATTTTGAATACATTTTAAATAATGTTTTATTTTTTTAATTAAACAGACCTTAAAAATTTCGCATAATGTCGAAAACCCATTAAGTAACTTTGAATGTGACTGTCACAAATGCTTTAAAAAGATAGAAATAAGCAAGCATGTTAAAAACATGTACTTTTCTTCCAAACTATATAATAATCATTACCTCAATTTATGTTAACAAGAAAATCTTAAACAAGCGATTTAATAACCGATTATTTCTTTTTAAATACTTGCAAAAGAAATCGTTTGTAAGATTATTAATTTGAATGCTGTATATATAGCAAAATTCAACCGTTACTTTTACATAATGACAATGGAAACTTATTAGGATTTAAGATTCGAATAAAAAATGAAGTAGAATTCAATAATGTTGTTGTTGTTATTTCAAGTTTAATGGCACATGGGTTACATCTGGCCATACTGTGCCAAACATGTGGTTAAAGATATGAATAAAAGAAAAAATTTTATATCAGAATTTAAAAATAGTCATAAAATCATAAAATATAGTATAAAAAGAAATCAGAATATACATAGTAAAAACCTATAAAATTTCAAATGTGAGGATAAAAACCAATGGGCTTCAAATATCTGAAACGGTTACAACGGTCCCCCACCAAGTCATAAACATGCGGGGACGATGCACCAAAAAAAGTAATCGATGGTGATTAAAAGAATGGCATTCGGTAAAAATATGGATGGCCGTAAAATCAACATTGGATGGATGGATAATGGGATTTAGTGGCGCAAGAGACTATACTGCGCCAGTCGTATGGTTAAAATATATGTGATCCCATCTGGCCCTGGACTGGTGTCATGAGATTTAGATAAGGCCTTTTGGAGTTCAAACATTTTAAATTTACAGTTATATGAAAACTTGCGACGGTCATAAAAATGCAGAGACAACCGTTCCGTGGGATTCTTAATCGCCAGAAACTCAGCACTATAAGAATCTAGTGCGGAAACTTCTGCGAATGCTTGGCCCAGAATATTAGCAACTTCTAATGAAAATCAACATTACATTGCATGATGTGCATAAAGGACATATTTCACCCAACAAAAGATGTTTATGGATGAAGTGGATATGGCCGATGCGGAGTCGAGTCAATTTGACATCGAGTTCACGCATCGGAACAATTGGCTATGGTTTTATGTGGGTTTAATGCTTTGTAATTTATTTGAGATTTAAAAATCCCAAAATGTTTGCCATTGTAGGCTTGTGTACGAGAAATAACTCTTCTTTATATCACAATAAGGAATTGGCCGTCTCAATAAAGTAGATGTTGCTTTTGCTGCATCATCAGCAATTACGTTTCCAGTTATACCGACTTGACCAGGAATCCAACAAAATAAAATCTGAATAATCCTGGAATTCAGTGTTCGTAAAGGATGAAGTATATCCCAAACCAAAGGATGTTTAGAATTTTAGGGGTGGCTGAGAGAAACAAGAGCACTCAAACTGTCTGAGCATTGAGGAGGATTGGTGATGACCGAACTCGCAAAATTAGGGTTTGTAGCCGAGTAACAAGACCATTAGACGAAAGTGTACACTCTGGTTCGCAAGTTATTATCTGACTTATAAGCTTCACCACAGTATAAGCAAAATTTACGATAATGTTAATTTGAAATTTTCTCAAGGGCGAGTAAAATCGCCGTTAGCTCAGAAGTGAAAACTGAGCACTAGATTCTTGAGCAATTAAAACAGAACAACCTACCATTCCAGTTGTTTTTTAACCATCAGTAAAGATGGGAATGTATGCAAAAAATGATGACGATGGTTTAAATAGAGCTTTTGGAATATAAATGGAGCTGCAGTTGCTTTATCAGGCTGAGGAAAGGGATTATGGAGGGATATTTCTGTAATACCTCAGGATGGAATTGATAAACAATCTTATTAATTTGTACATCCAAAAATTCGAAATCGACAAGCATTCTTTTAGTCCTTTCATAGAAAGGAAGGATGTGAGAAGGACGAGCCGTTTATAGTCTTGACAGTCCAATAGGCACAATTATATGGAGTATAGGATGATTTGAATGGCTCTGAAGACGGAAAAAAATATTGAGCGTTTAACTGTTTTTGACGCAAATTCAATGGCATTTGGTTACAAACTATGCACCGGTGATGTTCGGAAAGCACCAGGACAGATCCGTAAGGCAGAATGATGTATCTTCTTCAAATGCCGTAAAACATTAGAGCGAGCAGTTCCATACACTTAGCATCCATAATCAATACGGGAGAGTATTGATTATGGATGCTGATAAATAAACAGACTGATAAATGTGAAGTAAAGATGTCCTGTCTCCTCCCCATGATGTTGTTGAGAGGACTTTCAAAATATTGAGGGATCACTCACACCTCTCCTCAAATGAAGGACATGAGGAAGAAAGATGAGTTTGCGATAAAAAATGATCCCCAAAAAATTTACCGCTTGAACTACTGGAATATTAACGTCTCGTATACGTATTATATATCTTGCATGATCAGGGTGGAATCCCCGCTTTCGACAAAAATGTACACAACGGCTCTTCTCAGGAGAGATCGTATGCACCAAGCAGTAAGTTTGTCGCTCTATTAAAGCCATAATAGACCATTGACAAGATCTGTAAATCATCCACATACAATTTACCATATACGGATAATGATAAAACATGAAGGATTTGTTTTAAATGGAGAATACAAAAGAGTGACACTCAAGACTCTTCCCTGAGGGACACCCTCATTTTGAATAAAAGAATCAGAAAAAGTATCACCAATACGAACACGAAAAACGCGAGTGTTTAAAAAATTCTGTATAAAATTTGGTAGATTACCCCTAAAGCCGCAGTCAAATAAAACACGAAGAATTCCGTATCTCCAAGTACGATCATACTCTTTCTGTATATCTAAAAATACAGAAACTAGATGGTTTCTGCTTACTAACGCGTTACGTATTTGCGACTCAAGATACACAATATTATCAAGAGTGGATCGTCCTCGACTAAATCCACTTTCGAATGGTGGGATGGATCCATTTTTCTCCAATTCATGAAGAAGACTCGCATTAACCATGCGCTGAAGGGTTTAGCAAAGGTAACTTGTCAAAGCGATTGGTCTATAATTTAATGGGTCTTTGGAATCCTTCCCTGATTTTAAGATGCGAATTACAATAGCTTCTGGGCATTGGGTTGGAAATAAATGCCCACTCCAAATCCTATTATATAAATAAATTAGGTGCGTAAGAGAGTTTTCATCCAAATGGCGAAGTATACTGAACGTAATTCCATCAGGACCTGGGCTAGTATTTCAAGTCTGGGAAAGAGCTTTTTTTAATTCATTCATTCGGGATTTGTAGTTATACGGCAAATTCTTTTTTGTCCTGAACTGCAAAACTAATTGTTCAACTTGTCTGTTTTTTGAAAGAAAAACTGAATTATAAGAATCGTTACTAGAAATGTCTGCGAAAGTTTGACAAATGACATTTGTTATGTCAAAAGGCGAAGAGAATGTTTACAAGAGAATGTAAAATCGAATTATTTATAAATGTCATTAGCTGCTTTGTCCTTTTCCATAACTGCGCACTAGATATAGTGAATGTTATTGAAGATTCATATTTAATCCGGGACTCTCTTTGGCTGTAATGTCGAATACGACGAGCATTTGCCCTTGCTCTCTTGAATGCTATAATGTTTTCTATCTATAACTTTTATCTATCAATGCTATAAATCTAAAATTTTGGGAGTATTTACTTTTGAACTGAAACATAAAAATAATCAAATCTCTAGCCATGAGATAAAAACTGATCTTTCCAGCGATCCAACACGATCTTTCCAACTACATCTACTTTCAGCGCGTTTATAATATCATTCAAAATTTTTTGTCGGTACTTCGAAGTAGATGGTAAAAATTCCATATAATAGCAACAACAGATTTACATTTGAAAGATGATCCAAACTTGTGTAAGATGTAAAAATACTCTAAAGATCAAATTTTTCTTCTAATTTTAGAAAAACTAATATAGAAATAAAGTACTTATCTTAGAGAATTGTATTAAATTTTTGAATTAGAATTTAAATAATTTTACTAGAATTTCCTGTTTCTACAAGGCTGTTTCTATAATATTAAAACTTTATAGACAAATATTTTAGAGAAATCGAACGAAATACTTTAGAAGAATCGAATCAAACGGTACAATTAGAATAAGACTTTCAGTAACATTTTAGTGTCAGATTTAGATAAAGGAGAAGGTAACATGTAGTAAGTATACATGTAGTGTAAATTATTCTAATATTTCTTTCAGAAAACTAATAAAAAAGTTGTTAAAATTTTTCAAATCAAATCTATTTATTAGATCTTATAATGATTGACATGACAAAAGTTATGCATAAAATGAAAAAAAAATACAATGCAACAAAATTTTAATAGTTATTTTCAAAAATAATATATAGAAAATTTCAAAATTTTTCGCATTAATATATATATATATATTGCTACGTTTTCTCATTTTTTCCCCCTTGCACATGATGTTTTTCAGACAACCTATACAGATGCTTGTAAATTCGTTAAGAAATAGTACTTCGATAGCAAACAATTCTTTAAAATATTATTTCTGATTCATTTCTTATCATTTAAGCAATGCAACCATCTACAGTTTTCATCTTTCTTCAATGTTTAAAAACAAAATATTTTTTATTCATCCATTTTACCTTTAATCTTAATTTAATGGAATTTTACGAGATAAATATGTTATTCACCAGCAACAGAACATCATATTAAATTTTAAATCTTCAATATACGTCCTTTCAAAATATTAAAAAATTATCTTAAAGTAAAAAGAAGAAAAATATGTAAAGTAAAAACAATTTTTCCATCTATAACTCGATCATTTTTTTAATAATGCTGTGCTTGGCCTTCTTGAAAGGTTGGTTGGTTCGTTTGGATTTTCTTGGCGCAGGGGTCAATCTCGGCCAAACTGCGCCATACGGGCTTGAAAGGAACCGTCGGAAAATCACTAACAACAACAAAAAAAAAAAAAAGCCCGGTAAAAGGCAAATATATAAGCCTTCAAATCTACAGTAAAGGTTACATAACTTAATGCTAAATAAATCGTATTTGCTTTTACATTGGAATGCAGAGAATGTTTTACAGCAAATTTCCAAGCCAGTATCTTCTAAAAATGTGTCTCGCTTATTTTACCAGTGCCATTCAGAACACTTAGATAAAGATTCCTTTTCGAATGTTTTTTTTTTTTTTTTCATTTTATATTTCTGTTTTACTCGTAAGGAAAGTGAGAGTGAGTGGGGAAAGTATTTTTCTGGTAATTTAGAAATTGTTTCTGTTTAAAATGGGTTGTAGCTGTGGGTTCAGAGTATTCCGATTTTGAAGATACATCAGTGCTATTTCCAAACGGCATGTATTCATTTAGAAGCCCTTGTAGAAAGTAATGTAATGTTATTGCTTCATTTGGGCAAAGAAGCTAATGAACACCATTTAGGTGGGAATGGAACGTCATTTTGGTTAACTAAAGGAACACCATTTAATACCACTAGTGAACTGTTATCGTTTAATTTAAGAGTAAAGGGTTAATGAAACGCCATTTCGGTGGCAATGGAATACCATTTATGTTAGTTAATGAAAAAAACATTTAACACCACTAGGGTACTGCAACTGCTTAATTTAAGAGAAAAGAGTTAATGGAACACCATTCGGGAATAGATGAGGATAAATAAGAAACAATCTTCTGCACAAAGCAGTAATTAGTTTTTGAATACTTATTTGCGCATGATAGTTAATTTCAAAATTCCATTTATTATCTCTTCTTAACGTAAATTATAGGCAGACAAGATTCTGCACTAAATAATATTACTTTCTCAGAAAACAATAAAAAAAAGAGAAAGGCATAAAAATTATTTTTTCCCCTGGCGATCGGTTCTAATGGTTCGAATTTCCTAATCCCCCTATGGTTCGAATTTGGCGATGGGCTGGTTTGTATGGTGTTTAATTTTAATTACATCTCTTGCACACGTGTTATAATGGAAAGCACACACAAATAAATATGCATGTTCTTTTTTTATTACTAGGACTAAGGAGGCAGATAAAGTTTTTCGTTGAAAATCTGTAGCACAATTTTAAGTATTTTTAATTACACTATTTTTCAACATTTTTGCATGAAATACGGATGTATAACAATACTAGTTATGTAAAAAATATTTATATGATAAAATCATTATCTTATTACTTTAGCAACTGTTTATTATTATCTGGGCATTAAATTTCTGTTAAATAAAAAATCTGTAATGTAATTCGATAAAAAATTGTTTTGCTTTAACTCGGTTGGTTGGTTGGTTGATTGGATTTTTATGGCGCAAGAGCCATGTTTGGCTATGCTTTAACTCGGAATCACGCATATTTTCCCTTGTAAAATTATGATTTTTTATCTCACGCTTTTTAAAACAATGAGGATTGATTCTTTTTCAATCTTTTTATGACCTTCAGAAAAAGGAAGGATTTAATTCATGCTCAAAGAGCTTGTGTATACATATAAATGGAACCCCATAAAATCCATGCGTATTTTATATGACGTTCATAAAACTGTTAATCACTTTATGGTTTAAAATCCAAATCATTGAAATCTTAGCAACGCAATAAGAGTAGTTTTTAATTTGTGTTATTACAGGGTCATCATAATGGAATGATGTTGAAACATGGTAGAAGTAACATTAATTAGTTCCCATTCATTGTCAGATCATATTCTTGATGTTTTTTCTATCGAGGCACTTGTGGCATAATGTTTATGGCCAAAACTTAGATTATTCACGAACTTAGTTTTGTTTTGTTTGTTTTGTGAGGGTTTTCGGCGCAAGAGCCACATCTGGCCAAGCTGCGCCATGCAAATGGTAAAATATAACATCAGGGGTAAAATACAAGTTCAGATAATAAATATTATGTACTATAAACTCATAATTTGAAACTTATAAAGTGTGACAGTGCATCAATAAAATTTCAGAATTTAAAAAAACATCCATAAAAAAACCAAAGAATATGGAATCATATCGTTGTTGATCACGGTGGGCACGATGACTAAATAAAACAGGTATCAGTTACACTAAATAAAAGTATAAAATCCAATAGCTTTTAAAAATTTAAAGATATTTGGGTGGTGTTTTTCACCCACCAAGTCCTTAAGAGTCAATGAAGTTGAATGAAAAAAGTGAGTACGATGAGAGTTAAAATCAGGGCACTCAATTAAAAGATGTTTCGCAGTAAAATCCACACGACATTTGGGGCACTTCGGTGCAGCTTCACCAAACAGAAGATGTTTGTGCGTGAAGCGAGTATGTCCTATACGGAGGCGAGTCAATTTGACGTCAACCTCACGCATAGGAAGAGCATTCGACAGTCCAATAGTAGGCTTGATTGAATGCAGTTTATTTTCGATTTGCTGATTCCACGCTAATTGCCAAGTAGAAAAAATATATTTTATGAAGGACTTCTTAATATCACAATAAGGGATCTCCAGAGACAAAAAGTCTGTTGCTAATTTTGCCGCTGAATCTGCCATTTCATTTCCAAAGAGACCAACATGACTCGGCACCCAACAAAAAATTATCTGAAACCCATCATTTTGTAGGGCACGCAAAGTTAATAAAATTTTAATTGCAATAGGATGCATCCGATTATGATAGTGTGAAAGTGTTTCCAGAGAACTCATGCTATCGGTGTAAATGGCAAATTGCCGCTGAGTGGATAGTGAAATTTTTTGGAGGGCCAACAGAATAGCCACCAATTCGGCAGTAAAAACTAAAATTGTGAATACGGTGGCTCAATGTATCAGATGGTAGTATAATTCCACAACCGACATGGGCGTCTGATTTCGAGCCATCCGTGAAGATTGGGGCAAAAGTAGAAGACTGATAGCGATGGTGTAGAAACAGCTGTTTTGGAAGACAGTCGGTGTAGTTGAAGATTTATCGAATCCGGAGAACGGATTCAAAAAGGAAAAATGCGGTTTATCCCAAGGTGGGAAGCAAAATAAATCGAGTGATTTAACAGCAATATTATCATGGTCCGAGTCATGTAGCAGAATTTTGATTCTTTCATTAAATGGAAGGATATGAAATATTCACGAACTTAGAGAGATCACAAAAATATTGCATCCAGATAACAAATGATGTTCTTAGTGTGATAGGAAATCTTTCAGATCGAGATTGTCATCTAAGTGCGACAAATAATTTTAACTTCTAAACATTTAATCTGAGAATATTTAGAAATTCCGTATCACAATCTTCAAAAGCAGTTTTCTTCTCTGATTATTAAATAGGAATTACTAAAAAAATTCCACATTCTGAAGAAAGATTTATTGCCTAAGGTGAAATATCATTTCTCTTATAATTTGTGAATTGTAATTCATAAATAAAAATTTTGACAAAGCATCTGATTTCTAATTATGGGAGACAAAACAATTTCTTTCTGTTTGGTAATGAATTTCAAAACCTAACTACCAATGTCTAATCCCGGATCATAAAAATTATTTTTTATTGCAATCATTTTTATTAAACGAATGAAACCTTAGAGCAAATAAATAACTCAAATGTTATATTTCATTACTTAATTATAAAAAATAAATGCAAATGGTTAACTGAATTATCTGATTACACGTTCGCATATTTGAATTTGTTATATATCTTCTTTTCTTTTGTTCAAATAAACCAACCTGTTGCTGTATGCATTTCAATTACAAATGAAACTATTTCCTGAAAAGAAAATTAAATACAATGCATTCTTGATTAAATCTGTACTTGTGAAAGCCGAAGACTGAAATCTAAATTACATATTTATGGCAACAGAAGATGCAAGAATTAATTAGATGTTAATTTTTGATGTAAACAAATGCTTCCAAGGAAAAAAAAATGCAAATCTCCTGTGCCAAAAGATTATTTTTTTCATATGGGTTTAATTCAAATATTTAATCTAAAGATGCATTGAATATCGCATGTTTCATTTCATAAGGTTTTAAATTTAAGTTATATACTTTATTTTCCATATTCATAAATTCATATAATTGTATTCAAGATCAATAAAAAGGAAAAGGTTAAAATCGCATATCACAACTGAATTATTAATAATTCTTAAAAACAAAAGATTAAATTGGAAGCTATGAAAATTAAATATCATTGATGCTTTAATTGAAGTAAATACTAAATAACAGAATTATTATTAAATAAAAAAGGTGATTAATCTTGTTGAAGAATTGAGTGCATATTTGTTGGAAAGTTTTTTTGCCTTTTGGGTATAAAACTGAATAATCTTTTAAAATGTTGAGTGGAATTATCCTTATGGAAAAAAAAATAAAAAGACATTAATTTGTGCAAACAATGAGTTAATATTTTTAAAAATAAAATAAATGTAATTATAAATGATTCATTTATTAGCCTCATTAATTAAATACATTTTTTTTTAATATTTAAATACAATTACAATTTTAATACAGTTTTTTTTAAATTTAAGTTAAAATAAATTATTCATGTGACGCCATAACTATATGATAAATATATATTATTTAAGTAAATCTTAAACGGCGAAGCAATATGTATAGCATTTAGATTATCATATCAATATTCCATTAGATTATCCATTTAGATTATCATATCAATATTTCAATAAGATAAGCTGTAAGTTTCTGTATTTCTATTATTTAAGGCATCTCATATGAGGTTCTTATGTTTAGGTACCTATATAAGGCGTTAAATCACCTTATAGGTACCTCATCTCTATTGCCAAGCTCCATTATGCATACGATACTAAAATTTCCCCAAGACTTCTTCAGGTGGCAATGTTTGGGGTTTGATTACGAGGGCCGTAAAAATAAAGAAAGTCAGCAATTTCCGTTATCAGCAATTCAACAAAACAACGGCTTTCAAGCAAGAGGTCTTACAAATGGATGCTGAACATCAAACAGAAACTCCAAAGCCGAAACGTAAGATATCGTGATCTCACGAATAGAGTCCTCTTTCATTTTGCATAGAGGGATAATTGGACACTGAATTCTATTAAAGCCTAATGAGAACAAAAATATAAATCACTTACCAAAATTACGAATCGGATAAAATTCACCACAGATGGAGGAACTGGAGTTCATCAGTAAACTTGAACGTGTAACTATTCCAGTAATGATGTTAAAAGATGCCACCTCTAACATTTACACAATTGGTTATGACAGAAAGAAGATTTCTTACTGAAATTCTCTACTTTATTCATTATTTACCTGAAAAATAATTTGTTTTGTTAGTACAAGATGCACACCAATATTATTATAATATCTTAAGATTTCATTTTTACATTTAAAGGATCGTACTACATCGGGTAGATATCGTACAACGCTTTGTGTTACATAAATTGTTTTTATAATTTACTTACAATCCGACTGAAAAAAATTGCCAGCCATATGAGACACGTAATATTTGTATTTTATAATTCTAGAGCAAGAAAAGTAACACAAGAGAATTCGTTGTCCCCAAAAAAGAGCACACAGCCTGATAATGACGATATTTGCGCAAGCGGACCCTTAGCAGCAAAACAAATATCTCACTACCGAATCTCCTGTGTCCGAAGAAAAAGGAACGTCTAGTCCTTTTTATTGAATTTACCCGTGACAAGGCGATTCCGGACATTGCTTCCGTCAACCCCCTAATTCGGACTTTATTGATTCCCAGATGGACAGAAGGTCCCAGATTTAATAAAGAAGCGGAATTGTGATTTAAAGGGGGAAATAGGTTATATTAGAGGAAAGTGGTTCCATTTAAAAACTTACTTTTTCTTTATTATAAATGCATAATTATATTTCTTTCTACATTTAATGAAATCAGTTGCTGTAGTAAAATTCTCATGAATTTTAACCTACAATAAATTTTCAGGTTGATAAAGTGACTAAACCTGGAGCATAGGTATTTGACATATTTGTCTTTGATGTCTCAGCCATACATTGAAACTAAAAACGCTTTTCTCAATATTAAATAAATGTATTAAAATAATTAAAGCTTTTATTAATTAATTAAAAAACATAATACTTTTAATATCAAAATTCTGTTTTTTAAGACTTAAATTTCTTATCCATTATTATAAAGAAATTTGGAAATCAATTTATTTCTCAATTCCCAGTAATGTTTTATTATGAATAAGAATCGAAACTTAATAAATTAATCGATAATTAGCTTCTAAAAATATTAAAGTATTTTTATATAGAAAGCTCAAGTCTACAGACTGAAACAAAACTGAAGCACTTTAGATACAACTGAATAATCAATACATCTTTACAAGAATGTAACAAGATAAATAACTAGTAGGTATGGTATGGTATGGTATGATATGGTTTTTTGGCACAAGGTCCAATTTAGGACAAGCTGCGCCATTCACAAGGATTTTTAAACAGTTCCATTATAAAATGTGTAGATAAAAGAAAGATGCATTGTAAAACGTCAAAAGTTAAGAAGATATACGATATATAATGATTTGACACAAGAATCAAAATAAATCTCAATTTTAAATACTATGAAAAAAACCAATGGCTTTTAAAAAGTCAAAAAGTTTTGAGTGAGGTTTCTCACCCACTAAGTCCTGTAAATTTAAAATGGGCGAATGGAAGTAAGTTAAACGATCAGAAGTAAAATTAGGGCATTGAGTAAGAATGTGTGCAATTGAATTGACTACTCCACAGTTCGTACAATGAGGGACTCGTTCACCAAACAGTAAATGTCTATGTGTATATCTTGTGTGCCCAATGCGTAGACGAATTAATTTTACATCTGCGCATCGATTTTGTAAAACTGACCACATATTTATTTTTGGTTGAATAGCATGTAGTTTGTTATCAACCTGCGTGTCCCAAACTTTCTGCCACTCCTCATAGATATATCGTTTGATATATCCCGAAATATCACAGAAGGGAACACGAAATTCAAGAGGAATTGAAGCGAATTTTGCAGCCTGATCTGCAAGCTCATTGCCATAGATTCCAACGTGACTTGGTACCCAGCAGAAAATTACGTCGAAGTCTCTTTTCATCAGTACTGACAGTTGTTCCATGATTTGTGCAACAATCGGATGACAAGAATAATCAAAATTTTGCAATTGCTGCAAAACGCTCATGTTGTCGGTATATATGCAAAATTTACGAGAGTCAGATGAGGAAATACTTTGTAGCGCAAATAAAATAGCAGTTGCTTCTGCCGTATACACTGAGCAATATTTGGGGAGAGTATGGTTATAAGTAGCGTTATCTGAAATAACACCGAAACCGACATGATTCATCGTTTTTGAACCATCAGTAAAGATTGTTTTATAGTTGTTATACTGGGCACGATGTTCAAGGAATATTCGCTGAAGCGAGTGTGCATCTATATGAGATTTTTTGAAATCAAGGAATGGGTTTATATGAGCAATACATGGTGTATTCCAGGGAGGAAAGCAGAAATGGTCAATAGATAATATTCTTACTTCGGAAAGTTGTGTGCCAGAAGTGAAAGATTTCATGCGTTCATAAAACGGACGGATAGCTGTCGGACGAGCATTATAAAGTCGTTCTAAGAATTGACTGAGATCGGTGTAAATTAAAGGATGCTTAGGTATGGATGAAATTTTAAAATAATATTGCAATGACAATTTCTGGCGACGCAGAGAAAGTGGAAGTTGATGGCACGTCACATATAAGCTTTGCACTGGGGATGTGCGGAAAGCTCCAGAGCAAATCCTCAGGGCAGAATGATGGATTGTATCAAGTTTCTTCAAAGCAGTATTGCTGGTAGAGCCATATGCTATACAACCGTAGTCTATTCGAGATAGAATCAGAGCTTCATAAACTCGGAGTAATGATGTCCTATCAGCCCCCCAAGATGTGTTGGAGAGAACCTTCAGAATATTTAGCATTTTCCCACATTTCTTTCGTAGAAAGAAGATGTGAGGATGGAAAGAAAGCTTTCGATCAAAAATTACCCCGAGAAAACGAACTTCTGGGACCACAGGAAGAACTCTGTTGCTTATATAAACTTCTGGTTCAGGGTGAAGACTACGTTTTCTACAAAAATGGACGCAACAACTTTTACTTGATGAAACTTTGTATCCATTCTGATCACACCATTTGACAAGACTATTCACAGCAGTCTGCAGCTGCCTTTCAATCAGTCTCATGTTTGATCCCTGGCAAGAAATTTGTAAATCATCTACATACAATGTGCCTAAAACTGATGAAGGAAGTATTAAAAGAACTTTAGAAATGTGGATGATAAAAAGGGTAACGCTTAATACGCTACCCTGAGGAACGCCTTCCATTTGAATAAAAGAATCGGATAACGTCAATCCAACACGGACCTTAAAAACACGGTGAGATAAAAAATTTTCAATAAAAAGCGGCAATTGGCCTCGAAACCCAAACTGAAAGAGGGTTCGAAGTATCCCATAACGCCAAGTCTGATCATATGCCTTTTCAATATCTATGAATATCGATACCAAATGATTTCTGCGCACAAATGCATTACGGATTTCCGTCTCCAGCTGTAGAATATTGTCCAGAGTAGATCTACCTCTGCGAAATCCACTTTGATGTAATGGTATGAGTTTTTCCGATTCCAGTTGATGGATCAGTCGAAAATTGACCATTCTTTCAAATGTTTTGCTTAGACAGCTCGTAAGTGCAATGGGGCGATAGTTTGAAGGATCTGTCGGATCTTTCCCTGGTTTCAAAACTGGAATGATAATAGCTTCCTGCCATTGCGATGGAAAAATTCCTTCATTCCAGATTCTGTTATAAAGGCGAAGAATGTTGTAAAGCGAAGGAACACTTAAGTGACGAAGCATGTGGTATGAAATTTTATCAGGTCCCGGGCTGGTATTATTAGATTTGGAAAGTGCCTTTTGCAGTTCACACATATCGAATTCAGAGTTATATGGGAGGGTATGGCGTACTTTAAAGTTAATTGGTTGTCGCTCAGCACAGTTTTTTATTTTTAAAAAGGTAGGATTATAGCTATCTGAGCTAGCCACTTTGGAAAATGTTTCACCAATAATATTTGCAATGTCACGTGGTGATGAGTATGTGAAAGAATTCTTTTTTAAAATAGAAAAGGTAAATTCCTGATACATACCGTTGGCAGCCTTTACTTTTTTCCATAACATTTTACTAGAAATATTGGATCTAATACTAGACACATATCGAATCCAATATTCTCTCTGACTACGTCTTCGTATTTTGCGAGCACATGCCTTTGTATATTTGAATGCAACGAGATTTTCTGTTGTCGGGCGCCTTCGAAAAATGTCCCATCGCTTACTTTGCGCCTTCTGTGCTTCACGGCAGGCATTATTCCACCAAGGTTTTGAAAGTTTATGAGGTCTGGTAGAACTTTTCGGGATTGCAGTATCAGCGGCATATAATATGATTTCAGTTATTTGTTTAACTGCCTCTGAGATATCCAAACAATTAACCATTGCCTCAGTGATTGTCGCCAACTGCTGAAAGCTGTCCCAATCTGCCCGTTGGAATAAGTAGACAGATGGTCGTTGTGCCATCCTAACACTATCAGCAAGGTCAATCAAAATTGGAAAGTGGTCACTATTGAGAAGATCTGTTCCAACGGAAAAATTTAAAAGTGGGAGCAATATTGGAGAACATATAGCAAGGTCTAATGAGTGGAATGAACGAGTGGGCTCGTGAAAATATGTCTTTTCATCACCATTTAACAGGCAGAGATTATAATCGTGAATCAATTGTTCAATTTGCTGGCCACGAGAGTTAGTATCTTCATTTCCCCATAGGACGCTATGTCCGTTAAAATCACCAAGCAATATAAAAGGAACAGGAAGTTGATCTATTAAGGAATTTAATTCTTCTTGTGAAATCACTTCACGTGGAGGTAGATATATGCAGCAAACTGTTACGAGTCTCTTTATGTGGATTTGAACAGCAACAGCCTGTAAATTGGTATGAAGAATAAGATGTGTGCTGGGGTAGAGGTTGGCAGTGAAAATGCAAATACCTCCCGAAACACTAGCATTTGAATTTGCATTCGCATCTCTCCGTACACAGCTGTATCCTCTAATTTTAGAAATTATTGAGGGTTTTAAATATGTCTCTTGTAAGGCAACACAGGCAGGCTTGTATTCATTTAAAATCGATTTTATTTCGACAGTTTTAGAACGATACCCACGACAATTCCATGAAATGAAACCAGACATAAAAATAACTAAAAAACAAAGGAAGAATTGAAAAAGCTACGTATGGCCTCCTGGGGGCGATTTATTAGGAAAATGTTGATCCATTTCTACATCAGAGATATCAGATGTAGATGGACAAATTGATAGAACAGAATCTGAAGTAGTAGGGATATCTGGAGGTTTAGGAGGGATCTCAGTGTCAGATCTTTTGGCACTTGGAGATTTTGCTTTCTTGCGTTTCTTCTTAGGGAAACGAGCCAAAGAAAATTCAGAATCTTTGGATTGAGAAAGAGGTGGAGAATTTTTTGTCGAAGTAGAAGCTTGATTTCGGCTGGTTTCAGTTTTTTGAAAGTTATTGATCTTAACTGATTCCTGAGCCAAATGTTTACAAGAACACGTGTTGGTAGTTATAATGTCTGTAATCTCTGTCTGAGAGCCAGTACATTTTAATGTTGATTTCATGGCTCCACTATAAGAAAGGCCAGGTTTAGGTGTCCTGTCTAAAACAAACTTTCTCGCTTCTGCATAGGTGATATTTCTTTTAACTTTCAGGCTTTGGATTTCTTTCTCCATCTTCCATTTAGGACAATCACGAGAATAAGCAGGGTGGGGTCCAGAGCAGTTTAAACATTTCAAAGCTTGAGAGCTACAAACTGACGTTTCATGGTCATCAGCTGAGCATTTAGCACATCTAAGGCTGCCACGGCAAGTTCCCTGTGAATGTCCGAATCTCTGACATTTGAAGCAGCGCAGAGGATTCGGAACATAAGGTTTAACTTTAGATTGTACGTAGCCAGCTCGTATAAATTTCGGAAGTTCTGGACTACTGAAGGTCAGAATGACATGTTTTGTAGGAATCAATGTGCCGTTGCGTTTAATTTTAATACGATGAGCTGCACAAACTTTTTGAGAACGTAATTCCTGAACGAGTTCAGTCTCTGAACAATCAAAAAGATCTGTATCAGAGATGACCCCTCGAGAAAAATTCAGCGTCCTGTGAGGAGTTACCTCTACAGGGAAGTCTCCAAGTATTGTTAATTTTTGTATAGCAGCAATCTGAGCTTTTGATGAGGTCTCAATTAAAAGATCCCCAGATGGAAGTTTTTTTGTAGATTTAACATCACCAATAAATGAAGTGATCAATTTTTGAACTAGAAAAGGTGAAACTTTATGAAAGGTCTTTGGTGTGTGTAAGATTAGAAATCTAGTATCTTCGGTGATAGGAAAACGTGGCGAAGTGTCTGAAAAACCCATGCAAAAAGGGACAAAAATTCGAGCTCCGACGGCACCGCCCACCATGGAGCCCAACAAGGGAAGGCAGCCACCGGCTCTGGTCGCCTCCAGCCTCGGCGCTTACCCTGATGCTAGCCAGAACTTATACGCTAAGGGCCACTTCCAGGAACGTCTACCACCCTTAACGCAGAGCCCCAGAAGGTGACCCCTTCGCTTGATCCCCTTGAGCAGACCAGCCAAATGGTTGGGATACCAGCCGATTGATACACCGGAGACCGTAATGTACCACCCGTCTAATGGGTCGCCACGCACGGCAAACACGTGGGGTTTTCGGCTGTCCATGAGAAGCAAGAAGCAAACAGAGTGGCGACAGCTTCTCATGGAGAGCTCCCTCGCCTGCCGTCGAGGGAAAGAAAAACACAGCAAAAAGCAGAAGGCGTAGGATAGAATAAGCATAAAGGGAGTAAAGATCCCTGGGAACCTCGGGATTGGGACACCCGTACTCACCTATAGTAGGTGAGCCCCTGAGGGGAAATAACTAGTAGGAATGGTCTCTTAAAAACTTTCTCGTATACTTTCTAATATCTTTTAAAGTACTAGAGAACGCCTTGCTTGGTATTGGCATACAGTAGTTACTAGTACTATTGTACGTTCAAGTTTGGTGCAGCCAGCGTCCTGGTATAGGGGTAGCGCATCTTCCTCGTTATCTGGGATTCCTGGGTTCGAGTCCCGGTTCGGGCATTGTTGTTCTTCATCTGTTCTATCTGTGAGATGTGTGAATGTGCTCCCCTGTAGAAAGGGGTTGTTGTGCAAATGAATGCGAAGCGTGAGTAGCTAAGACGTACTCTTTATTTTAAATGGCACTACTAAAAACAAGAGACGCTCCCTTGGCTAAAAATCGCTGCCTTCGTCAGTGAGTCTGTCCATGGCAAGTGCCATTATAAACAACAATAACAACAAGTTTGGTGTGAATTTATCATTCTCACTTAATCTATCGCTTGATCCTTGCCGAAATTTTACAGATTAATTTCTAGTATGGGATTTATAGAATATAAATATCGAATTACGGTTTTAGATGCGTTTCTCTCAATTGATAAAAAAATATCACACATAACTACAGCTACAGTAAAAAAAAAATAACCTACCAAATTTGAAACACTTAAATCTATCTGCTTTTGAAATATCGCTTTTACACGTTTCTGAAAGCAGAAACCGAAGAAATGGTCAAACTATTGTTGGATTCGACTCAAATTTTGATAAGCGTCTATACTATGGATGTTAAATAAGTGTACTGAATTTTATGTACTTAGCTGTAGATGCTTTGTAGTTATTGTGTTTATTCATATTCAAACAGCCAGACAGACAAACTTCCTCTGAACGGAATTTGTTCAGACTTTGACAGAAATCCACAAATTAGGTGCCAAGACTTAATACTAAATATCATCTGCTAAACCGAAATCGGTTTTGAATTACCTTTTCCAAAACCAGACAGACAGGCATTTTTCAAAAATGTGTTTTTCGAAATCAAGGAGTTCTAAAGCGTGGATCCGTCAAAATATCGAATTCGATTTTTTTTGAAGATCATAATACATTATATTTAATTTGCGACGAAGTATAAATGGACTGAATGTGCTGCGAGAAAGCATCCTTGTGAATATAGTGATAGACATTCGCTTCTTTAATTTATAGATTAAATAATTTTATTTTAAATAATTAGAAGAAAAATAAGGTGCAGCAGTTTTCGGTTAAAAGTTCAGATCTCGTTTAAGTGAATTTCAAATTTATTATTATAAGCAATAATAGAGACGAACATAGGAGAAAAAAAATTTGCATTGTAGATTTAACGTACTAATAATGTTAAGGCTGAAAATTCCATGTGAACAATTTAATTATACCTATTGTAAAAACATGTAAATTTAGTAATATCTGGAAACAAAACCTAAGAGAATGTAATGATGTCATGAAAATAAATATATGAAGGATAAAAAAAGATTCCTCTCGGCCAGCTGGAAGGCAAAGGCAGATTACTTTGCATATAAGTTACTATTTGGCAACATAAATTGTTCATGTTAGAAACAGTCAAAATTATTGCTTGAAAATAGCTTTACAGCCCCTAATTTTTGAGATATTGCAGTTATCATAAAACTTTATACACAAAAGTTGTTCGCCTCAATGAGGCGCTATTTTGTCTAGTTGGATTTATTATCCTATCTTCAATATTAAAAAAAGTTATAACGAAATGAACATTTCAACTCCCCACCATTTCTACCCCTTTTGAGCTAGATGGGACGTTTAAGAACTCGTCCAAGATTTTTACATTTCTGACAACATATGCCAAGCCGTTTAAAATCCAAATAAAATTACTCTAGTTATCCTGTTAAATATATGCTTTTGAAAGAAGGATAGTGTTAGTTTGAAGGTAGTTTGAACGAAGGGTATTTGATCGGTAAAGAACTGAAGAAATTTTCTCCGTGTCTTGTCTTGAGAACCATTGCGATAGGTAGTCTTCCAATCGAAATCTACTTAAAATTAATAAAAAACCTGCAGTATGGGAAAGTGATACCAGTCGACTATCCGGCAAGAGATAATTAATATTTCTAAAATTTAAAAAAAAAATAATAAATAAACTGAAAAAATTTGCTTGATAAATTAAACAAAATTCAACTTGAAATTAATTTCAAGATCTTTCCAAAGGGAAACTAGGCCTCAATCTTTTAAATTTCCCCTCACTGTTAAAAAAAACAATACTTCGCACAAAAAAAAGTCAACATTTCAAGTATCTTATTCGGTAGTCATTAAAAAAGTTCCATCCGAGATTCAAATTGCTTTAGATTGAAGTTAATTACGAAATTTTATCTCTCTAGAATATTAGTTTTTACTTCTCGAAAACTGAAGCTTATCTTTCGAAGGTGGCATTTTCTTCTTCTTCTTTTTTTTTTTTTTTGCTACTTTTTTGAACTTTCTAATAAAAAGCCAATGCCTGTGAAAAAAGATTTTGCAAAAATAAATATTTGGTTGGTTGGTTGGTTGGTTGAGTTGCGTTTTATGGCGCAAGAGCCATATTTGACTAAACTGCGCCAAAACACTAGATATGCACATTCTTCATATTTTATGTGATAGTAACCAGTTCAGTAAATGAAAATTTTAAAGTTTAAAGAAAAGAACTTAAATGAGATTATAAATATTTACATCTCTAAGGAACTTAAAAAGGTTTGGATGGGGATTTTCTCCAATCAGTTGGCTTAAGGTAACGTTATTTGTTCCAAATCGGTCGAGTCTATATGTATTAAAATTTTGACTCTCTATTAAAATATGCCGCACTGAAAGAATGCATTGACAATGAGAACAAATAGGTGCAGGCTCTGAACAAAGCAAGTGCTTGTGCGTAATTTTTATATGACCGATTCTAAGGCGAGTCAATATTACATCTTGTTTCCTGCTTAAATTAGATGTGTTAATGCGACCGATAAAAGGCCAAAACGCGTGTAATTTATTTGTGAGCTGCTCGTCCCAATTTCTTTGCCATTTTTTATTGATCCAATTCCTAACAGCTTGTAAAGAATCTTTCAGTGGGACAAAGTTTTCCACCGTGAGCGTAGCCGTTTTAGATGCCTTGTCAGCTACCTCATTACCTACAATACCCACATGGCCAGGAATCCAACAAAAAGCAATATACAGACCTTTATTGGTTAAATATTTGTACATTTCTGCACATTTAAGAACCAGAGGATGACTAAGAGGATTGACATTCTTCAGAGCATCGATTGCACTTTTTGAATCTGTATATAAAATAAATTTCCCTCCGAAATAATTCAGTTTAAGTAAAGCTAAATATATACCATATATCTCTGAGGTAAATACTGAGCAAAACTGGTGTAATCTTTCCGATATAGTAATATCTCCTATCACAACTGCTGCTCCAACATGATCTTCATTTTTAGAGCCATCAGTAAACACAGGCTCATAGTTTGAAAAGCGATCTCTGTGATCGTAAAATAAATTTTTGTACACGATTTCAGGTGTTGTTGATTTCGGCAAGTGTTCAAACTCATTAATAAAATTTATATTTAATTCCTCCCAAGGTGGAAGTTCATCATTTTTCTCCAAGATTGGAAAATCGGTAACGTTAAAATTCCTCAAAGTGTCCCCAACTCTGAAGCCGAATGAAGGGATGAACGAACGCTTTAGCGCAAATAATGACCCATATATAGGATTAAGGACTTTATAATGCATCGGGTGAGATGAATCGCTTTTAATTTTAAAAAAAGCATTGAGAGTAAGCCTCTCCCGTCTCAACTCTAAAGAAGGTTCATTGCTCATTACATAGATACTTTGAATCGGGGATGTTCTAAATGCTCCCAGACACAGCCGGAGGCCCTGATGATGTATAGTATCAAGAGCGTTCAGGGTAGATTTTGCAGCCGAGCCGTAAATAACGCATCCATAATCGAGTTTTGAACGTATAAGAGCTTTATAAACTCTCATCATAGCAGTGCTTTCGGCTCCATATGATGTCCCCGAAAGTATTTTGATAAGATTTAGAGATTGAATGCACTTTCTTTTTAAGTAATTTATATGAGATTTGAAAGTCAGCTTAGAGTCAAGTATCAGTCCTAAATATTTTGCTTCCTTTACGATAGGAATTGTGCAATCATTCAGTAAAATTTTTGGATCCAAATGGAGTCCACGTCTTCTGCAAAAATGTACGCCATTTGTCTTTTGAGTTGAAATCTGGAATCCATTTTCTCTGCTCCATTGACTGATATTATTCACCGCCTCTTGCAATTTCTTTTCAATATAGACCATATCTGTGCCGGAGCAGTGAATTGCAAGATCATCTACAAAAAGAGAGCCTTTCACGCACGTTGGTAATTGCTTCATGACTCCATTTATTTTAACAATGAATAGGATAACACTAAGAACGCTACCCTGAGGAACACCCTCCTCTTGATAAAAGTTGCGAGATAAAATATTTCCTATTCGGACTTGAAACGTTCTTGTCTTTAAAAAGTTCTTAATAAAAATTGGGAGATTGCCTCTAAAACCAATTTCATAGAGGTCTTTTAAAATTCCGTATCGCCATGTTTTATCATATGCCTTCTCCATGTCAAACAGAATTGAAACAAGGTGTTTTTTACTAACGAAGGCCTCTCGTATAGAAGTTTCTAGTTGTAAAATACTATCCACTGTTCCTCTACCGACTCGGAAACCAGATTGAAAAGGCGACAACCATTTCTTTTTTTCCAGAACATGTATAAGTCTAGAATTTACCATCCTTTCCAATACCTTGCAAAGACAGCTAGTGAGAGCTATAGGTCGATAACTGCTAGGAGTTTTAGCGTCTTTCCCAGGTTTTAAAACAGGGATTACCATGGCTCTTCTCCAAGAATTGGGGAACTTATGTTCTTTCCATATTCTATTAAATAAAATTAAAAGGTTATGCATGGACGTCTCAGTTAGATGAGTGAGCATGAGGAGATTGATCTTATCAGGACCAGCAGAAGTAGCATGCGATCTACTCAAAGCGCGTTTGAGTTCATTAAGATAAAAATCAGAATTATATTCTTCGTCTGTAACGGTATTAAAATTTATACCTTGTCTCTCTTCATTTGTCTTGAATAAAATAAAATCTGGCGAATATGAATTCGCACTAGAAACAGCAGCAAAAGTTTCTCCTAATGTGTTCGCAATCTCTTTAATATCTGTTACGACTTGTCCATTGTAATTCAAAAAGGATACTACTGGGCTATCATATCTACCAGATAGTTTTCTTATCTTGTCCCACAGCTTTTTTGATGATATTTGATTATTTATGGAGTTAATGAAATTTTGCCAAGATTTCCTTTTACTTACGCGTTTGACTCTTCTAAAGTTTGCACCAGCCAATTTAAAAGCAATTAGGTTAGATGTGGTCGGATAGCGTCGAAAGTTTCCCCAAGCTTTCTTTAGTTCTTTCATAGTAATTCGGCATTCTTCATTCCACCAGGGTTTCCATATTTTTGGTGTTTTCCCTGATGTTTTAGGAATAGTTATATCTGCTGCTTGAATAATTAAATTTGTAACTTTGTCGACTGCGTCTTCTATGCTATAATCTTGTACCATTTCCAATGTTATTGTAGCAAGTTGTGAAAATAGTGTCCAGTTTGCTTTCTGAAATATGAATTTCTTCGGTCTTTCAGGATATCTAATGTCATCATCTATGTAATTTAATATGATCGGGAAATGATCACTGTTATACAAGTCGTCTTCTGTATTGAAATTCCATTTGATGACTAAAGAAGGGGAGCAAAGAGCTAAATCAAGTGTGTGGAACGTCCGAGTTGGTTGATGAAAATATGTTTGGTTATTATTATTTAATAAACAGATACAGTGGTCATCAATTAGAGTTTCTATTTGTTTCCCTCTTATATTAATATCTGGACTGCCCCATATTGGGTTATGGCCGTTGAGATCCCCAAGAAGAAAGAACGGTTCAGGTAATTGATCTATTAATTCATCTAATTCCTGTTGAGTGCATATATAATTAGGTGGGAGGTAAATAAAACAAACAGTAACAAGGACATCAATCTGCAGCTGAATTGCCAATGCTTGTATCTCGCCATTTAATGGTATCTGTATAAAGGGAAAATCTTTTGAGATTAGAATTGCTACACCAGCTGAAGCTCTTGCGCCTTGAGTGTAATCTTTCCTTATTATGTTGTAATATTTAATATTAATAACATCGTCAGGAGAAAGACAAGTTTCCTGTAATCCGAGGCAAATGGGCTGGTATTTATTTAAAAGCGATTTAATATCATCAGAGTGGGACTTTAAACCACGGCAATTCCACGAAATAAGTTTAAGTGCCATAAAAGCTTATTTTTTCTTTGATGTATTTAAAGTCTCTTCTACCCCGTCAGTGAACATCACGTCATCATCAGATGGGTGAATTTTAAAATCATCAGTATCGTCATCTTCGTCAATTCTTGATTGTTTTAAAAAATCTTGTTTAGTAAGTGTACGTTTTTTAATGGAATCTCTTATTTTTCCGTCCAAGTTATTTTTCATTGTCTGTATTCGAGACTTCCTCATAGCTTTTGTTTCTTTGAAAAGTTTTAACGTTCTTTTGGGTGTTTCTACTTTTTTATTGTTGGTTGTAGGTATACGAGATGTTTTGTTATGAGTAATGTTACCACTGTTTAATTGAATAGTGGGTGGTATTTTTAAGGCATTATTGTCATTTAGATTTCCTAAGTTAGTTTCCTTTTGGTTTTTTTGGTCATTTACTTTAGATATATTTGGAGGTCCAGTTTTGTTTTGTATTATTTCTTTTCCAGGATCATTGGCTCTATTGTGATTAGCTGAATATTGCCTAGATGAAGGCATTGGGTTATTATCAGATGATATTTCTGTTTGTGGTGCTGTTTTATTTGAACAATACGGGCAGGTTTTGGCCGCAGAAGAATATGACACTCCAATAGTCGGTGTCCTGGAAATTACAATTTTTCGTGCTTCGGCAAAAGAAATATTTTTATTGACTTTTATTGTTTGAATTTCCTTTTCTTCGATCCATCTAGGGCATTTCCGAGTATAAGATGGATGGTCACCTTTGCAATTAATACATTTCGGGATAGAGGAGCAGGATTTACTGTTGTGCCCAATTTCCGAGCAACGGCCACACGTTTCTTTGCCGCGGCAGGCTGCCATAGAATGCCCGAATCTTTGGCACTTAAAGCATCTTAATGGATTGGGTATATATTTCTTAACGGGGCAGTTTATGTAGGCTATACGAACAGATTTTGGAGGTGTAGGGATATTGAAAGTCAGTATTAGATGTTTAGTTGGAATTATCTGGTTATCACGTTTAATAGATATTCTCTTTACTGATGTTACGTTTTGATCCTGCAAGCATTCAAGAATTTCTTCTTCAGAGTCTGATTGAAATTCAGATTCGGATATTACACCTCGAGAATTATTCAAAGATTTATGAGGAGTGACAGTGACTGCATGTTCTCCAATCGATTTCAATGATTTTAATAATTGTGTTTGTTCCAAGGATTTAAGTTCAATTAGGATGTCACCAATTTTTGTTTTTTTAATAGATTCAACTTCACCAATCATTCCCAAAATGGACTTATGGATCAAAATAGGAGAAACAGTTTTAAAATTACCTTCAATTTTTTTAATAACGAAAAATTTATCAAAATGCAAATGGTGCTCCAAAGGAGAGTTTGACGGACGCATGTCTCCGCCGGGACCGAAGTTTTGGGAACCCATAATTTTTATGTGATGTTCATTCCAGTACGCCCCCACCCACCATGGAGCCCAATAAAGGAAGGCAGTTGCCGGCTCTGGGCTTCTCCAGCCTCGGTACTTACCTTAGGGGTGGTACCGGAATATAGATCTACAAAGACTGCAGACCTAACCCTAGAGCAGTACTTCCTTGTTCCCATAGAAATATACCACCAGCCGATTGACAAGAGCGGGCTCACTCCTGCCGCCCGACTTACGGAGCAGCATGGGCCAAAGAGAACGCAAAGGGACCCCAGGATCCCACTTTGCCCCTAACGGGTCGCCATGCACGGCCAACACATGGGTTTAATGTAAAACTCAAATATCAAACAAAATCCAACATAAATAGAAATGAAATATCAATTCAAATGATACAAAAATGGAAATTAGAAAAATAAAAAGAGAAGGATCGCTAGGGTAACCCGGGGGCGCGACACCCGTATTTACCAAAGACGGTAAACCCCCTGAGAAAAGGAAAGATCCCTGGGTACCTCGGGTTTGGGACACCCGTACTCACCTAAAGAAGGTGAGCCCCTGAGGGGGAAAATAAATATTTGGACTAGACGTGCTGAGGGGCTGAGTGGACATGTCTTGACATTTTCTTTTTATTAACGACATGCTCTACCTTGTTTGCTTTTTTAAAGTTTCTCTTTAAAATATTGAAAAATGCACCAAAAATACGAAAATTCAGTAAAAAATACTAATGAAGAAAAAAAGAAATAGAAACTAATTCCCATAAAAATAATTTGTTTTAACGTTAGAAAGGAAACTGAATAAAATATCGAATGCAATAAAAATAATAATAATTGTTGCATTCATTTTTTGTGTGTGTGTGCCTTGGATTTCTTATCAGTAATTATTGTGAAACAGAAATTGCTTTTATTTTCTACTAGCCGCCTTTGGCGACCAGCCGGTTCGCCAATCTTAATGTTTGTTAAAATTTTAATAATTAAATATTTTATGCAATTTTTACTTTAATAGCTTCTTCATCAAAATATTTTAAAACTTCAAATTTTGATTATCATATAATTCATTCATAATATTATAAAGGCCTTCAGTCATAACGTAATATGTATCTCTCTCATTTTCTGTTAGCACCCGTAGAATTTATGCTTTAAATTAAAGTGGAAAGAATTTATCTTCCATTAATATAATAATATTTTTTACTGAAACAAAGCATTTTTTTATAATCTGATTACTGAAAATAGAGTCACTCAGCGTTTAAACTTTATGGGCACTAAAGAATATCTTTTTAAATTTATGTAATATCTCAAGAGTTGGTCAACAAAATTTTCTTAGATTCATTATGAGCAGATCAATTAATTAACAATGTTTAAATTTAAATGCATCAAACACTAAGAAAATAAAACGAATTGTTTAAAATAAACGGTTGAAAACGGTAGAATTTATGCTTTGAATTAAAGTGGAAAGAATTTATCTTCAATTAATATAATAATATTTTTTACTGAAACAAAGCATTTTTTTATAATCTGATTACTGAAAATAGAGTCACTCAGCGTTTAAACTTTATGGGCACTAAAGAATATCTTTTTTAATTTATGTAATATCTCAAGAGTTGGTCAACAAAATTTTCTTAGATTCATTATGAGCAGATCGATTCATTAACAATGTTTAAATTTAAATGCATCAAACACTAAGAAAATAAAACGAATCGTTTAAAATAAACGGTTCAAAACAGGTTTTAAAAAAACTACTTAAAAAACGATGTACTTAAAACTATAAGCATATACAAAAAATATATAACTAACATAAATACAATTTAATTACAAAAGCATGCAACTAACCCAAAAATAATTTAAATCATCCATTGATAACGTTGTCATGGCAGCAATCAGAACAGAATGCGCATGCGTGAATTTTCTTCGCCGGTTACGTAACGCAAATACGTGATTTTTTCTACGCCAGTTGGGGTAACGCTATGCGGATTAGAAATTTTTAATTTCCTTTATTCTGTTTTATTTTAATTCAAAAGTACTTCAGAATGAATCTGAAAGATTGATTCATTAACAATGTTTAATTTTAAATGCATCAAACATTAAGAAAATAAACAGAACCGATTGAAATAATCCGCCGAAAAATGTTAACCCTAGCCTCATTACTGTTGGGAGAAAAAAAAACTGAAGCCTTTCTCGTTTGGCGCTGGGGATAATGGAAGATTTTTTTGGCGGAAAAGTTGGCGGTGGGGAAAATGGAAGATTTTTTTGGCGGGAAAGTTAGTTTTTAATTAATAATTAAAATTCTAATTAAAATTCGAAAAAAGAAACCCCAGGTGCACATTCCCAACCTCCAAGGTATACATGTACCAAATTTGGTAGCTGTATGTCAAACGGTCTGGCCTGTAGAGCGCCAACACACACACACACACACACACACACACATTGAGCTTTATTATAAGTATAGATAAATACATAAAAGTTGTTTATTTCTTCTATATTTAGCATGGATTTTCATATTTTTTTATTAAATAAACCGAAATATTTTATGAATAATTTTATTGATTCAGTACAAGATTTGAGAATTCTTTTTTGAATTATACTGCTAAAATACCGATTTCAGAAACTGATAATTTAAATTAATAGACATACAGGAGAGACCAATTCTGCATAGACAGAGGTTGCACTGCAGTGCCCAAAGAAATCGAAACTTCCACTTAAAAGTATCATAAATATTAAAAATTTATAATTTTTTTTGTTTAAAATTTTAATTCAAATTTATACGTTGAGAAATTCTTAGAGAATAAATATTAGATATTATAACTCTGATTGAGACGCTTATTTCCCAAATGTTAATATAGATAATACGGCATCGTTTCAAGCTAAATTTACTGCTACAGATAATTGGATCAAAATGCCCGGTGAAAATACAGAATTCAGGAGCTGAAATTCACTGCTTCTCGTTTCAAATATTTACTCGCCAAGTTTGAGCCTCAGAGACGGTTAGTATCATTTGTTATTTCTTATTTGAGCGAAGGCCGGTTTACGAACAATATCTGCCATAAAGAATAGGTAGCCGTTTCTAGCTTAATTGCATCTCTTGAGAAAATGTGTCGAAATCAATAAGATCTTCCGAACTGCCAATTATTATAATTATTAAAATTGGTTCAATTTGTAATTTCAAATATATTTTGTTCATTTGAATTAAACTTATATAAATAAACCAGAGTACTCACCTCTAGACATTCTTTTATATTTATACAATCAAGCAGGTTATTTCCTGTTCTTTTCTCATGCATTTTGCATCCTCCAAAATCATTATTGTCCTTAGCACGAGTGTCATGTACAGTGGCTCCCAAAAGTGTTCGTGCACCAACAAGAATCAATTAAAAACCTCATTATTTACCATTATATATTCTTATTTTTACATGAAATTTTTTTCATAGCATATTTTTGCAGTTCTTAATAAAGCAGTGAAGAATAAATTTTAATTACGATGCAAATTATTTTTTAAAAAATGACAGTAAATAAAATAGGACACAAAAGTGATCATACACTTTAAAAAAACGTCACTAAATATGAAATTTTCTAAATTTTTATAAATGTTTAGTATTTAGTAGGATATCCTTTATTCTTTATAACAGCGTTTAAACGTTTGGGCATAGATTTAACTAAGCGGTCGGTTACTTCTGCACCGATCTTGTTCCATTCTTCGATCATTACTGCTTTCAGTTGAATTTTCGATTTAATGTCGTGACTTCTTATTCGCACCTCTAATTCTTTCCAAATATGTTCTATAGGATCTAAATCCGGTGATTGAGCTGGTGTTTTAAGGGTTTGAGGGCAATGATAGAGGCAAAAAAGACGAACATTCATGGCCGTGTGCTTAGGATCGTTGTCTTGGTAATACACAAAGTTGTTTAAAATGCCCAATTTTTGTGCTGACACTTTTAAATTATTATTGAGAATATTTATATAAACTCTATGATCCATTATACCATCAATGAATACTAAATTGCCTACTCCAGCCGCTGACATACACCCCCAAACCATGACACCTCCACATCCATGTTTTACTGTTCCAACTAAATTCTTGGGATTAAGTTCTTCGTTTTTTTCTCCATACAATGATTCTCCCATCCAACCCAAAGATGTTAAACTTACTTTCACCTGCAAATAAGACACGATTCCAATAGCTCTCTGGCTGGTTTATCATAGATTTGGCAAATTTAAGCCTAGAAATTCTGTTCTTCTGACTTGCAAAGAATTTTCTTCGTGCAGAGCGGCCATTTATACCAGCATTCCGAAGAATTCTACGAATAGTTTCACAGGAAATAGAAGTTCCATTTGATTTATTATATTGTGAAGTAAACTTTATTGCACTCAGACGTGGATTTTTTAGAAATTTTCTCACAATATTTCTTTGACTTCTAGCTGACAGAATTTGAGGGCGACCATTACGAGGCTTGTTTGCAATCATTTTTCCCTCTCTGTAACGTTTTATTATGCTTTGCACCGTTGAATGAGGTAGATTAGTTATAGTTGCATTGCCTCTAATTGATTTTCCAGCTTCAAAATGAAATATAATTAATTTTCGTACTTCTAAACTCGTTTCTTTACGAATGCGCGTCATATCTAAGAATAAAGTAAATAGAATAAATAATTGTGATATTAAATACTGAAATCAACGATTTTAGTGTATTTTTCAATTAGAAGAAAAATAAGCCGCAAAAGATATTTTTATGATGAATTTAAATAAATAATGTTTGGATGTACGAAGACTTTTGTGTTCTAATTTTGTGACATTTTTTATTTATTTATTTTTTAGAACAATACTACTTGATTTTTTTATAAAAATATTTGTTAAGTTTTATTAAGAACTATTTAAAGATGCTAATTAAAAAAAAACCAACTAATAAAATGCTTTATTAAGAAGTATAGAACACAATTTCTGCAAATTTCTTTAGTGTACGAACACTTTTGGGAGCCACTGTATTTCAATCCCCGCGTGTAGTGACGTAGTATGAGGCGTTTTGCACTTCATTGTATAATCAAGAAAATTGTGTATGCATTTTGGATTTCTTTCCATCGATTGGATCCGTTATTTGATGCAAATCTGCAATTTTGAAGGCAATATAGTATACCAAATTTTATTTATTCAAATCATTGTTTTCTTTAACTATGACATTCTAATGTATGTGAATATATGGATAAAAAACGATTCCCTCTTTGACAGACACGTTTGGTCCCGAAGTTAGAATGTGCTTACAATACTAATGATAAATATTCATAGCATAGCGCAGTTTAATTATGTTAAGATTGCCTTGAAATAACACGAGAATATTTTGAGACAGACTTCGTAAGTTTGGACCCAGAACAGATGACAAGAACCTAGAATAAATGACTGATCCATGACCACTCTGAAAGGTTCTGCACGTCACCAATGGGAGGGCACTTCTCTCAGATTTATAGCATACACCACGGGGTTCTGAACCTGGAGCCATCAGGTTTCGAGATGATTTCTTTTAATTAGGTCTCACAGACAAATAAAAAAATAAATTTAGTCTTGTAATGATAATTAATAAGCCTCCAAGTGGCCAATTATTTCACTATAATGTCTGCAAACTGACAATTAAGATCTTAAAATTGATAATTTATAACAACTTAAACTCAAATAAATCCAATTTGAAGGACTTTGTTCTTAGAAAGTGTATTATTTAATATGAAGTATATATCAAGGAATTGGATAATAATAACTGTAAGCTCTTTCGTAAGCAATTAAAGTCACAATTAATATATCAATGAATGTCACAAGCTATAAGTTTATGTAAAACTGAAAAAAGAATTCCCCATACAAAAAACAGATCATTCCATTTATTGGATATTTCATTCACATTACATACTAGATCTTGAATGACAAGAAAACATCACCACCCGCACGCAATTCAGTAAAAGAGCTCAAGGCCATGTAATGAAGGTATTTAGTTTCCCGGACGCTTAACAGCAGGACAAATATTTGACTACCAACTCTTTTGTACAAAGAAAAAGGACAGCTCATTCATTCCCTTTCACTAGACTGTCAACGGAGGAAAAGTTCTGGTCGTTTCTTCCTCCATTCGCTTTATTCATGCCTTATTGATTCAAAGTCAAGCAGAAGGATTTGGATTGCATATAGAGGAGAAAATGTAACAATCTGTGAATTTTTTTTTTTTATATTCTTTTAAGTAAAGATCCTTTGATTCTTAGGTATAAGTAAGGATTTCTTGATCTTCGAAAAAAAAAAATTCATCTTAAAACTTGTTAAATTTTTTACCTTAAATTATGTTTATAAAATAATGCAAATATTTATGGCAAAAAAATCGAGGTAGTATCAAAATTAGTCTCATTAATGCAGAAAATATAGTCGAATATCATATGCTAATTTCCTAGCTATAAAGAAAAGAAATATCATTTTCAATTATTTATGCATTTATGACAATATTACAAAATTTTAGCTTTAAAACATTTAATTATTTAAAAATATCACATAGATTGCTAACAAGATGAATTTTAATATTTTTCTATTTTTGTCATGAGTAATTAAGAACTTATAAATATGACGAAAGTTGGCTATAGTTTAAACAAAATTTTACTAACCCCTTCCAGTATGATTTAATAATGAACAATTTTCATGAAATAACCATTTAATTTTTATTAGAAAAATTGAGTAAATTTTATAATTCTAACAAATTGTTAATTAAAACTATATTATTGATATGGATATAATTGTAATTCGTAAGTTCAGATTCAACACTTTTTCAAAAATCAACAATGATTTCGGATTAGTAAATAGTTTTACATTTCGTTAGCAAGACAGATGTCACGCTAAATGTTTATAAGAATAAAGTCCACTGACTAACAACAAATTGGCCATAAATTATACCAAGACAATCTAACGGTAAACAATATGTGATAGTGATCTATGATATCAATGTAAGTAATAAAAGTGCAGTGCTGCCGGATTCAGTATACTAGGAATTTTAAACCAAATTTATTATCATATTGAACAGTAACTTTAATAGCATGACAAGTTTAGCTCACCATTGTGCTATATGGTATGAAAAACCAGTGACTAGCTATACTCGTCGTTTTACAGGAAGGAGTTAGTCAATAAAATATTATACATTTAATGGTAAGTTACACGGAAATTCCGATGACGAGATTAAGATGGAATTTTATCGCCTTAGAAAACATCAGGCACATGTTAATATTAACATCAACAAATAATTTAAACCCTTGTATTGTAATCTGCTGTTAAACAACGCTGCTCAGGCAGACAATTCAATATTTTTAGTTTTGAGGAGAGAAACTAACGCAGAAATACTGTTTTTTCCAAAAATAAAACCTTTTATAAAAGTCACCAACTCTCAATAATTTCATGGGAGTGCAACTCATCAATGTCAATTTGCCTAAGAAAGTTCAAGACGAGCTGGATGCAAAGTTTACTAATCATTTCACGATTCTCATATTGTTCATCTATATTTAATATACTATTGAAGTAACTAATTTTATTAGTTTATAGACAAAATGTATAAGGCACAAAGTAACCAAATAATACAAATTCAGAGCCAAAGTAACTAAATACAAAATTGTATTTTATATTGCAATTTATTGTTAAGCAACATTGTTCCAGCAGTAAGTTTAATTCTCTTAAGTTTTAAAAAGACAAACCGATACAGAAATACTATTTTTTTCATTAAAGAAACGTTTCATAAATAAATCCTTTCATAAAATGTATTAATTCTTAATAATTTCCTGCGAGTACAGTTCTTCATTGTCAGTTTGTCCTGGAAAGTCCATGACGAGTCGAACGCTTCATTTCAGTTCAAGACGTTAAATTTAGAGTTTAACTAATCGCTTTCAGGTGCTAATTTTATTCACCCATATGTAAAATACTGTTGAAGTAACTAATATTATTGGTTTATAGCCAAAATATTTAAGGAAACGAAGTAACCAAATAATACTAATTCTTATATATTGAGCATATTCTGCGCAATATTCTTTTTAAAATGATTTATGCTTTGTTCCAATTTCAGCATTTTTTTTACAAATTCTTTTTTTTCTTCAATCTCAACCGAAAGCGTTTTCTTATATTCACAAGAAAAATTTCTAGCAAATGTTGTTTTATTAATAAAAGCATTTTCATTTTCGAAAATGTGAAACTTATAAGCTTCAAGGAAACAACATATAAAACTTTACTTCAACATGTTCCCAGGAGCTTTTTAAATTAACTTTTCTATTATCTGGCGAAGTCTGCTGAACAAAGCAGAGTTTCGTAAAAAAATAAACACACAAAAAATTGAAGTATCTTGTTTCGACATTCTTAAAAAGAATCTGTTCCAAAGTGATGCTGCTTTCGGCCGAAAGTTAATTGCGATATTTTCTCGCTTTAGATTATTGGTTCTTGTTGGTTAAAAAAATATATGCTCGTCTTTCGAAACTTTTACAGCCATTTTGTTGTTATTCCGAACTTTATAAACGCAAAGAAGGCTGACTCTAGGGTTTTATAAATGTAATTCTTTTTATAAAAAATTTGTTAACAATATATAAAAAGCTGAGATTGGATTTCTTAGGAGAAAATTGTTTTTCTTGGCAAGATTACAACTAAAATTTCTCTACTGACAGCGACCAAACTGAAAAAAAACTAGAAAATTCAAAAATGCTACAACCCCCCCCACCCCCTCCCCTGAAAATGTAGTTGTTTGTTACATTTTTATTTGTATTTAATTTTTTTTAAATTTTTATTGGCACAAGAACCATGGTGTTGACTATGCTGCGCCAAACTGTATTTATTTTAGGATTAAAATATATAATTTCAGTTATAAAAAACAATGTAAAAAAACTGAAAATGATGAAGATTACTTAAATATGGGGATAAAAACCTACTTATTTAAAAAAAAAAAAAGCAAAAAGTTTAGCATGTGGTGTTTTATCTAGCAAATGAGAAAATGTTAAGTTGTTAAAATGATATAAACGTTGATTACTAAAATTTGGACTAAGAATATGGTAAGCATATATGATGCAATTACATTGAGAGCACATTGGTGTCTCTTCTTCAAAAAGTAGATGGTGATGGGTGAATCTAGTATGACCAATGCGCAAGTGGGTTAAGATAGTGTCTGCTTTTCTATTTGGAAGACATGGCCAAGGTTCAACACGAGGTATAAACTTTGAAGTTTGTTTTCTGTTAACAGATTCCATTGAGTCTGCCATTTTGAGAGGTAGAGCAAAGTTATGTGTTTTATTTTTAAATCACTCACATGGATGCTAATATTTGCTGCAGTGATAGCCGATTTCGCGGCAGTGTCCGCCTTCTCGTTGCCCCCAATACCTACTTGAGAAGGCACCCAACATAATAAAATAGTTAATCCATGAGAGGAAAGCTATTTAAAAGGTTTAAAATCTTTAAGACTAAAGGATGATTTTTATAAAGAAGATGGGATGATTTTAGAGACTGTAAAATACTTAATGAATCGGTGTTAATTATATATTTCTCTTGAAGATTGTCGTATATTTTTTCTAGGGGAAATAGAACATCAGAAATATCCGCTGTGAAAACTGAACAGGAATGATGGATTTTAAATGAAAAGACTGTATTTGGGAAAACAACAGCAAATGAGACACTAACAGATGTTTTTGATCCATCTGTTTATATTGCAATATAATCATTATAGTGATGCCTATATTCATAAAAAAATTGTCTATAAATATAATCTGAAGTGTCAGATTTGGTAAATCTTCAAATGGATGTAGGTATTGTATATTAGGATTTATCCAAGGAGGTTGGTTGGTTGGAGTTTTATGGAGCAAAAGCCATATCTGGCCATACTGCACCAAGCAAAATGTAGAGCATGCTTTATTAATGATTAAAAATACTTAAAGCGCAAGACCATGATAAAAGTTTCATAAAATATTTTATCCATGGTGGAGAAATATTGCCCGGTTGGGGTGTTGCATGCAGGTGGAGTAGATTTAGGTAAAACATACAGGTGTAAAAATTTTCGTGCTTCTTGTATTCGAGTTAAGAATGTACGGTTGGTTGGTTGGTTGGTTTGTGCGGTTTATTGGCGCAAGAGCCACATTTGGCCATGCTGCGCCAAGCAAATAGTAAGAAAAAAGGCCAACAATAAAACCAAACACATTAAAAAATATAAAAGCGAAAGTGATCAGCATAAAAATGCAGGAAATTACTGTGCAATTATGTTAATGATTTAAATAAAATACTGATGTTTAAGAATGTACGGAGTTTAAAATTATGAAAAGGATGTTGTGCATTTGATTCAGTTCTAAAATATTATAAGAAACGTTTTTTTTTTTTTTGTAATTTTTACTGTTTGTATTTCATTTTCTATTTTAAATTTAGAACATGATCTGAAATAAGATGGATATTCGCCGTTGCAGTTTGAGCATTTCGGCGTTGGAGTAGAGCTGATATCACATATGATTTGGGAGAGAGCATCGGGCACATTTCTGTGGTCCCTCTACAAGCGGTTATTGCGTGTCCGAATTTCTGGCATTTGAAGCAACGGAGTGGATTTGGAATACATGGCTTAACTGAACAGATTATGTTGGCTGTTTGCACAGATTTTGGTAAGCCTGGTGTGTTAAAAGTTAAAATCTGATGTTTGGTAGGAATCTTTTGGTTATTTTTCTTGATAGTTAACCTTTGAGCGTCAATTACTTTCTGTTCTTTTCAGTTTTTCAAAATATCTGCTTCAAGATCTCTCTGGAACTCTTTATCCGAGATTACCTCTTTGGTTTGGTTAAGTGAATGGTGTGCAGTAACAGTGACGGATATTTCTCCAATTTTTTCAATTTTATATGTTTTGAGATTGCTGTTTGTTTTTTATTTCAATTATATCAATTTTTCAATTATTTGTTACTATTTTCAATGAAACTTGTTCAGAAAATTAAAATAAGCATTACAATCAGTATTAACATTATGAGCCATGGGGCATTTGAGTAGATTTAGACCCGACGGCACCGCCCACCACGGAGCCCCACAAGGGATGGTAGTTACCGGATTTGGTGACTGTCAACCTCGGCACTTGCCATGATGCTAGTCTGAACATATACACTGAGAGTCACACTTAACGCCAAGCTCAAGAATTGACCCCTTCGCTTGATCCCTTTGAGCTGCCTAGTCAAATGTCTGGGATACCGGCCGATTAATACATCAGGGACCGAAATGTACCACCCGTCTGATGGGATTGGATTGGATTGTAAGGTTTAGTGGCGCAAGAGCCATACCTGGCCATACTGCGCCAGACCTATGGTTAAAATATTAAATACTTGTCTTAAATAAAAATGTAAAAGTGGAAACTAATTGACAAAATTACATTGCAATGTCTCGTAACATTATCAACAAGGTGTAAAAAAATGACAATAAGAAGAAATATTAAATAAGATGATAAAAACCAACTGCTTTTAAAAATTTAAAAAGATTTTTATGGGGACGTTCCCCCACTAGCATTTGCATGTCCACTGTTGAAGCATGAAAAAAACTTAGACGGTGATGTTTAAAATTAGGACATTCAACCAAAAGGTGATGAACCGTTAAAATTACTTTGCATCTCGTGCAAAATGGAGCTCTATCTCCGAATAAAAGATGTTTATGTGTAAGACGTGTGTGGCCAATGCGGAGTCTAGATAATTTAACGTCTAGCTCTCGCACTGGTAAACAAGGCCAGAAAGAAATAAAAGGTTTTATCGTGTGAAGTTTGTTATTAATTTGATTGTTCCACGACTCCTGCCAGAGTGAGTAAAAATGACGTTGGATTGCACTTTTCGCATCATTAAATGGGATGTCTCTCTGTATAAGCAAAGACGAACTCTTTGCAGCATTATCCGCGAGCTCATTACCAGCGATTCCAACATGACTCGGAATCCAGCAAAATAGTATCTCAAACCCCCTGTTTTCGAGAATCCTTAGAAGATCTAGGATTTCCACGGCAACTGGATGAATCCGATTTTGAATACTGAACAGTATTTTCAATGAGCTCATACTGTCAGTATAGATACAAAATTTTCGCTCAGAAGAGAGTGAAATCCTCTGAAGAGCATAAAAAATTGCCAATAATTCAGCAGATAGAACTGAAAGAGATGTGTCTAGGCGGTAACTGAATATATCAGTATCGAAAACAATTCCGCAACCAACATGACCATCTGACTTTGAACCATCCGTAAAAACTTTTAAGTAATCTAGATACTGACAGTGATGAGAATTAAAGAGATTCTGGTAGACAATAGGGGCAGTATTCTGCTTCTCAAAACTAGAGAAGGGATTTAGAAAGGAAAACTGAGGCATATTCCATGGGGGAAAGGAAAAGAGATCAGCAGTCTGTATCATCTTATCATGGAGCTCGGAATCGCGAAGAAGAGATTTAGCTCTCTCGAAAAATGGGAGAATGTGGGAAGGTCGAGCATTATGAAGTCTTCGAAGACTAACCGGAAATGTCATAGAGGACAAGGGGTGCTTTGGAATAGACAAAGCTCGAAGGTAGTACTGGGCAGATACTTTTTTTCGTCTTAAACCAAGTGGTAACTGATGGCAGAGAGCATAAAGACTTTGCATTGGTGAGGTTCGAAATGCACCAGAGCAAATTCGCAAAGCTGAATGGTGTACAGTGTCAAGTCTACGTAAGACCGTAGAACGCGCAGAGCCATACACCATACATCCGTAATCAATACGGGATAAAGTCAATGATTCGTAAATTCGGAGCAAGGAAGTGCGATCTGCTCCCCAAGTGGTTCTGGAAAGAACTTTAAGAATATTTAATGACCTGTCACACTTCTTCCGCAGATGTAGAATATGCGGAAGGAAAGTGAGCTTACGGTCAAATATTATTCCTAGAAATTTTATTTCATTGACCACAGGTATTTCAACATTTCCAATATGGATTGAAGGATCCAAATGAATGGCTCGTCTTCTACAAAAGTGAATGCATTGACTTTTTTCAGGAGAAATGGTATGCCCGTTTTTATCGCACCATCCTACCAGTTTGTTAACGGCAACCTGCAATTGGCGCTCTATTATGCGCATATTGCTCCCTTGGCAGGAGATCTGAAGATCGTCAACATATAACGTAGCTTGAATAGATGAGGGTAAAACATTAAGAATTTGACTAAAATAACTGATAAAAAGTGTAACGCTGAGGATACTTCCCTGTGGAACACCCTCAGCTTGAATAAAAGGATCGGAATATAAATTACCGACCCGAACACGAAATGTGCGCAACGATAAAAAATGTTTTAAAAACATGGGTAAATTTCCCTTAAATCCAAATTTTGATAGTGCAGAGAGAATACCAAACCGCCACGTACGGTCATAGGCCTTTTCAATGTCAAAGAAGACAGAGACCAGATGATTTCGACGGACAAATGCATTGCGAATTTGAGTTTCAAGTAACACAATATTATCAAATGTCGACCTTCCTCTGCGAAAACCACTTTGAAGCAAAGGGATGCATTCTTTCCTTTCCAGTTCAAATACAAGACGGGCATTAACCATGCGCTCAAGTGTCTTGCATAGACAACTTGTGAGTGCGATAGGCCTATAGTGAAGAGGGTTAGAGGAGTCCTTACCGGGTTTCAGGATTGGAATCACAATAGCTTCATGCCATTGTGATGGGAACTTCTGTTCAATCCAAATACGATTAAATAAAATTAACAGATTGGAAAGAGAAGTGGCAGACAAATGGCGAAGCATGTTATATGTGATTCCATCTGGACCAGGACTGGTATCATGAGTCTTCGATAAAGCCGTTAGCAATTCGTGCAATTTAAATTCCGAATTGTATGGAAAGGATTTTCGAGTAGAAAAACACAACTTTTTCTGTTGTGCGCGATTCTTAATTTCTACAAATGAAGGCTTATATGAATCACCAGAAGAAACCTGTGCAAATGCATATCCAAGAGCATTGGCGACATCTAATGGGGAAGATACACTTCCATTTTCTGTCTCCAGAACAGGAATAGAAAACTCTTTGTAAATACCATTAGCTGCTTTAACCTTCTTCCAGAGTAGTTTCGAAGAAGTAAAGGCTGTGATGGAAGAGATGAAATGAATCCAAGATTCTCTCTGGGTTTTTCTACGGATACGACGAGCATTAGCTCTAGCACGTTTAAAAGCAATTAAATTATCTGTTGTGGGATATCTTCTGAAGATATTCCACCGCTTTTTTTGTTCGCGGTGACTGTCGCGGCAAGCTTCATTCCACCACGGTCTCGGGAATTTCCTCGGACGTGGGGAGCTTTTGGGAATGGAATTGTTCGCAGCATCAATTAAGCAGTCAACTACATTTTGTACTGCCTCTGCAATATCAGTCGTTCTGACCATATCTTCCGAAATTCTTGCCAGGTGCATGAAAGCAGTCCAGTCTGCCCGCTTGAATAGGAAACGTGGGGGACAAGAAGTCGCTCCACCTCTATCAGCATAGGAGACCATTAAGGGGAAGTGATCACTATCATAGAGATCACTCCCAACCGTAAAATTGAGTAACGGAAAGAGGTCGGGAGAGCAAATAGCCAGATCTAGACTGTGAAATGTACGTGTGGGTTCGTGGAAATAGGTTTTCTCGTCATTATTGAGCAGACAGAGAGAGTTATCAGTGATAAACTGTTCAATCTGTCGCCCACGAGAATTTGTGCTTTCCGAACCCCACAAAGTACTATGAGCATTAAAATCGCCAAGAAGCAAGAAAGGTTTGGGTAATTGGTCCACTAAACTATTAAGTTCATGTTGATTGATGACAGTGTGTGGCGGCAAATAAATGTTACAAACTGTGACAAGGGTTCGTAAATGGACTTGAACAGCCACAGCTTGTAGAGAGGTGTGTAAATTTAAATGAGAGCTCGGGTACAGGTTGGACGTTAAGATGCAAACACCACCGGAAGTATTATTTCCAGTATTAGCATCTTTCCGAGCACAGTTGTAACCACGGATTTTCACAGCAATGTCATGTTTCAGGAATGTTTCCTGAAAAGCAAAACAAGCAGGATGGAGCTGATTAATAATATGCTTAATGTCAACAACTTTGGACCGAAGACCACGACAGTTCCAAGAAATGAAAGTGCCCATTAAGTAACTGAAGAATTGAGTTTATTACGGCTAGTGTTATGAAGAGTTGGCGAAACATCGCAACTCATTTGCAATTCATCCTCCTCGTCAGACGGATGGAGGGAAATGGAATCGGGACTTTTAGGTGAGCCAAAGATGGACGTTAAGTCCTTATGGACATTACCTTTCGTCGCAAGTCCCAAAGCGACAGAATTTTGTGTTGCAGATTTTTTCAACTTAGTTCTTAGTTCTTTTGGTGAAAGTCCCCGTTTTGACAGCTTTAGCTTTAGTGCTCTTTGAGAATTGGAGTTTGATTTCGATTTCGATCGGACTGGTTTGCTAGTTTCTGGTGCACTGGATGGTGAATTTTCAATCTCAGAGTCGGAAGAGTTTTTGACAGTTGTAGTTTGGGAGTTATATTTCACACAGTTTGTGCATTGACAGTTTGCACAGAAGGGTGTTTTTACAACGGAAGCATAACTCACACCAGGTTTGGGTGTTTGAGCTAATACTTTTTTTCTTGCTTCAGGATACGAAATAGATTCTTTAAATTTAATGGAGGTTATTTGTTTTTCAATTTTCCAGCGTTCGCAGACTCGAGAAAACGACGCATGACAGCCTCCACAGTTCACGCATTTTTCGGGGGCGTTACACTGTTCACTATCGTGGTCTTTTCCTGCACAGCGGGCGCATGTTAGAGTCCCGCGGCAATTAATCTTCGAATGGCCGAATCGCTGGCATTTAAAACATCTCAAAGGGTTTGGGATGTACTGTCGGACCGGTAGTTTAATATATCCAGCATATATGAATTCTGGGATTGTTGGTCTATGAAATGTAAGGATATAATGCTTTGTGGGAAGGAGTTGTTCATCCCGCCTAATGGAAATTTGGCGTACGTGAGTCACTCCTTGGGGTTTCAATTCCGCAGTGATTTCTTCAAGGGGGACATTGAACAATTCACCACATGTTATTACACCCTTGGAAAAATTTAGAGATGTGTGAGAGGCAGCGGTTACAGGGATGTGAGCTATAGCTTTCATTTTTATTACTTGCTGTGCTTGTTTTTTCGTAGAAACTTCGATCAGCAAGTCACCAGAACGCATTTTCCGTATTGCAGACACTTCGCCAATTGTTGCAGTGATTGCTTTCTGCACTAGAAAAGGTGATACAGAATTAAAATTTTCGTTTTTATCACTGATTCGTTTAAGTATAAAATAACGATCAAAAAGTGGAAGGTTGGTAGAAAGATTAGGTATTTTGCGATGCCCACTGAAGGGAGATTTCCGGGAGGAGCCCATGCGATATTGATAAAATTTCAGGTCCGACGGCACCGCCCACCACGGAGCCCAACAAGGGAAGGCAGCCACCGGCTCTGGCCATTCCCAGCCTCGGCGCTTACCCTAGCGCTAGCCGAAACCTATACGCTCGGAGTTACCCCCAGGGACAGTGACCACCCTTAACGCCAAGCCCAAGGAGTAACCCCTTCGCTTGATCCCTAGCAAACTAACCACTTAGGTGGCTAGTGACCAGCCGATTGATGTACAGGGGACCACAGTACACCACCCTTCTTTCAAATGGGTTGCCACGCACGGCCAACACGTGGGGTTTTGGCTGTCCATGAGAAGCAAGAAGCAAACAGAGCGGCGACAGCTTCTCATGGAGAGCTCCCTCGCTTGCCGTCGAGGGAAGGAAAAACACAGCAGATAGCAGAAGGCGTAGGGGAGTGGAAACGTAAAGGGAGTAAAGAGCCCTGGGTACCTCGGGATTGGGACACCCGTACTCACCTATAGTAGGTGAGCCCCTGAGGGGCCCGTCTGATGGGTCACCACGCACAGCAAACACGTGGGTTTTTTTATTGTCCATGATCAGCAAGAAGCAAACAGAGTGGCATCAGCTTCGCATGGAGAGCTCCCTCGCTTACCGTCGAGGGATGGAAGGATGAAGTGGAGAGAAGGGAATGTGGAGTAGGAAAAGAGAAGGGGAAGGGGAGAGGAAAAGATTAAAACATCCCTTGGTATCTCGGGATTGGGACACCCGTACTCACCTGAAGAAGGTCAGCCCCTCAGGGGATAACATCTTTATTAATTTATTCGTATATTTTGCTAATAATATATATCTGAAATAACACTAGCAATACACAGACACACACAAAAAAACTCAGTTTTTCGTACTTTAAGGTTACTTTAAGGTTATTCATATTGCCTTGAGATATAAAACACACTATGTTATTCATTCTACTTCAGTTTAATCTTTTTTTTTCTTCCATATTCTTTCAAATTCATAATTCACAATAAATTGTCATAAAATCTTTGAATTATTAATCTTAATAATTTTTCTTATAAATTAAACATATTCTGTTCTAAATTATTTTATCATTAAAAAATGGTGAAATAGGAACAAAACAATTAAAACTCGTTTTTTCGAATAATTCTTTTTATTTTCAAATAATTACCTAAAATTCATAAAAAATTTAATGAATATTGATGAAAATCAGATTAATATTGATAAATTTCATAAATGATAATATCGTATCGAGATCTACATTCATGAATTTTATATTGATAAATTGCATGATGATGAATAGAATGATACTTTTAAATCATTCGAAAATCATTTTAGAATGATATTTTCTCATTATGATTCCAATGATATTTTTTTGATTGATTAAACATATTGGATTTGCAATGTGTTTTAATTTTTAATGGATGTATAAGAATTTTTTTTTACATGATGCTCAGTGACTTAATTTCTTCAATAACATTTTTTCAACATCTAATTTCTGCGTAATATTATTCTTGAGAAATCTATCTATTTTCTTGAGAAATGACATCTTCTAGGTTTCATTAGAAAGATGAAAAGATGTTCATAGAAATTTGTTTTTTCATTTCCTATATTTTAGCTTTTAATATATTTTAGTTATGCATTTTTGATATGTTATTATGAAAATTTAATTTTTTTTAAAATTAACTCCCAGATCAAGCTAAATGAATGACATTAAAATTTTATTTTAGTCTATAAATAAAGTCTAGTAATCAAAGAGAAAAATAGGAATCAACTCGGATACGCCACAGTAAAATTTAATTTAAGTTGAACTTTTATGTACAAAGCTGATTTAACAAAGCTAAATATGTAAGAAAACAGAGTTGATTTCTAAAAATAAACTATTTTGTTCTCAGATATTTTAAATTAGAACTCGTAATTTCTGCTGTTCTAAGCTGTGCTATTTTTTCTTTAAATTTGGGGAAATTGAATGTAGATAATTTCTTTCTAAACATTTGTTGTTGTTCTGTTTATTGGTGCAAAAGCCATGTTTGGCCATGCTGCCTCAAACACAAAGTCTAAAATCAAATTAGATAATAAAGTAAGAGGTAAATAAAACATAAAAGCATCCGACTCTAGTAAAAAAAGTCAAAATTTGATGAAGCCAGAAGTGATTAGGATAAAGTTCAAGAATTTAAAATGAGCAAATGGGGTCCAAAAACGGAAATAAGAAAATGAAATGAAATATAAATGCTTCTTCAAAAAGCCATCACACATACACAAAAGAAAAAAAAAATTATGGGAAAAAGCAAATAGCTTTTTAAAGGTTGAGAATATTTGTGTGGTATATATCAATATATTGCGTAGCCTAACAAAGCTGATAATTTGATTTGATTTGTTTGGGGTTTTCTGAAGTAAGAGCCATGATGATGACCAAGCTTTTCAAACAATATCATTTTCAAACAGACATCGAAGAGAATATGAGAAGAATCTCCAAAATGAAAACAATATTTAAATAAATTGATACACTTTATGGATTTTAAACATGCAAATAGTTGGACATGAGGTGCCTTATCAAGCAAGAAAGATAATGGGATGCAAGACTTTTGAAAAAAATTGTAAACGCTGTACATTGAAAATCGGACAGTCCGACAATATATGTTGAACATATATTTGACAATGACATCGCGAACACAGTAGTGGTTGTTCACCTAGCAACAACTGAATATGGACAAATCTAGTGTCTCCAATGTGTAAACGTGTTAAAATAGTATATTTCTGTTCGCTAATGAAGGCCAATGTTGCACTTGGGATTTGATAATAAGACTTTAAATTTGGGAATAAGACTTTAAATTTGACTCTGCTATAATCTATGCAATTTCAATAACTTTGTGCCAAAAGTCAGTGGAAGGAAGTTGTGGGTTTTATAAAATAGCGAAAGATAAAAAAGGAAACCCTTTCCAAATGCTTCAATGAGGCGACGACTAACTCCAATTTCTTTATCCACTTACACTTCTTTTATGCTAAAGGATCGCCTTTCGGAAATTCGATCCTTCTAAAAATAGAGACATAAATTTCATCCTTCTTCTTCGCACAAATAAATAAAAAATCCAATCTCTTTAGTCTTGAACGACTTTTTCTTTTATGAGACGGAATGACCGAGATATAAAAGACACAGAACTAGGCCTCGACGTTTATTGAATTTTCAATTTTGTTTTTTCTCGCCACAAAAGAGGCTTATTTTCTCGGTTTGCTGGAAAGAAGTGCGCCAATTTTCTTCAGCAGTGTACCAAATGGATAATCTATGGAGAAAGGGTGAAAAATGTCTTTCGAAAAAGTTGTCGAAGATAAGCTGCCAGCTGAAGAGAAAGTCACTTATGATGAAAGTGTAGAGGGTTTGAGAAAGTGCCTTGAATTACCCCCACCCTCCATACATACAGAGTCCCTTTTTCTGACAAATAATTCTGATTGTAAAAAACAGTAAAAAGCGATATATGTTAGTCAATGGCATGCTCATAGAAATTTGATTTAAAATGAACTTCCAAGATTGTTTCTTAGAGTTTATAAAAAGGAATTTAAAGCTTGCATATTTTTGTTTCTTGAAGTTTATAAAAAGGAATTTAAAGCTTGCATATTTTTGTTTCTTGAAGTTTATAAAAAGGAATTTAAAACTTACATATTTTTGTTCCTTGAAGTTTATAAGATCCTAATATAGAATATGCTGCGCCGAAGCAGTTTAAAATTTTCACAGCAAGATAAAAAGTAGTTTATCGTTACAAAAAGTGCAACTGACAGTGTTCAAACTAGTCAAAAGTTAAGGTAAAAAGGTATTAAAACTACAAGTTAAATTTCATGGATGATATCAACATCTTTAATGTACGAAAAAATGTTTGGATGATGCGTCTCACCCAATAAAGAATCTAAGGTAAAATTGTTGGACTTAAAATGTAAAACTTGCGCATTCTATTAAAATGTGACGAATTGTTAAAATATCTCCACAATTAAAACATACTGGTGGGGGCTCGGCAAAAAGTAAAAATCTATGTGTCAAGCGAGTGTGACCAATGCGTAGTCGGGATAAAATTACATCATAGCGTCTGCTTAGTTTTGAAGACCAGTTGGCCAATTGTGGTTTAATAAAATGAAGCTTGTTGTTAGTTTCCATGTCCCATTGATTTTGCCACTAGCGATAGCACCAACGAATAATCGCTGTACGCATATCTTTATAAGAAAGACGTTGGGGCAAGATTACGCTCGCCGACTTAGCTACTGTGTCTGCGATTTCATTTCCAGAAATGCCCATGTGTGAAGGGATCCAGGAAAGCAAAACTCTAATATTTTTTAAACATCGAAGACGGTATATCTTCTTCACTTCCTGTAGAAGTGGATGACCAAGAGATGAAGAGGTTAGAGCCTGCAGAACACTCAGAGAATCCGTGTAAATAACAGACTTATGGATCTGTTGTTCATCAATATATTTGAGAGCTAAGTAAATAGCAGTTAATTCCGAGGTACAAACAGTAGTAAAAGGATGAAGTTTATAACTTATAACTCGATGTCCATGAACAAATGCGCAACCCACATGATCAGATGATTTAGAACCATCCGTAAAAATGGGTTCATAAGAACAATAAAATTCACGATGATGTTTAAAAAGTGCAATAAAAACCGAGCTATCAGTGTCCGATTTTCTAAATTGTTTAAAAGGGTCTTCAAAGTGTAATTTATCATCCATCCATGGAGCTGCATTTGGACTATCATCCGCATATATTTGTATATCGCTAAAATCATTTGGCAATATTCTTTGTATACGCAATCCCAAATGAGGTATGTAGGATTTGCGCGAATTAAACAAGCGATCGTTAACGTCATTCCGGATTTTCTCATGAAAAGGATGGCGTTTATTGGACAAAATACGATAGAAATAAAACAATGATAGCTTCATTCTCCTATTTGACAAAGGAGGTTCAAACGCTTCAGCATACAAACTAGCTACTGGTGATGTCCTAAATGCTCCAATGCACAATCGGAGAGCTTGATGGTGAACAACGTTCAAACGTTTAAGGTAAGATTGCCTAGCAGAGCCATAAATAACACATCCATAATCAATTGTTGATCGAATGATACCTTGGTAAACTCTTAGTAGGCACGTCCGATCAGCACCCCAAGAAGTATTGGATAAAACCCTCAGAATGTTTAATGATTTCAGACATTTACTCCGCAAACATGTAATGTGCGGAAGGAAAGTCAATCTTTTATCAAAAATAATTCCTAAAAATTTGTGCTGATCCTGAATGGAAATTAAATTACCTCTCAAGAACAACTCTGGCTCTGGATGAAGAGGACGTTTGCGAGTGAGTGAGTGAGTGAGTTTTACTGGCGCAAGAGCCAAATTTGGCCATACTGCGCCAAACTTATGGTGGATAAACAGGATCATAGTTAAAAACATATGGTAATGTACTATAAAAAGTTAAAATTCTAAAAACATTTTAAAATTACAGCGAAATTGAAAAATAGTGACATGGGATATTTATGACGTTTTTCATATCTGATTCTAATAGAGAAATTGTCAAAGTAAATTTAAAAAAACTACACAAAATAGGCTTAAGAAACAATGTTGAAAAAAATTAAAATATCATTAGAGATGCAAACATGCAGATAAAATGCAATATACACACACATATGTGTGTATATATATATACACACTCACATACACATATATATTACACACATATACAAAGGCAAACATAATAGAATTTCAACATGTGAATCTTCTAAGGTTAAAAGCAAAAAAACAGCATCGAAGAGACAAAAAGTAAGATGCAAGTTCACTACGAGTTCTTATATTTCGTTAGAATAAGGTTTTTTTTCTTTTCTTTTTTATATTAAATCGAGGGAGGAGGGCTTATAGTTTCGGGCGAGTCTTCTAAGTCCTCAGACATACGATATTCCAACATATCCCCATCTGATGAAGTGGAAGAGCTCATTTCCGCATCAGCATCAGATTGACTAGACTGTTGTAGATTTGTTCCTACTAAAGGAAGATTATCTATCGATTGTAGTGCCGTATCAGAAGAAACTAATTTTATTTCAGCCGTAATTGGCTTATTACACAATTTGGGTTTAACAGTTGGCGCAATTTGCGATGCAACAGTGATGGGAACTTGGTGAGGTGAGGTAGAGTAAAATTTTGAAATTTTTTCAGCATTGGTTAAAGATTTTGTTTCTACAGGTGAGGCCTTTTTAAACTTTTTAGTGTGTGTCACTAGTTGAAAACCAGTTAAATCCGGCGAAGCTGAAGCATTGTCACTGATTGGTGCAACAGACACGGGCGAAGGATTTGGCAAGTTAACTGGAATAGGAGCTCTTTGAGTAGGTTTCAATGGTTTTAAAACCTTACCAGAAGATAGATCATTCAGATCCCACTGAGTGGATGTGGTAGCCGACATTTTTTTAACTGCAAAAGCGTAATTTATCCCAGCTGAAGGCGTTTTCGATTTTATGAGTTTGCGAGCTTCTTGATAAGAAATTTTATTTTTGATCTAAGTTGAAATTATTTCTTTCTCCTGTTTCCAAGCATGACAGTTTCGGGAAAAGGAAGTGTGCTGGTTTTTGCAATTCACACACTTCTCTTCGGCAGTGCAGTTAGTACTATCATGACCAGATTCTGCACAACGGGCGCATGTTAGAGTCTCGAGGCAAGAAGTTTTAGAATGCCCGAAGCGTTGGCACTTGAAACAACGCAATGGGTTTGGAATATATTCTCGGACAGAAAGGCGCATATATCCGGCTTTTATGTGCTCAGGTAATTTAGGAGAATCAAACATCAATACTAAATGTTTTGTTTTTAGGAGCTGGCCATCCCTTCGTATAGAAATACGCCGAACATGGGTCACTTCCTCATTTTTTAAATCTTTAGTTATATCTTCAACAGAAACATTTAATAGCTCTCCGCAGGATATAACTCCCTTGGAGGAGTTTAATGTCGGGTGGGGACTAACTTGAATAGGAATTGTAGATAAATTTTTCAGCATAGCAATTTGTTTGGACTGTTTGGCAGATCCAACTTCAACTAGCAAATCGCCAGATCGGAGCTTCTTTGTGGATTTAACCTCACCTACATTACCAGAAATGGCTTTTTCGACAAGAAATGGGGACACGTTATGAAAGGTCTCTTTTGAATCAGACACTCTTTGGATTAGAAAGAAAGATGGAAAATTGTTAATTTGTGAAATCGAAATGGTGTTTTTGTTTTTTTTCCCCATACGACATTGATGGGGATTCGGGCCCGATGGCACCGCCCACCATGGAGCCCAACAAGGGAAGGCAGCCACCGGCTCTAGATATTCCCAGCCTCGGCGCTTACCTTAGTGCTGGCCGGAACCTATACGCTGGGAGCTACCCCCGGGGACAGTGACCACCCTTAACGCCAAGCCCAAGGAGTAGCCCCTTCGCTTGATCCATAGCAAACTAACCACTCAGGTGGCTAGCGACCAGCCGATTGATACACCGGGGACCACAGTGCACCACCCGTCTAATGGGTCGCCACGCACGGCAAACACGTGGGGGTATTTGCTGTCCATGAGAAGCAGGAAGCAAACAGAGCGGCGACAGCTTCTCATGGAGAGCTCCCTCGCCTACCCTCGAGGGAAAGAAGAAAAAAGGAGACAGCAGAAGACGTAGTGGAGTGTAAAACATAAAGGGAGTAAAGATCCCTGGGTACCTCGGGATTGGGACACCCGTACTCACCTATAGTAGGTGAGCCCCTGAGGGGAGAAGAGGACGTTTGCAGAAGTGCATAGCAACTGTTTTCTGAGGAGAGAATGTGAAACCGTGTTTATTTGACCACTCTACAATGTTATTTATCGCTGTCTGAAGCTGCCTCTCAATGTATCGCATGTCGCGGGCGTAACAAGAAATTTGCATATCATCTACATATAGCGTCTTGTTGACAGTTGCTGGTATAACAGATAAAATAGGATTAAGAGCTAAAATAAAGAGTGTCACACTTAATATACAGCCTTGTGGGACACCTTTTTCCTGGCAAAAAACATTGGAATAGGTATTCCCAAGCCACACTTTAAAATATCTCTGGTGTAAAAAATTTTGAATAAAAAGAGGTTTGGTTTGGTTTGGTTATTTAGGGTTTTTGGCACAAAAGCCAAATCTGGCTATGCTGCGCCACTCGAATGGTGAGATAAATCAAATTCATATAAAAAGTAATACTAAGAAATTTATTAATAAAAATTCAAATTTTGAAGGGCAACGTATTAAAATTAGTACTCTAAAAATAATATGCTTTTCATAATTTTTAATAAAGGCGTCAAACAAATTAAAGACGAAAATTTAACAAATTGAGAAAGCAAAACTAAATAGAATGTAAAAACCCAATGTTATGTAAAAATTTAAAAATATTAGGGTGAGGACTTTCACCCACAATCTCTCGCAACTCGATGGATAGTGAATTAAAAAACTTTAACCGATGAGGATTAAAATTAGGGCACTCTATTAAAACATGTTTGACTGTTAAAATGACATGGCATTTTGGACATGAAGGGCATTGTTCCCCAAATAAAAGATGCTTGTGGCTAAAGCGGGCATGGCCAATGCGCAGTCGAGTTAATTTAACGTCTAATGCACGTACAGGGATAACAGGTCATAAACTTGTCACTGGATCAACCGAGTGTAGTTTATTTGAAGTTTGCTGTTCCCAGGATTGCTGCCATAAAGCGCGAACATGATCAGCAAAATATTTTTTTGCATCGTCATATGGAAGTTCACGCTGCAACAAAGAACTTGCCGTTTTTGCCGCAATATCTGCCATTTCGTTTCCGGGTATTCCGACATGACTCGGGACCCAACAAAATAAAATGTTTGCGCCTCTTTTTTCAAGGTCGCGAAGAAGAATAAGGATTTCCATAGCAACAGGATGCATCCGATTATTGAAATTGGCAAGAGACCTCAAAGCACTGATACTGTCAGTATAAATGCAGAATGTCCGATTAGAAGAAGCTGAAATCAGTTGAAGAGCGCAAGCTATTGCAATCAATTCAGCAGTAAAAACCGAGAAAGACGTGGGTAGGCGATAGTTATAAGTTTCAGAGGGAAATACTACTCCGCTACCAACATGCTGATTGGATTTTGATCCATCAGTAAAAACTTCTGTGTAAGGGTAGTATTGACAACGGTGATAGTGAAAGAGCTGCTGAAAAACAATCGGTGCTGTTGTAGATTTATCGTAACCAGAAAAAGGGTTCAAAAATGAAAATTGTGGAACATCCCAAGGAGGAAAAGAATAGAAATTTATTGGTTGAATTAAAACCTCGGTGAGTCCCGAATCATGAAGAAAAGCTTTAACCCTCTCATTAAATGGAGGAATGTGAGAGGGGCGAGCATCATAAAGTCTCCGAAGACCAACCGGGAGACACAGGTGACTAACAGGATGCTTCGGAGCCGATAGTATTCGAAAATAGTATTGTGCGGCTATCTTCTTACGTCGAAGATTTAAAGGAAGTTGACTGCATATGGCATACAGGCTTTCCACTGGTGACGTGCGAAAAGCACCAGAGCAAATTCTAAGGGCAGAATGGTGTATCGTATCAAGCTTTCGCAGAACGGAAGGGCGAGCAGATCCATACACCATGCATCCGTAATCAATACGGGATAAAATGGCGGCCTGATAGATCCGTAAGAGGGATGTACGATCGGCCCCCCAGGAAGTATTAGATAGCACCTTCAGGATGTTAAGAGATTTCTCACACCTCTCCCGCAGATGCCCGACATGCGGAAGGAAAGTGAGCTTCCTATCAAAAATGACTCCTAAAAACCGTATTTCATCGGCAGAAGGAATGACAGTTCCACTAATATTGATCACAGGTTCTGGATGCAGCTGTCGTTTTCGACAAAAATGAACGCAACGACTCTTTTCCGGAGAAAGAGTGTGCCCATTTTTATCACACCACGAAACTAATTTGTTGACTGCTTTCTGCAGTTGCCGTTCAATTAGGTGCATATTAGAACCTTGAGTGGAGATCTGCAGATCGTCAACATAAAGCGTACCTTGAACAGATGGAGGCAGCTGACTAAGAATTTCGCTAAAATAGGTTATGAAAAGAGTGACACTGAGAACACACCCTTGCGGAACACCCTCAGCCTGATTAAAAATATCGGAATAAAAATTACCAAGACGTACTCGAAAAGTTCGTGAGGTTAAAAAGTTTTGAATAAAAATAGGGAGATTTCCTCTAAAATCTAGGTTAAAGAGAGTTCGTAAAATACCATAGCGCCACGCACGGTCATAAGCTTTTTCTATATCGAAAAAGATAGAAACAAGGTGGTTTCTTCGTACAAAAGCATTACGAATTTGTGTTTCCAGGAGGACGATGTTATCGTAAGTTGTACGTCCACGGCGGAAACCACTCTGTAGTGGCGAAATGTAATCATGTTTTTCCAATTCAAATACCGGGCGCGCATTGACCATGCGTTGGAAAGTTTTACACATCGAGCTAGTTAAAGCGATTGGCCTATAGTTTAGAGGGTTTGCAGGATCCTTTCCAGGTTTAAGGATTGGGATAACTATAGCTTCACGCCATTGTAATGGAAACTCATGCTCAGTCCATATTCGATTCAATAGCTTTAATAAATTGGAAAGAGAGACCTCGTCCAAATGGCGAAGCATATTGTAAGTTATACCATCAAGACCAGGGCTACTATCATTAGAGCAAGCCAGTGCACTTTTCAACTCAAACAAACTAAATTCGCAATTATATGGAAGAGATCTACGGGAAATAAATTGTAATTTACTTCCTTCCACTCGCTTCTTAGCCACTAGAAATGATGGATTGTATGAATCTACAGCGGAAACTTTTTGAAAAGTATGCCCGAGATTATTGGCAACTTCAAGAGGCGAAGAGTATACCACATTTCCCGATTTTAACACAGGGAAGGAAAAATCGGGATATATTCCATTGGCTGCTTTGACTTTCTTCCACAATTGTTTGCTAGGAGTAGAATAAGTAATAGTAGAAACATATCTAAGCCAGGATTCCCTCTGACTACGCCGACGGATACTGCGAGCGTAAGCTCTAGCTCGTTTAAAAGCAATGAGATTTTCCGTAGTAGGACATCTACGGAATTTGTTCCAAAGTTGCTTTTGCTTTTTGTAACTATCGTGGCAAGATTTATTCCACCACGGTCTACGAAATTTTCTTAGACGTGGGGAACGCTTGGGAATACTATTATTTGCAGCATTAATAATGCTGTCAAGGACTTGTTGTACCGCTGCCGATATATCTGCTGTATAAACCATAGCTTCAGTAATTTTTGCCTGTCTTGTGAATGCAGACCAATCCGCTCGCTGAAATAGAAAATAAGGCGGACCTTGAATCATACCGCCACTGTCAGCATGGGAAATTATTATAGGGAAATGATCACTACTGTGAAGATCATTTTCAACTGTAAAATTCAAAAGCGGAAAGAGAACTGGCGAACATATTGCAAGATCTAGATTGTGAAAGGAGCGTGTTGGTTCGTGAAAATAAGTTTTCTCGTCATTATTGAGCAAACAGAGACAGTTATTAGAAATAAACTGTTCGATCTGCCGCCCACGAGAATTTGTTCTATCTGAACCCCACAAAGTAGAATGGCCATTAAAGTCACCAAGTAGAATAAACGGAGCTGGAAGTTGATCCACTAAACTGTCAAGATCTTGTTGACTAACAGAAGCATTAGGTGGCAAATAGATACAGCAGACTGTAATTAATGCTCGTGCATGCACTTGAACAGCCACAGCTTGCAAATCAGTATGGAGTGAAAGAGGTGTGCTCGGAAAGGAATTGGAGGTTAGAATGCAGACGCCCCCAGAATTATGGGAGCCGTTTTCTGCATCTTTCTGCACGGTATTATAACCACGTAATTTAAGTGGGGTGTTTGTCTTCAAGAAAGTTTCTTGAAGGCAGAGACAAGCGGGATGAAATTTGTTAAGCATTGTCCTAATTTCATTTAATTTGGGACGAATGCCTCGACAGTTCCATGAAATACAAAAACCCATTAAGAAGCGTGTGTTTTAAAAGCAATGGTTGGAACATTAGATGGAGTTGGCGATAACTCGCAACTCATTTGGAGGTCATTATCATCCTCTTCAGATGGATGAAGCGAAATACTATCGGGACTTTTGGGCACGCCTTTAAAAATGGATGATAAATACTTGTGGACTATGCCCTGACACGCAAGTCCCAGAGCGACTGAGTTATGCAAAGTTGACTTTTTCATTTTTTGATGAAGATTATTTTGAGGGATGCCGCGTTTCGAAATCTTAAACTTTAATGCTTTGTTCGGTTTTACTTTGCTTTGATGCTTTTCCGGTTTACTGGGTTCAGAAGCACTGGTTATAGAAATTTCAGAATCTGTATCAGATACTTTTGGTAGAGGTTTAGTTCTGGGCATATTCTGCACACAATTTGCACAGGAGCAATTTGCACAAAATTGTTTTTTGGTAATAGATGCGTAAGTCACGCCTGGTGTTGGCGTCTGAGCAAGTACTTTTCGCCTGGCCTCAGGATATGGAATATCTTCCTTGAATTTAACCGATACAATCTGTTTTTCCAATGTCCAACGGGGGCAAGATCGAGAAAAGGAACTGTGGATACCATCACAGTTCACGCACTTTTCCGGTGCAGAACACTGTTAGTTGTCATGGCCTTTCTCTCCACAGCGGGCACAGGTGAGAGTCCCGCGGCAGCTGGCTTTAGAATGCCCAAAGCGTTGGCATTGGAAACATCGAAGTGGGTTTGGAATATATGTCCAGGCAATTTCATATAGCCGACTTTCACAGATTCAGGTAATTTAGGATTGTTAAACGTGAGAATGAAGTGCTTAGTAGGAAGGAGTTGTCCATCCCGTCGGATAGTTACGGCGTACATGAGTTACTCCTTCAGGTTTCAGTTCTGCAGTAATTTTTTCAATAGAATCATTAAACAACTCGCCACACGTTATTACACCTTTTGAAGAATTTAATGTAGCGTGAGCACTTACGCTTACAGATATTGTTCCTAATGTTTTCAGTTTCAGTATTTGTTGCGATTGCTTTCGGGAACTCACTTCCACAAGCAAATCACCAGATCGTAGTTTCCGGGTCGATGATACAGTACCAAGTGTTCCAGTGATGGCCTTTTCAACAAGAAAAGGTGAAACATTATGGAAGGTTTCATTGTTTGTAGACATGCGCTCTATGATGAAAAATTTGTCAAAATGTATTAAGGAGGAAGTTTGATTCTTTTGTTGCCCACTGAAGGGAGCAAAGTTTTTACGGCCCATACGATATTGATGGGGATTCAGGCCCAGCGGCATCGCCCACCACGGAGCCCTACTCGGGATGGCAGTAACTGGCTCTAGATATCCCTAGCCTCAGTACTTACCATAATGCTAACTGGTACCTATACGCTCGGAGTTACCCCCGGGGACAGTGACCACCCTTAACGCCAAGCCCAAGGAGTAACCCCTTCGCTTGATCCCTAGCAGACTAACCACTTAGGTGTCTAGCGACCAGCCGATTGATACACTGGGGACCACAGTGCACCACCCGTCTAATGGGTCGCCACGCACGGCAAACACGTGGGGGTATTTGCTGTCCATGAGAAGCAGGAAGCAAACAGAGCGGCGACAGCTTCTCATGGAGAGCTCCCTCGCCTACCCTCGAGGGAAAGAAAAAAAAGAAGACAGCAGAAGGCGCAGAGGAGAGTAAACCTAAAGGGAGTAAAGATCCCTGGGTACCTCGGGATTGGGACACCCGTACTCACCTGTAGTAGGTGAGCCCCTGAGGGGGAATAAAAAGAGGTAAATGCCCTCTGAACTTAAGGTCATAAATATTTTTCATGATCCCGTATCTCCATGCTCGATCATATGCTTTATTTATATCAAAAAATACTGATACCAAATGATTCTTTTTTATAAAGGCCTTTCGAATATCCGTTTCCAAGGCCAAAAGATTATGAATTGTTGAACGATTCTTTGAAAAGGAGGAAAAGGGAACGAAAACCGCTTTGAAAAGGGGAAATAAATTCATTTTCCTCCAGTATGTGAACAAGGCGTGTGTTCACCATTTTTTCAAAAACCTTACATAAGCAACTGGTCAGGGCTATTGGTCTATAGTTAGATGGCTCTTGTGGATCTTTCCCTGGCTTTGGTACAGGGATTATTATTGCAAATTTCCATTTATCGGGAAACACATGCTCTTTCCAAATTCTGTTATACATACATGAACAGAAGATTTTGGAGGGATCTGTCAGATAAATGCTGCAGCATTGAATAAGTAATTCCATCCGGTCCCGGTGCTGTCTGTTTTGTGACAGATAAGGCTCTGCGCAACTCCAAGATGGTAAAATCAGCATTGTAAGATAAATGCTTTTTTTGTTTTAAAGCGTAGTTTGATGTTTTCTTGGTATTTTTTGTGCGTTAGGAAAGGTTCCGTGTAATTACTCGCTGAACATACAGAGGCAAAAGCTTCTGCAAGAGCATCAGCCATTTCCTGAACACTGGAAATAACTTCCCCATTCTTCTTCAGGCAAGAGATGGAACGATCAGGATATATTCCGCATTATTTTAGAATGCTGGTCCACATGTATTTGGAAGTTGCATCAGAATTTATGCTCGATACAAATTTAATCCAATAAGTCCTCTGACTTCGTCGCTTAACTCGTCGTGCTATAGATTTGGCCTTTTGAAAAAGAATCAAATGATTCGTTGTTGGTCGCCGCCTAAAGGTGTTCCAGGCCTTCTGAAGATCTTTTTGTGCCTTTGTACAATCTTGCTTCCACCATGGTTTTTTATATTTGATTTTTCCTGATCTCGATTTTGGGATTGTAGCATCTGCAATTTAATAGCGTTGTAATAACAGATTTAAATAGCGTTGTAAACCTAATAATAGTATCGGTTATTAGGTTTACAACGCTATTTAAATCATCATTCTCTACCATATTACGTGTTGTCTGAGCCCTTGAGGTAAAGTCTATCCAGTCAGCTTTTAGAAAAATATATCGTGGTAGACGTGAAGTATTTACACCACTTCCAGTTAAATGTTCTAAAAAGATGGGAAAATGGTCGCTTATCGAGCAAGTCAGTTCCCACTCTAAAATTAAAGTACTGTAAAGTCTCGATCCAATAACAGGTAGCGTTCTGATCAAATTTTTTTATTTACAGCTTTATTACATAAAAACAACTCTTTCTAATCTAGGTTAAATGAATGATGCTATTTACAACACGAAAATTACACAAGAATAGTTCCTCGAACCATTTCGAAGGAAACAACTTTACAAGAACAGCTAACAGGCTGTTGGCGTCTTAGGCTACTCCGCGGGTAGCTCTCGGAATCCACCGAATTTTCTTCGGGTGGAATTCTACGCAGAAGTCCGATTCACACGAAGCTTCTCCTCCTTGGTTCACACGAAGCTCCTCTCCCTGGTACACACGAAGCTTCTCTCCGTCTTCTTCCGAAAAATCTCACCTTTTATTTTCCTCTCAGACTCCCTGTTACCCAATCACCGTTCAGAACAACCTGAATCGTCTCTGGTCGCCCGTGGGAAAATGTCCATTGATGATTCACCCTCCACCATGGGAAAAATGCAGGACATCTGGAGTGTTTGACACTGTCGCCTTTCGAAGACACGATTTATTTCCCTGGGAAACGCACGTGTGGTTCCTTATCTGGATTAGCACTAAATGGCCAGATGACCGTACTTCAAAGGAGGGTCTTCCATTTGGCAATCTGGAGGCACTTAACACTGTGGGAGTTTCATTGATGAAGAATGGCCCGGAATGTACATTATCGAGTGTGGGAAAAAGGAATGTCACAGTGGTCACCCAGGAAGAAGCTGATTCATTACAACTCTCCCCCCCCCTTTGAAAGGGGACTTTTGTCCAGTCTTGGACGAAAGTCACTACTGGGTCGTGGAACCAACTATCCCTTCTTAGAGGCAATTATACAATACAAATACATTTTAAAAAACAATTTACATTAAAACACTATTTACACATTAAAATACGTTTACACATTAAAATTTATCACTAGATTTTCCTTTTTTTAAAGGTTACAGCGGCTCAAACCATCAGCATTCTGGTGCTTACTGCCCGGTTTATGTGTGACAGTATAGTTGTATGGTTGTAAAGCCAATGACCATCTCATCAATCTAGGGTTGTTACCCGCATTGGTTTTTAGCCAAACTAACGGATTGTGGTCCGTGACAATAGTGAAGTGCTGGCCATCCAAGTAAAATTTAAGCTTCTTTATGGCGTATACTATACTAGCACACTCTTTTTCAGTAGTGCTATATTTCTTTTCCGCGTCTGAAAATTTCTTACTTAGATATAAAATAGGATGTTCCTTGCCTTCGGAATCTAATTGAGACATTACAACTCCCATCCCTACATCCGACGCATCAGTTTGGACTATAAATTTTTTTGTATAATCAGGGGCATGCAAGAGGGGTTTTTTTGTCAAACTCATTTTTAATTCTTGGAATGCTTGTTCGCATTCGGGCGTCCATCTAATCTGCTCTTTCGTCATCCTACCTTTCAATGCATTGGTTAAAGGTGCGGCTATGACAGAAAATTTTTCCACATAGTGTGCGTAATAACCCGCTAGCCCAACGAAAGCTCGTATCTGAGTTTTTGTTTTGGGGGTAGGAAAATCTATCACTGCTTTGATTTTTGCTTCGGCTGGTGTTCGAACGCCATCTCCTACCATATGTCCTAAATATTTCGTCCGGCTCTGTGCTAGCTGACATTTTGATGGTTTCACGGTTAGATTTGCCGCTCCTATTCTTTTAAGAACCTCGTCAACATGTTTCAAGTGTTCTTCCCATGTTTCGGAATAGATCGCAATATCGTCTAAGTAAGGTACTGCATACTTCTCACAATTCCCTAATATCTCAGCCATCATCTTGCTAAAAAAATATGGCGCATTCACCAATCCAAATGGCATTCTTAGAGGGAGATACGTCCCGAAATTAGTTACGAACGCTGCTAACCGACTTGCGTTCTTCGTCATTGGAATTTGCCAGTAGCCCTTCGCTAGATCTAGTACCGTAATAAATTTTGCGGCGGAAACTCTTTCTACTCGCTCTTCTAAATTGGGCAAGGGGAAGTACTCAGTTTTAATTACACTATTTAATTTTCGGTAATCAATACAAGGTCTTGGGGCCTTCCCCGGTGCCTCTACTAACAGCATTGGTGATGTATAGTCTGATTGTCCCATTTCAATTATTTTCAGATCTAACATCTGCTTTATTTCCGATTTCAAAATTTCGGCTTGGCGTTGTGATGTGCGATATGGCTTCGACCGAACCGGCTGATTACTGATCAGTTCTATATCGTGCTCAACTAGATGGGTTTTTCCCGGCTTATTTGAAAAAACTGTTTTATGTTTATGTAACAACTCTTTGAGTTCCCCAATCTGCTCCGTCGTTAACCTCTCTTCTAAGTTGCTACTTCGAGATATTTCCTCGAAATCGTACACGTTTACGTCTCCCGTCGGGTATGCGATCTCTAAATCATTTTCCGTCTCCACATTCACTTTTTCCTCGTGGAACACTAGATTCACCTCCGCCAATCTTTTATGGTAAGGTTTCAACAGATTAACGTGAAAAATTTGGGGCTTGGCCTCCTTTCCTGTCATTTTCACTATATAGTTCGTTTCCGACAATTGAGATTGAATTTCGCCTGGCCCTATCCACTGTACTGATAGTTTATTCGGCATAGATGCTGCGAGCACCAACACTTGATCACCGGATTTATATTGGCGATGGACAGCATTTTTGTCATACCATAATGTTCTCTTATCTCGCGTCTCCAACATCCTGGTTACTGCTATATCCTGACAACGTCTCATGCGGTTTATTAAGTCGTACATGTATTTGGCTACCGCCGTTTCGTTTTCTTTCGGTGCTACCCAGTGCTCGTATAACAGCACTTCTGGAGTCCTTAGGTTTTTTCCGTGAACCAACTTAGCGGGGCTAAATCCTGCGCTCTCGTGAGTAACCGTTCTCAAAGCTAACAGAGTTGCGGGAAGATTTTTCTCCCAATCCTTTCCGGACTCTAAACATAGTACCTTTAGAAGTCGCTTAATGGTTTTGTGGAAACGCTCTACCGGGTTTGTCTGGGGATGCCGCACAGATGAATGAGTGACTTTTATTCCGAACTTATCAAAAAATTCTGTGGTTAAATAGCTAGTGAACGACGTACCCCAATCACACTGTATCTCACGGGGGAACCCCATTCTACTAAAAACGTTTAACATAGCATTTATCACTGTGATTGACGTAAGGTCTTCTATAGGGATTGCATCCGGATATTTTGAAGACATACACATCGCCGTTAACAAATATCGATTGTTTTTCTCACTAATGGGTAATGGTCCTACGCAATCAATATTTAATTTGCTAAAAATTTCCGATATAACGGGAACTAATTTGAGAGGGGCCTTTGTCTTCTCCCTTGGTTTACCGATTCGTTGACAAGGATCACACGAGCGAACGTAATTCTCGATATCCTTTACACAATTTGGCCAAAAATAATATTTTAGGGCCCTATCTTTCGTTTTAGTTACCCCCAGATGTGCCGACGTCGACTCGTGGCACATCTCTAATATTGCCGGTCTGAATTTTTTCGGCACAATTAATTGAGATCTCGGGTTTCCTAAATGATCTTTTGTTACCCTAAAAAACAATCCCTTTTCCTTTTTAAATCCCTCATGTCCTTTGTTAACGCGTTCCCTACATTCTTCCAAGGTTCCGCAGTCCATTTGAGCCTTTGAAAATTCTTCTTGAGTTATCTTGAATGGAGTGAATAAATCTTCAGCTCCTTCCCCTATCTCAATGGGTGGTAACGATTCTTCTCTCAGTTGCATTTCAGGTTCTATCTCATTCTTCCCTCCTGTCCCGCTTTCTATTCTCCTTGCTTTTCCATCCCCTTTCGCGTTTTCCCCCTTCTTTTGTGAACGAGTAGTGACAGCATTCACAGTGGCAATACTGATACGTTTGTTAAGTAACTCGGCCGTGGCGTTACTAAGAAGGTAAATTCCTTGATCGAGAGATGAATCAACAATAGCGGCCTTTGTGACGACCTCCCCGAACTCTGGGCTATTGAGCCTTACACGTGCCAGCGGCAAACACCTCAAATCTAAGTCCAATGGTTGTTTCACCCAAATTACCTCACCGGTAAAATCTGCATTACTGACGTAATTTCGTGTAACGATATCTACGCTGTCGCCTGAATCCCGGAGAATTTTAATTTCCGATCCGTTAACGGATCCTTCACTTATATAGGGAGCAAATAATTCATTTTCGTGCGCGCTTCCTACGTGATTTATCTGCTCTGTCGGTTGATTCCTTTTTAATTGAGGGCAGTTTGGCCTTAAATGCGTCGTAGACAGACATTCATAACATTGTAATTGTTTCCGCTGATCAAAATTGTCTCCCCTCCAATTCCTTTGTGGGGCTAAATTCCTCCACGATTTATTCTCATTGGGTTTAGCGTTTGCCATTCTTTCCGTCGCTTTATACTTCTCTTCTTTCTTAGGCGAAAACGGTCTGTTTCTCTCAACCATTTTTCTTTCGGGGAATTTTACAAAGTTGGATTTCGTCCGCACCGATTCGTAGTGGTCCAGTTTCTCGGCTAGAACAAAAGGATCCACGAACTCCGACCATACGTCTAGAAAATGGTCTCTTATCTGGCTCGGGACGCGTTTTTTTATCTGGTCGGTGATTAGCAATTTCTTTAGCCCGGTAAAATCCGTTACACCCGATCCCGAAAGCCAACCATCTAAGAAATGTTCCAGATCAAAAATTAATTCCTTCCACAATGCGTTCGGTTTTTTCTGATGGCTCACGAAACGCTGCCTATATGTCTCAGTTTTTATCTTAAATCTTTCCAGCAAAACTTGTTTAATATGCTCGTAATCCTGAGCCTTGTCTTCCGGTTCTTTAGCTATGATGTGAGCCAAATCTAACGGCAATAATGACAGTAGTTGAGAGACCCATTCAGCCTCGTCAATCTCGGCGGTTTTTAATTGCCTCTCTAGTAACGTCAGATAAATTGACATATCAGCTTGGTTACTATCAAACTTAGGCATTAAATGCTTAATATCTCTTCGCGGTCTAGAATTTTCATTTCGGCTTGAATGTGAGCTATTAATTTCCGAGGAATTAGATATTCTTAAACGCTCCAACTCAAATTCCCGTTCGCGCTGCCTTTCAGCTTGTAATTCTGCCTCTACGCGCTCTTTCTCTGTTTTTCGTTCTTCCACTATAACTTCATATCTATCTTTTACGAAGTCTAAGTCAATATCTGGGAACTCTTTAATTTTCCTGATCAGATCTACTACTTTATTTGAGGGGTCAGTCTCGATCCCTAATTCTTCCGTCAGGGAAAATAAATCTATTTTTAACGCTCTGTTTAAGAAAGCCATTTCTTAATTTAATTCCACTTACAACTGATTAGATATTTTACTCTCAAAAAAATATTTTAAGATACACAAAACTCAACTGATTTTAAACACAAGGAACTCCTTTATGTATCAACAATACACATAAAACACAGTTGATTTATACAATACACAAAATAAATTCTATTAAATATTTCACCAGTTTTGAATAATTTACTGAAATCAGCAGATTTCTATTCAACTAATTACTGCAAACTGTCACACAATTTTTCATCTAATACACATTCGATAAAAGTCAAAGTTATCATTCATCGAATGCATTTGGTTCAGCCACTGAAACCTGTGGTTACATTTAGCATTTACAAGTTAATTAGCATCTACAATTTAACATTACTTCTATAACTTATTAACAGAACTTGTACACCAAAATTTTAATCTTTACAATTAGTCCCAACTAATTAAAAATTTCTTTACTGAATTGCTTTAATAGCCAATTCTAAAATGCTACACTGAAAGTTCAAATTTTACTTCAGTGATCGACAGTTACTTTTATAATAAATTTACTGCTACTGCCTCTAGAGAAAGGAAAGTTAGGAAGCACTCACCGGTGTGCAGGAGACTCGGAACACTTCGTCGGTTGGTTGATACCAGGTTGGAGGTAGAGGGAATTCCAATCGAAGTTGAGTCCACTCGTCGAACTTGCGGCTGGAGAATTCCTTTCTAACTTGGGTCAGTACGCTCTTGCAGCTCAGCGATTCTTCCTCGCTTTGAGTTCCACTCGTCGATCTTGAAGTTGGCAATTACCACGCAACTTTTTTAAAAGTAACTTTAACCTAGATATTGTAAGTTTTCTCAGACTAGAAATCTCTGAGTCTGAAACGCAAGTCCAGTTAGCTAATGATAGCTTACCGCGCAAAGTTCTATCCCACCGCTGCCACCAAATATTAAAGCTGTAAAGTCTCGATCCAATAACAGGTAGCGTTCTGATCAAATTTTTTTATTTACAGCTTTATTACATAAAAACAACTCTTTCTAATCTAGGTTAAATGAATGATGCTATTTACAACACGAAAATTACACAAGAATAGTTCCTCGAACCATTTCGAAGGAAACAACTTTACAAGAACAGCTAACAGGCTGTTGGCGTCTTAGGCTACTCCGGGGGTAGCTCTCGGAATCCACCGAATTTTCTTCGGGTGGAATTCTACGCAGAAGTCCGATTCACACGAAGCTTCTCCTCCTTGGTTCACACGAAGCTCCTCTCCCTGGTACACACGAAGCTTCTCTCCGTCTTCTTCCGAAAAATCTCACCTTTTATTTTCCTCTCAGACTCCCTGTTACCCAATCACCGTTCAGAACAACCTGAATCGTCTCTGGTCGCCCGTGGGAAAATGTCCATTGATGATTCACCCTCCACCATGGGAAAAATGCAGGACATCTGGAGTGTTTGACACTGTCGCCTTTCGAAGACACGATTTATTTCCCTGGGAAACGCACGTGTGGTTCCTTATCTGGATTAGCACTAAATGGCCAGATGACCGTACTTCAAAGGAGGGTCTTCCATTTGGCAATCTGGAGGCACTTAACACTGTGGGAGTTTCGTTGATGAAGAATGGCCCGGAATGTACATTATCGAGTGTGGGAAAAAGGAATGTCACAGTGGTCACCCAGGAAGAAGCTGATTCATTACAGTACGGAGCTAGAGAAGGTGAGCATATAGCGAGATCTAGTGAATGAAAGGTTTTGCTCCTATGATGAAAATATGTTTCTTCTCCATTATTGAGCAGGCATAGTGAATGGTTATTAATAAATTCTTCAATCAGCCGCCCACGAGTATTAACATCTTCACTTCCCCAGAGAGGCCTATGACCATTTAGATCACCAACTTTGATGAAAGGAGATCTTAATTCATCCACTAAGGCATTAAGATCTCTTAATTCTACCGAAATACTAGGTGGCAAGTAAAGACAACATATTGTCGTCAAAGAAGGGTTCAAGACTCGGACAGCAACAGCTTGCAAATTTGTATGTAATGGAATGATAGACGAGGGTGTATTATGGGATACAAGGAGAGCAACACCTCCAGTAGCTCGATCAGATTCATTATCCTTTCGGATAAAGCTATAACGTCTGATTTTCATTGTATCTGACGATTTCAAATACGTTTCTTGCAGAGCTATACAAATCGGATGGGTTTCACTAATTAAATCTTTAATATGAGTTGTTTTGTTACGGAAACCACTGCAGTTCCAGGAAATAAATTTGGCCATCAAGATTGGGATTTATATGGAGGTTTTTTTTCTTTTTTTTTTTCCCTACCTGATTGATTTTTAGAGGTAGTAGACGGGTCTAACTCCATATCGGAGAACTCAGAAGACGCCGTATAAGTTTTTAAGAAATCTTCTGCCACAAGGGGTCGATTCAATAATGCTTTCTTTTTAGTTCTTTGTTTTGCATTTACTTTAAACGCTTTAAGAGACAATGTCGTGGAGATTTTTGTTTTATTACTGCAATTACGTTTGGCAATTTTATAAGTTACAGGGTAATTGGATGACATCGAAGGAACAGAGGAGACTGCTGGCAATTTTGTAGTTTTATTTGAAACTGAACTAGTGGGTTGTAATTGAGTTATGCGAAAATCGGTTTGAGCACTACTACATGTTAGTGTTGCTTTAAGTATACCAGAGTAAGATGCACCAACTTTTGAAGTTCTATCATTTATTAATTTTCTTGCTTCTGCGAAGGATATATTTTTTCGTATTTTTGTGGATATCACTTCCTTCTCTAGGGTCCATTTAGGGCAAGACTTGGAGAAAGAAGTATGAGACCCTGCGCAATTAACGCACTTCATGGTGTGTGAATGGCAATTATTTATCTCATGTCCAGGTTCAGCATATTTTGCACACATGATCATTTTGCTACTACATGCTTGCTGGGAAAGGCCGTACCTTTGGCATTTAAAACACCTAAGAGGGTTAGGTATATATGGTCGAACTCTACAGATTTGGTATCCTGCTTTGATTGACTTATTAAGAACTGGCGTTTGAAAAGTTAATACAATGTGTTTTGTTGGTATAAGTTGACCATCACGCCGAATGTTAATACGACGCGCGGCGCACACTTGCTGGTCTGAAAATTCTGTTAAAAGATCTCCAGCAGATAAGGCGATGAGATCCGGCTCGGAAATGACACCACGTGAAAAGTTTAAAGTTTTATGTAAGGCTGTTTGGACAGGAAAATCTCCCAATTTGGTGAGTTTACTAATAAGAAGAGCTTGTTTCTCGGAAGTCTGCAACGAAAGGTCACCAGAACGTAGTTTTTTAATGTTTTGTACTTTACCAATTGTTGATTGTATTAATTTGTTTACAAGGAAAGGAGAAACTCTATGAAATGTATTTTGAGTACTAATGATCATGAAACGAGAATTAGATGATGCTACAACGACGTTAGAAGAAAAGCCTATATGATATGAATTAAGGTTCGGGCTCGACGGCACCGCCCACCACGGAGCCCAACAAGGGATGGCAGCCACCGGCTCTGGCTCACCCCAGCCTCGGCGCTTACCATGGTGCTGATCGAAACCTATACGCTAGGAGTCACCCCCGGGGACAGTGACCACCCTTAACGCCAAGCCCAAGGAGTGACCCCTTCGCTTGATCCCCTTGAGCTGCCTAGTCAAATGTCTGGGATACCGGCCGATTGATACATCGGAGACCGGAATGTACCACCCGTCTAATGGGACGCCACGCACGGCCAACACGTGGGGTTTTTGGCTGTCCATGAGAAGCGAGAAGCAAAGAGAGCGGCAACAGCTTCTCATGGAGAGCTCCCTCGCCGGCAAGCGAGGGAAGGAAGAACGACAGCAAACAGCAGAAGGCGTAGGGGATATTGAATTGAAAGGGAGTATAGATCCCTGGGTACCTCGGGATTGGGCACCCATACTCAACTATAATAGGTGAGCCCCTGAGGGGTTTATAAAAAGGAATTTAAAACTTACATATTTTTGTTTCTTGAAGTTTATAAAAAGGAATTTAAAGCTGACACGTTTTTGTTTCTTGAAGTTTATAAAAAGGAATTTAAAATATCACATATTTATGAAAATTTTATTTTCATTGTTCATAAAATTTTGCACAGTTTTGTATAAAATTCCATTTGAAATACTCTGAAGATAGTCATAAAGCAAAGGTTGACTATCATTTCATATCCAATTCCTAGTAATGCACTTTATCTGAGTCCCAAATGTTAAAGTTCGCATTGTAGTCTGAAACACTAAAATAAGCACAATTTATTGTCGAAAAATATGTCCAGAAACAAATCTTACTGAGCATCAAATATATTGACGATAATTGAATGAATTCGTTTAATTCCTGTGATTGTGATTGAAAAATATGTATATTTGCACTTTATGTTGGAATGATACAAATACAAATCACAATCTATTGTGTTGACATTTGCATAAATTCCATATAATTTCAGTCAGATAATTTCACGAAAATGGCAATTATGTGTTCAAAATGTCTCGGATCGACGTGGCTGATTAATTTGAAGGGTACTCTCACTCTTCCTATAGTGCAAAAGCTCACACAAATTAAGATTTTGCTGTTGCTTGCTTTTTGTGGGCTCTGAATGGACGTCGTATTATTCACTTAATTACCATATCCTTATTATAATTATTCGGGATTCTCATAATGCATAACCTCATTGAATTACCTTCTCCTGTAATATTTTTGATAGAAATAATCTTACCAGAAGGTCCCCAAGAAATCAATGAATGGTGTCTTCGGACAGATACCAATGGTCTTCTATTTTCTGCCTAAAAGCATGCCACAAGACTGAGCAAAGCAATACAATAAATACGAGTTCAAATTGCTTAAACAAAGGAAATTTCGCTCAATTTCAATTAAAAAGTGAAATGCATTTTTTTATTTTAATTATTTAAAAACGAATTAAAGACCGAATTACACAAAGTGACTGTGTATCGGTACAGTGCTTTCACTATTAAGAATATTATGTGCACTTTTAAGTCAAAAAGTGTTTTTTACTGCTATGTTTTTTACTAATTATAAAATGTTGCTTATATAGAAGATCGCAATTTTGACAAGTATGAACGATTTATTTTTAAATGAGATTTTTGCATTTCAAAACTACAAACTATTAATATGTTTTTTTAATAAATCTCAATTAAATTTGCAAATAACAAAATACTTTTGAAACAAAATTTTTAAAACGTATTCATTAAACTTTCAATTACATTCCAACAGAAATGGTTTTGGCTGAGATATTTGTACGGGATATTACGAGCATACTGATGAAAACAACCATCTCAAAAAACCATGTTGTAACATTTACAGTTTAATTTAATGGAAAAATAGTACAATGGGAAATAAATATTTATACACATTATTTTTTAGTAGAATTCTTAATTTTTAGCACATGTCATTCATACTTATTTTGTAGAGCAGATAAAGGCCAGTAAATATCATTATTTAAGATAAATAGTAAGAATTTAGGTTTGTATTGATTCGGATCATGTATAGGAGTTTGATTTTCGTAATATTCTACAAAAAGTAAAACGGCGAATATTGCTGATATGTGGCAAATATAGAAATTGGTTCTGTTTTGTCCTCTTGACCAATTAATATCAGAATTAGTTCACATAAGCACTGGTCTTTGAGTATTTCTTCATAATCATCAGAGAAGTTATAATTGTTTACAATTGCCATAAGCACTACTACAGCAATTGTTTTTCTGTAACATTTCGAAACATCAAAATCATCAAGAGCATTATTACAGTGAATATAAGCGCAACTGGGTATTTCACCAAAAAAAATCACTAATGCTCATAGATTCTTTCATTAACGAATAGGGAAGAAAATTTGGCTCCAATCAATACACACAGAATTCGGTGGCAACAGAGTAATTAGAAGATTTTATTCTTCACGGAATCCAGTCTGACTTTTAGATAGAAATAAATGAAATTATTAGTACCTTAATTAGATGAACACTCACGTTTCCTAATTAAAAGGATTAAACGAAACTTCAACTTTTCGATTTCGTACATTAAGGACTGCTAGCCACAGCAGCATTAAAAATAAGTTTCTGCAGAAGGACTGCAAATGAAGTCGCCCTCGTGACTCCGATAAACATTATAGAAAGTCTTTCGCTTTGTCATTAATCATTAATTCTCTTCAATAGACACATCTAATAAAATCTATATAAATGAACTGCAATTTTCGGAGATTGAATAGTGAAGAGAAAAACGCATTCTTGAATTTGGCACAATGGACATTCTATAATAAACAACTAGAGCAATACAAACCAGAATGCAATTTCCTATGGTTATAATAAAATTCAGTTATTAAATTAAGCGTTTAATCGTTAGCACTTAATTGATTCCCTAATTCTAATATTAACACAAATATATGATTTAAAAACCATTTTGTAAAAACCATAGCTATGAACAATGATCTTTATACCTAAAGAATATTCTATATGCGTATTTATATATTTATTATTTATATATTTCTATATGTGTTTTTCTATATGTGTGTTTTTCTATATGTGTATTTTTTCTATATGTGTATTTTTCTATATGTGTATTTTTATATATTCTATATGTGTATTTAAAGATTTACATTTAATTTTTATGTCCGTAGATAATAATTATTCATTGATTCTATCATTTATTGCATCATTTATTTTGCAACAAATATTCAGTATAAGTATCTACAAGATCTCTTTTTTAAAAAAAATTATAAATTTCAATACGATTGAATTTTATTTGTTAGCAATATATATATTTTTAAATTTATGTTTATAATTTTACTAAATTTTTAATCACTTTTGCGTAAAATCCAATAACATTTAAAATGAAAAAAAAAAAAAAAATTGGAATAGAAATGAGTTTTTCTCTTCCATTCTTCAGAAATTAACTATCAATTTTCTTAACATTTTTATAACTGTCTATTGAATTTGGATTTCTGGATTTCTGGATTTCTGGATTTTATTGGCACAAGAGCCATGATTTTGGCTATGCTGCAACTGTCTATTGAAAGAATTAATGTCAACAGCTAATTCCATAACATGGAAATACAACAGCAATGGATTTAAATTCTTGGAGATTATTATCACATAAACAGTTAAAATGGAATATTCAACAAAAGTGTTAAATGCCTTTAAAATTCAATCATGTATATCCTCTACGAAAAATGAGCTCCTGTCTTTAGTATGAATTTTTTAGATGAGATTTATATAAGAAGTACAATTTTTGATAGAAAAATTCAAAGCAGAATGTAATAGTCGGGATTTCAATCAATCTATTTCAAATACATAGGACTAAAGGATTTAATAAATTAAACTGAACTTTGTGACGTTTATTATCACGTTAAGAATATAATTCCTTAACATAATGATAAATTTAATTACATAAAACATAATGAATAAAAAACAACTAAATGCAACAACAACGAAACGATACGCTTCCCATGGCATAGAATCTGATTCAGAATTCTCTCCGAGTCAAAAGGAAAAATGAAAAAAAGCCCATTTAATAGAACATATTACACTTTCTACTAAATTTCTAGACTATTCATTGAAAAATGGGAAATAAATCTCATATTTTCCAAATAAAATACAACTACTCTAAAAAGACACAAAAGTATATCCAAATTAAACAATTTTAAATTTTCCGAAGGTGCCTTAAAAATGATAAAACATTACTTATCTAATACCTGAAAAAATACAATAGTCGAAGCAAGTATTTTTTCTTGTATAAAAAATATTTCATACAAAACAAAAAACGCCATTTCTCATTTAAGGATTGATTGTTGCTTTCAGGCCAGTAATTAGATTTTAAACACCAAAAATGTCATAAAAAATTGATTGTAAGCATTAAATGAATAGAATTTAGGTACGTCTGTTGGATATCTAAATGCTACTTCTAAGCTATCAGTGTAAATAAATATTGCTACTGACTGGATTAATTCATTATTTGTGTTTAATTTGAGATTTCCATTTTGCAGCTGGCAATTCACAGAAAATTAAAATAAATACTAAGAATATCTTTAATTTTCATACGCTCTTATTTCTTCTCCTTTTATTTGGTAGATGTAATAACATTCCATTATTTCTCTGTTTTGCAACTTATTGCTCAATCACGAATACGAAAGCATTAGATGAATAATGTTCTGAATAATTAAAAGCTCTCTCCAATTATAGTATCTCACTAGTTCTCATAAAATATCATAAAGATTTGTGGAATCTCACTAAGAAGCAATGTTTTAAAGATGCCATATTAACAATTATCAGAGATTCTGTATATTTGCAAAGCTAAAACGAGAACAGCAGGAATAAATCCCACCAGACCAGCCACTGGGACCTAATGAATAAAAGCTGCTCTTAAATTAGCTTAATAAAATAAGGAGTATATTTTTGATAGCCTTCAACATTGATGGCCTGCACACAAATTGCACCATTTCGAGCTTTGTAATGTACTGTTATGCTAATGTAATTAGATAATTACTCTATAAACTAAAAGCGCTTAATTTAGAAATGTAGAAATTTATTTTTAGAAATTATGGCTATTATTTCGAGAAATATATCTATTCTTTAAGTATTTGACGTATTGCGATTAAATACTGAAAAGAAACTGCAGATCCTTAAATTATGGATAATTCAAAGATGTTATTTTTTTAAATAAATACTTCTTAATTTCGTCACAATTGTTTTTAGCTTTTCAAAGATATCTTTATAAGAAATGTTTTTATTAACAATTGGACGTAATTTTAAATAATGAATAAAATAAATTCAGGATTAATTTTTAAAACTATTTACTACATTGATTCATGTCTAGACTTGTTAGATTGCATTCGAAAAATAAAAGTTCATGCTATATGGAGTTTAGTATATATGGGTACATCAATAAAATAATTAATAAAATAAATAATAATTAAATAAAATTAATAAGATAGATTATTAAATTATTAATAAATTAAGTAATTAAAATATTGAAATAATTATATTATTTTAATATTAATTATATTATGCATTACTTTATTATTTAATAATTAATAAGTGATGAATAATTAAAATTAATTAAATTAATATTTAAATGATTAATAATGTTGATTAAATAATAAAAAAATGAATAAAATAAAATAGTTAAAAAATTAATAATTAATAAAAAATAATTTAAATTATTTTTGAATTGGAACCATTATTTGGTACAGATTAAAAATATAAACTTAGTTGCTACCGGAAATGCTAAGACGGATTATTTTTAAAAAACTGTTCTGAAACCAATTAAATCCAATTTTTTTCAATGTGCAAAAACATTAAAAAGGAAAAGCAAAATTGGAATTATTGTATTATCGAGAGCCATTTAAAAAAGAAGCTCTTTCCTAGACTCACATTTCTGTCGAGCGGTATTAATTACGAAATCTTGTAACTTTACTTGATTCGGTATTAGCTTCTAAAACTGGAGATTATGTTTCGTAATTTCTGAAACTTCGTATATCTTATATAAATCAGGTTTCGTTGAAATGAAACCGTTTCCAAAATCTAGGGAGCAAAGTTTTAATCGTGTAATCATGGAATAAGGATATTTTTTTAAAATTCCTCTCTAATTCATTTGTATATGCTTAAACTCATATACTATATACTAAGTATAAAAGGGTGCGGGATTTTTTTAAAAGAAAAAATAGGGGATCTTAATAAGAAGGTTTCCACTGGTATAATAAATATATTCATAATATGATTCAGCTTTGTTGGAATTTAAAACGTTTTAAAAAATCTTTAAAAAGTTTCCAATCTGCCATATGGAAACACGTTTGATAGCAACCAAAAATAGATTATGTATTTGCGATAAAATAATTCTAGAATACTAAAGAAATCGAAACATTAATTTTACTTAATTTAAGTGTTGAATATATGTTTTATGAAAAATAGATAGATTGTGTGGGTTTTCACTGTCTTTCTCTTATCCAAAATATGGAGAAAGAGGCAAGCAAAAGATGCTATTTGATTTATGGATTGTTTTATTTCTATTACTTTAGTTATAGAATAGTTTAGGTATATCATTCTAATTTCAATAAAATTGTCTGAAATTTCAATATTTTCTTTCATTTGATCGTATATTGTATTTCTCTCTTCATATCTTAATTTTGACTTTAAAACATTCCACATGTTTCTGTAAATTCGGCGAGGGTTTCAAAGCTATTTAAAAAGTTCATTAAAACGAGGTATTTTGAGTTTCTTGGATATTTAAAAAAATCGAAAAATAATCCTTGCCATTCCAAATATTTATCTTAAGTACCTAAAAGATCTGAAGACTCCACTATTCTTAATGGTACTGAATGAAATATGAAAAATCGAATTTTTAAGAGGCATTTGATAACTGCATCTCAAAAATATAATTTCCGTTATTGGTTGATCTGACATTGATTTTATTCTGATTATTTAATCAATAGTATGAATTTTTACTTTTTCTTAATCTTTTCATTTTCCGAGCTATCGAGAAGGAGACGGATTAGGTTTGATTTATCATTGAAATGCTTTAACAAAGGCCATTAAAGATTTATCAATTCAAGAAAAATATATGTGGCACATTTCATTGAAAAAGATCTGAAATACCAACGGAATATTGGAACAAATATATATTTTCACTTACATATTTACTTGTATATCAATGAGAGAGCAATATTAATATGTATATCTGTCTGCAAAAAAATTCAAAGTTCAAGTTCAACATTTTTTTAATATTGAAGAATTGCCTGATGTTTTGTTCAGTATTTATTGTTCTGATTAGAGAATTAAAGCTCATTTAAAAATTATTTTGGAATTAAATGAGTTTTAATTTTTTATTGAGGAGCTAGATGCAAATTATTGTATTTTATAAGGGAAATAAGCACAAATTGTTTTCAAGAATATACTTTTTCCACAATAAGCTTGCTGAAAAATGCCAATACATAGTATTAGTATGAAATTTTGGATGAAAGTATGTAGTATTTTAACATATTAATAATGTATTTGCAATAAACATCTCTGAATGGAAAATAATAGTATGATTGTGTAAAAGTGAGGGGGCGTGAGAATGCCGAATTAGGTGACTTTAATAAAAATGATGACTTAAGTTTTAAAATTTCTATTTAAAACTTATTATTCTATTTTAAATTATTCTATTATTATTATATAATTCTTATATTATTCTATTAAATTATTCTATTAATTATTAATTCTATTAAATTATTCTATAATTATATTATTCTATTAAAAATTCTATTTTAAAATGATCAATTTATGGTATTGAAATAACAAAAAAAACGTACATTTGAAAGAATTATAAAATTTTTTAGATCAACCAAATTAAAATTTTAGCCTTCTTTTTAATCTTATCTGATAAATAAATGTTTAGTGAGTCCTATATGCAGAATGCTTGCAGAAATCTGAGAATCTATAGAGAAGTCTGACGATATCTGAATCTATGTGCTAATAGGGGTTTATTTTATTAGTTCCCATATTAACTTTAAAGGTTCATCTAAGAACTGTCAGAACTTTTAGATTATAAAACTAAAAGTATCAACTTTAGCCTTTTACTGAGGAATAAAATTCAATCCGTCTCTTTATTCTTATAGATCCTATCAGAATATATAGAAAGCGAGCCCCAATTTTTTTTTTCCAGCCACGAAATGCTTTTTGCAAGCCGTTTCTCAAAATGTCACGAAAAGAATGGAGAATATTATTTGGCCTCGCAAGATTGCACTGATAGTAGTGCTGAAGCAAAACTTTTCTCCGAAAATCTATGTAAATTCGACCATTTTAAACCACTAATTAATAGGAAGGAGCGAGGACAGAAATGAACTCTGAATATAAAAAAGAAAAATTCAAAAAATGGAAGAACTTAGCTACTTAGCAAGTGGCACAGGAAAGGTACAACTCGGCCCAACTGCTCTCTATCCACTTTCCATTTTGCAATGTCAGAGAATTGCTTTTCCAGAAATTTGATCCTATAAAAGATTGTGATAAATTTAACCCTTTTTTTCAAATGAAATCAAACATTTTAGTCTTGAAGAACAGTTTATTTTAAGAGAAGAAGTGATCTAGATATACAAGTTGTAAGACCAGCTTTGAAGTTTATTGAATTGTCTATTTTTGTTTCTCTTAATGTGGGTTATTTGCTTGGTTTGCAAGAAGAGAAATAAACCGAGAGCCAATTTTTTTGAATGATGTATCGAGGTCGTCGTTTTCGTAAATTACCAAGGATTTGATAACCGGCATAGAAGGCGAGAAAATAACAGTCGAGTTAGCATTCCGAGATAAATTGCGATAAAAAAAAAAAGAAAATGGTGGTAAAAAAAAAGATTGAAAAACAAAGATATTACTTTCATCTTTTTTATATTCAAGACCCTTTTCGATTTTTGTTATTTTTTTTTCTGAATGGAAGAGTATTAATTAATGTGAGAATTCACAATCCCGACAGTTGCATATTAAAGAAATAACTAACCTTACTATATAGGAATCACGAACAGAACAAAAATTATTTAGTTTTTGAAATTTAGTACACTCTGTAAAACTTTAAATATATATGTTGGTAATAAATAGATATATATGTTGGTAAAAAATACTTAACAACATATTGACAACTAGTTGATAGAGTTTCATGATCATTGTGGGATTTTTTTTTTTTTTTTTTGCGTTGTATATGAGCAATAAATGGAAAATAAAAAGACTGGTGATACTAGTGATAATTATTTCATTATTATAATGTATTGATATTGAATATATTAAATAATAAAATTCATTCTCGAAAATTTCTTTAAAATAACGAAAATAAATTTTGATCTAAAAATTTTAATGATTTTATGATTTTAAGAGTTTTGTGTAAATAAACCAAAATATGATATAAAATAGATTAAACTTCAAAAAAATGTTAAAAAAAGTTTGCAATTTTAAGCAAGCATAAATGAAGGAAAATTAGGTTCTTACATTTAAATATCCGTATTTGATGCTTAAAAGAATAATGCTTATGTTACCATGAGGGCTATTCAAAAAATAAGTATCTTAATATGGTGAATATATTAACAGAATTTAACGAAGTACATATATTTAGTTCCACATTACTTTTTTAACACATTTATTCCGAATGGTATGGTATGGTGTGGTTTATTGGCACAAGGTCCAATTTAGGACAGGTTGCGCCATTCGCAGGAATTTTTAAACAGTTCCGATATAAAAAAAAAGTGTAAACAAAACAAGAATTCATTGTAAAATAACAAAAGTTAAGATCCATGACTTATCACGACTTGGCACAAGGTTTTAAAACAAAAACTCAAATTTTAAATGGATGAAGAATTTTTACCCACCATGTCCTTTAGATTTAAAATAGGCGCATGAAAGCGAGTTAAACTATCAGAAGTAAATTTGGCATTTATTCTGAACTTCAATAAAATTACATACTTCAAAAAGCTTTTGTTTCTTCATTATCATCAAATCTCCACTTGCTTTACGAATCATTCTAAATTAATTTATTTTTTTAAAAATATATTACATTTTTACATGGATGCATTTTAAATGGCTTAAAATAAATTAGAATGCCTATTTATTATAAATAAAATATCAAAAATATTTTATATATATACCAATACCTTTACGCTATTATCTCGAAAAATTCCTCTGCTATCAATATTCAAATATGAAGGAAATTAGAATTATGTGTAGTCATTTATTTCAATAACATTCTTAGATTTTTGAAAACTAATCAACATTCCGTAAATTCGAGAAAAATAAAATTTAATAGACAACATTTATAGACATTGCAATCCTATATATAAAAATTTAAAAACAACAAAATTACTTTTTAGTGCGCTCACATTTTTCTACAAGTTTTGCACCCCGTATACTACAAAATCTGTTTAGCTGTTCAATGAATGTATTATCAACGTATAAATGTTTTTAAAAAATACCAGAATTATGGAAACAAAGCTATTGGAATGTTAAATTTCCACTGGATGTCAATCTGGCGTTAAAGTACAAACAAACAAATTGAGAGTAAATCTAAATTAAAACAACGAAAACAAACTTTAATCTCCCGATACCAGGCAAACGCCCGCGAACCATGACAGCATTGATTGAATTGGACTTTCTGGAGTTTGACGATAGGTAAAATTGCCTTCGTCTACAAACAAAGTCATTTTTGTTCAACGAATCGGAATTTATTCACCATTGAACAATTCCCCCTCAACAATCGCTCCAACTTTTGGAAATACCTATACGAGCGCAGCGCATTCCTGGAACTTTTAGACTAACTTCGTGCTAAATAAACATTTAATTTTATTTTGGAGCTCGGGGACAACGAGTGCAGGGGGTATTCTAGCTTATTTTAAGTATTCACTTTGGGAAACGATGTATTAGTTTAGTCTCGCAACAAAAGTTAGGAAAATAAATTTTATTGTCTCTGGTTGATTTGTTATGGATGTATTATTATTGGTTTATGTCCGAAGTATTTAATTTGCCCTTAGTGTAATATATATTTACATAACTCGATATCGAATACCACTACTTCATCTTTATTTTCATGCATTCAAAAAACTACTTGAATTTGGCTTTTTTTAGATTTCACTTAGCTGTAATTTAAAGTTTGAAAAAATAGCCTGAAAGGAAAATACAGATGTTTTTTTTTTTTATTCCGAAAGAAGTTGATAAAAAATTCCAATTCAATCCACAGCTATTAATCACAATAAACGCATTACTAGGTATTATTATTATTATTTTATCTCTGCTTTATATTATTTTTTATGATATTTTTTTCTCGTGAAAAATATTATTTCAGCATATGATTCTTCGTTTTATCAATGTAATCCGAAATTGTGTCACGTTTTTGAAGACATGGGATATTATATTGATTAAACATACCTATATTATAATAGAACTGTTTTCACTGAGGGTCTAATCTATCTAATTAATTAATAATAAATAGGGCATTAATTTATTTCTAATTAAAGGAAGCACGAGTTTATTCCCATTGTGTAGTCGACAAGACCACATAATTTTTTAATTTATCTTTGTGTTTGAATGCAGAACACACCTAAAATATAAAGAGATGCAATTTCATGTTTAATTCCTCAGAGATATTTTATAGACTTTAAAAATACCGTGTGTTTTTAAATATAACTTATAATTACATTATATTTACAAGATTAATTTTCCTCCACCTAAAAGATTCTTGAATTTTTATGGATCCAACTTTGCCTTTTTAAATTTAATTTGATTAGAAATGTACTACATAACAGAGCTTAAACTCTAGCTTCGCTAAGATTGAAAGTTTGGTTTGTTGTTTTCATGGTACAAGAGTCAGACAAAGCTAAGCTGCACCATATAAATGGTTAATAAATAAGAAACAAATTTATAAAAGTATTCAAAAATGCATCAAAACAAAATTCGCTTAAAATTTTATGGTAAAAATATGTAAAAAATATATGATGATACATTCTATAAAAAAGCCAATTCGCTCAAATTGATGGTTGGTTGGTTGATTGGATTTTTCTGGCGCAAGGGCTATGTTTGGCTATACTGCGCCAAGCTTATGGTAGATAAACACTATACGCAGCCTAGACATATGGTATTAAAAAATATGTCAAGTACAATTGAGACATACAATTCGAAATTACAAATTCTCGTTATAAAATGAAAGACAAATAATGAAAAGTATCAGGATTCTTAAAAATGCAGATTATATTCCAGAAAGGAAAATTTTCCAAAAGTGTTAAAAGATTAAAATATCAATGAAATTTAAAACGTGAAAATTCAAATCTCGTAGCATTAAAACAGATAATATATTGCAAAGTCAAGTTAAAAAATTCATTGTAATCTTTTTATTCGATGTTTTTTTATGTATTTGTTGTGAATAAGTGTATTTGAAGATTCATTGTAAATTTTTTTTAGGTCAACCCATTGAACCGTACATTTTTGGGGACTTTGTCTAAAAACAGTTTTATCAACTGCGGTGAAATCGGTAGAAAGTTCCGGGGCAGGTGGGGTTTCATCAATTGTTTCGTGAGGGTTGTACTCAATAGCCTTATCCGATTCTATTTCGGTGTCAGTATTTTGGTTGTGCTTATCTGTGGACATAGTTTCAAGCTCAGAATTGGTTTCATCCATTTTATCAGCTGATTTGGAATTTATGGTCTGCGAAGAGCTAATATTAGAGACTGGCATAGATTGGGAGATTTGTCGTGGTGAAGTCTTCCAGAATTTGGAATTTGATTTATTTTCAGAATTTTGATCTTTGTTATGTTTTTTCTTATATGTAATAGTTTTAAATTTATGTAGGACATGTGTAGGGATTGCAATACCGGTATTTTGAGCCATTTGTACAATTTTGTAATACCGGTATTCACAAGTTTAAATACCGGTTTTTCGGTATTTACTAGAAATTTTTAAAATTTCTCCACTATATATTCAGGTATCGCGAACATAGCAAAATAGTATACGCTTTTGTCTTTATGTCTCCATAACGGGCGAAATTAATTAGCTAATTAACGGCTTAATTAATTGCTTAAATCTAAATTAGCGAAAAATGGTTTATCCCTGAAAGAAAATAATGTATCCTTAACGACTGATGGAGCAACAATTATGAAAAAAGTTGGAAAGTTGATGGGTGCAAATCAGCAGTTGTGCTATGCACATGGAATTCAATTAGGAGTAATAGATGTATTATACCCAAAAAATAAAGAACAGAAGAATCCAAATACTGTGGATATAGAAATTTCGGATTCCAACTTTGAAAAGAGTAAGAGTGAAAGTGATAATGACAATGTCATTGTTGAAGAAGATATTGCTAATGAGGATGAAATATTAACCCATCAAGAATTGCTTCCTATAATTTATAAAGTTCGAAAAATTGTTAAGATATTTAAACGTTCCCCTATAAAAAGGATATTTTACTAAAATATATACTAACTGAAAATAAAACAGAATATATGTTAATATTAGATTCTAAAACACGTTGGAATAGTTTACTCCTAATGATGGAACGATTTTTGAAACTGAGAAATCCAATCCAAAAAGCAATAATCGACTTAAACCTGTAAATTAATTTTTCAGATAGTGAATTCGCCTTACTATCCAGAACTATATCAGCTCTGCTTCCAATAAAACTGACTATTGAGGCATTATGTCGGAGAGATTCTAATTTATTAACAGCTAATGCAACAATAAATTTCATCTTGCAGTCACTGAAAGAACAGCATACATCACTATCTGAAGAATTATATATTACATTGAAAAATCGCACAGAAGAAAGGCATACCGAAATAGAAAATGTCTTACGATATTTACATAATTATAATGATTTTAAAAATGAAAATGAAAAAGAAGAAAAGAAAATAACCAATTCAAATCTGATTAAGTTTAGAGTAAATTTTCTTAAAATTTTTTATCCACAAACCTATCCACATTCAGAAGAATTCGGTTCAATTATAGAAGATTATGATGTCACTACTGTCGATAGTGAAAAGGAATTGTCTCTTGAACAAAAATTAGAATTAGCGATAAATTAAAAATGATTTCAACGAACCAAAATACAATACAGAAATCAGCAATATCCAAAACCATCCGACTAGAAATCGATTTATTTGAAGATGAGAGATTTAGAGGTAAATACTTGGAAAAAGTATATTGCGCATTGCTAACAGTACCACCCACTAGCGTAGATGCCGAAAGAGCGTTTTCGACAGATGGTAATTTTTACACAAAATTACTCTTCAGGCTTAATGACAGTACAATTGATGCATTATGTTTTTTAAGATCACATTTCATTTCGGGTACTATTCGGTTGTAATAGTACCCGAAACTGAATAGTGATATTTACACTTTTTTGTGATTTAAATAAATAAGATGTTTCTTTATTTTTTTGTGATTATATACTGTTATAATTTATAAGTTACAAATTATTTTTTGTGATATTTACACTCTCTAACAAAACTGGCAAATAAAACAAAGAAACACTTGTGTTTTCTTTCTTTTTCTAAAATTTCTAATACCGGTATTAAAACCGGTATCCCGGTATTAAGATTTAAAAAATACCGAATACCGGTATTGAACTTTTGGTCCGGTATTGCAATCCCTAGTCATGTGGTATTTCACTAGATGGGACATTAGTATTTTTACGTTCATGACCAGTTGGCTGAGGAACACCAGTTCCACCAAATGCTTGATCAAGTGCAAGTTTCGAAGGGTTCATTCCCTTACAAACTGGAGATATTTTACTTTCCGTTTTTTAGTTCTCACTTCATATTTTGATTTTCCTTTTTTCTTAAGATCCTTAGAAGTTCGTGAAGGTTCTGAGCAATAACGAGAGTACATGGATTAGTATCTGACTGTGATTTATTAGTTGTTAAATGTTGTAACTTTGTAAGTGGAGGACAAACAACTCGAGTTAATTTTTCATCTGTCTGAGTACAACCAGAAATGGTATTTTTGACTACTTGTGAGTATGGTAATGAAGCTGATCTATCAGAAGGTTGGGGATACACAAGTTTCCTTGCCTCAGAATACGATAAATTTTTAGTCACTTTGAACTCTTGAATTTTCTTTTCCATTTTCCACTTATTGCACTCCTTGGAATCTGCGGTATGGGTTTTATCACAATTGATACACTTGGGATCTGCATTACACTCTGTACTGGAATGCCCGAATGATGCACAACGGGAACAAGTCTGTTTCCCTCGACAAGCGTTTTTCGAATGGCCGGACCTCTGACAATTAAAACATCGTAAAGGAGTAGGAATATAAGGGCGAACCGTATATCGTGCATAGCCAGCAAGAATAGTTTTCGGAAGCTGAGGAGTACAAAAAGTTAAGATTATGTGCTTCGTTGGAATTAGTTGACCATTACTTTTTATTTTTATTCGGCGAGCTTCACAAACTTTTTGGCTTTTTAGCTCGTTTACAAGTTCAGACTCTGAAACAGTTTCGAGATCAAGTTCGGAAATAACACCACGGCAATAGTTTAATGATTTATGAGCATATGTTTCCACAGGAAATTCTCATAAATACTTCAAATTTTTAAGTACAGATATTTGTGATTTTGTGGCTGCTGCAATCAATAAATCTCCAGATTTAAGTTTCTTAGTATCTTTGACTTCTCCAATGGTTGAGGCAATAAGTTTCTGAATCAGAAAAGGCGAGACTTTAAGGAAGGTTTTGTCAGTATGCAAGATGATAAAAGGAGTATTAAAGTAA